>NC_092709.1:322195240-322849928 GCF_047496885.1 Scyliorhinus torazame
TGGCTTCACTGATGGGACAGATGTGTTGGTGGAATTTTGTCAGTACACTCTTGAGGATGGCTCAGTTGAAGTCCCCGGCCACGATGAACAAGGCCTTGAGGCACGATCAATTTGACTGGAGACGAAGTTGAATCCAAACTCAGGCTTTATTAGTATCAGATGTGTGGCCTCCCACAGCAGCTGACGAAATGGCTGCGAGCTGGAGGCCTCGCATATTTATAATCCGGCTCTTGGGCAGAGCTAGCATGCAGGGGCCACAGGTGAACCTGTAGTGCAGGTTCTACCGTACAACCTCTCATATCAGAACACAGTGGTTGACCACAGGCCTCGGGGTGTTGTGTTTCATTGTTACTTATAGCAGTGTACAATTTGTCAAGCCCCTTCACTTCCGCCTGGGGTGGAATGTAGACCGCTGTGATAATGGCTGAAGTAAACTCCCAAGGAAGGTAGTATGGACGACACTTCACAGTCAGGTATTCCGGGGAGCAGTATGTCACCACGTCTGAGCACCAGGAGGAGTTGATGAGGAGGCAAACTTTGTTTTGCCCGATGTAGCCGTACGTTCTATCCGGTGTATTGCAAAGTCGTCAAGTTGTTTGGCACAGTTCGGTGAGGCAGGGGAGAGCCATGTCTCTGTGAAACAGAGCACACAGCAGTCACTTACTTTCCTCTGAGAGGTGGTAAGTCTAGCGTTAAGTTTGACCAGCTTGTTTTCGATCTCTTGTATATTTGCCAGGAGTATGCTGGGGAGAGGAGACTTGAAACCACGTTGTTTTAGTCTCACCTGAAGACCGCCATATTTTCCACGCTTCCTTAATCAACGGCTGCTTCTGGATGGTTCCAGGATGCAATGGGAGAAGTCTGACCCTGTGGACAGTAGATGGTTGCGTCTGGCGATGACAAGTCTACTTTTCGTCGCTTTCGGGTCCGCGGGTGGTCTCCGCGGTTTTGGGGGTAATTCGTCTGGGTTTGGTCATATGCAGGGTCTTCCTGGATCAGGTTAGACTTGAGTCCCGTGTTCGGTTCCAGCGTTAATGGTCTGGTTGGGCACTCCTGGAATCGGGCCTTGGAGTAAGCCTGGGTTGACCTCCATGTGGATTCTTCTCCCCTCCATTCTCCAGTAAGTTGGGGCACTGGGCGGGCCACTCCAGATCAGGTCACTGGGTGGGCCTCTCTTGGTCGGGTCTCGTGGTCGGGGGCCAGGTTGGGCTGGATTTTGATTTGATTTGATTTAATTTATTGTCACATGTACCGAAGTACAGTGAAAAGTAGTTTTCTGCGGCCGAGAGAATGTAAACAATCCGTACATAGTAGACAAAAAGAATAATCAACCGAGTACATTGACAAAAGGTACATCGACAAACAGTGATTGAACAAGGGGCCAAACAAAGCAAATACATGAGCAAGAGCAGCATAGGGTGTCGTGAGTAGTGTTCTTACAGGGAACAGATCGGCCGAGGGGGAGTCGTTGAGGAGTCTTGTAGCTGTGAGGAAGAAGCTGTTCCTGTGTCTGGATGTGCGGGACTTCAGACTTCTGTCCCTTCTGCCTGATGGAAGTGTCTGGAAGAAGGCCATTGCCAGAAGGGATTGGGTGGTCCAGCGACTGGTGTCGCTTCTCAAGCCAGGTCTGGTGCTCCGATGGCTGGGTCGGGTCTTAGGGGTGATCCGGCTTAGACCTCCGGGTTAGATATAGAATTTACATTGCAGAAGGAGGCCATTCGGCCCATCGAGTCTGCACCGGCTCTTGGAAAGAGCACCCTACCCAAGGTCCACACTTCCACCCTATCCCCATAACCCAGTAACGGGGAGAACGTGCAGACTCCGCACAGACAGTGACCCAAGCCAGGAATCGAACCTGGGACCCTGAAGCTGTGAAACAATTGTGCTAACCACAATGCTAACTTGCTGCCCATAATGTTGGGCCTCATCCACTTCCAGGTCGTGTCCAGGTTCAAGGTTCTTGGAGTAGTCCTGCTGGGTCAGGTTGAGTCGTGTCATCTGGGCAGTGCACGATGTCTGAGGATGTGATTCTGTGGTGTCAAAACAAATTGGTTTGTTCAAACTTGATTAAATAGTTGTAGCTGGATAATTGGTGGCCCAGAGCTTCCAATCTCCAGGAGGTCATAACTGGGCGGTAACCCAGAAAATGCTCTGCAGGACTGCACGGCAATTGCCTGGGAAGTTCATGAACACATTTTAAGCTGTTTATGTGCCACTATCAGCACCCTTCTCATCCTTAATCACTCTCCTATACATTCCCCGTGTCTTTTTGTCCACAGCAACTTTGTCAATCTCCACCTATCGTTGGCTCTCTATCGAGTCCCGCTCCTCCATGCCCCCCACCTCCCCACAACAGTATAAATTTGACCCTATTCACCATTCTATCCAGCTTTGGCAAAGAGTCATCCAGACTCAAAACTTTAGCTCCCTTTTCTCTCCGCGAATGCTGTTAGGCCTGCTGAGATTATCCAGTATTTTCTGTGTTTGTTTCTGATTCCAGCATCCACAGTAATTGGCTTTTATCTTTAAGTTGAAACTTCCGTTGGGTAGTTACTCTGCACTCAGAACCATTGGAGATTTCCGATGGTTCTGACTCTTAGCAAAATAATTACCCAGGAAAACTGAGGAGGATTAAAACCACTTCTCTCTCCTGGATATCTGTACCTGTGACCACAGCCTCCCCCTACTCCAACCCCCTCTCAATCCAATACACTAACCCTCTCTTCTTCCTGGCTTCTCAAAGTGTCTGGGACCTTTAAATTTACCTCTTTTATGGCAACTAGTGCCGATGGGTCGAGCGGCTGTCATGGAAACGCCGAGTCCAGCTGGCGCCGTCCACACCTGCTTCTCAGCCGGCGGGAACTCAGCATTGAAGGGTTGGGTGGCGGACTGTTGGGGGGGGGGGGGGAGGTGGTGAAGGGGGGGTCCGACCCCAGGGAGGGGCCTCCGATGTGGCCTCTCTGTCTCCTGGCCTCCTTTCTTCCGCGCTGGCCACTGTACTTCTGCACCATGTTGCGTTGGAGCCGGCGCGGACAAGGGAGGCCCCACGCATGCGCGGAAGTCGCGCCGGTGAGACTGTGCATGCACGGGTATGCGCCGGACCCACTGCGCATGTGCGCACCCCCCAGCGCCCATTCCACGGCCGGATTAGCAGCTGGAGCGGCGTGAACAGCTCCAGCGCCATGCTGGCCCCCTGTAGGGGCAAGAATTGCTGATCCTGAGGCAGTGTTGACGCCGTCGGGAAACGCGGCAGCGTTTCCGACGGGGTCAACACTTAGCCTCCAGATCAGAGAATCCCGCACATGCAGTTTCCGAATAAGGGATGTTAAACAGAGACGAGTAACAATCCAGCTGTGATTTCTACTCCTCGTAAATTTTGTCTTGATTGTCCTGCCCAAGTGCATCACCTCCATTTGTCATTGATCAGCCCATCTGACCGGTAAAGAATTTGGCCTGGTCTGTGGTGGAGCACTCCTGGTCCAAAAGGAGTCTGAACAAATTTTGTCTTTGTCTCTAATGCCAGCTGGTGCTTTCTGTTGTGATTTTGCTGCCAGGCTGCAGACAGTGTGAATAACTGGACTAGCTGTATGAATACTGTGGCTACAAGAGCAGGTCAAAGGGGAAGAATCCTGCCGTGAGGAACTCGACTCATGACTCCCTTAAGCCTGTCCACCATCTAGAAGGCACCCGTCAGGATAATACAAAAATTGGTGGGTCAGTAAATAGTGAAGAGGATAGCCTTAGATTACAGGAGGATATAAACGGACCGGTCAGATGGGCTGATCAATGACAAATGGAGATGATGCACTTGGGCAGGACAAACAAGACAAAAGAATACATGATAAACGGCAGGACCCTGGGAAGCACCAAGGATCAGAGAGAGAGGGAACTTGGTGTGTATGTACACTGATCCCTTCAGGTAACAGGGCAGGTAAATACAGTGGCTAAGAAAGCGTGTGGTACACATGGGGCGGGATTCTCCAATCCCCCGCCGGGTCGGAGAATCGCCGGGGCAGGGGCAGTGTGAATCCCGCACCCGCCGGCTGCTGAATTCTCCGGCGCTGTGATGGGCCGAAGTCCCGCCCGTTCTATGCAGGTCCCGCCGGCGTAAATTGGAGTTGGTCCCTTACCGGCAGGACCTGGCGGCGCTGGCGGGCTCCAGGGTCCTCGGTGGGAGGGGTGGGGGGCGCGATCAGGCCCCGGGGGGTGCCCCCACGGTGGCCTGACTCAGGATTGGGGCCCACCGATCCGCGGGCGGGCCTGTGCCAAGGGGGAACTCTAATCCTATGTGGCAGCCGTGTAAGCCTCCGCGATGGTCGGCCCGAAGGTGAACCCCCCCACGCATGCGCGAGGATGACATCAGCAGTCGCTGACGCTCTCGTGCATGCGTGGACCCGCGCCGGTTGGCAGAGTCCCTTCGGCCCCGGCTGGCGCGGTGCCAAAGGCCTTCCACACCGGCCAGCGGGGTGCAAACCACCCCGGGATGGGCCTAGCCCCTGAAGATGTGGAGGATTCCGCACCTTTGGGGCATCCCGACGCCGGAGTGGTTCACGCCAGTCCGTCCTGCCGGGACCCATCACCCTGCCGGGCATGGGAGAATCCTGCCCTTGATCTTTATTAGCTCAGTAAGAAGTCTTACAACACCAGGTTATTGTCCAACAGGTTTGTTTCAAACACTAACTTTCGGAGCGCTGCTCCTTCCTCAGGTGAATGAAGAGGTATGTTCCAGAAACATATATATAGACAGATTCAAAGATGCAAGACAATGCTTTGAATGCGAGCTTTTGCGGGTAATTAAGTCTTTACAGATCCAGAGATAGGGGTAACCCCAGGTTAAAGAGGGGTGAATTGTCTCAAACCAGGACATTTGGTAGGATTTCGCAAGCCCAGGCCAGATGGTGGGGGATGAATTTCCACTTCCGCCCTCGCTATTATCTTTGGGCACATGAAGATAGCACTCTGCAGTTGGTTATTCATTGTTAATATTCAATTGTGGTGTCTGATTGGTACCTTGGTAGAGTGGATCACTCACTCATTCTAGAACGTGCTCAATTTTCATTCCAGTGAATCAGTCGAATGAAAATCCATTGGATTCCAATAAGGTCACATGATTACACAGCATGATTACTCACAGGCAGTGAAGCTGAAAATTATGCGCTTTCTGAAAACCTTTGGCTGGTTTTCTATCATATGCTAATATCTATAAACTCTCAAGCTATCTGTCTTTAATCTGTTGTTATCTCCATGGAAAACTAAGAGTCGAGCAAGCTAATTGCATTGGATACTTTGCTAAGCCTAATTCTTCTTTTCTCATCCAATGTTGACAAAAACACTTTTCCTCATAAATGCCACTGGATTTTGATCAAGTGAGGAACCCCTGGCTGATTTCCGTTTTTCTTTCTTCGGCCAGGCTGAGGCAAATTTTATTGCCTGTGCTATTGCCAAGACTGAGATCAGCACAAATTGGATATTGACCCTGGTTTATGTAATTTAGTACCAGACCGTTCTGTATACTCGCCTGCTAAACCATCAAGGGAGATCTGTTTGTGTGTTTCTTCTTCCTTTCCCACATGAATAAAACATTTTGATTAAGCTATCCATTTTGAGAGATTTTATTAGTATCGGAAGTGACTATATTATCTTAGAGAATGCTAATGAAAAATGACACAGCAGATTGGCATTAATATAATAAAATATTGGTAATGTAAAATGACTTGTTCAGAATTAGCATTTAAAATATTGTGTATAAATTAATGTTAAAAAATCTAACATTTTGAGAATTGCAATTACTTGCTTTAGATATGCTCCAGTAAAACATTTGCAAAAGAAATGTAATTGTTTAAACAATTTTCAATATGCTGCTACATTTGCTGTGATTGTAGAACACAGTTTTGGCTAAAAATTGAAAGAATCCAACCTGCACCAGAGCAAACTTTTCAGTGGCTGTGAAAAGTGCTGTGTAAATACAAGTATTTATTTGTTTTTGAGCATTGGAGATGGTAAAATAGATTGGGTAGAGGTTTGGTAGTATAGGCTATGTGACAAAATCCCCAGGAATATAAGCAGAAAGAGTTGGCAGTCCTGTGCTGGGTTGATAACATGTTTTTGTTTTTGAATCATTGTTAGTGTGAGGATTATCTATTTTATATTGTGTCCAGTGACCATGCATTCCAGAAAAATGAAACTCTGATCACCACTGGCATCCAGGCCAGTTTGTTTTGTATATTCAATGTGGGACAAAAAGCCAAGGTAGATTTTTTTAAAATCTTCAGATGACTGCAATTGCTCAATAAAGCTGAGCTCTCTTTTTTGCTATCCCAGAATGTACATTTTTTTAAAAAAGCTAACTTTTGTCCAATAACTTTTTAAGGCGACATAAAAGACCTTCATTTTTTTTATATTTACAGAATATAAATTTAGAGTACCCAGTTAGTTTTTTCCAATTAAGGGGCAATTTAGCCTGATCAATCCGCCTACCCAGCACATCTTTTCGGTTGTGGGGCCGAGACCCACACAAACACGGGGAGAATGTGCAAACTCCATACGGACTGTGATTCAGAGTCGGGATTGAACCTGGGACCTTGGCACCGTGAGGCAGCAATGCTAACCACTGCACCACCGGGCTCCCCTAAAAGACCTTAATTTTACTTGTCAATGGAAAGACAGTTAAAAGATATGAACCCACTTCACTGGAATAGATCATGATCTGATTCTGTCCTCTGCAACATTGAGCAGATCTCAAGATTAAGAATAAATAAATAAACAATCTTTATTGTCACAAGTAGGCTTACATTAACACTGCAATGAAGTTACTGTGAAAAGCCCCTAGTCACCACATTCCGGCACCTGTTCGGGTACACGGAGGGAGAATTCCGAATTCTCAGCTGGTACGGGAATTGAACCTGCGCTGTGACCTTGTTCTGCATCACAAACCAAGTGTCTAGCCCACTGAGCTAAACCAGCAGCTACTGCACCCTGTTTTACCTCATCTTGGAGCATTCCCTTTACCGTCCATACTTGTTAATTTTAGGAAGAAGTCTTACAACACCAGGTTAAAGTCCAACAGGTTTGTTTCGATGTCACTAGCTTTCGGAGCGCTGCTCCTTCCTCAGGTGAATGAAGAGGTATGCTCCAGAAACATATATATAGACAGATTCAAAGATGCCAGACAATGCTAGGAATGCGAGCATTAGCAGGTGATTAAATCTTTACAGATCCAGAGATGGGGTAACCCCAGGTTAAAGAGGTGTGAATTGTGTCAAGCCCGGACTGTTGGTACGATTTCGACTGTTGGTACGATTATTGCTTTTCCTAGCACACGGCTTTTTCCCTAGGTGTGGGATTACAATTATGGACACGTGGGTTTTTAAACACAAAACACTGTTTATTCCATGAACTCAACTTAACATCTTAAATAAACATTGGATCTCTTAACACCCCTAACTCAGAAAATATTGCAACAGTAAATAATTCCTTAAAATGTTCCTTCAAACTTCCAAGAGACTTAATACCTTTAAACAGTATCACATCAGGTGAAAGGATGTATATATTTTCTGTAGAATGGCAGAGATATATTAGCTTGGTTGATTTCAGCTCCAGCACCTTGTTTTTTTGCTGCAGCTCTCTGGACACACACAGACACACAACCTGCTTTCTCCAACTGCAAAACTAAACTGCAAAACTTGCAGCTCTCTGGAAACACACAGACACACACACACACTGCTTTTTAAACTGCCACTAAAAACCTGCAAAATGGCTGACCTGAGCTGAGCTCCACCCACTATGACATCACTGTTTTCTTAAAGGTACATTGCTTAAACATCCATGTCTTAAAAGTACTCTCACATGACACCTCCCCCCAAGAAAAAAAAACAAACCATCAACTTCAAGATGGTTTCATTTTTCACTTTTGCACCATCCACTAAGACAAGGGGTGGTTTAGCTCAGTGGGTTCAACAGCAGGTTTGTGATACAGAACAAGGCCAGCAGTGTGGGTTCAATTCCCATACCAGCTTACCCGTATAGACACTGGAATGTGGCGACTAGGGGCTTTTCACAGTAACTTCATACTTGTGACAATAAAAGGTTATTATTGGGTAGCATGGTAGCATTGTGGATAGCACAATTGCTTCACAGCTCCAGGGTCCCAGGTTCGATTCCGGCTCTGGTCACTGTCTGTGCGGAGTCTGCACATCCTCCCCGTGTGTGCGTGGGTTTTCTCCGGGTGCTCCGGTTTCCTCCCACAGTCCAAAGATGTGCAGGTTAGGTGGATTGGCCATGTTAAATTGCCCTTAGTGTCCAAAATTGCCCTTAGTGTTGGGTGGGGTTACTGGGTTATGGGGATAGGGTGGAGGTGTGAACCTTGGGTAGGGTGCTCTTTCCAAGAGCCGGTGCAGACCCGATGGGCCAAATGGCCTCCTTCTGCACTGTAAATTCTATGAAATCTATGAAATCTACATGTACACAGTAAATATACACTTTCATTGAAAGAAAACAACACTCAAACAGGTATAATAATATAGTCCATTTTTCTTTGTTCTTCTTCCTCCAATCGAAATCCTTCTCGATTGACAGTCTCTTTGAACAAAGTCTCTGCATGATCCATTCCTCTACTCCTCGGCAATTCTCTTTAGAATAAGATACTTTAGTTCAATCTGACCACTGAACCCCTTGCAATTCTCCAATAGAGGAACATTGGTGATCACAGCTTTCAGGCAGTCAAATGCCTGTTGAAACTCCGCTGTCCATTGAAATTTTTAAGGTTTCTTTAGCAATTCCATCAGTGGAGTAATCGCGCCACAAAACCTTTGCACAACTGTTCGATCAAAGCCATTCATGCTAAGAAATCGCATTATTTCCCTTTGTCTTGAGGGTATCGGAAACTCCGCAAGGAAAGTGATTTGGGCTTATCTAAATTCACTTTCGGCTAGGTTCATCACCAAACCCACCTCCTGAAGTCGATCGAAGAACTCCATACGATGTTTTAAATGTTCTTTCCATGTCTGGAAGTTGGAAATAAAAGCAGATTGTCCCACTTTCTCCATGCAATCCTTGAAACGTGGGATAGGATAAGAGTCCGTTCTTGTAACTGCATTCACCTTTCGATAGTCCACAAACAACTGTTGGGTACCATCTGGTTTAGGTACCATCACTATGGGTGAGCTCCATTGGCTGCAACCCACTTCAATTATGCCATTCTTCAGTATACTCTCAATTTCTCTGTTAACCTGTGCCAATTTTAAAGGATTAAGTCTATATGGATGTCGTTTGATGTTTGCGAGATTCTAGCCAGTGATTTGGCAGGGGTGTTCTGCTTCTTTTCTACTTGTCTTTTCTGTGGCTCTGTTCCAATTATGGCAATCAGTGAATTTGCCCTTCTTTCTATGATATCTATGTCCGAATGCTTAGAGTCGCCAGTTATCAAATGATACCACCACAAGTTTCAACCGGCTATCGATCAAAGAGCCAAACACCATTTAGTTAGTTCAAGGTCAAGGATACTTTATTTGCACACAATTAATCATGCAACAAAAACACCACTAGTTAACTACACCTATCGACTAAGACAACCTGTACTTAACTTCGGGCACCCGGCTTAGGTCAGAAAACAGTGGCCGCTGTTCAATTCTGGGTCTCTCGGGTTCGAAGGAGTAACTGCTGCTCAGCTGGGCTCATCCGTCTGGTAGCGGGCGTTGACCTCGTACTTGCTTCTGGTGTTGCTGCGATGGCCGTGACCGGAGTACCAGGGCCAAGAGTGGGGCGTTTAAAAGCAGTTCCTCTTGTTAGCAGTGAGATGCTGAGCGCAAGCTTGGTGAATCAGATGGTGAGACATCCAGTAATGACGAGAATCTCGGAGGCTTATTTTTGGCACCAAGTGCTGTTGAATACGGGCTGCAGTCTCACCAACGTGGCCATCGCGAAACACCCTGCCAAACGTGCCCAAAATGATACTTTGAAAGTTTTCCATTGAATCAGACCCATAGGAGGGGCGTGTCCCACGATGTCACATTGGTAGGGTGGACTCTGATTGAGCCCAACCCGCCAACAACTTAGTGCTTTAAAAATCAGGCGCCATTTTGAAAGCCGTGCCCTCATGCTGACTAAATGGATAATCTAACTGGCGGGAAACGAAGGATCAGGTGTAGAGGCCGAATAATTAGATTCAAATTTATCATCATCATGAATCCTGGTATATCATTAGCAGGGATGGGTACAATCAAGATGTTACTTCCAATTCATTTAAAACACAATTTGGGCCGCTCACGAGATTTTCCGCTCCCGTCACCGAACCTGCCCGAGAAGAACTGTATCAGAAAATCCCAGCTTAAGTGCTGTGGTAGGAATGGGAATCTGGACTGTTTCTCACTGCGGAGACTGGTGGGAGAACACACCAAACGGCTTGGGTCACTGTCTGTGTGGAATCTGCACATTCTCCCCATGTCTGCATGGATTTTCTCCGGGTGTTCCGGTTTTCTCCCATTTTCTCCCACAAGTCCCGAAAGATGTGCTGTTAGGTAATTTGGACATTCTGAATTTTCCTTCAGTGTACCTGAACAGGCGCCGGAGTGTGGTGACTAGGAGATTTTCACAGTAACTTCATTGCAGTGTTAATGTAAGCCTACGTGTGACAATAAAGATTATTATTATCATTAAATCCTCAGGCTCCGACCTCATTAATTATGCACCTGGATGTTCTGTGCCATATTCAGTGGCGTGGCAAGCCTGGATGGCACGTTGTCTGTTGTCCTATCTGGGTACCATATTGCAAAGTGTCCCAACATCACTGACCCACTATTGAAGAATGAAGTTGGACCGCCTGAAAATGAAAGATCTCCGGGAACATGTTGAAGCCTTGGACCCCCTTCCAGCACACCTAATCTGGAAGTTCCACCTGCAAATACACCCCTGACCCACTGCTGTGCTGATTCAGGGTCTAGGGTTGCAGGTGACCTCCAACCCAAATTCCAGAGGCAGCTCTAGGCATTGTTCAGGTGAATCCTGATAACTGCATTCCATGGGCGTCATTCTCCGACCCCCCAGCGGGTCAGAGAATGGCCGTTGGCCGCCGTGAATCCCGCCCCCGCCCCCGCCGAAGTCTCCGAAGGGAGAAAAGTCGGCGGGGCGTTAATGGCGCCGCTGCCGCGGAGAATGTCACGGGTCTGCGCAAGGCAGCCGATTTTCGGCCTGCCGATATTCTCCCTTCCGGATGGGCCGAAGTCCCGTCGACGTGATGACCGTTCACGTCGACGTGAATCAAACCTCCTTTTCATCGGCGTGACCCGGTGCTCCAGGCTCACGCCGACCAGCGTGGAGGTGAGTGACGGCCTGGGGGGTTGGCTCTGGGCAGGAAATGGCGTGGCCGCAGTCTGATTGCGTGAGGAGAGGTGTGTCTCGGGTTGTGTGTGTGTGTGCGCGGCGGGGGGGGGGGGTTGGTTAGAGTAGGCTGGGCTCCGGGGGAGTGCTGGGAGGGGGTCCGTGCTGGGGTGGAGGTTGGGGGGGGGGGTCCGTTCCGGGTTGGGGGTTGGGGGGGGGGGTCCGTGCTGGGGTGGAGGTTGGGGGGGGGTCCGTGCTGGGGTGGAGGTTGGGGGGGGGGGGTCCGTGCCGTGCCGGGTTGGGGGGGGGTCCATGCCCGGGTGGAGGTTGGGGGGGGGTCCGTGCCGTGCCGGGGTGGAGGTTGGGGGTTGGGGGGGGTCCGTGCTGGGGTGGAGGTTGGGGGGGGGTCCGTGCTGGGGTGGAGGTTGGGGGGGGTCCGTGCTGGGGTGGAGGTTGGGGGGGGGTCCGTGCCGGGGTGGAGGTTGGGGGTTGGGGGGGTCCGTGCTGGGGTGGAGGTTGGGGGTTGGGGGGGTCCGTGCTGGGGTGGAGGTTGGGGGGGGGGTCCGTGCTGGGGTGGAGGTTGGGGGGGGTCCGTGCCGGGGTGGAGGTTGGGGGGGGTCCGTGCCGGGGTGGAGGTTGGGGGGCTGTCCGTGCCGGGGTGGAGGTTGGGGGGGGGTCGGTGCTGGGGTGGAGGTTGGGGGGGGTCGGTGCTGGGGTGGAGGTTGGGGGGGGTCCGTGCTGGGGTGGAGGTTGGGGGGGGTCCGTGCCGGGGTGGAGGTTGGGGGGGGGGTCCGTGCTGGGGTGGAGGTTGGGGGGGGGTCGGTGCTGGGGTGGAGGTTGGGGGGGGTCGGTGCTGGGGTGGAGGTTGGGGGGGGTCCGTGCTGGGGTGGAGGTTGGGGGGGGTCCGTGCCGGGGTGGAGGTTGGGGGGGGGGTCCGTGCTGGGGTGGAGGTTGGGGGGGGGGGTCCGTTCCGGGGTGGAGGTTGGGGGTTGGGGGGGGGTCCATGCCCGGGTGGAGGTGGGGGGGGGGTCCGTGCCGTGCCGGGGTGGAGGTTGGGGGTTGGGGGGGGTCCGTGCTGGGGTGGAGGTTGGGGGGGGGTCCGTGCCGTGCCGGGGTGGAGGTTGGGGGTTGGGGGGGGTCCGTGCTGGGGTGGAGGTTGGGGGGGGTCCGTCCTGGGGTGGAGGTTGGGGGGGTCCGTGCTGGGGTGGAGGTTGGGGGCGGGGGGTCCGTGCCGGGGTGGAGGTTGGGGGTTGGGGGGGTCCGTGCTGGGGTGGACGTTGGGGGGGGGTCCGTGCTGGGGTGGAGGTTGGGGGGGGTCCGTGCTGGGGTGGAGGTTGGGGGGGGTCCGTGCCGGGGTGGAGGTTGGGGGGGGGTCCGTGCTGGGGTGGAGGTTGGGGGGGGGTCGGTGCTGGGGTGGCGGTTAGGGGGGGTCCGTGCCGTGCCGGGGTGGAGGTTGGCGGGGGGGTCCGTGCCGTGCCGGGGTGGAGGTTGGGGGGGGGTCCGTGGTTGGGTGGAGGTTGGGGGGGGTCCGTGCCGGGGTGGAGGTTGGGGGGGGGTCCGTGCTGGGGTGGAGGTTGGGGGGGGGGTCCGTGCTGGGGTGGAGGTTGGGGGGGGGTCCGTGCCGTGCTGAGGTGGAGGTTGGGGGGGGGGGGTCCGTGCCGAGGAGGGGGATGGGAGGGCAAGTGAGTTGGTCCACCTGGCCAGGTGCCAGCCTCCAACAGTTGGACCCATGCGGTCCATGCTACCTGGCTGGGGGGAGGAGGGGATATGGGCAATGATGACATGTCGTTGTTCCCCTCCCCCCCACCAGGCCGTCATGTTTTCAGATCATCCAGCGATGTTGGCCGCCGTGGTGGCAGCCGCTCATGTCTATGTTGCCCTGGATGAGGAGGAGGAGCGTGCCAGAGAGGCGGCGCAGGCTGCCGCAGAGGGGCAGGCGGCAGCCGCCCAGGCTGGAGGGACACCTGACCGACAGGACGAGGAGGGGGGGGGAGGACGCCGCGGCCCCACGGCAACGGAGGCACCCGAGGGCGCCCCGTGTGTACCGGCCCCGGCAGTCATACCAGGACCTCACGGACCGGGAATGCAGGAGGAGACTCCGGATGAGCCGGGAAACCGTGGCACACATCTGCCACCTGCTGGCACACCTGTCACCGCGTGGCACTGGCGGGGGACACCCTCTCCCCGTGTCCGTCAATGTTACGGTGGCCCTGAACTTTTATGCAACGGGGTCATTCCAGGCACCGAGTGGGGACCTGTCCGGCATATCGCAGACATCGGTGCATCCGGGCAGTGACAGGTGCCCTATATGCCATGGCGCACCGCTACATCCGCTTCCCCGTGGACCGGGCCAGCCAAGATGCCCGGGCCGTGGGCTTCTCTGCCGTTGCCGGGTTCCCCATGGTCCAGGGCGCGATCGATGGGATGCACGTCGCCGTGCGGCCACCTGCAGATAACAGGGCCGTGTTCACTAATAGGAAGGGGACCTATTCGATGAACGTACAGGTGGTCTGCGACCACCGCATGATGATCCTGCACGTCTGCGCCCGTCACCCAGGCAGTGTACACGACTCATTCGTGTTGTCGCGGTCATCCATCCCCGGAATGTACGAGGGACGCCATCCCCGGCTGAGGGGCTGGTTGCTGGGCGACAGGGGCTACCCATTGCGATCGTGGCTGATGACGCCTAGACGGAGGCCACGCAATGAGGCGGAGAACCGCTATAATGATGCCCATGTAGCGACAAGGGGAGTGATCGAGAGGTGCTTTGGCGTGCTGAAGATGCGTTTCAGGTGCCTGGACCTCTCTGGGGGCGCCCTCCAGTATCGGTCAGATAGGGTCGGCCGCATCATTGTGGTGTGCTGCGTCCTGCACAACATAGCCCAGCAGAGGGGCGATGTGCCGCAGGCAGAGGAGGGCGGAGTGGAGGAGCAGCAGGAAGAGGCCCAGTCCTCCCCAGATGAGGGGGATGGGGGCAATGGTCAGGGCAGACGGGGTAGACACAGGCGGGTGGCTGTCCACCGTTACCGGCTGGCCCAGCGGGCACGGGACAGACTGATAGACGCCCGCTTCACAGACTAGATGGGCGTGGGAATCGGGTAGTATGGCCACAGACCGCACACCATGGCAACAGCCGACCACCCACAGCCCCCACCCATCCACCCACCCAGCACCCTCACCCCCCTCCCCAACCCCACCCACCCCACCCGCATGCACACCACCCCCCCCCATTGCCGATCCACCTGCGGCACAACGGGCCGGGCTCACACAGTTGCGGGTGGATGCGTGTCTATCGCAGGCCATGGAGGATGATGACAACCCGCCCTGCGATGAGCTCCTGGCTCTACATCGTTGGACTATGTCTGACCCATGCCCACAGTACCACCATCCACCCGGACCATCCCTGCATGCGGCTGTGACACTGCAGCGCACGGTCCCGTCCTCTGCCTGGAGGATGTTGATGGCGGCCCAGGGGGAAGGGGGCAGACTCACCTGGGGCTGAGGTAAGACCACCCCTCACACACACACTTGCGCTCAACGTACATGACACCCCCGCACACTTTGGACAGAGCACAAAGGCAGCTTCTGTAGGTGTAACATTGACTTTAATAACCAAAGGAGTTCATGCACGTGCCCTAGCCCCTAAAACTCATCTGTGCCCTGCACCCGTGCCAACTTACTCAGTGTCTAATTGTTTGGCCTTACGGGCCCTTTGACTACGTCTACGTGGTTCCCCAGACGGTACAGCAGAACTGGAGGTGGACTCCTGTGATTCCTGCCCTCTGACACTGGATCCCTTTGGCGGCCATTTCCTGGGGCGTCCTGGCCTAGATGGGCCAGGCTGCGGCCCGGGCGACTGGGATGGCGAGCTGCCAGCCTGTCCTGCCCGTTGCCCACCCGATGCACCTGGGACGGAAGGGGGGAAGTCCGAGGTGTCGCGGTGTACCGGGACCTCCCCTACACAGGGAGCCGGGACGGACCACACCACCTCCTCCTCCCTCGGGGTGCCCGATGGCCCCCAGGCCTCTACATGGGTGGGGGATGCGAACGGACTGGCCATCCGACGCCCCCCCGACATCTGGCGCTGCCAGCCCTGGAGGCCCGTGCTGGTATCGACAGGGGTCTGCAGGTTTGCAGCCATGGAGCCCAGGGTGTTGGCAAACCCTGTCTGTGAGAGTGCGACGCCGGCTCACACATGGCCACTGGCGCCGATGCCCTCAGCGATGGCCTGCAGAGACTGGGCCATGGCCTGCTGAGACTGGGCCATGGCCTGCTGAGACTGGGCCATGGCCTGCAGAGACTGGGCTATGGCGTTGAGCGCCTCTGCCATCTGGCGCTGGCACTGGCTCATGGCCTCCTGTGAGAGGGCAGCCATTTCCTGGGCCACAGACGCCGCCTGCACGGAAGGCCCCAGGCCTCGCAAACCGTTCCCCATGTCTGACACCGTCGCACCCATTGCCTCCACCGCGGACGCCACCCGTGCGGTGTCAGCCTGGGTGGCACGCATGACCGGCACCACTCCCAGCTCCTGGACGCGGGTGGACTCCTCCACCTGCGACCGCAGCCGCCGCAAGCCGCCCGTCACCCTCTTCGCTCGTCTCCGGGTCGGTGGTTGCATCGGATCTATGTGTGGGTGTGGTAACTGCAGGAACCCGGGATCCATCTGGGCGGCTAATGTTCGCTTGGGCTGGGCTGCCGTCCGACCGCCCGGTCCCTCTGCTGCTCCTACCTCCACCTGCTGTACCGGGACGGCTGTGTTGTGCGCACCAGTGAGTGTACCAGACGCCTCATCACTAAAGTGCCCAACCGTGGTGAGTGTTTCTGCGATGGTGGAGGGTGTTGGTGACAGCAGTGGCGTTGTGTCGTGCTCTTCGTCCCACTCTGAGTCCATGGCACTTTGGGGTGGGGGTTCGTCTCCACCCATCCACTCTGAGTCACTGTCCGGTATTTCGTCTTCCTGGGTAGTGCTGTCCCGGGTAGGGGTGTCCTGGGTAGTGCTGTCCCGGGTAGGGGTGTCCTGGGTAGTGGTGTCCTGGGTAGTGGTGTCCCGGGAAGGGGTGTCCTGGGTAGTGGTGTCCTGGGTAGTGGTGTCCTGGGTAGTGGTGTCCTGGGTAGTGGTGTCCTGGCTCGGATGTGACGGGGGCCTGTGGCTGCCCCCCTCATCGCTGGGTGGTCGCTCCCGCACGTGACGGGGGTGTCGTCTCCCTGTTGCTCCAGGTCTCTCCGTCTCCCGTGGTGTGCGAGGGGTATCCTGCGGGCGTCGCATGCTGGAGGGTGTGGGTCTCTCCGTCTCCCGTGGTCTCCGAGGGGCATCCTGCGGGCGTCGCATGCTGGAGGGTGCGGGTCTCTCCGTCTCCTGTGGTCTCCGAGGGGCATCCTGCGGGCGTCGCATGCTGGAGGGTGCGGTTCTCTCCGTCTCCTGTGGTCTCCGAGGGGTATCCTGCCGGCGTCGCATGCTGGAGGGTGCGGGTCTCTCCGTCTCCCGTGGTCTCCGAGGGGCATCCTGCGGGCGTCGCATGCTGGAGGGTGCGGGTCTCTCCGTCTCCTGTGGTCTCCGAGGGGTATCCTGCCGGCGTCGCATGCTGGAGGGTGCGGGTCTCTCCGTCTCCCGTGGTCTCCGAGGGGCATCCTGCGGGCGTCGCATGCTGGAGGGTGCGGGTCTCTCCGTCTCCTGTGGTCTCCGAGGGGCATCCTGCGGGCGGTCTGCATCTGCGGGGATGGGTGCCTGGACGTTTGGTCCTGCGATACACAATGAAGCATGCATGGTTAGACATCAGGCAGTGATCAGGTGATACGGGGGAGGGGGATATAGGGGAGGGGGGATATGGGGACGGGCTGTCGGTGGCTCACTCGCTAGTACGCCCCCGACCTCTGCATCAGCAACCTCCCGGTCCTCAGGTCCGCCAGCCAGTTCCAGGGCCCTTTCCTCGTGTACGGTCAGTGGCCTCTCATCAGCGGGCCCTCCTCCAGTCCTCACATGCTCCCTATTGTTGTGTGCGCGCTTCTCCTGTGGGGGGGGGGGGTAAAAGGCAACAGTGTTAGGCAGGTATATGAATGCACGCCATCGGTTGCGCGTGCATTGCAGAGGTTAAGGTTAGGGCTGGATTCACTTGGAGATATGGGGGAGGGGGGATATGGGGGATATGGGGGAGGGGGATATGCGGGAGGGGGGATGTGGGGGAGGGGGGATGTGGGGGATATGGGGAGGGGGGATATGGGGGAGGGGGATATGGGGTATGGGGGATTGGGGGATATGGGGGAGGGGGGGTATGGGGGATTGGGGGATATGGGGGAGGGGGGATATGGGGGAGGGGATATGGGGGAGGGGATATGGGGGATATGGGGGAGGGGGGATATGGGGGAGGGGGGAATATGGGGGATATGGGGGAGGGGGGAATATGGGGGATATGGGGGAGGGGGGAATATGGGGGATATGGGGGAGGGGGGAATATGGGGGATATGGGGAGGGGGATATGGGGGATATGGGGGAGTGGGGATATTGGGGATATGGGGGATATGGGGAAGGGGGGTATGGGGGATATGGGGGAGGGGGGATATGGTGGATATGGGGGAGGGGGATATGGGAAGGGGGGTATGGGGGATATGGGGGAGGGGGGGATATGGTGGATATGGGGAGGGGGGTATGGGGGATATGGGGGAGGGGGGTATGAGGGGGGGAGGGGGGATATGGGGGAGGGGGGAGGGGGGATATGGGGAGGGGGGATGAGGGGGGATATGGGGGAGGGGGGTATGGGGGAGGGGGGATATGGGGAGGGGGGTATGGGGGAGGGGGGATATGGGGAGGGGGGATGTGGGGGGATATGGGGGGGAGGGGGGATATGGGGGAGGGGGGATATGGGGAGGGAGGATATGGGGGAGGGGGGATATGGGGGATATGGGGAGGGGGGATATGGTATGGGGAGGGGGGATATGGGGGAGGGGGTATGGGGGAGGGGGGA
Organism: Scyliorhinus torazame; assembly: GCF_047496885.1. Classification (NCBI taxonomy): domain Eukaryota; kingdom Metazoa; phylum Chordata; class Chondrichthyes; order Carcharhiniformes; family Scyliorhinidae; genus Scyliorhinus; species Scyliorhinus torazame. The sequence continues at coordinate 322,213,513 of NC_092709.1, forward strand.
TATGGGGGAGGGGGGAGGGGGGATATGGGGGAGGGGGGGATATGGGTAGGGGGGATATGGGAGGCTCACCCTGCCTGCTCTGACGAGGTCGTTCACCTTCTTGTGGCACTGGGTGCCTGTCCGTGGTGTCAGGGCCACAGCTGTGACGGCCTCTGCCACTTCCCTCCACAGACGCCGGCTGTGGCGTGGGGCAACTCTGCGGCCGTGCCCGGGATACAGGGCGTCCCTCCTCTGCTCCACCGCGTCCAGGAGCGCCTCCACATCGCGTGACTCGAACCTCGGGGCTGAGCGACGGCCAGCCATCCAGTCGTGTGTTGCGGTCGGGTGTACCGGTCGGGTGGGGGGGAGCAGCGCGGCCTTATGAGCCGTCACGCCGTGCAGCGCGTATGACGCTGCACCGCGTGAACCACTGCGCAAGCGCGGATCCCGTTACGTCGCTGCTAGCCCATTTCGGGCCGGAGACTATCGACCCATTTTTCCGACGTGACGCAAGTCGGATTTGCGCCGTGTTTTGCGCCGATTGGCGGACTTTCCGCCGATAACGGAGAATTTCGCCCCTGGTTTTTGAAATGTGTTTCCTGCTGGCATCACAGAGTATCGGGTGTTGGGAGAATGCAAATGAGGTTCACGCCGGCCTCTGGTGTGTTTTTCCAGCCCGCCAAGGTGGGCATCAGCAGAAGATCGTACTGAAATTTACCCCGGTGTGAAACCGATTTCTGGGCCTCCCGTCATATTCTCCCTCTACAGTTGCCAACGAACCCGCCGGTGGGGGCTTGGGAGAATTCTATGCGCTATGTAAACATGTTGTTGAGATTTTTAGACTCTTACAACCAACATGTTGGAAAAGTAGATTTGTCAAAATATTAAATTCAAGAGAGGTAATTTCTAAATGCAATTTCTGTTTCTGAGGTGCTTTAATGTGTGGACAATATGTTTTAACTGACTAAGATAATAGCAGCTGATCATTTTTTAAACCTTGGTTCTTGCTGAAATGTCATTTTCAGGAGCAAGGCATAACTATTTCTGGGTTGTGATTTATTTTGTATTGAGGGCAGCATGTCTTCCTTCATCCAATATCTTGGTTTTATGACATTAAATATTTCATTGGTGATAGTTGCTTGTATTCTATTAAAAATGACCATGAGCATAGAATTTTAATGACACTTGAAGGTCCTCCTGCATTTTTTTTCACTGAACCTCAAAGCAAGAAGAATGCATGACTAAAATAATAATTTGAAATCTCTATCATTGTTTCTCATTTTAAAACCATTGATACAGTTAATATACTGAACTGATTATTCAAATGTAATAGGCACATTCTGAAAGTTTATTTGCAGATAAGAATTTGAAACTGGTTTGTAGCTATCACTGAGATCCCTGTGGTGAGTTTCAATTTAACAAGTCATAATGATAAATTAACAACCTGATTTCCCCAAAAGGCTGCCAATGTAGGGTATAAAGCTTGCATTCCAAAATTAGCTGGACAGCAAGAAACTGCATCTTTATAGAACTCATTACAAATATGGAGATGCATTAAAGCATTTGACAGGGTATCAGTAATCAAGAGCTGAGTAGGAGAGAGACATTTAGAATTTGTGGGAGCCCAGTTGATGATCTTTTGCTGACATTAATGTGAAGCCTGTTTTGACTCCTTTCCTGTTCACTGTCAGATACAGATGTGTGACAACAGCCATGAAGCCACGGGACAAATGAGGATACTTGTAATTATCATTGTTTCAAATTGCTCTCTGAGGTGCAGTTTATGGGTTCAAATTGTCAAGTGGATAAAGAAGACCACAATCTGGTATTTTGCAAAAAAAGATGCGTCATCTTAAAAGTTGTTTTTCAATGGCATTGTTAATTAGAATAATCTTCCATCAAAGAGAATCTTATAGTAAATGTCAATTATCAGGTTGAGTCTAAAGACCATATTATAATATAAATCATAGTAATAAAGGCTGACAGAGACACCAGTAATAAACAAAGAATACATATTCCTTCATAACTGGATTGCATTCAGCATAAAATACAGCAATAAAATCTTAGAGACACCAATAATAAGGGAAGATACTTTACGATGAGATCATATAGCAATTCAGTGAAATACATTTCTTCTTTACATTGTTTTTGTGAAATGAGAATTAGTCTAAAGTTAATGAGCCCTAATAATATTTTCCCTACATACATCGATAGAAAGAAATTAGCTCCATTTTGACAAAGGAAGTAATGTTGACAAGGATAATAATAATATAATAAAATTAATGTTGACAAGGATGAAACTGTTATTGATTATAGATGGAAATCTAAAAGTAAGGATTTGACGATTGCGCCTGAAGCTATGAGGTTTAAGGATAACTTTTACAGGAGTTCTATTTAATTGTTTTATGTTACTTTCATCAGTCATGTTTTCTGTATAAATTACCATAACGTTTCTTGATGCCAACCAAGAATCGTTTTATTTAAAAAAGAGTTAACATCACAGTATGTTTTCTTTCAATATACTGACATCTTCCATTTTCTATGACTTAGAGGTGTTACATATTGGTCTGTACGCTTGGCATAGTTGGTGGTTCTCACTTGCTCTGTTCAACAGCACTTGAGGACTTAAGGACACTATCTAGGCAAGTGCAGAACTGTAAGAGATAGTCCTTTGATTAGACAATAAATTGAGGTCTTCTCTGCTTATTTCAGTAATTAGTGAGTATGTTTGAAAATTCTATTTCATAATTGAAAGCAGTGATTTTTCAATTTATTAGTCAACATTCCTCCTTTCGCAATACCACCAAAACAAAAAAGTTTGTCATGCAACTCAGTTAAACAGGATTCCATAGCATATAAGACACAGAAACTGGTCAATGGCCTGATTAGTTTATTGGGCTCAACGAGTTCATGCCAAAGTTTATGTTCCCTTTGAGCCTCCTCCCATCTTTCATTGTCCAAATCTATCATTGTTGCATTCTATTCCCTTTTCCCTCATATGCTTGACCAACTGTACCTTAAATGCATCGATACTATTTGATTCAACTGCTTCCTGTGGTAACAAGTTTCACAGTCTTACCATTCACTGGGTGAAGAAATATCTCCTGAATTCCCCATTGGGTTTCTTGGTGACTACCTTATATTGACAACTTCTAGTTATGCTCTTACCCATAAGAGGAAACTTTCTCTCTTTGTCTACTCTAACAGTATCTTTCATAATTTAAAGACCTCTAAAATCTATCATTCTTCCTTTTACAAAAGAAAGGAGACCCAGCCTGTCAATCCTTTTTGTTATGTATACCCACACATTTCTGATATCATCCTTGTAAATATTCCCTGCACCTTGTCCAGTGTCTCTGTTCTTGACATACAGTGACCAATTTGAGGGTTACAGTGACCAGAACTGCACGTGTAATCTTAAATCTGATCTAACCGAGGTTTGATACAGGTTTAGCATAAATTGCTTCTCAATTTGGTTTGTTTTTTTTGTATGGTCTTGCTAACCTGCAACGCAAATTTTAATGGTTGGTACTACAAAATCCTTTTGTTCCTCTAACCTGCCAAACTCTAATCTGCCAAATAATACTTCTTCTTCCCTAAATGTCCTCCCTCACATTTGTCTGTGTTGAAATTAATTTGCCGAGTTCCGGTTGCGGCGATGCACTGCTAAGCTGCACGTTTCGGCAGCTCCCGCTTTAACGGACTTTTGGGCTCTTTTTGGGAGCCCCAACGGAAATTTTTTCGGACCAAACCCAGTGTGGGGTGACGAAGTAAGGAGTCCCCCCTAGTGTGTATGGAAAAGATCGGTGGTGGTGGCCAGATTGCGAAGGATCCTCTGGAGCAGCGGCAGAGAAGAGAAGGAAGAAGCAAGATGGCGACGGATGGAGACCAGACGGCATGGAGGCCGGATCAGCAGGAATTCCTTAGACGGTGTGTGGAGGAATTAAAGAAGGAGGTGCTGGCTCCGATGTTGCTGGCAATCGAAGGACTAAAAGAAACGCAAAAGGCCCAGGCGATAGAGCTCCGTTGGGTGAAGGAGAAGGCAGCTGAGAACGAGGATGAGATTCTGGGCCTAGCGGTAAAAATGGAGACGCACGAGGCGTTACACAAGAGGTGTATCGAAAGACTCGAAGTCCTGGAGAACAGATTGAGGAGAAAGAACCTCCGGATTCTGGGTCTCCCCGAGGGAGTGGAGGGAGCTGACGTTGGGGCTTATGTGAGCACGATGCTCCATTCGCTAATGGGAGTTGAGGCCCCCTCAAGCCCCCTGGAGGTGGAAGGGGCTCACCGGGTCCTTGCGAGGAGACCCAAGGCTGGAGAACCACCAAGGGCGATTGTGGTTAGATTTCACCGCTTCACCGACAGAGAGGCCGTTTTGAGCTGGGCCAAGAAGGTACGGAGTAGCAGGTGGGAGAATGCGGTGATACCAGTGTATCAGGACTGGAGCGCGGAGGTGATGAGAAGGAGAGCGAGTTTTAATCGGGCCAAGGTGGCGCTTCACAAGAAGAAAGTAAAGTTTGGGATGCTGCAGCCGGCGCAATTGTGGGTTACTACCAAGATAGACACTATTATTTTGAAACGTCGGAAGAGGCCTTCATCCAAAAAGAGAAATTGGACCAGAACTGAGGGACTGATGCTGTGGGGGAGACGACGATGTTGATGCACAGAAATGTAAATTGGAGAATGGGAGGTTCACCGTATCGGGATGATAGATGGGGAGGGAAAAGGGAAGAGAAGAATCCCTTTTTTCTTTGACGGGGGGACACGGAGAAATGTGGGCGCCGGTGGAAAAAGGGACATAGATGGGGGATGGGGAATGGGAACGGGGCTGTAGGGGGAGCTGCGCCATAGGGGGTGGGGCTGATCTAGGAAGGCGCGGGTTTTTTCCCGCGCTAGAGAGATGATGGCGTGAAGATAGGCGCAAGGAGGATGAGAGTTCCACACACGGGGGGGTCAAGGAGAGAGCAGGGGAAGCTGGAGTCAGCTGACTTTCGGAAGCATTATGGGGCGAGTAACCATGCTAGATGGGGATCTAGCGGGGGGGGGGGGGGGGGGGCGGCGGGGGGGGATAACTGGGTTGCTGCTGCTGGGATCGAGAGGGAGCTGGCAAGGGAAGAGGTGGTCGGGACGGGAGTGCGCCGCCTGGGGGACTGGTGGGTGCGCGGGACCTGGACGTGGGACTGGCCTAGAGTAGGTGATGGCTAGTCGGCGGGGGAGGAGGGGGGGGGGGGGCAGCCCCCCAATCCGGCTGATCACGTGGAATGTGAGAGGCCTAAATGGGCCGATTAAGAGGGCCCGAGTGTTCGCGCACTTAAAAGGACAGAAGGCAGACGTGGTCATGCTTCAGGAGATGCATCTGAAGGTGGCGGATCAGGTTAGGTTAAGGAAAGGATGGGTGGGACAGGTGTTCCACTCAGGGTTGGACGCGAAAATTGGAGGGGTGGCTATATTGGTGGGGAAACGGGTGTCGTTCGAGGCTAGGAATATAGTAGTGGACAACGGTGGCCGATATGTGATGGTGAGTGGTAGATTGCAGGGAATGGAGGTCGTGCTGGTAAATGTATATGCCCCGAACTGGGATGATGTGGGATTTATAAAGCGGATGCTGGAACGTATCCCGGACCTGGAGGTAGGAAGCCTGGTAATGGGGGGGGATTTCAATACTGTGCTGGATCCAGGGTTAGATCGGTCTAGATCCAGTACCGCAAGAAGACCGGCAGCGGCCAAGGTGCTCAGGGGGTTTATGGAGCAAATGGGGGGAGTGGATCAATGGAGATTTGCTAGGCCGTTGGCCAAAGAGTTTTCCTTTTTCTCCCATGTTCATAAGGCTTACTCCCGGATAGATTTCTTTGATTTGAGTAGGGCACTGATTTTGAGGGTGGAAGGAACGGAGTACTCGGCCATAGACGTTTCAGATCATGCCCCGCATTGGGTGAATCTGGAAATAGGAGAGGAGAGGGAACAGTGCCCACTGTGGCGACTGGATGTGGGACTATTGGCAAATGAGGGAGTCTGTGGAAGGGTGCGGGGATGTATTGAAAGGTACCTGGAGACCAATGATGATGGTCAGGTCCAGGTGGGGGTAGTATGGGAAGCGCTGAAGGCGGTGGTTAGGGGAGAGTTGATCTCCATTAGGGCTTACAAGGGGAAAAAAGAGAGCAAAGAAAGGGAGAGATTAGTGTGGGAGATTTTGAGTGTGGATAAAATATATGCGGAGGCCCCGGACAAAGGACTATATAGGGAGAGGCGAAGACTTCAGACGGAGTTTGACCTGCTGACCACAGGGAAGGCAGAGGCATAGTGGAGGAAGGCACAGGGGATGAGATACGAATATGGGGAAAAGGCGAGTCGGCTGCTGGCCCACCAGCTTCGTAAGAGGATAGCGGCGAGTGAAATAGGGGGAGTTAGGGATGGAACGGGAACTACGGTGCGAAGTGCAGGGAAGGTAAATGAGGTGTTTAAGATCTTTTATGAGAGGCTATATATATATAGGTCCCAACCCCCGGAGGGAAAAGAGGGGATGCAACAGTTTTTGGACCAACTAAGGTTCCCGAAGGTGGAGGAGCAGGAGGTGGCAGGTCTGGGGGCGCCAATCGGGGTGGACGAGGTGACTAAAGGGCTGGGGAACATGCAGGCAGGGAAGGCCCCGGGACCAGACGGGTTCCCGGTGGAATTTTATAGGAAGTACGTGGACTTGTTGGCCCCGCTGTTGGCAAGAACCTTTAACGAGGCCAGAGAAGGGGGGACTCTACCCCCGACAATTTCGGAGGCGACGATATCATTAATCCTGAAGCGAGATAAAGATCCGCTGCAATGCGGGTCATATAGGCCTATCTCGCTCCTGAATGTAGACGCCAAATTGCTGGCAAAAGTGCTGGTGATGAGGATCGAGGATTGTGTCCCGGGGGTGGTGCATGAAGACCAGACAGGGTTTGTAAAGGGGAGACAACTGAATGTTAACGTACGACGGCTGTTGGGGGTGATAATAATGCCCCCAGCGGAGGGGGAGGCAGAGATAGTGGCAGCGATGGATGCAGAGAAGGCATTTGATAGGGTAGAGTGGGAGTATTTATGGGAGGTGCTGAGGAGGTTTGGGTTCGGGGAGGGGTTTGTCAGTTGGGTTAAACTCCTCTAAGGGGCCCCAGTGGCAAGTGTAGTCACAAATCGGCAGAGATCGGAGTATTTTCAGTTACACAGGGCAACGAGGCAGGGGTGCCCTCTGTCCCCATTACTGTTCGCGCTGGCAATTGAACCACTGGCCATAGCATTGAGAGACTCTAGGAAATGGAGGGGGGTGGTTAGAGGGGGAGAGGAACACCGAGTGTCACTCTACGCAGATGACCTACTGCTGTATGTGGCGGATCCTGTGGAGGGGATGACAGAGGTTATGCAGATATTGAGGGAGTTTGGAGATTTTTCGGGATATAGGCTTAATATGGTGAAGAGTGAGCTTTTCGTAGTACACCCCGGGGATCAGGGAAGAGGGATAGACGGCCTGCCGTTAAGGAGAGCGGAAAGGAGCTTCTGATATTTGGGGATTCAGGTAGCCAGGAGCTGGGGAACTTTACACAAACTCAATCTGACGCGGCTGGTGGAGCAGATGGAGGAGGATTTCAAGAGGTGGGATATGCTGCTGCTCTCATTGGCGGGCAGAGTGCAGGCGGTCAAGATGATGGTCCTCCCAAGGTTTCTTTTTGTGTTTCAATGTCTCCCCATTTTGATCACTAAGGCCTTCTTTAAGAAAATAGATAGGAGTGTTATGAGTTTTGTGTGGGCAGGGAAGACCCCGAGGGTAAGGAGGGGGTTCCTGCAGCGCAGCAGGGACAGAGGGGGACTGGCGTTGCCGAATCTGGACGATTATTACTGGGCTGCCAATGTGGCGATGGTTCGCAAGTGGATGAGGGAGGGAGAGGGGGCGGCGTGGAAGAGGCTGGAGATGGTGTCCTGTAAAGGAACGAGCCTAAAGGCATTGGTGACGGCGCCGCTACCGCTCTCCCCGAAAAGGTATACCACAAACCCAGTGGTGGCGGCAACCTTAAGGATCTGGGGGCAATGGAGGCGACATAGGGGTGTGACGGGTGCCTCGGTGTGGTCCCCGATCAGGAACAACCATAGGTTTGTCCCAGGAAGGATAGACGGAGGGTTCCAGAGCTGGCATCGGGCAGGAATTAGGAGATTGGGAGATTTGTTTATTGACTGGACGTTTGCGAGCTTGGGAGCGCTGGAGGAAAAGTATGAGTTGCCCCTGGTGAAGATCTTTAGATACATGCAAGTGAGGGCGTTTACGAGGCAACAGGTGAGGGAATTTCCGCTGCTCCCGACACAGGGGATCCAGGATAGAGTGATTTCGGGGGTATGGGTCGGGGAGGGCAAAGTGTCCGAAATATATCAGGAGATGAGAGAGGAGGGGGAGGCGCTGGTAGAGGAGCTGAAGGGAAAATGGGAAGAAGAGCTGGGGGAAGAGATTGAGGAGGGTCTGTGGGCTGATGCCCTAAGTAGGGTAAATTCCTCTTCCTCGTGTGCCAGGCTTAGCCTGATACAATTCAAGGTTCTACACAGAGCACACATGACGGGAGCGAGGCTGAGCAGGTTCTTCGGGGTGGAAGACAGGTGCAGGAGGTGCTTGGGAAGCCCGGCAAACCACACACATATGTTTTGGTCGTGTCCGGCACTGGATGAGTACTGGAGGGGAGTGGCAAGAGTGATTTCAAAGGTGGTGAAGGTCTGAGTCAAGCCAGACTGGGGGTTAACTATATTTGGGGTAGCGGATGAGCCGGGAGTGCAGGAGGCGAAAGAGGCCGATATTCTGGCCTTTGCGTCCCTGGTAGCCCGGCGAAGGATCTTACTCATGTGGAAGGAAGCGAAACCCCCCGGCGTGGAGGCCTGGACAAACGATATGGCAGGGTTCATAAAACTGGAACGGATGAAGTTTGCGTTGAGAGGATCGGTTCAGGGGTTCTCCAGGCGGTGGCAACCATTCCTTGACTATCTCGCGGAACGTTAAGGGAAAATAGATCGTCAGCAGCAGCGGCCCAGAGTGGGGGGGGGGGGGGACCTGTTTTGTTCTGGTTGGGGTGGAGGGGGGGGGAACACTATTTTTTGTTACTTTGTTAGATCACTACTTTATTTAAATTGTTATCTAGTTATCTTTTTTGTTGATTTGTAAGGTGGAGAAATTGTGTTTGAAAACTTTAATAAAATATATATTTTTTTAAAAAGAAATTAATTTGCCAATTATTCGTTATTCCCCAATTTTATTAACCATAGAATCGTAGAATTTCTTCACCCACAGAGTGGTGGAGGCTAAAACATTGTGTAATTTCAAGAAGGAATTAGATATAGCTCTTGGGGCTAAAGCGGTTAAGTGATATGGGGGGAGGCAGGATCAGGGTATTGATCAGCCATGATCATAATGAATGGTGGAACAGGCTCGAAGGGTCGAATGGCCTCTTCCTGCTTCTATTTGCAGTACAGAAGGGGGCCATTTTGCCCATCGAGTCTGAACCGACCCTCTGAAAGAGCGCCCTCCCCTAGGCCCACTCCCCCGCCCTCTCCCCATGATCCCGTAACTTCGCCTAACCTGCACATCTTTTGGACTGTTAATGTCCTCCAGTAATTTATTGCAATCCTCCCATTGTTAAATATTACCCTCAAATTGGCATCATCCACAAATTTAGAATTTGTACTTTTGACACCAAACTATTACAATATGTTGTGAACAACAGAGGTCGCACTACTGATTAACGTGGGACGCTACTTCTCACCTTTTGCCATTCTGAATACCTTCCACTCTCTCAAAGCAACTAACAAATAATTCTACCACTTGCCCTATGACTGCAAATTCTCTGACCTTATTCTTTGTCTTTTTGGGGGGCACCTTAATGAACAGTTTTTGAAAAGCCAGATAGATTATTGGCGCGATCTACGGTCGTGTTGCACCCGAAAAGGGGCACGACGCGGCCGGGAGAGGCCTCCCCCGGGCTTTTCAACAGCTATCATGCCTCATGAGATCTAACTAGAACTCGCGAGATGTCACGATCCAGTCTCGCAGAGTGAAGTTGGCTGAGAAGCTAATTTACTCTGCTCGCCGAACAACCACCCGGCATCTACTGGCTCGCCGGGGAGATCCCAGCCGGGTGCCATTCAGCACTGGTCCCTCAAATGAGGACCACGCGGAACGGTACCTGTGGGAAAGGGGTCCTCCAGGTAATCTGAGCCCCTCAGGTGGTCAGCCTCCAGGCAGCATAGCACCCAGTACTGCTAGTGCCACATGGACACCTTGGCATTGCCAGCCTGGCACCTTGGCAGTGCCACCTGGGTGCCACTGGCCTCACCATGTGGTACTGTCAGGTTGGCAGTACTAGGTGCCAAGCTGCCATTGTATCCGTGACGGGGATCAGGTTCTGAGGTGCCCTGCCCGTATGTGGTGGGATGCGGGGGGCCTGAAGACCCCCCAATCAGTGAGTTGGGACATTGATGGGGCTCCTATGTTGCATTGTTGAGGTTGAGATTGGTGTGCCATTCAAAGGTGGCATCCCAATCCCTTCCTGCACTGAGGGTTAGCTCCTCAGTGCAGGAAATGCGGCTAAGTGCACCTCGGTGGGGTGTTCCCCGCCGCGGCATGCAAACATGCCGGGAATGACCCCTCTAATCCCGTCTGGATCAGCACTCTTTTAGTTTGGTTAGATTGTGCCCTATATCTCTTGCATTGCTATTGTCTACTCTCTCTGTTACAGCCTCAAAAATATTAAGGTCAAGCAAGACATTCCCTTTTGAAGTGTATCTAGCTGTGCATAAACTGGTTGCTGTGTTTGCCTATAGTTTCTGTATTTCAGAATAATTCATTGTCCACGTAGCCCTTCACGTATATGATTCAAACATTCACAGCTCCATGACACTATTGAAGTTCCCAATCTCCCGCTGGGATAACAATAACATTACAACATAGCATCACGGAATGGTTACAGCACAGAAGGAGGCCATTTGGCCTGTCAAATCCCTTCTGGCTCTTTTCAAGAACAGTTTAGCTCCGCTCACTCTCACCTCTTCCATACACCTGCAATTTATTTCCCTTCAGCTGCTTCTCGAATTCCTCTCTGAAAGTTTTTGAAACTCACAATTGAACCTGCTTCCACCACCCTTTCAGTTACTGCATTCCAGATTGCAACTAATTGCTGCGTTTAAAAAAAAAAGTATTTCTGAATGTCACTTTTTTTTTTACCGATCACCTTAAATCTGTGTCCTTTTATTCTCAATCGTACTGCCCAGTGGAAACAATTTCTCTTCATCTAGTCTGTCATAATCTCGTACGATTTTGAAAGCCTCCATCAAATCTCCTCTTGTCCTTCTCCAAGGAAAACAACCACAGTGTTTGCAATCTATCCACAGAATTTAAATTTCTCCTCTAATCCTTTCTACACATTGTTCAATGCCTTCACATCCTTCGTAAAGTGTGGTGCCCAGAATTATATACACTGGCAGGATTTTCTCTTCAGGGCCCCAATTGTGCTGTCGGGGTGAAATGCGGTCAGAAACCCACAAATATTGGGTTTCTGAGTCTGCTGGGCCAAAAAGAATGAGTCCAGCACTGGAACATCAACAACCACACTGATAATATGTGGGTGCAGCTTTAGGTTTTGTATCGCAAGGGGGATGTCCCCTCTGAAGAATTTTGAATATTTTAAAATAAAATGTGGCCACAACTGTTGGACCAGCATTGTGCAGAGGACCCCTCTTGATGGGGTATCCTGCAGCTGCAGCTGTGGGCCTCAGGCAATTCCAGCAGTGGTGAGATGGAAATTAAACGAGACATGGCTGGCTCCCCGACCCATGCTGGGACTCAGGCCCCATCCATCTGATGGCTTTGTCCTGGGATGGAGGTGGCCGCATTCCAGAGTCCTCAATGGGGACTTAACTATCAGTGATGGCCTGTAACAGTCACCCACAGAAGTAGCCTCGGACAAAATATGCCACAGGGAAACATACTTGCAGACTGATATATCGGTTGGTAGCGCAAAATTGCCAGCACATCCACTTCCAGCTCCACCTCAGCCCAGTACTCCACTTGAGGCTGAACCATTCATTGCTCTACAAAGGTTCGTTGTCTCTCCTTGCTTTGGTCTACTTTGTTTATCTATTTATAAAACTCAGGATCTCATGTGCCTTTTAGAACCACTTTCTCAACCTGTCCTGCCACCATTACCGGGTTGTGCACATACACCCCCAAGTCTCTCTATTCCCTGCACTCCCTCTAGAATTGGATCTTTTCTTTTCCTATCATCCCTCAATCTTCCTATCAAAATATATTCACATTTCTCTGCATTAAATTTCATCTGACATCAGTCTGCCTTTCCATGTAATCTGGAAGGGGGTGATTTTGAGTCTGCATTTGTCATCAGCAGTAATGTCAACGTGGACACAAAATACCGCAAGAGTCGGAAAATTAGATTCTCACCGGCAAAATCTCTCTTCTCTATTTTCCCTGCCCCTTGCAGGTGACGTAACAAGGTTCCCACCCAGAAAGGCTTTCTTTAATTAATGCGCACATGTACAGGTGACTGAAGAGGATTGGAAGATCATGGCCAGTACCCTTTTAATTTCTACCTTCTCGGCATGCTTGGAAGCATCTCATTTGATCCTGGTGACTTAACAAACTTATGTACAGCCAGACTTTATTTTTTATTAATATTTTTTATTAATTTTTTGCCAATCCAGAATCTTAACTACATCCTTTTCACTCACTTTGACAACATCTCATTTCTTCATAAAGACAGAAGCAAAGTACCTCAGCCACGCTCTCTGTCTTATGTGTAGATCCCCTGTTTTGTCCCTAGTAAACCCCATACCCATCTTTTACTCTCTTTTTAGTAATTATATGTTTGTAGAAGACTTTTTTAGTCTGACACCATCCACTTCAATCTTCATTCAAGTTTCTTTGAATATATTCTTGTTTTGGTCTTTTTAGTATTTGTGCTCAATCCATGTTCTAAACTTCTTGATTTTACTTGATCTACAAAATTTTGAAGGCCTCTTCAGATTCTGCAAGTAGAACAATGTTGTCAACGTACTACAAGTTTGTTATGTAGCACATTTAATTTTCTAAATATTTGTTCCGTGTAATATTGAATACTTTTGGTGATTGTTCAGTTTTGTCTCCTGAAACAAATCTTCTAGTCTGATCTTTGCTATTTGGCCCCACTGGAACAAGAAGATAGTTTCTGCATTTAGGTCAAAAGATAATAGAAGATGGTACATTTCCAGCATATTGTGGTTCATTGTCACTTTAGAATCCTGGTAATTGTTGCTGGTTGCTCCTCTACGACAATCATTGTTTTGAAAAACTGAAAATAATTTGATCTTTTCCAAACGGAAGTTCTAAAATTGCTCTTAAAATTAAAGACCAGTGAAGTGACACCTGGTGAAGGGGATTCCTCCATTAATATGATTGAAGGTCATCCTCCATTGCACTGGGCTGGTATTGTTCTTAAGTCATCTGTTCTCTTATTCTACTCCAAATCACAATGAAAATTTTGGTGCAGTGGTTCTATGGTAGTTTCTCATTTCTACAATAACCATATAAAGAAGATATGAAATATAAATGACAAAGAGGTTGTAAGTTATAAATCACCTCAAATTACATGTTGAGGTAGGGGCAGTAATAATTTTGCATACATAATAACTTGTTTCTCTACCTTCTACACTTTACCTTTCAGAATAAGATCATTTTGGATCCTATGCATTTCAGTGAACAGCGATACAGGCCATCTCTCGAGGAGAGGCTGGAGAGTATTATCAGTGGTGCTGCATTGATGGCAGACTCTTCCTGTACACGTGATGACCGGCGGGAAAGAATTGTGGCTGAGTGTAATGCTGTGCGACAGGCCCTTCAGGATCTTCTCACTGAATACATGAATAATGTAAGTTATATGAAACCAATTTGCTGTGGGCCCTATGATTCTTCATGCCTGTATTCCATACAAATTCAGGGCTAACTTCCACGTAAAATAGCATGAGTTGGTTTTCAAGGTTTTGATATTATTAACACTAATTTATTTGCAACAAAAATGAATAATACAACTGGTAAATTTCTCCTCGAGGCTTCAAGAGATGCGGTTAAAGGAGTGATGCACTAGTTAGTTATTAAGGATGTGTTTTTTGGAAATAGGGAATTAATCATAGTTCAGATGTGGTATATTGAAAGCGACAAGTTTCACAAAATTGATCACTGCTGCAGGCATCAATTTTTCATAATTCTCATTGATTATTGTGTGGAATATGTCCAGCGTATTTTAAATTCTTCAATATAATCAGAAAAATAAATGAGAAATTTCTGATCCACACAGCTGGAGGAAGCAATTTGGCAAATTTAGCTTTATTTTGTATGTATTGCTGTGCATTTTGTTTGCAACTACATTACACTTTTTTTGAACACTGTGATTCTATGCTTAAAGAAAAATTTTGGGCTGGATTCTTGCGCTCCGCCCGCTGTAAGAACGCACGGGCGAGACCCCGACAATCGAAAAATCCATTGACTTCGGGCGGGGTTCTCCGGTCTGCGGGCAAATGCAGCTGGAGAATCCCGCTCTTTGCGTTATCCCATAATGACCTCGGGGGAAAAAGTATGCCCTCTATTTCATTATTTCAATATCTGATCACTTGATTTTGTCTATTTTATTCAATATTTATATCTTGACTAGAAACCTGTAGAATTAACCTTTATATAAATGATTGGTAACTTGTACTAATGAATTCTTCTTTAATCCATGAATGAATAACTTGAAATTATATTTTGTGACACTGTATGACAATGTATGTCCATTGAGATCGATATTGTGCTATTATTTTAAGCTGTAACATTAGTGTGGAATAGTGGAAGATATTAAGTAGGACTGGCTTATCCATCGGGATATGATGATGAAGTGACTTTACCGGATTCTTCCTTCTTCTTGAACAAAATCAATAATGTAGGTGTTAACTGTACCTTTTGGCTGAATCAGGCACAGTAGTAAAAAAAAAATGTTGCATATTTCTGGTCATACCATATCTTCTCTCAATGTGCTGAGTCCAATTTCACATGCATGAACATTCTGTCTTAAATTAAAAACGATCTAATTTGGCGAGATTCTTTCACTTTGGAAAATGGTACATCGTGCAATTCTCCATTCTTCATTCATACTCCTACGGATGCTTATTTTTCTAGTTATCTTGCGGTACATCTATCGTGGTTTTCTATTAATCAAATGATCTACCTATGTAATTTTCAATTATTTACCTTTGTTAGCCGACTGACCAATTTAACATTGACTAGATGCAATCAGGATCTTTTGCTATGCTTCATCTGTTGTGCAAGTAGCAATGTCCCAGTGGAGTATTGAAATTACTATTTCCTGATTGAATTTTCACAAAGATATAAATAAAGTTATTTTGAAGACTGAGATTGAGAGATTTTTGTCAGGCAAGTGATTCCAGAGATGTGGAACAAATGCAGGTAACTCTGGTTAACCTACAGATCATTGATCTTAAATTGAGGGGAGGTAGACTCAGAGAGTAGTAAAGGCGTGGAATGCCCAACACTAAGGGCATTCAAATGGTCATTGGATAGACATATGGACGATAAGGGAATAGTGTAGATGGGCTTTAGAGTGGTTTCACAGGTCGGTGCAACATCGAGGGCCGAAGGGCCTGTACTGCGCTGTAATATTCTATGTTCTATTGAATAACTTCCTCCGGATCTCTTGTTCCTGTGTACCTTACTGATTCCGTAGTGTATAGTATTTACAGCAGAGAAATGGACCATTAGGTGGAACATGCCTGTGCCAGTATTTATGCTCCACAGGAGCTGCCTGCCACTTCATCTCACCCAATCAACATATGTAGTAATATAGGTTGTGATCTATATTTCACTAATACACAAAAAGACTGGCAACAGTGAAATCATTGGCAAATAATTTTCTGGACTAGTAACAGTGAATTTACCATGTAGACTGTTATTAGTATATACATCGACCAGTAATTAGTAGTATGGAAAAGTTATTTCATGACATGTGAATTGCAACAAATTCCTGGAAGGTTCCTACCAATCTGCCATCTGTCTTATGAAAATGGCACCTCACATTTGCCGTGAGTTTAAAGAACGTGCAGCCTTGGCACAGTAAATACAAATTAAACCTCTTGCATGGGAAGGGAATAAGATGCTAGGGGTGATAGCAGAGCACAAAGGTGTCGTGGAAGGAGCAGTCCCTTTGACTGAGGGGAAGATGTGTTTCGTGGTGGCAGAAACGGCAAAGAATGATCCTTTGAACATGGACCTTGAATGGATGGAAAGTGAGGACAAAGGGAACTCGATCGTGGTTTTGGGAGAGAGGGTGTGTGAGAGCAGAAGTGAAGGAAATATGCTGGACATGGTTGAAAGTCCTATCAGCCCACAGTTTGGAGATTGAAGGATGGAATCCTTGTTTGAGGAAAGACACATGTCAGAAATGCCATTTTGGAAGTCCAAATCACTGGAACAGACGTGATGGGGCAGATAATGCAGTCTATTTAAGCACACATTCATTGTAATTTCGCTTACTGCTATGTCATTTTGGAAAAAATGTTTGTTTCTTTCAAAAAATAATGTAGCCCTTTGTGTACAGGCATAGTTATTATCTACTGTTAACTGTTTTGAAGCCATTCAGGTGTCAGGACGCAAGAGATTTTTTAAGTCATCGCTATTTGTATTGTTAAATATTAGAAATAAGGTATAGATTTAAGTGGGTTCAATTTAGTGTTTTGTGTCAGAAAGGGTAAAACTCCAGTTTGATTCATGTTAAAGAAAGGTGTTTTCATATATGGTGGTTTTGGTCTCTGTTCAAACTGCGTTAAATTGTGCTGAGGAAGGCTTTCCAATTCCACTTTGCAATTTTGTTTGGCCTCTGGGAGTTCCTTTTTGCCAAGGCTGTACTTCGAGGCATTAGAGGAAATATTATTTGCAGATTGGGACACCATTTTGTAATGCTGACCCGATATCACTGCCCCCCACTTCTTCAGGTGTCTTATGCTCTTTTGACCCCCCCCCCCCTCAATCCCCAAACCTTGGGAAGGCCACCGGGACCCCCCCCCCCCCCCCCCCCCCTCCCCACACACACACACACCCATCCCCTCCTCTTCCTGGCAATACCCTCCTGGGCCTGACTGCTAGCAGTGCTGACCTGATACCTGAGCACCTTGGCACTAGCAGCCTGGCAATGCCTCTTATACTAGTGTGGCACTGCCAGGTTGACAGTGCCAACAATATCAGGTACCTAGGGGAGTGCCAGGGTGCCAACCTGTCCTGACGCCGAACGGGGGTATCCAATGACCTGGGGACCCCTTCAAGTGCCGTTACGACTGGTGGGCCAGTACCAAACGGCACCTGGTGAGGACTCCCAGGCGTGGCCGGTGAGTCCTGGGAGCCAATCTGGCGTCTGGGTATTTAACGGAATTCTAAGACTCATTTAAATATTCAGATCTGGCTCTTGCCCAGCGAGGGTGAGATCCAAAGCACGCCGGGAGGAGCAAGGTAGCTGACTCGCACCAGGTTTTGCACGCAGCACGGAGCCCTATTTTGGGCTCTCACATTATCCACCTGTTGCACCAGGCACACAGGGTTGCTGAATCGTGCCCCAGAAAAATAAAGAGAAGTTTTCAGGAAGACTGAAGTTAAATGAACAGGGGAAACTGAAATCCGAACAGGTAAGTGTTCATTGAAGTCAAAAGCAGAGCTGAGAAGCTAGTGAGAAGCCAGAGACATCTGAAGTGGCTCTAAAGTTTATGATATCTTACCAGAGACTGAAGTGATAGGTGAAATAACTGTGGAGCAATCGCTGGCTGGATCTCAGTGTAAGATCATTCAAGATCAATGCGTAAAATCATTTGAGACAAAGGAATTCTGAAAGGAGCATGAAAACAGCTAAGAGAAAGCATGGTTTGAAATAAGATTTTAAAGCATGTCTTTTTAAGTGTGGAGTTTGGAAATGATTGTGTGGCATTCATCTGGTGGAATTTGAGGAGGCACCCTCAGAAGATCGATGCAGTGGCATCTGCATCTGGTTTCAGAGTTGGCTGTTATCTTTGAAATCTGTGAACATTTATGAAGAACGGGGGAGTGAGAGAGTCATGTATAATAGTCAAATCTTTC
Source organism: Scyliorhinus torazame (assembly GCF_047496885.1). Lineage (NCBI taxonomy): Eukaryota > Metazoa > Chordata > Chondrichthyes > Carcharhiniformes > Scyliorhinidae > Scyliorhinus > Scyliorhinus torazame. The sequence continues at coordinate 322,231,649 of NC_092709.1, forward strand.
ATGTTTAATAATTGTTTTTGTTGTTAAAAGTTAATTAGCATTTCTGTGACTCTGCTCCTTCACGTTTTCTGACAAAAAGATAAACATGATGGTGTTTTGAGCCAGGCTTCCATTCTGGGACCTCCTGTTCAGCAGTAACATCAAATGGGATCGTAACAAAGGATATGAACAAAACTCTGAGCCGGGATTCTCCGAGCCTCCGCACCGCAATCGTGCTTGGCGGGGGGTCGGAGAATGGGCGTCAGATCTGCGATCGGGTCCGACGCTGCTCCCGCGATTCTCCGGGGACCGGAGAATCACAGCCAATCGCACGCGCGCGGTCGACGCGCCGCTGGTTGGGAGCCATTGAAAGAGGCCCCCGCGGCGATTCTCCGCCGACAACTGGCCGAGTTCCCGCCGGGGTGGTTTACTCATGGTTCCACCCGGCGGGAGTTCGGAGTGGCAGCTGCGGACTTAGCCCACGGCCGCCCTGGCGTGGGGCAGGGATCCGTCACCGGGGGGGGGGGGGGGGGCCTTCAGGATGGCCAGGCTCGTGATCGGGGGCCACCGATCTGTGGGGGAGCATGATCTCGGGCGGGCCTATATTGTCGGGGCCGGCCCGCGTCCGGAAGTGCTGGGCCCAGTATCAGCAGCCGGAGCTGCAAGGTAGCCCCCTGCAAAACGGAGAGTCACTCTGGCCTTTCTCCAGGAAAGTCCAGAGTGATTCGCGCCCGTTTCGCCGGCATGGGGACACAGCTCCATTATCAGAGAATTCCATCCCCGATATGTTGTGCTAAATAACTCACAAAATGTCAAAGTCATTTAAAAATAATTACCGTCCACCAATTTCTCCACAAAAGTAAACTAATGCAGGGAAGATTAACTTTCTTAATGTACTAATTTTCCGACTGATTAAGGGAGAGGGAAATATACATTTTGCTGTAAGGTGAAATTAAGACATACTACTTGTTTGAAACTGAGAGTTGTGAGTTGAAGAAAATTTATTAATCATTAACCTACAGAATTCCGAAGCCTGGGTGCTAAAAATAATAGCAATGACCAGAGTGAACAAATGTATTTTCCCATTTTGGACCTTCGTACGCACAGTGGCTTTGCTGGGCTATTGGACCAGAGCAGGGGAATGGACAAATTGGGGCCGGCACAAGTACAATTAGCCACCACATCTACAGAATAATTCTTTGAACTGTTAATTGGCATATTTATTTTTATTATTTAATCTTGTGATGTGAAAGCCAATTCACCTTAGTGCCCATCTCTGAGAACGTGGTGGGTTTTCTTTTTTGTTGCAATTGAGTGACTTGCTCCAATCCACTTTAGGGAGCAATGTGAAACTGGAGGTGTAGGCTAGGCCAGATAAGGATGACCAGTTTCTTTCCCAAAGGATATTCGTGAACCAGTTTGGTTTTTAACAGCAACACAATAGCTTTGTTGAAAATGAAAATCCCTTATTGTCAGAAGTAGGCTTCAAATGAAGTTACTGTGAAAAGCCCCTAGTCGCCACATTCCGGCGCCTGTTCGGGGAGGCTGGTACGGGAACTTTTAGTGACTTTTAGTGGTAACTACTGTTGTTATTCCAGAATTTTAAAACGGAATTCAAATTCTTAAACTTCTGCGGTGGAATTGAACTTTGAATCAATAGCCAAATTCTTTGGATTACTACCTCAGTAACCACTAATATTTCAATATGAAGTGAAGAGTAGCTATGGAACACTATGATGAGATGTTCCTTTACCTTTCATGAATTCCCCTTTTATTCATTGGCTCAAAAATTTAATGAATTTCTGTTAGAAATTTTCTTTTGAATTAATATGAATTATAAGAAGGCAAATCTGTGCCAATTGTGAAAAATGACTGAAAATTCTGTACAGAAGCTATAGCCACCTTTGGTCTTTGTGAGATCTTAGATCTTGGATCTTAAGATGTATAATGTGTGTTGGAGATTCTGTTAGCTGGCATTCACCAGTTTATGGTTTTCCAGTGTGAACCAGGTTAGCCTCCCATCTCTCATGCTCCATAAATTTGAGCTCTTTCAGAATTCTACTGCCCAGTAACTCACATCAAGCCCTACTCATCCATCACCTCTGTGCTTTCAGATCTATATTGGCTACAATTGTTTGATTTTAACATTCTTGTGCTATCTATATGTAACACAAATTAGATACGTGGATTCCATTTTCTTGAGGATCTCTGGTGGGTTTATTTACAGCCAAATCAGTACAAGCAGTACAGCAATCTCTGGACACATCCTGTTGTCTAGGGCACTACAGTGCACAGAGAAACCATGGCTCCTTGACAATGATGACATCCAGGTACATGGCTCCAGGTATGTTGAGCTCCTTAAAGGGAGTTCACTCCTCAAGCGTTATTACAATATCCCTTTTTCCCTTCCAGCGATAAATCCCATACGTTACAAGTGAAGCGCACAGACGCAGTAATAGAACATGAAAACAGAAAATGCTGGAAAAACTCAACAGGCGTGGCAGCATGTGCGGAGAGAGAAACTGAGGGCACAATTTAACAAAAGCATTTAGGGCGCGGTAGGCAGGGTGGTTCTCGATGGCTACGATGGCGACATCACAGCCAATATTTAATTGCACTTGTGCCGGAAATAAGCCCCACGGGCTTCTTGCCATTACTGGTTGTCTCACCAGACTTGTATATCAACATCTCACCGCTAACAAGGGGGAGCAGCTTTTATGCGCTCCTTCACTACTCGCTCCCAGTCAACATGCAAACATGACAGCATGCAGGCCTGCTCCTCGCTTTGGCGATGTCTGCCTGGCTTCTCAACGCCGTCGATGAGAGACGGGGCTTGCTGTCCTTCTGAGGGGCTTGGAGGGCCATCAGCAGGGCCACCAATACCGCATGGGAGGCAGTGGCACAGCAGTCAGTGCAGGCAATATAACAAGGAGGATCACCGTCCAATGTCAGAAGAAGACCAGTGAGGCAGTGGGGAAGGGAACACTGACAAAGGAGAGTACTTGCAGGCACGGAGATGGGTTGAAGTGTGTATACTTCAACGCAAGAAGCATCAGGAATAAGGTGGGTGAACTTAAGGCATGGATCGGTACTTGGGACTACGATGTGGTGGCCATCACGGAAACTTGGATAGAGGAGGGGCAGAAATGGTTGCTGGAGGTCCCTGGTTATAGATGTTTCAATAAGATTAGGGAGGGTGGTAAAAGAGGTGGGGGGGGTGGCATTATTAATTAGAGATAGTATAACAGCTGCAGAAAGGCAGTTCGAGGAGTATCACCCTATTGAGGTAGTATGGGTTGAAGTCAGAAATAGGAAAGGAGCAGTCACCTTGTTAGGAGTTTTCTGTAGGCCCCCCAATAGTAGCAGAGATGTGGAGGAACAGATTGGGAAACAGATTTTGGAAAGGTGCAGAAGTCATAGGGTGGTAGTCATGGGCGACTTTAACTTCCCAAATATTGAGTGGAAACTCTTTAGATCAAGTAGTTTGGATGAGGTGGTGTTTGTGCAGTGTGTCCAGGAAGCTTTTCTAACACAGTATGTAGATTGTCCGACCAGAGGAGGGGCAATATTGGATTTAGTACTGGGTAATGAACCAGGGCAAGTGATAGATTTGTTATTGGGGGAGCATTTTGGAGATAGTGACCACAATTCTGTGACTTTCACTTTAGTAATGGAGAGGGATAGGTACGTGCAACAGGGCAAGGTTTACAATTGGGGGAAGGGTAAATACGATGTTGTCAGACAAGAATTGAAGTGCATAAGTTGGGAACATAGGCTGGCAGGGAAGGACACAAGTGAAATGTGGAACTTGTTCAAGGAACAGGTGCTACGTGTCCTTGATATGTATGTCCCTGTCAGGCAGGGAAGAGATGGTCGAGTGAGGGAACCATGGTTGACAAGAGAGGTTGAATGTCTTGTTAAGAGGAAAAAGGAGACTTATGTAAGGCTGAGGAAACAAGGTTCAGACAGGGCATTGGAGGGATACAAGATAGCCAGGAGGGAACTGAAGAAAGGGATTAGGAGAGCTAAGAGAGGGCATGAACAATCTTTGGCGGGTAGGATCAAGGAAAACCCCAAGGCCTTTTATACATATGTGAGAAATATGCGAATGACTAGAGCGAGGGTAGGTCCGATCAAGGACAGTAGCGGGAAATTGTGTATTGAGTCTGAAGATATAGGAGAGGTCTTGAACGAGTACTTTTCTTCTGTATTTACAAATGAGAGGGGCGATATTGTTGGCGAGGACAGTGTGAAACAGATTGGTAAGCTCGAGGAAATACTTGTTAGGAAGGAAGATGTGTTGGGCATTTTGAAAAACTTGAGGATAGACAAATCCCCCGGGCCTGACGGGATATATCCAAGGATTCTATGGGAAGCAAGAGATGAAATTGCAGAGCCGTTGGCAATGATCTTTTCGTCCTCACTGTCAACAGGGGTGGTACCAGGGGATTGGAGAGTGGCGAATGTCGTGCCCCTGTTCAAAAAAGGGACTAGGGATAACCCTGGGAATTACAGGCCAGTTAGTCTTACTTCGGTGGTAGGCAAAGTAATGGAAAGGGTACTGAAGGATCGGATTTCTGAGCATCTGGAAAGACACTGCTTGATTAGGGATAGTCAGCACGGATTTGTGAGGGGTAGGTCTTGCCTTACAAGTCTTATTGAATTCTTTGAGGAGGTGACCAAGCATGTGGATGAAGGTAAAGCAGTGGATGTAGTGTACATGGATTTTAGTAAGGCATTTGATAAGGTTCCCCATGGTAGGCTTCTGCAGAAAGTAAGGAGGCATGGGATAGTGGGAAATTTGGCCAGTTGGATAACGAACTGGGTCCTCTGCTGTTTGTGATTTTCATTAATGACTTGGATGAGTGGGTTGAAGGGTGGGTCAGTAAATTTGCAGACGATACGAAGATTGGTGGAGTTGTGGATAGTGAGGAGGGCTGTTGTCGGCTGCTAAGAGACATAGATAGGCTGCAGAGCTGGGCTGAGAAGTGGCAGATGGAGTTTAACCCTGAAAAGTGTGAGGTTGTCCATTTTGGAAGGACAAATATGAATGCGGAATACAGGGATAACGGTAGAGTTCTTGGCAATGTGGAGGAGCAGAGAGATCTTGGGGTCTATGTTCATACATCTTTGAAAGATGCCACTCAAGTGGATAGAGCTGTGAAGAAGGCCTATGGTGTGCTCACGTTCATTAACAGAGGGATTGAATTTAAGAGCCGTGAGGTGATGATGCAGCTGTACAAAACTTTGGTAAGGCCACATTTGGAGTACTGTGTACAGTTCTGGTCGCCTCATTTTAGGAAGGATGTGGAAGCTTTGGAAAAGGTGCAAAGAAGATTTACCAGGATGTTGCCTGGAATGGAGAGTAGGTCTTACGAGGAAAGGTTGAGGGTGCTAGGCCTTTTCTCATTAGAACGGAGAAGGATGAGGGGCGACTTGAGAGAGGTTTATAAGATGATCAGGGGAATAGATAGAGTAGACAGTCAGAGACTTTTTCCCCGGGTGGAACAAACCATTACAAGGGGACATAAATTTAAGGTGAAAGGTGGAAGATATAGGAGGGATATCAGAGGTAGGTTCTTTACCCAGAGAGTAGTGGGGGCATGGAATGCACTGCCTGTGGAAGTAGTTGAGTCGGAAACATTAGGGACCTTCAAGCAGCTATTGGATAGGTACATGGATTACGGTAAATTGATATAGTGTAGATTTATTTGTTCTTGAGGGCAGCACGGTAGCATTGTGGATAGCACAATGCTTCGCAGCTCCAGGGTCCCAGGTTCGATTCCGGCTTGGGTCACTGTCTGTGCGGAGTCTGCACGTCCTCCCCGTGTCTGCGTGGGTTTCCTCCGGGTGCTCCAGTTCCCTCCCACAGTCCAAAGATGTGCAGGTTAGGTGAATTGGCCAATGATAAATTGCCCTTAATGTCCAAAATTGCCCTTGGTTTGGGTGGAGGTGTTGAGTTTGGGTAGGGTGCTCTTTCCGGGAGCCGGTGCAGACTCAAGGGGCCGAATGGCCTCCTTCTGCACTGTAAATTCAATGATAATCTATGATTAATCTAGGACAAAGGTTCGGCACAACATCGTGGGCCGAAGGGCCTGTTCTGTGCTGTATTTTCTATGTTCTATGTTAAGACCAACAGCCTCCACAGAGCTGCAAGGATAAGTTACCACCTCTCCTGGCGTCAGTTCCACCTGCCACTCCTCAAATTCCCAAACCCCCACCCTCAAACATATTGGCTGACACCTTGCACCCTCCCTACATCGGATGCTTGTGTTTGTTCCTCAGCACACCATGGCAGCCACCAGTACAATCCCTTCATGTCTAGTAGTAGTTGTACATAAGCTGGCAACTGTCTCAACCTTTTCTCTTCCTTTATGATACTACTTCAAACCTACTTCTTCAACAAAGGTTCATGGATTGATGTTTATTTAAATACCCTTTTGTTGTAGTGAAAGATTTCCCATCTTTTTTACTGACTACTTTCAATAGCAGAATTTCCATTTTTGACTTGAAGCTGGTTCATTATTCAGGTTATTCTTATTTACAGTATTCCTTTGGCTACGAAGGTTGACAGTATTTTTCTCAGGTTATTCTTATTTACAGTATTCCTTTGGCTACGAAGGTTGACAGTATTTTTCTATGTTAAATACTTTCTGCTAGTTCTGAGAAAATCTGAATTTTACTAATTCCTTTGAAGGCTGTGCCACATAGCTGCTGGATTTATCATTGCTGTGTCAAAATTGGCTGCCTTTTGTCTACAAAACAATGGTTGAGGATTTTTTAAATATATGCTCTGGAAGGTTGATGCTGTAAAAGTTGTTATTTAAAAACAAGTTCTTCCTATCAATTACCTCCACGTGGCTCATCCAGTCTCCGCACTTGGTCACAAAATTTGATAATTCCATGGGAAGTTCGCTTTTCAGGAAATTGTATCATGACAATCTGCTCCCTACGGTACAGACAGTTTATTTGGCTTTTGCTTTCATTTAAAATTTTTGGTGCAGAACTTATCAAATATATATAATAGGATAAATTCAGCAAAATCTCTACGGCGAATGCTTCATTTTGATGTGTATCAGAGAATTGAGGGATGTTGCCCTGCTGTATTGAGGGGTTTTCACCATGCCATGTGCTAGACACTTGCTTTGAATTCATCGCTTGCCTCTCAGTATTTTTGATGCATGCTGGTCATAGGCGACTTATAATTTTATGTCATTTAACAATGTTATGGGTCAGGGTTTAGAGAATCCCAAAGTGTATCATGGAGTTCACCTGACGCACAACTTTTAATAGATTGTGGTATGGGGAGCACACGGCCCACTCTACAAGTGTGGTACTTCAGAAATAGAAAAGTTATTTTTTAAAGCAAAACAATGTTTATTCTATAAGCTCAAGTTAACCTTTCTAAAACAAACAGTGAACATCTTAGCAACCAGTAAATCAAATACACCCCCCAAAGAATACTACACTAAGTAATCTGTATGCTGTCCTTTTCCACCCAAACGACTTAATAAACGTTTAAACATAAGCACATCAGAGTTTACAGTCACTACTAAAAACATTTATAATTCTATTATCCATAGATAGTCTTTGGATGGCAGAGATCAACAGTACAGCCCTTTGTTTTAACTCCAGATGCAGCTCATTGAAAAACACAGACACACTCAAGCTTTTCTCAAACTGAAACTAAAAAGCAGAACCAGAGCTCAGCTCCACCACACTCTGACATCACTGCAGTAACATGAGCAGCTAACCATTTCTTAAAGCGACATTCTCATGACAACAGTCTCAACCCAATTATTTAGCTGCATCCTCAGGAAATTCCAGTAGATTTACAAAATACTTATTTAGGGTTGGTGTTTCTTCCCTCACCAAACTATTTGTTTTTCAGGCCAATGTTGATCAGGGAAATGCCACTTTAATAATAAACCTTCTCCTGTGGTATTTTTAATGTTTCTCCTTTTATTCCTCATCCCTTAACAATTCTCCCTAGTTTAAGGAAAAGGGACAGTCAGAGGCAAGAATTTAAGTTGAACCATAATAATGATTTCAGAAATTGGGATTAAACTGGAATCTAATGATTGTGAATATAAACAGCAAAGATGCCTGAACTTGAACTGCAGTGGTTAGCTGACCTCTTTGAAAGAGACTGTGGATGGTGAGTTTGAGTCTCGGCTGAGGCCTAAAAAAAATTTGCAAAATGAAAAGCTGCATGTGCAAGCTTAAACTTTCATTTTAAAAACAAAACATTATCTGTTGTAAGGGATGTCCACTCTGTTGCTTACATAAATTGTTCCTGTGTTTCATTAAAAAAAAATCACTTTAATTTTAGGATCATACCTTTGCACTGGGCAAGGTTAATCAATGTAGTGCTTTGCCATAAATTGGCTTCAAATGACAGCATAATGTCCATATATGTTCTAATCATTGTGATCAGTGATAGCTGACACCTGGCTGACTCCCAGAGAAGCGCTGAATCATCAGATGGTGCTGATTTAGTTAGGTAAGCCCAGACAGTACAATCTATCAAATAATTTGTGTGTTATATATTACTGACTTAGGGAAGAAATGATTCAGAAGCAGCTCTTCATGAAATCTGTAAACAATTCAAAAGGCTGGTGGTTATGATCTGTTATCCCTTTTTTAGGGTCCAACTTGGTAAAATGGGATAATTTAGTGCTTCATATGAAATTCCACTCAAAGATGGTACCTACTGTTAGTGCAATCTTCAAAGGTTTTCAATGTTGGCATGTCGTAATTTACAAAATCTATTTTCCATATAGACAATTAAAGGCTGAAAGTGGAATTTAATGGAGAACTCCATTGACCTCGGCCGCGTCCGCCCGGAGAATCCCGCCGATTATTTAATACCATTATTGCATTATGAAGAGAGATTTTGGTGGCATTGTCTCGGTCAAAGTTGGTGGTCTGATACAGACGTTTTGTACAATGTGATTGAGTGTGCCTGTGATAAGTGAATGCCCATAAGTGAGTGACTGCTTTGTTGAATAGATTAACCATTGTGTTAATTTGATAATTAACTTTGGATGAATGCCATTGAATGTAAAGGATGACAAAATGTTCCACAGGAATTGACGATCAAATTATTTTATGTTTTTTTTTTTAACATGTGTCAGTTTTATAGCTGCTGAATATTGGGATATGCCTTGGACAGTCAACTAACTTTAGAGTTCTGTTAAATTTAAATAGCCATCGTAAAATAGGATTTCATTGATCAACGGAATTCTAAAAGAGGAAATTATGAGAAATTAAAATGCTTAAAATAGAGTAAGAATGCCATACGGGCTGTAATAATCTCGCAAAGGCCAGTATTATGACACCATATCCTTTTATTTGCATAATGGAAAAAGGCTGTAGCCATGGTTTCCAGTGCACAAGTCCAAACCCAGGAATCTATAGAATACTGGCCTGGTTGAAGCAGCAGGTTTTAAACTTCCACTGCTCATTTCCCATTGGGTGAACTCCTGCCCACTCAATAGGGAAGTTCAAATTCCATGAAGCCTAAGGAAAGATAAATTGATGATTCTTCCGTGTCCTTTGTGGCTACCATAAAATGGGCCTCCAAATTAGGAGCAGGAGTAGGCCATTCAGCTCCTCAGGCCTGCTGCGCCATTCAATAAGGTCATGGCTGATCTGATTGTAACTTCTTGTCTACTGTTGATAACCTTCCGTCCCTTTACTTATCAAGAATCTACAAGCTTTAAAAATATCCAAAGACTCGCCACCTTATGAGAGAGAGAAATTCTCCTCATCTCTGTCTTAAATGAGTGACTCCTTGGCCGGGATTCTCCGATCCCGCGGCGGGTCGGAGAATCGCTGGGGGGAGGTGTGCGAATCCCCCCAGGTCGCTCCGACGCCGGGTAGCTGATTCCCCGGCGACTGGAGAATCAACGCCAATCTCGCTGGCACAGTCGCTGCTGAGCCGGTCGGGGGCCGTTGAAAGCGGGCCCCCGGCAATTCTCCACGCTAGATGGGCCGAGTGCCCACCGAGTTCCGCCAAGTCCCGCTGGTGTCGTTTGCGTATGGTCCTACCCGGCGGGACCTCTGCGTTCTTGTATAAGGTGTTGGTGAGGCCACATCTGGAGTATTGTGTTCAGTTTTGGTCTCCTTACCTGAGAAAGGACATATTGGCACTGGAGGGAGTGCAGAGGAGATTCACTAGGTTGATCCCAGAGTTGAGGGGATTAGATTATGACGAGAGGTTGAGTCGACTGGGACTGTACTCATTGGAGTTTAAAAGGATGCGGGGGGGGGATCTTATTGAAACATATAAAATTATGAAGGGAATAGATAGGATAGATGCGGGCAGGTTGTTTCCACTGGTGGGTGAAAGCAGAACTAGGGGGCATAGCCTCAAAATAAGGGGAAGTAGATTTAGGACCGAGTTTAGGAGGAACTTCTTCACCCAAAGGGTTGTGAATCTCTGGAATTCCTTGCCCAGTGAAGCAGTTCAGGCTCCTTCTTTAAACGTTTTTAAGAAAAAGATAGATACCTTTCTAAAGAATAAAGGGATTCGGGGATATGGTGTACGGGCCGGAGAGTGGCGCTGAGTCCACAAAGATCAGCCATGATCTCATTGAATGGCGGAGCAGGCCCGAGGGGCCAGATGGCCTACTCCTGTTCCTAGTTATTATGTTCTTATACTTATGTTCTGGCTGTGGGGGCCGTCCTGGTGGGGTGGCGGGGAGAGCCGACTCCGGGGGGGCCTCCACGGTGGCCAGGCCGGCGATCAGGGGCAACCGATCGGCGGGCGGGCTCGTTCCGGGGTGTGGTGGTATGTATTAGGGGTATTAAGGTAACCTGGGATGCCGAGGGGCTATTGGTAGATAGACACTGGATCCCGATTGGATCAGCCGCCTGCTGGCTCCACCCAGCAAGGCGGAGTATAAGAGCCCGGGTTGTCCCAGCAGCCGCATTCTGTAACTGTGCTGCTGGGGAACAAGTCTGTGTAAGAAAGCCATCGTTCGACTCCTCCTCATCTCGCCTCGTGAGTGTTTGATTGTGCTACAATTTATTACGCAAACTTTTAAGGACGTGGAGCTCCGAATCATGCCGGAGTGTCTGCGAATCAGCCCCCCCGCGGCAAACGCAGAGGCCACTTTTAAACATTGGTTAGCGTGTTTTCAGGGATACCTCCGAACGGCCCCCGGCATACCTACAGAGGAACAGAAATTCGCTGGACGAATTCTACAATGCGCTGTTGATACTGGGGAGAAACTGCAACTGCCCATCGGTTGCGGCTAATGAACACACCGAGCTGCTGGTCCGAGATGCGTTCGTGGCAGGTATGCTTGTAGCGCACAAAGACTCACGAGAGACGAATAGAGATGAAGTCGATGAGGCTTTATTAAGCGTGACTTGTTCCCCGCAGTTCAGTAGCAGACTGGCCTGCGGGGGAGAACTCCAGGTTCTTGTACTCTGCCTTCAGGGCGGAGCTAGAGGTCAACAGCCAACCAGGACCCGGGATCTGTCAGCCAATGACATCACGGCTTCACAGTCCCACATGACCCCTAATGCATACTACCACATTCACCCCTTGTTAAAAATGAACCCGGCGGGGTGGTGCTTCGTATGGTGGTAAGGGTTTACAAGGCTGGTCCTGGGAGGAAAACCTTTGCATGTCATCACAGCATGTACAGAGGTTTTTTTTTTTTTTTGTTTTGAACTATTTACAGTAAAAGGGGGAAAAGGAAAACGTTCTCGTTACAGTCCACAATATAGTAGTGTTACATCGATGCCACGAGTCGGTCGGGCGGTCTGGTCGTCCTCGTCGATCGCCTCGGCCCCGGTGGTGGTGCTTGTTCCCGTGTTGTCGTCTCCGGGAGCCTTACGGTTTCTGCTTCCGCTTCACTTCTGGTCGGACCTGGGAGGCGGACCGATCCCCCCGGGAAGGGGGCGCTCGCGGGGTGCGCCGGTGGCAGGGAGGGGGTGATTGGTGTTGGGGGGGTGTGCGTGTTGCCGGCGGGCGCCAGATCTCGCAGGGAGACCGTGTCCTGTCGGCCGTCGGGGTACTCCACGTAAGCGTACTGCGGGTTCGCGTGGAGGAGGCAAACCCTCTCGACCAACGGGTCCGACTTGTGCGCCGGCACATGTTTTCGGAGCAGGATGGGTCCTGGGACCGCCAGCCAGGTCGGCAGCGACGTTCCAGAGGAGGACTTCCTGGGGAAGACAAGGAGGCGCTCATGAGGCGTTTGGTTAGTGCTAGTACACAGTAGCGACCGGATGGAGTGGAGAGCGTCCGGGAGGACCTCCTGCCACCGTGAGACTGGGAGGTTCCTGGACCGTAGGGCCAGTAGGACGGTCTTCCAGACCGTGCCGTTCTCCCTCTCTACTTGCCCGTTCCCCCGGGGTTTGTAGCTGGTCGTCCTGCTCGAGGCTATACCGTTGCTGAGCAGGAACTGGCGCAGCTCGTCACTCATAAAGGAGGACCCCCTGTCGCTGTGGACGTATGCGGGGCAACCGAACAGTGTGAATATGGTGTTAAGGGCTTTAATGACTGTGGCCGCTGTCATGTCAGGGCAGGGGATGGCGAAGGGGAAACGGGAGTACTCGTCCACCACGTTCAGGAAGTATATGTTGCGGTCGGTGGAGGGGAGGGGCCCTTTGAAAACCAGACCAAGGCGTTCAAAGGGACGGGAGGCCTTGATCAGGTGCGCACCATCCGGCCTGAAAAAGTGCGGTTTGCACTCTGTGCAGATGTGGCAGTTCCTTGTGACTGTACGGACCTCCTCCACAGAGGAGGGGAGGTTGCGGGACTTTATAAAGTGGTAGAACCGAGTGACCCCCGGGTGGCCGAGGTCCTCGTGGAGGGTTTGGAGGCGGTTAATTTGTGCGTTGGCACATGTGCCGCGGGATAGGGCGTCGGACGGCTCGTTCAGCTTTCCGGGACGGTACATGATCTCATAGTTGAAGGTGGAGAGCTCGATCCTCCACCTTAAGATCTTGTCGTTCTTAATTTTGCCCCGCTGTGCATTATCGAACATGAAGGCTACCGACCGTTGGTCCGTGAGGAGTGTGAATCTCCTGCCGGCCAGGTAATGCCTCCAATGTCGCACAGCTTCCACTATGGCTTGGGCTTCCTTTTCCACTGAGGAGTGGCGGATTTCTGAAGCGTGGAGGGTTCGGGAGAAAAAGGCCACGGGCCTGCCCGCTTGGTTAAGGGTGGCCGCTAGAGCTACATCGGAGGCGTCGCTCTCGACCTGGAAGGGGAGGGACTCGTCGATGGCGCGCATCGTGGCCTTTGCGATATCCGCTTTGATGCGGCTGAAGGCCTGGCAAGCCTCTGTCGACAGAGGGAAGGTCGTGGTCTGTATTAGGGGGCGGGCCTTGTCTGCGTACTGGGGGACCCACTGGGCGTAATATGAAAAAAACCCCAGGCAGCGTTTTAGGGCTTTTGAGCAGTGCGGGAGGGGAAATTCCATGAGGGGGCGCATGCGTTCGGGGTCGGGGCCTATTATCCCATTGCGCACTACATATCCCAAGATGGCTAGCCGGTTTGTGCTAAACACGCACTTGTCCTCGTTGTATGTGAGGTTCAAGGCTTTAGCGGTCTGGAGGAATTTTTGGAGGTTGGCGTCGTGGTCCTGCTGATCGTGGCCGCAGATGGTTACGTTGTCGAGGTACGGGAACGCGGCCTGCAACCCGCGTTGATCAACCATTCGGTCCATCTCTCGTTGGAAGACCGAGACCCCGTTTGTGACGCCAAATGGGACCCTTAGGAAGTGGTATAATCGCCCGTCTGCCTCGAAGGCTGTGTACTTGCGGTCACCTGGGCGGATGGGGAGATGATGGTAGGCGGACTTGAGGTCCACGGTGGAGAAGACCTTATATTGGGCAATCCGATTGACCATGTCGGATATGCGGGGGAGAGGGTACGCATCTAGTTGTGTGTACCTGTTGATGGTCTGGCTATAGTCTATGACCATCCTTTGCTTCTCCCCTGTCTTTACTACTACCACTTGTGCTCTCCAGGGACTGTTGCTGGCCTGGATTATGCCTTTCTTCAGTAGCCGCTGGACTTCGGACCGAATGAAAGTCTGGTCCTGGGCGCTGTACCGTCTGCTCCTAGTGGCGACGGGTTTGCAATCCGGGGTGAGGTTTGCAAACAAGGATGGGGGCTCAACCTTGAGGGTTGTGAGGCCGCAGATAGTGAGTGGGGGTATTGGGCCGCCGAATTGAAACGTTAGGCTCTGCAGGTTGCACTGAAAATCTAATCCCAGTAATGTGGGCGCGCAGAGTTGGGGAAGGACGTAGAGCCTGTAGTTTTTAAACTCCCTCCCTTGCACCGTTAGGGTCACGATGCAGAAGCCTTTAATCTGTACGGAGTGGGATCCTGCAGCTAGGGAAATCTTTTGCGCACTGGGACGGATGGTCAAAAAACAGCGTCTTACCGTGTCGGGGTGGATGAAGCTTTCCGTGCTCCCGGAGTCGACCAGGCATGGTGTCTCGTGCCCGTTTATCAGCACCGTTGTTGTCGTCGCCTGGAGCGTCCGGGGCCGTGCTTGGTCCAGCGTCATTGAGGCCAGACGTGATCGTAGTGTTTGAGCGTCTTCCTCGAACCCCGTGGAGCCGTCGACACTGGGGTCCGTTGTTGCCGTCCAAGATGGCGGCGGGGGTGAACAAAATGGCCGCCCCCATGCATCGCACATGGCTGGGGGGTCACAAGATGGCGGCGGGGGTGGACAAAATGGCCGTCCCCATGCGTCGCACAGGTCTGGGGGATCCCAAGATGGCGGCGCCCCTCCTCCCCTCGTGGTGGCCGGGACCCAAAATGGCGGCGCCTGCAGGTCGCACATGGGGCGCTGGGGGGGTTGGGGAGCGTCAGAAACGCGCAGATCGCCTTGTTCTCCGGGGACAGCGGTAGTCGGGACCCAAACTGGTTGCGCCTGCGGGTTGTACATGGGGCGCTGGACAGCGGTGGCTGGGACCCAAACTGATTGCGCCTGCGGGTCGCACATGGGGCGCTGGGGGGGTTGGGGAGCGTAAGAAGCGCGCAGGAATCCTTGTTCGCCGGGGACAGCGGCGACCTCCCGGGACCGGCACACAGCCGCGAAATGGCCCTTTTTCCCGCAGCTCTTACAAATCGCTGCGCGGGCCGGGCAGCGCTGCCGGGGGTGTTTCGCCTGGCCGCAGAAATAGCAGCGGGCTCCCCCGGGACGACTTGGCTTCTGAACCGCGCAAGCCTGTGGGGTGGGGGGGAGGGGGGGGGTTTGTCGCGACGGGGGTCCACGGAGCCCAAGGGGCTGCCGTGCGGTCGGGGCCGTAGGCGCGGGCGTTTCGCGCGGCCACATCTAGTGAGGCTGCAAGGGCCCGTGTCTCTGAGAGTCCTAGCGACTCTTTTTCTAAAAGTCTTTGGCGGATTTGGGAAGAGTTCATACCAGCCACAAAAGCATCATGCATCAACATGTCCGTGTGTTCCATCGCGTTTACCGGCGGGCCGCTGCAGGCCCGTCCCAAGATTAGTAGCGCGGCGTAGAAATCATCTATCGATTCTCCGGGACTTTGCCGTCTCGTTGCGAGTTGGTAGCGTGCGTAGATCTGGTTCACTGGGCGAACATAGATGCTTTTTAGTGCTGCGAACGCCGTCTGGTAATCCTCTGCGTCTTCGATGAGAGGGAAAATTTCCGGGCTTACCCTCGAGTGCAGGACCTGTAGTTTCTGGTCTTCTGTGACCCGGCCGGGGGCCGTTCTGAGGTAGGCCTTGAAACAAGTCTGCCAGTGTTTGAAAACTGCTGCTGAGTTCACTGCGTTGGGGCTGATCCTCAGGCATTCCGGGATGATCCGAGCTCCATAGTTCTTTTAAGCACGCTTAATAAATTGTAGCGCACAAAGACTCACGAGAGACGAATAGAGATGAAGTCGATGAGGCTTTATTAAGCGTGACTTGTTCCCCGCAGTTCAGTAGCAGACTGGCCTGCGGGGGAGAACTCCAGGTTCTTATACTCCGCCTTCAGGGCGGAGCTAGAGGTCAACAGCCAACCAGGACCCGGGATCTGTCAGCCAATGACATCACTGCTTCACAGTCCCACATGACCCCTAATGCATACTACCACAATGCTTTCATCCCAAATTCGCCAGCGATTGCTGGAAAGAGACACACTAGGCTTCAAAGAGGCACAGGCCCTCGCGGCCTCGTTTGATGTCGTGTCACAGAACGCCCGCGCCTACGCCCCCGACTGCGCGGCAGCCCCTTGGGCACCGTGGACCCCCGCCACGACCGAACCCCCGGGGCCCCCCGCCCCCCCCGCAGGCCTGCGCTGCCAGAGCGGCAGATCACCCGGGGAGGGCCTCGCTGCTACTTTTGCGGGCAGGGGAAACACCCCCGAATGCGCTGCCCTGCCCTTTGAAAAGGGTGCAGCAAAAAAGGGGCACTTCGTAGCGGTGTGCCAGGCCTGGGGGGGTAGCCGCAATCTCTGGGGGAGAACCCCAAACTCAACCCCCCCAGCGATCCATGTGCGGCCAACGGGCGCCGCCAGCTTGGATCCCGGACTTCACGCAGGAGGGATGGGCGCCGCCATTTTGTGCTCCCCTGGCAACGTGCGATCCATGGGCGGCGCCATCTTGTCCACCCCCGACCGTGTGCGACCCGTGGACGCCGCCATCTTGGCTGACGTCTAAAGACCCCGGGATGGATGGCCACACGGGGCCTGAAGAAAACGCCCCGGTGCAGCAACTACGACTGGCTTCTGTGAACCTGAACCAGTCGCGGCCCCGAACGCTCCAAACAGCATCAACAATGATATTTGTAAACGGGTACGAGACGCCCTGCCTGATCGACTCTGGGAGAACGGAGAGTTTTATACATCCTGATACAGTAAGCCGCTGTTCCCTTGCGATCCACCCGAGTAATCAAAAAAATGTTCTGGCGGCGGGGTCCCATTCGGTAGAGATAAAAGGGTTCTGCATCGCGAACCTCACGGTGCAGGGGAGGGAGTTCAAAAATTACTGGGTTTACGTCCTTCCCCACCTCTATGCTGCCACACTCCTGGGATTGGATTTTCAATGTAATCTCCAGAGTTTAACGTTTAAATTCGGCGGCCCTATACCCCCACTCACTATATGCAGCCTCGCGACCGTCAAGGTTGATCCGCCTTCCCTGTTCGCGAACCTCACCCCGGATTGCCAAACAGTCGCCACTAGGAGCAGACGGTACAGCGCCGAGGACCGATCTTTTATCCGGTCAGAAGTCCAGCGGCTGCTAGGGAAGGCATAATTCAGGCCAGCAATAGTCCCTGCAGAGCCCAGGTGGTAGTTGTAAAGACCGGGGAGAAGCAGAGGATGGTCGTAGACTATAGTTAAACCATCAATAGATACACGCAGCTGGATGCGTGCCCTCTCCCCCGCATATCCAACATGGTCAATCGGATTGCACAGTACAAGGTCTTTTCCACTGTGGACCTTATGTCCGCCTACCACCAGCTCCCCATCCGCCCGAGCGACCGAAAATACACTGCTTTCGAAGCAGATGGGCGGCTCTATCATTTTTTAAGGGTTCCATTCGGCGTCACAAACGGGGTCTCGGTCTTCCAACGGGAGATGGACCGAATGGTTGATCGGTACGGTTTGTGGGCCACGTTCCCGTATCTCGACAACGTCACCATCTGCGGCCACGACCAGCAGGACCACAACACCAACCTCCGCAAATTGCTCCAGACCGCAAACGCCCTGAATCTCACATACAACAAAGAAAAATGCGTGTTTAGCACGACCGTCTCGCCATCCTTGGCTACGTAGTGCGAAATGGAGTGATACGCCCCGACCCCGAACTCATGGAGTTCCCCCTCCTGCACTGCTCCAAGGTCCTGAAATGCTGCCTGGGCTTCTTCTCTTATTACGCCCAGTGGGTCCCCAACTACGCGGACAAGGCCCGTCCGCTAATCCAGTACACGGTTTTCCCCCTGTCGACAGAGGCCCGCCAGGCCTTCTGCCGCATCAAAGCAGATATCGCAAAGGCCACGATGCACGCAATTGACGAGTTCCTCCCCTTCCAAGTCGAGAGTGACGCGTCTGACGTAGCCCTGGCGGCCACCATCAACCAAGCGGTCAGACCCGTGGCCTTTTTTTCACGCATCCTCCACGCTTCAGAAATCCGCCACTCCTCAGTGGAAAATGAGGCCCAGGCCATAGTGGAAGCTGTGCGGCATTGGAGGCATTACCTGGCCGGTAGGAGATTCACTCTTCTCACTGACCAACGGTCGGTTGTCTTCATAATGCACAGCGGGGCAAGATCAAGAGCGACAAGATCTTGCGGTGGAGGATCAAACTCTCCACCTATAACTATGAGATCTTGTATCGTCCCGGAAAGCTGAACGAGCCTTCCGTTACCCTATCCCGTGGCACGTGTGCCAACGCACAAGTGGACCGTTTCCGAAACCTCCACGAGGACCTTTGCCACCCGGGGGTCACTCGGTTCTATCACTTCGTGAAGACCCGCAACCTGCCCTACTCCATCGAGGAGGTCAGGTCCGCCACCAGGAACTGCCAGATCTGCGCAGAGTGCAAGCCGCGTTTCTACCGGCCAGATAAAGCACACCTAATAAAGGCTTCCCGTCCTTTTGAACGCCTCAGCCTGGACTTCAAGGGGCCCCCTCCCCGCAACACGTACTTCCTCAACATGATTGACGAATACTCCCGGTTCCCATTCACCATCCCCTGTCCCGACATGACCGCGGCCACGGTCATTAGAGCCCTCGGCACCATCTTTACACTATTCGGTTTCCCCGCCTACATACATAGCGATAGGGAGTCCTCTTTCATGAGCGACGAACTGTGTCAATTCCTTCTCAGCAAGGGCATTGCCTCGAGCAGGACGATCAGTTACAACCCCCGGGGGAACGGTCAGGTAGAGAGGGAGAACGGACCGGTCTGGAAGACCGTTCTCCTGGCCCTGCGGTCCAGAAGTCTCCCAGTTTTCCGCTGGCAGGAAGTCCTCCCGGACGCCCTCCACTCCATCCGGTCACTGCTGTGTACAATAACGAATCAAACACCTCACAAACACCTCCTTGTCTTCCCTAGGAAGTCCTCCTCCGGAACATAGCTTCCGACCTGGTTGGCAGCCCCGGGACCCATCCTGCTCCGAAAGCATGTGCGGACGCACAAATCGGACATGTTGGTCGAGAGGGTTCATCTCCTCCACGCGAACCCTCCACGCGAACCCCCCCCAACACCAGTGACCCCCTCTGGAGCCACGCACACACCCCCAATACCGATCACCCCCTTCCTCCCGCCGGCGCGCCCCACAGCCGCCCCCTTCCAGGGTGGATCGGTCCTTCCCCCGGCCCCGAATAGGGATATTGGAGCAGGGCGAGGCATCGCAACGCTCCCAGAGACGATGAGGCAGGAACCTGCGCATGCATCACCACCGGGGCTAAGACGATCGGCGAGGACGACCAGGGCACCCATCCGACTCATCGAATCTGTATAATGATGCACAAAATGCCTCTGTAAATAATTGTTTTGGGTTTGGTTGCCCAGTAAAAGCGGCATTGTAAGTAGTTAATATCGGAGCATAGCTGTCGTGTTAGCGGAATCCTAGGTACCGACTCTGGAAACCCCTACCACCAAAAGGCCCACTACCCCGCCGGGTTCTTTTTTAACGGGGTGAATGTGGTGGTTTGTATTAGGGGTATTAAGGTACCGTGGGATACCGAGAGGCTATTGGTAGATAGACACTGGATCCCGATTGGATCAGCCGCCTGCTGGCTCCACCCAGCAAGGCACGCATTCTGTAACTGTGCTGCTGGGGAACAAGTCTGCGTAATAAAGCCATCGTTCGACTCCTTCTCATATCACCTCGTGAGTGTTTGATTGTGCTACAGGGGGCCTATGTTCCTCCGCACCGGGCCCCTGTAGGGCTCCGCCATATTGCCTTGGGGCCGGTGCGGAGACAGCCGTGATGCGCATTCGCGGACCCGCGGCGGGCCGGCTTTCAGCGCTGGAGCAGCGCACAGCACTCCGGTGCCGTTCTAGCCCCCTCGGAAGGGGTGAATGCCTGGGCCTGGAGGCCCGTTGATGCCGGTGTCGCTCGCGCCGGTTTTGACCCCAACGTCAACACTTGGCATGGATTTCGGAGAATCCCGGCCCTTACTTTTAAAATTTGGCACCGCAGTTCCAGATTCTGCCACAAGAGGAAACATCACCTCCATGTTCACCCTGTCACTACCTCTCAGAACATTAAGGGTGCCTCTGCCAGGGCCGGAGGGAGTAGTGGGGCCAGGGTGGACGGGCACGGAACACTATGTGGCAGTGCATGCCGCTGACTGCCCACTATGATCCTAGCACCACGTGCCGTATGGGTGTCCCCCCCAGGCCACCCCTCCTAGACACCCTCTGGTCGTAGCCGGCCCATCAACGGGATGGGCGCACTCCAGCGCAATCAGAACCATCTTGTTGGCTGGGATGAGTGTGTGCAGGGAGTGGAGTGCTAATATGCGGCTGCGGCTTGTCAGACTCTCTAGTGTCAATCCCGACCCCGGCGAATCGGAAACCATAGGAATCGATCGTGTTCCACTACGCACCAGTGCTAGCCCCTCAATAATCGCTGAATCTGACCACTTGTGGCGCCAGTCTTGCTGTCGTAGAAGTCTAAGAATCCTGCCCAGCGACAGCAATTAGTCTCAGGAACAGAGAATCCGACGTTTGTTTATAAAGATAATGTTCATTTTCAAAGCAAAAGTCCTTTGATTGGGAAATGTGATATTTTTCCCAATGACTGGCAAGCGATTTGAGTGGGATTCTCCCCTACCCAGCGGGGCGGGCCATACCGGCGGCGAGGATTGGCATGAACCACTCCGGCGTCGGGCCACCCGGAAGGTGCGGAATCCTCCGCACCTTCAGGGGCTAGGCCGGCGGCGGCGGGGCTGGCGCCGCGCCAGCTGGCGTGGAAGGGCTTGGCGCCACGCCAACCGGTGCTGAAGGGCCTCCGCCAGCCGGCGCGAGTTGCCGCATGCACGGGAGCGCCAGCGTGTGCTGGCGTCATCCCAGCGCATGCGCAGGGGGGTTCTTCTCCGCGCTGGCCATATCGGAGGTTGACAGCAGCCAGCATGGAGGGAAAGAGTGCCCCCACGGCACAGGCCTGCCCGTGGATCGGTGGGCCCCGATCGCGTCCCAGGCCACTGTGGGGCCACCCCCCCCCCCCCCCCCCGGGGCCAAATCCCCCCCGAGGACTCCGCAGGCCGCCCGCAGAGCCAGGTCCCGCCAGTACGTACCTGGTTTGATTTACGCCGGCGGGACCGGCTGAAAACGGGCGGCCGCTCGGCCCATCACGGGCCGGAGAATCGCCGGGGGGCCGCTGTCAGCGGGCGCGGTGCGATGCCCGCCCCCGCCAAAACGCCGCCGGAGAATTCGGCAGCCGGCGCGAGGCGGGATTCACGCTGCCCCCCGGCGATTCTCAGGCCCGGCGGGGCATCGGAGAATCCCACTCCCTCTTTCTTCCCACCTATCCTATCTGATGCTGAACCTAATTGGCGGGAGCTGATGGTATCTACATTATACTAAATTAAAATCTGTAGTTTAAAAGGTTTCAGTCTTTCAAGGTTGCCATGCATTATCAGATACCTGTAAGAAAAGGTACGGATTTCATTTTCTGAATCAATGTTTAATTTTCAATGGAAAACTGTAACTTAATCAACTTTATTGTGTATATATATTAAATTTATTTATGCAGTGTCATTAACTCTGATGTTACATGACAGAAGCTGCAAGGATCACAAGATATCTGGAAATGACTGACATTCATTAATTAGAGATGTTTGCTGTGTTTTCTAACACATCATTAGGGCTGCTAAGGATCGTAATTGTGGGTTCTGATCATCAAATCATTGGCGAGGTTTGCAATTGATTAATAATCCATGCAGCCGAAAGGTCAATTTGCCACTCTCCTGCATTTCCTTCAATCCAGTATTAAAATTGTTCATTCACAATATAATTGTTTTTTGTTATCTGGCATGGTCCAGGAGTAGGTGATGCTAGTTAATACAAAAATGATAGTTAATGAGAAGTTACGTTTACCAATGGGATACAAGGTAATAATTGCAGCATACATTTTCAAAGGATTAATACATGAAAACATATATATAAAATAATATATAGATACTTGCCAATCAAGAGGTAAAGTACAGTACTCTTTATACTCTATTCCTCCTTTGGAGAGTCATGAGGCACTTTAAGGTCTGGTTGTGCCTCAGGGTCCTCAGTATCTTGTATAATTGTCCCTGTAGACATAGAAGGTTTATTAGATACCTTCCAGTATGGGGTTCATAATTCATGATAATGCATAATGAAATAAATGCACAAATTAGAATGGTGGTTTCCCACAGGAAGAACTATCAGCATGTCTATCGGAAGCTTGGCTAGCTGTACAAAGTTGCTGGGAAATCATTGAGTTCCGGTTAAGTTTTGAATGACTTCTGGTTGGAAAAGTGATGATTTGCCACCGAAGAACTGCCAACGAATCAGTGGCCAGCAGCTGTGCATGTCTTGGCAGCACCACAATGGTGGGGGACGGGGAGGCATGGTGGCTGCTGCTGATATAACGCCTATCCACGATCCCTACCCAGGATCGCAGAGGGACCCAGAACATAGATGAATGATCAGGGGGGATGGAAGTGGGGTGGTTCCAGGGATGGGTTAGGGAATCAACAGCAAGGACAGAGTTTTAGCTCCCACCCGATGATGGATATTTTGGGCACTGTGGTTTAATTGTCCATGCCACTGAGGTCCATTTGATCGTAATATTCCATGATGGCAGGAAAACATTGGACTCTGCTTTCAATGCCTGCTCCTGTCATGCAGCCAGCTCTCCAGCCCATATATAGACATAGGCTATAATGAGATCTGGAGTGATCTGGCTCTGAGAAAATCCAAGTCGAGCATTCTGCCGCTATTAATGAAGTCAAGAATACCAAATGCTTTTTTAAACATCCTTCTCAACTTGTCCTGCAAACTTCAATGATTTAAATTACATACACTTCCAGGACTATCTCTTCCTGCATCATTTAGTTTATTGTGCGTTCAACTGCTAACCATGATTCTGGTTTCCATCCTCTGACCAATTTCATATTCATCCTGTCACTGTCCCTATAATATCACAAGCTTTAATTTTGCTTACAAGTCTGTTATGTTGTACTTCATCAAACGCTTTTTGAAAATCCTAATGCAGATAAGCCACGTACTCCCATCAGCCCTCTTTATTACTTTATCAAATAACATGAACATGATTTTCATTAATGAATCCGTGCTGATTTAATTTCTTAGCCCATGCTTTCGGACGTTGGTGTGCTGTGAAGGCTGCACAAGTGTGCTGCAAAATAAGATTCAAAATGATTAAACATTAAACTACATAAACTAAATTTAACCTTTGTTTTCAGTTCCATGGTCAGCATCTCCAAGGTCCAATGAATCTTGGGGCTCCCATGCATATACCAGCTGGGATGGGCCTCACATGCATGGTTCAGATTTTTTACATTGGTCAGGTGGATGCGCACTGGCTTAACCGATGTAAAAAATCAGAACTGTGCATGCTTGGCCCTTTCCTGGTCTATGCATGCACAGTTTGAATTACTGATATAAAACATTCCAAACTGCGCGTGTGCAGCCCTTGCATGGCTGATGCATGCACAGGAGATCCCAGGTTCTTTGAGAATTGGAGATGCTGACCTACAGAGTGGAAGACAAAAGCTCCGTGAATGCATAAAAAGCAAAAACACAAAAAGGGCGCGAAAGCCTGATAGAAATGAGGGAGACATGGAGAAGTTAAAAAATAAAACGAGATAAGATGGGGAGAAGTTTTTAAAAAAAGTTCCAGTAATGGAATAGGATCGAGGTAAGATTGGGTTGGATTTGTTTATTGTCACGTGTACCGAGGTACAGTGAAAAGTATTTTTCTGCGAGCAGCGCAACAGATCATTAAAAACATGAAAAGGAAATAAAAGAAAATACATAATAGGGCAACACAACATATACACAATGTAACTACTTTAGCACTGGCATCGGATGAAGCATACAGGGTGTAGTGTTAATGAGGTCAGTCCATAAGAGGGTCATTTAGGAGTCTGGTGACAGTGGGGAAGAAGCTGTTTTTGAGTCAGTTTGTGTGTGTTCTCAGACTTCTGTATCTCCTGCCCGATGGAAGAAGTTTGAAGAGTGAGTAAGCCGGGTGGGAGGGATCTTTGATTATGCTGCCCGCTTTCCCCAGGCAGCGGGAGGTGTAGATGGAATCAATGGATGGGAGGCAGGTTCGTGTGATGGACTGGGCGGTGTTCACGACTCTCTGAAGTTACTTGCGGTCCTGGGCCGAGCAGTTGCCATACCAGGCTGTGATGCAGCCTGATAGGATGCTTTCTATGGTGCATCTGTAAAAGTTGGTAAGGGTTAATGTGGACATGCCGAATTTCCTTAGTTTCCTGAGGAAGCATAGGCGCTGTTGTGCTTTCTTGGTGGTAGCGTCGACGTGGGTGGACCAGGACAGATTTTTGGAGATGTGCACCCCTAGGAAGTTGAAACTGCTAACCATCTCCACCTCGGCCCCGTTGATGCTGACAGGAGTATGTACAGTACTTTGCTTCCTGAAGTCAATTACCAGCTCTTTAGTTTTGCTGGCATTGAGGAAGAGATTGTTGTCGCTACACCACTCCACTTGGTTCTCTATCTCCCGCCTGTATTCTGACTCGTCGTTATTCGAGATCTGGCCCACTATGGTTGTATCGTCAGCAAACTTGTAGATGGAGTTGGAACCAAATTTTGCCACGCAGTCGTGTGTGTACAGGGAGTAGAGTAGGGGGCTAAGTACGCAGGCTTGCGGGGCGCCGGTGTTAAGGACTATTGTGGAGGAGGTGTTGTTCATTCCTACTGATTGTGGTCTGTTGGTCAAAAAATCGAGGATCCAGTTGCAGAGTGGGGAGCCAAGTCCTAGGTTTTGGAGCTTTGATATGAGCTTGGCTGGGATTATGGTGTTGAAGGCGGAGCTGTAGTCAATAAATAAGAGTCTGATGTAGGAATCCTTGTTTTCGAGATGCTCTAGGGATGAGTGTAGGACTAGGGAAATGGCGTCTGATGTGGATCGGTTGCAGCGGAATGCGAATTGCAGTGGATCAAGGCGTTC
Source organism: Scyliorhinus torazame (assembly GCF_047496885.1). Classification (NCBI taxonomy): domain Eukaryota; kingdom Metazoa; phylum Chordata; class Chondrichthyes; order Carcharhiniformes; family Scyliorhinidae; genus Scyliorhinus; species Scyliorhinus torazame. Next base: position 322,256,748 of record NC_092709.1, read on the forward strand.
TGGGAGTATGGAGGTGATGCTCTTCATGATCAACCTCTCGAAGCACTTCATGAAGACTGAAGTCAGGGCCACTGGACGGTAGTCTTTGAGGCACGTTGCCCAGTTCTTCTTTGGTACCGGCATGATGGTGGTCTTGAAGCAGGTGGGGACCTCGGAGTGGAGTAGGGACAGGTTAAAGATGTCCGCGAATACCTCTGCCAGCTGGTCTGCGCAGGCTCTGAGTGCATGACCAGGGATCCCGTCCAGGCCTGTCGCTTTCCGAGGGTTCACTTTCAGGAAGGCCGATCTGACTTCGGAAGCTGTGATGGTGGGTATGGGTGAATTATGGGCTGCTGGGGCACTCAACAGCGGATTGTTGGTTACCTGCTCGAACCGAGCATAGAATGCATTGACTTCATCGGGGAGGGGTGCGCTGCTGCCAGAGATACTGTTCGACTTTGCTTTGGGATCCAATAAAGTTAAGAAAAGGAGAAGCAGGCTCCAGTATTGTATTTGACATGCAAATGCGATGATGTTTTTATTGTAAACGTCTTAACTATGAAAATTGCATTAAATGGTGGTTGTCTTGTTTTTAAGAGATTTCAGAGGCTTTTGTGAGAGGGAGGTTCAGTCGTAGGAAATAGGTGTGTCTCAAAATGATTTATGGTATGAAGGTGGGCCATAACCTAAAAATGGTTGGGAGCGACTGCTGAAGATTATGATGTCGTAAAGAACTCTATCCTTGGTATGTATGATGAGTTGGTTCCTGGGGCGTACAGGCAGAAATTTCAAAACACAAGAAAACAGCTGGGACAACCTCATATTGAATTTGACAGAGGCAGCAAAATAATTTTGATCATTGGCTACGGGCGTTAAATAATAGAGAAAACTTATGAAACCCTTAAAGAGGTGATTCTTTTAGAAGAATTTATAGATTCACTTCCTTTGGTTATTAGGACTCATGTTGAGGAACAAAAGGTTAAAACTGCTTGACAGGCAATAGAGTTAGCTGATGATTTTGAACTGGGCATAGAATCAAACCTTTGTTTCTGCTGTCCTTTTAAACATGAAGGGTAAAATGTGGGAAAGAGAGAAGAAAACAAATAGTCAAGAAAGTGATGGACCAGTTGGGAACGGTCAGAATATTTCACCTGAGGAATCATAAACTCCCTACAGTGCAGAAGTAGGCTATTTGGCCCATCGAGTCTGCACCGACCCTTCCCACTCCCCCCATCACTGTAACCCGATAACCTAACCTACACATCCGTCAACACATAGGGGCAATTTATCATGGCCAATTCACTTAACACACACAACTTTGGACTGTGGGAGGAAGTCGGAAGCACCCGGAGGAAACCCACGCAGACACGGGGAGAAAGTGCAAACTCCACACAGACAGTGACCCAAGGTCAGATTTGAACCTGGGACCCTGGAGCTGTGAGGCAGCAGTGCTAACCACTGTGCCGCCGTACCGCCCTAAGTTGCTGAGGGTGGAAGTGACATTCAGAGGCCAAAGTGTTTCAATTATAACAAACATATTTGGGTAGATTGTTGGAACTAAATAGAAGACCAATTGTAGTAATAAGATAGGAAGCATCTGAAAAGGAAATTGTGTTACAACTGTCACAGTGGTGTAGGTGAATTGTGCTCTTTCAGAGAAATGAGAAAGGGGGATAGGTCTCAAGATCATTCAGAGAATTATTTGTATACTGGTGAGGGAATTCAGTCTGTTGGAGGTTCTGGATGGTTTGTTTCAAAGGGAGAAGTTTTTGCTTCATCTAACAAAGTAAACAACCAAACTAAAATTTTAAGAGATAAAGGAGCAGATCAATCACTGATGGCCTCTGATGATACAGTTTGTATTCCAGGAAGTTTTATGAAGGGAAAAGTATCAGAGGTATTGATGGAATGGATGAACCTGTTTCTTTGTGTGAAGTTAATTTGAGAAATAATTTTGTAAATGGAATTATTCAGGTGGGAATTTTTCATAAATGACCTATTGAAAGAATAGATTTCATGAAAGGTAATGATTTGGCTTGTGGAAGACAGTAATGTTGATGACAATGATATTCAGAGTTACAAACGAGCATTGATTTTCTGTATTTTAAACTGTGCGAGACCTCGCAAAGGTCAAGATCACCTGACTGTCAGGTGATCCTGACATTCGCGCGGTCTCTGAGGCATCGAGGTGCCTGGATTTTATTGGGATAAAAAAATCACGGCGAGGGAGGCTGGACTACAACAAAGAACAAAGAACAAAGAAATGTACAGCACAGGAACAGGCCCTTCGGCCCTCCAAGCCCGTGCCGACCATACTGCCCGACTAAACTACAATCTTCTACACTTCCTGGGTCCGTATCCTTCTATTCCCATCCTATTCATATATTTGTCAAGATGCCCCTTAAATGTCCCTATCGTCCCTGCCTCCACTACCTCCTCCGGTAGTGAGTTCCAGGCACCCACTACCCTCTGCGTAAAAAACTTGCCTCGTACATCTACTCTAAACTTTGCCCCTCTCACCTTAAACCTATGCCCCCTAGTAATTGACCCCTCTACCCTGGGGAAAAGCCTCTGACTATCCACTCTGTCTATGCCCCTCATAATTTTGTATACCTCTATCAGGTCGCCCCTCAACCTCCTTCGTTCCAGTGAGAACAAACCGAGTTTATTCAATCGCTCCTCATAGCTTATGCCCTCCATACCAGGCAACATTCTGGTAAATCTCTTCTGCACCCTCTCTAAAGCCTCCACATCCTTCTGGTAGTGTGGCGACCAGAATTGAACACTATACTCCAAGTGTGGCCTAACTAAGGTTCTATACAGCTGCAACATGACTTGCCAATTCTTATACTCAATGCCCCGGCCAATGAAGGCAAGCATGCCGTATGCCTTCTTGACTACCTTCTCCACCTGTGTAGCCCCTTTCAGTGATCTGTGGACCTGTACTCCTAGATCTCTTTGACTTTCAATACTCTTGAGGGTTCTACCATTCACTGTATATTCCCTACCTGCATTAGCCCTTCCAAAATGCATTACCTCACATTTGTCCAGGTTAAACTCCATCTGCCATCTCTCCGCCCAAGTCTCCAGACAATCTAAATCCTGCTGTATCCTCAGACAGTCCTCATCGCTATCCGCAATTCCACCAACCTTTGTGTCGTCTGCAAACTTACTAATCAGACCAGTTACATTTTCCTCCAAATCATTTATATATACTACAAAGAGCAAAGGTCCCAGCACTGATCCCTGTGGAACACCACTGGTCACAGCCCTCCAATTAGAAAAGCATCCCTCCATTGCTACCCTCTGCCTTCTATGGCCTAGCCAGTTCTGTATCCACCTTGCCAGTTCACCCCTGATCCCGTGTGACTTCACCTTTTGTACTAGTCTACCATGAGGGACCTTGTCAAAGGCCTTACTGAAGTCCATATAGACAACATCTACTGCCCTACCTGCATCAATCATCTTAGTGACCTCCTCGAAAAACTCGATCAAGTTAGTGAGACACGACCTCCCCTTCACAAAACCGTGCTGCCTCTCACTAATACGTCCATTTGCTTCCAAATGGGAGTAGATCCTGTCTCGAAGAATTCTCTCCAGTAATTTCCCTACCACTGAAGTAAGGCTCACCGGCCTGTAGTTCCCGGGATTATCCCTGCCACCCTTCTTAAACAGAGGAACAACATTGGCTATTCTCCAGTCCTCCGGGACATCCCCTGAAGACAGCGAGGATCCAAAGATTTCTGTCAAGGCCTCAGCAATTTCCTCTCCAGCCTCCTTCAGTATTCTGGGGTAGATCCCATCCGGCCCTGGGGACTTATCTACCTTAATATTTTTTAAGACACCCAACACCTCGTCTTTTTGGATCACAATGTGACCCAGGCTATCTACACCCCCTTCTCCAGACTCAACATCTACCAATTCCTTCTCTTTGGTGAATACTGATGCAAAGTATTCATTTAGTACCTCGCCCATTTCCTCTGGCTCCACACATAGATTCCCTTGCCTATCCTTCAGTGGGCCAACCCTTTCCCTGGCTACCCTCTTGCTTTTTATGTAAGTGTAAAAAGCCTTGGGATTTTCCTTAACCCTATTTGCCAATGACTTTTCATGACCCCTTCTAGCCCTCCTGACTCCCTGCTTAAGTTCCTTCCTACTTTCCTTATATGCCACACAGGCTTCGTCTGTTCCCAGCCTTTTAGCCCTGACAAATGCCTCCTTTTTCTTTTTGACGAGGCCTACAATATCATTCGTCATCCAAGGTTCCCGAAAATTGCCGTATTTGTCTTTCTTCCTCACAGGAACATGCCTGTCCTGTATTCCTATCAACTGACACTTGAAAGCCTCCCACATGTCAGATGTTGATTTGCCCTCAAACATCTGCCCCCAATCTATGCTCTTCAGTTCCCGCCTAATATTGTTATAATTAGCCTTCCCCCAATTTAGCACATTCATCCTCTATGACTACAGTAAGTAGACTAAACACTAGCTCTATCACTGATCTTTGTAGAGCACTGCTTTGTATTTAAAGAAAAGAAAGTGCTGGAAATACTCCGGTCAGGCAGCATCATGGAGAGAGAAGCAGAGTTAACATTTCAGAATTGTTGAAAGGTCATTGATCTAAAATTTTAACTCTACTTCCCTCTTTCTACACTGAAGGAATGCAGCTGATAATACATTGCACATTATTAAGTTTCAGGAGGATTCAGTTAATAAATCCTTGTTTTACTTGTGGAAACTGCATTTTTTGCTGTGAGCATGAAACAAAAATGCTGAAAAAATAAACCTGAATCATCATGCATCTATTTACCATTCCATCTGCTTTCAACTTTTTGTGGCAATTCTTTTCTTTGTACTTTTTTACCTTTACGGTCATAAACCCTAATTTGAAGATCAAGTCTGTTGGTGCTACTTCATCAAAGTATTTTTTGAAAGGAAGAAATGCGCTGGATGTCATTAGTCTATATACAGTTTCTTGTAAGAATTCAGTTGAGTTAATCAAGCGATCAGGACAATTTTGAACTTTATGTAAAAAGGCAAATGTTTTGTTCACATTTTTCATTCTTGGATTTACTGAATGTTTGAAACTTAATTTGAAAGCACCCACTCATGATGATGTACATGCATGAAGCATTGCATTTGCATTTTCCACTTGTGTTTTAGATTTGTGCAATAAATGTGTAAAGCTGTACTTCAGATTGGTGGGCATTTTTCTTTTGAAATGAACATCTGGATTTTACTGCCAAAATATTGATTTTGGGTATCTGGACTACTGATTTCTGTTGTGAAAGGTTGGCAGCTTTGTGTATTGCAACAGGCAATTGATCATCGTGATCTGGACAAACCTTTATGAACTACTGTGGAGAAAAATTGAACACTTATTGTAGATAACAAGCAAGGAAATCCTGATTAACACGGAAAATCAACTTGCAACTAGGAAAGAGGAGTTGCCGAATGAAAAAAGAGAACTGATGAAAGCAATTGAGATTCCGTCAGGAAAAGTGGAACGGTTGACTGAGGATTTGAACTTTCTAAAGGATAAACTTGAAAAAGCGAACTTTACAAAGGTTGATCTTCAGTTAAAACTTGGTGAAATTCAAGCATCAGAAGTATTTATGAAGTATTGTGGAAAATGCCTTGAATTAGAAAAGGAAGTTCTGGTATATCAGAATAGTTAGTTGAATACAGAATTAAATAGCAAACCAAACAAACTTTATCATGCAAAGAACAATGAGATTTTTTAACTTCAAAGCAAAATGGAGAAAATTAAGAAGAAGGTGGATAGTCTGCAGTTCGTAATTCAAAAGTTATTCTTGTTAATAAAAACTCATAGTTGAAAGCTGAGCGAAGAACTGATCCAAATAATATTACTGATGTATCAAAGTCAACAATGGACAATAAGATAACAACTGATGTACTTGCAAAATTGGAAAGAATGAATTGTCAATCAGAAGTGCTGTCATTGCAAAGCGATCTTTCTGAGTCAATAACCAAAGACACTGATTTTAAAAATTCTTGTCGGTGATTATTACGCAAGGTGTAGTAGTTGGAAGAAAGGCAAGTGAACAATTTGCCAAATACCATTCACACTCTATATTATGAAGTGGAGATGCCGGCGTTGGACTGGGGTGAGCACAGTACGAAGTCTTACAACACCAGGTTAAAGTCCAACAGGTTTGTTTCGATGTCACTAGCTTTCGGAGCGCTGCTCCTTCCTCAGGTGAATGAAGAGGTCTGTTCCAGAAACACATATATAGACAAATTCAAAGATGCCAAACAATGCTTGGAATGCGAGTACATGAGTGCGGCCTCAACCGGGACCTGGGATTCATGTCGCATTACATTCATCCCCCACCATCTGGCCTGCAAAATCCTACCAACTGTCCTGGCTTGGTACAATTCACACCTCTTTAACCTGGGGTTACCCCATCTCTGGATCTGTAAAGATTTAATCACCTGCTAATGCTCGCATTCCAAGCATTGTTTGGCATCTTTGAATTTGTCTATATATGTGTTTCTGGAACAGACCTCTTCATTCACCTGAGGAAGGAGCAGCGCTCCGAAAGCTAGTGACATCGAAACAAACCTGTTGGACTTTAACCTGGTGTTGTAAGACTTCGTACTATATTATGAAGATTTCTTTCTTTCAAAGGGTGAGGTGTTATGAAGACAAAAGTAGTTTTTAAAAAATACATTTTTATTAATGCATTCCAGTTTGTAAAATACAAAAATAGAAACAACAAAAACAGTAAAAACAACAAGCAACATTATATAGCCCCCCCCCCCCCATAAAAAGAAAGAAGGACCCCCTCAATAATTAACTTGCCCTCCCCCAACAAGTTAAGAACAAGGCTCCCTGCCCGCCCCCCCCCCACACCTCCCAGCCCCCGCCACCGAGCAGCTAACAGTGACCAACTCTTCGAAGTAGATGATACACGGTCCCCATCTCCGGCAGAACCCTTTAGTTGACCCCCTCACGGTATATTTGACCTCCTTCAAGTGTCGAAACTCCATTACGTCATCTAGCCAAGCAGCGACTCTAGGCGGAATTGACAGAATCCAGCCAAACAGGACTCGCCTCTGAGCAATCAGCAAGGTGAGACAAAAATAGTTTTAAGGGTATTAGATTTGTATTGATAAATATTAGAAAAAATCTATAGTTTTAAGTGTGTTCAAGTTAATCATACTGTGCCTGGAAGGGTAAAACCTATAGTTACATTCATGTTGGACAAAGGTGTGTCAGCGTATGTGGGGTTGGTTAAGGTAGAGAAACATTTACTTTTTAGTTCAGTAAATTTAATTGCAGTTGAAGATAGGTAGGGAAACTGAAGGCAGCTCTCAGGGCTCCAAAGCTGCAGTTGTTTTTGAAGGCTAGAGAAGGATCATCTCTCTGGGGTTTGCTAGAGGCAAAGCCATATCATGGAGTCATTTTTAAAAGAAAGTTTTCAAATTACGTGGCAATTTGGCGGCACCAATCCACCTAGCCTGCACATCTTTGTGTTGTGGGGGTGAGACCCACGCAGACACGGGGAGAATGTGCAAACTCCATATGGACAGTGACCTAGAGCCGGAATCGAACCCGGGTCCTCCGTGCGTGAGGCAGCACTGTTAACCACTGCGCTGCCGTGCCGCCCTTATATCATGGAGTAATAGCTAAGAAAATAATTGCAAAGATCTGAAGAGCAGCTAGTTTAAGAAACTAGAGAAATGAAGAGAAGTTTCCAAGAAGTCTGAGGTTAAATGCACTCGAACAGACCACTGTTCAGTAAAGACAGATAAAGCTGAGAAGAAGGTTAAGATGCCAGAAAGATAAGTGATTTTCTAGTTTCTGAGAATTCGCTGCAGCCTGTGGAATGTTGGTTGAAATAACTGGAAATCGGTGGCTGGATCTCGGATGTTTGTGTTAAACAGTTTAGACAAAGGAAAACTAAAAGGGGGTGGTGTAAAATCCTGGACTAGATTCACTTTTAAAAGTGGAGCAGGTGCCCTGATTTAAAAGAGTAATTTGTAAAACCTGGACTGGATTTTGGAATGTAAATTGCTAAGGAAAAGCAGACCCACAAGAGAAGATTTTAAAGCATGTTTACGGGAGTGGAGTTTTAAAACTGTCATGTGAGCATCATCAATCAGTTAATGGGTTCAGAGTAGAGTGCGTGTATTTGACCACAGCCAGCTTGTTTGCTTAAAAGGGATTTACATAGCAATATACATAGGGGGCGGCATGCGGCGCAGTGGTCAGCACTGGGACTGTGGCGCTGGGTCACTGTCCATGTGAAGTTGGCACATTTTCCCCATTTCTGCGTGGGTTTCACCCCCACAACTCAAAGATGTGCAGGTTAGGTGGATTGGCCACGTTAAATTGCCCCTTCATTGTAAAAAATAATAATAATTGGGAACTCAAATTAAAAAAAAAAAGAAATATACATGGAAAGCAGGAGGAGGCCATTATGCCCTTCGAGCCTGCTCCGCCATTCATTATGGTCATGGCTGATCGTCAAGTTCAATACCCTGATTCTGTCTTCTCCCCCATATCCCTTGATCCCTTTAGCCCCAAGAGCTATACCTAATAGATTCTTGAAATTACACAAGGTTTTCACCGCAACTACTTTTTGTGCTAGTGAATTCCGCAGATTCACCACTCTCTGGATGAAGTAATTTATCCTTACCTCAATCCTAAAGGTTTATCCCATGTCCTCAAAGCTATGAACCCGAGTTCTGGACTCCTCTACCATCGGGAACATTTTTTCTCAACCTATCCGGTCTAATCTTGTTCGAATTTTATAATTTTTATGGGATCACTCCTCACTCTTCTAAACTCCAATGAATATAATCCGAATCGATTTTGTCACTCCTCATATGACAGTCGTGCCATCACAGGAATCAGCCTGGTAAACCTTTGCTGCACTCCCCTCCACAGCAAGAACATCCTTCCTCTGATAAGGACACCAAAACTGCACACAGTACTCCAGGTGTGGCCTCAACAATGCCCTATACAGTTGTAGTAAAACATCCCTATTCCTATACTCAAATCCTCGCGCTATTAAGGCCAACATATCATTTGCCTTCTTTACTGCCTGTACCTGTACGCATGCTTTCAGCGACTGATGCACGAGGACACCAAGGTCTTGCTGTGTATCCACCTCTCTCAATTTGATTTGATTTGATTTGATTTATTGTCACATATACCGAAGTACAGTTATTTTTCTGCAGCCAAGGAAATTGTGTTCTTGCAGGGAACAGATCAGTCCGAGGGAGAGCCGTTGAGGAGTCTAGTAGCTGTGGGGAAGAAGTTGTTCTTATGTCTGGATGTGCGGTACCTTCTGCCTGATGGAAGGATCTGGAAGAAGGCAAAGCTTGGGTGGGAGGGGTCTCTGATAATGCTGTCTGCCTTCCTGCGGCAGCGGGAGGTGTATACAGAATCAATGTGAGGGTGGCAAGCTTGTGTGATGCATTGAGCTGAGTTCACCACACTTTGCAGTTTCTTGCGATCTTGGGCCGAGCAGTTGCCATATCAAGCTGTGATGCAGCCGGATAGGATGCTCTCTATGGCACATCTGTAGAAATTTGTGAGAGTCGATGCAGACATGCCGAATTGGAATAGGTTCATGGTTGACAAGGGAAGTCAAGGACAACATAAAAGCAAAAGAAAAAACATGCAAAGTGATAAGGATTAGTGGGAAGCCAGAGGATTGGGAATCATTTAAAAATGAGCAGAGGACAACTGAAAATTCATTATGGGGAGAGAAGATGAAATATGAGTGCAAGTTAGCTCGTAATATAAAGGAAGAAAGGAATAGTTTCTTTCAATACATAAAAGGTAAGAGGCAAAAATAGACATTGGACCACTGGAAAACGTGGCTGGCGAAGTAATAATAGGAAAAAAAGAAATGGCAGACGAACTGAATAGCTATTTTGCATCAGTCTTCACAGTGGAAGACATCAGTGGGATGCCAGAGCTCCAGGAGAACCAGAGGGCAGAGGTGAGTGCAGTGGCCATTAGTGAAGGTGGATAGGTCACCTGGACCGGATGGACGACACCCCAGGGTCCTAAAAGAGATAGCTGAGGAAATTGTTGAGGCATTGGTGGTGATCTTTCAGGAATCACGGAAGTAGGAATGGTCCCAGAGAACTGGAAAGTGCTAATTGACACCACTGTTCAAGAAGGGAGGGAGGCAGAAGACGGGAAATGATAGGCCGGTTAGCCTGACTTTGGTCATTGGTAAGATTTTAGAGTCCGTTATTAAAGATGAGATCGCAAAATACTTGGACGTGCATGCAGAAGGAGGCCATTCGGCCCATTGAGTCTGCACCGGCTCTTGGAAAGAGCACCCTACCCAAGGTCAACATCTCCACCCTATCCCTATCCCCATAACCCAGTAACCCCACCCAATGCTAAGGGCAATTTTGGACACTAACGGCAATTTCTGATGGCCAATCCACCTAACCTGCACATCTTTGGACTGTGGGAGGAAACTGGAGCACCCAGAGGAAACCCACGCACACACGGGGAGGATGTGCAGACTCCGCACAGACAGTGACTCAAGCCGGAATCGAACCTGGGACCCTGGAGCTGTGAAGCAATTGTGCTATCCACAATGCTACCGTGCTGCCCGTAAAGTGGTGGTAAAGACGACCCGCTAACGCCGCCGGGCCCCGCTGTTTCTTCTGCGGGCAGGCGTATCATCCCGGCCCGCACCGTCACCCTCAAAGGGTGCGGCAAGAAGGGCCACTTTGTGGGGGTCTGCCAGGCCTGCGCCGTGGCTTCGGTCTCTGGCGACTCTGGACCGCTGCGGCAACCCCCCCCTTCAGGCCCCGACCGGCCAGCGCTCACCGCCACCCGCCTATCCTAGGGCCACGTGCGACCCATGGGCGTGGCCATCTTGCCTCCCGGACACCTCGCTGGACAGGTGGGCGCCGCCATTTTGTCCATCCCCGCCGTCATCTAGTCCATCCCCGGCAACCATGTACGACCCATGGGAGACGCCATCTTGGATGGGGCCCCAGGCCCCCAGCACGGCCGACTACACGCTGCCCGATCCGAACTCGCAACTGCTTCATCTGGCCTCGGTGACACTGGACCAAAGTCGACCTCGGACACTCTCAACAGCAACAACGACGGTCTTCATCAACGGCCACGTGACGTCTTGTCTGATTGACTCTGGGAGCACGGAACGCTTTGTTGACCCCGACACGGTAAGGCGCTGTTCACTTGCTACCCACCCTGTAAACCAAAGGATCTCCCTGGCCTCCGTGTCACACTCGGTGGAGATAAAGGTGTTCTGCCTGGCGAACCTCACTGTCCAAGGCAGGAGATTCAACAATTTCCGCCTTTATGTCCTGCCGCACCTCTGCGCGGCTACCCTCCTGGGGTTGGACTTCCAATGTAACTTGCAAAGCCTGACCTTTAAATTCGGCAGCCCTATACCCCCCCCCTTACTGTCTGTGGCCTAGCGACCCTTAAGGTCGACCCGCCTTCCCTGTTTGCGAACCTCACCCCGGATTCCAAACCCGTCGCCACCAGAAGCAGGCGGTACAGTGCCCAGGACCGGACCTTCATCAGGTCAGAGGTCCAAAGGCTGCTGAGGGAAGGGGTCATCGAAGCGAGCAACAGTCCCTGGAGAGCTCAAGTAGTGGTGGTAAAGACCGGGGAGAAACATAGGATGGTCATTGACTACAGTCAGACCATCAACAGGTTTACGCAGCTGGACGCGTACCCTCTTCCCCTGTATAGCCGACCTGGTAAACAGGGTCGCGCAATACAAGGTCTTCTCCACGGTGAATCTCAAGTCCGCCTACCACCAGCTACCCCTCCATAAGAGTGACCGAAAGTACACTGCCTTCGAAGCAGATGGGCGGCTCTATCAATTTTTAAGAGTTTCCTTTGGTGTCACTAATGGGGTCTCGGTCTTCCAGCGAGAGATGGACCGAATGGTTGACCGGTACGGCTTACGCGCAACGTTCCCGTATCTGGATAACATCACCATCTGCGGCCATGACCAGCAGGACCACGACACCAACCTCCGCAAATTTCTCCAGACCGTGAAAATCCTTAACTTAACGTACAATAAGGATAAATGCGTATTTAGCACCGACCGTCTAGCCATTCTAGGCTACGTAGTGCGAAATGGAGTTATAGGCCCCGACCCTGAGCGCATGCGCCCCCTTATGGAGTTCCCCCTCCCTCACTGCCCCAAGGCCCTGAAGCGCTGCCTCGGGTTTTTCAGTTATCACGCACAGTGGGTCCCCAACTATGCAGACAAAGCCTGACCCCTAATTCAGTCCGCAACCTTCCCCCTGTCGACAGAGGCCCGCCAGGACTTCAGCCGCATCAAAGCAGACATTGCAAAGGCCACGATGCGTGCTGTCGACGAGTCCCTCCCCTTCCAGGTCGAGAGCGATGTGTCCGACGTAGCTCTGGCGGCTACCTTCCATGCTTCCGAAATTCGCCATTCCTCGGTCGAAAAAGAGGCACAAGCCATAGTTGAAGCTGTGAGACATTGAAGGCATTGCCTGGCCGGCAGGAGATTCACTCTCCTCACGGACCGACGGTCGGTTGCTTTCATGTTCGGTAATGCACAGCGGGGCAAGATTAAAAACGACAAGATATTGCGGTGGAGGATAGAACTCTCCACCTTTAACTACGCGATCTTGTACTGTCCGGGGAAGCTAAACTAGCCTCCTGATGCCCTGTCCCGCGGCACTTGTGCCACTGCACAAGTGGACCGCCTCCGAGCCCTCCACGAGGACCTCTGCCACCCGGGGGTCACTCGTTTCTTCCACTTCATCAAGACCCACAACCTGCCCTACTCCATCGAGGAGGTCAGGACAGTCACCAGGGACTGCCAAATCTGCGCGGAGTGCAAACCGCACTTCTACCGGCCAGAGAGGGCGCACCTGATAAAGGCTTCCCGTCCCTTTGAACGCCTCAGCATGGATTTCAAAGGCCCCCTCCCCTCCACCGACCGCAACACGTATTTCCTGAACGTGATTGACGAGTACTCCCGGTTCCCTTTCGCCATCCCCTGCCCAGACATGACCGCAACCACCGTCATCAAGGCCCTCCAGGGTATCTTTACACTGTTCGGCTTCCCCGCGTACATACACAGTGATAGGGGGTCCTCATTTATGAGCGACGAACTGCGTCAATTCCTGCTCAACAGGGGCATTGCCTCAAGCAGGACGACCAGTTACAACCCCCGGGGAAACGGACTGGTGGAGAGGGAGAATGGAATGGTCTGGAAGACTGTTCTACTGGCCCTATGGTCCAGGAATCTCCCAGTCGCCCGCTGGCAAGAAGTCCTCCCAGTGGCCCTCCACGCCATCTGGTCGCTGCTCTGTACAATTACCAATCAGACACCTCATGAACGTCCCCTTGTTTTCCCCAGGAAGTCCTCCTCCGGGACCTCGCTCCCAACCTGGCTAGCGACACCTGGACCCATCCTGCTTCGGAAGCACGTGCGGGCGCACAAGTCGGACCCATTGGTCGAGAGGGTCCACCTGCTGCACGCTAACCCCCAGTACGCCTACGTGGCGTTCCCTGACGGCCGGCAAGATACGGTCTCCCTACGGGACCTGGCGCCCGCCGGAAACCCACGCGCACCCGAACCATTACCCCCCCCCCCCCCCCCCAGCACCTCACTGGAGGTCAGTACTCCCGCCGCTCCTGCATAGGCCGGCCCACCTACCAACGCCCCCTACAGGCGCGCCCCCCCCCCCCAGTGTCAACCGTTTGCCCCAACAGCGACGCCTAGGGGTGACGAAGCTGCCAGGGAGGCCGAAACCACGCTCCCGGAGTCACAACCACCTGACCCCCAGCAGAATCACCACCGAAGCCCAGACGATCCAGAAGGACAACCAGGCCACCAGAATCGACTGATTGCTTCGCTGTGACTTTAACCGTGAACGAAAACTTTGTAAATATTCTCGATAGCTTTGTAAGGAGGTATCAAGGTACCTCCATATCTGATCATACCATGTTAAAGGCGACTGTTACCACTGGCCACCACCCCCGCCGGACTCTTTTTTAACAGGGGGTGAATGTGGTATTATCAGGTATTGCGGTACCTAAGAGGCTGATGACCATTGGTTAAACCTAGGAGTTTACCATTGGCTGTTGATATGTAGCTCTGCCCTGACAGGCAGAGTATAAGAACCGGTGCTGTCCCAGCAGCCTTCACTTTCTGTACCGAAGCTGCTGGGGAACAAGTTCTCGTCGATTAAAGCCTTCAGTTATGAAATCACTTTGACTTGAGTGTAATTGATCGTGCATCACATACCCATAGAAACCTTCATCAATTTTTATGTTCTAGTGATTTCTTGTGTTAATGAAACCATTGTAGCTTAAGATGCACTTTGCAATCCCTGTTAATTTTTAAATCTGTGTCTGTTTGTGAAACTAAGGTGGGAGTAAAGGAAGGTTGCAGTACAATCCAAGTTTTCCATGTTTAATGTTTTTTTCTTGTTTAAACTAATTAGCAGCATTGTGTTCCTCCAGATTTAATAAAAAAATAAAAGTTTTTTTGTGACAGGATTCCATTTTTGTATCTTCTTATCCAGTTAGAACATCAACTGGGATCGTAACACTTAATTAAGAGGTGACTTCTAAGACCCTGAGGGGTACTCCCGGGATGTGGAGAGGGTATCTTCTCTTGTGGGAGAATCTAGAACTAGGAGTGACCGTTTAAAATTAAGGGGCCACTCAGTTAAGACGAGATGAGGCGAATATTTTACTGAGGGATATGAGCCTCTGGAACTCTCTTCCTCAAAAGCAGTGAAGCAGTCTTTAAATATTTTTAAGGCAGATCTAGGTTGATTCTTCATTAACAAGGGAGTGAAAGTTTTTGGGGGAATGTGCAAGAATGTGGGGTTAGGGTTACAATCAGACCAGCCATGATCTTATTGAATAGCAGAGCTGGCTCGAGGGGCTGAGTCACCTACTCCCGCTCCTAATTCGTATGGACGTGTGTTAGAAAATACTGGTTAGTATTTTAGTAGTGGTACGATATAGCAGGGTCATGAGTGAACTATTTAAGATGGAAAATCATGCTCGCAGTTTTGAATGGGGTAAGGGTTGTATCTGAGTTGGCGTGTGTGCTTGTAAGCGTAGAGGAGAAGAAATATAATGGATGTACTATTCTGTTTTTTATATACTTTGAAGATGCTATTGGCAAAATGTTTCAGCAATAATGGATGTTGCACAGCTTTTTAAAATAACCTTTATTTCTCACAGGTGCTGGAATTTTCTTGACAAATGTGCCAATTATTTTAATGAGTCCAAAAAGGAGGAATTTATCTTGATAGGAGGCGATGCTATGTTTTTGATGTTCTTTAACATTTTCTTTATCATGCTATTTTGCATTGAGCAATTTCTGTCACATTGAACCTCTTACAAATAATGCATAAATGATGACCCACAGGAACAGAAATAAGCCATTCAGCATTTGAGTCTGCTTTTTCATTCCGTTAGATCAAGGCCGATCTGCATCCAAAAGTCTTGTATCTGCCTTGGTTTCAGATCTTTTGCCGCACATATATCTATCACTCTTAGTTTTGACATTTTCAAATTGAATTCACCTTCACATTTTTTTGGAGGAGCAGATTTCCAGACTTCCAGAGACCTCCTGACATCACCAGTCAATGGCCTGTGTCGAACCTTAAAGTTACGCCCTCTTGATTGGGTTCCTCTAACCGGTTGATAGATAGAAACTATCTCTTCTGTCAATCGTTTAAATATCATCAATGCCTCCAAGTCCATGTGTTCCTATTTTTATTAACAGTTTCTTGTGCTGAACCTTATTCGCAGAGTTGTGTATCCTCAGGTCTTACTATTTTCTCCATTACCATTTTGTAATTTTAATATTTGTGGGTAACTCCTTTCTTTGATTTATTTATTTGCTTTTTCTCATACTTTTCTGTATCCTCTCTATAAAGGGCTAATACCAATGAAGTATTCAGCAAATCTACCACCTATATACTTACCAGAGGCCTATCTATCCTTAGGCAGCCTAATATATGTGTGTAAAATGTGTTGTTGCCCTCGATATCCCGAATTGTTTTCCCTTCCTGTTTGAACATAGAACATGGAACATTACAGTGCAGTACAGGCCCTTCGGCCCTCGATGTTGCGCCGACCTGTGAAACCACTCTAAAGCCCATCTACACTATTCCCTTATCGTCCATATGTCTATCCAATGACCATTTGAATGCCCTTAGTGTTGGCGAGTCCACTACTGTTGCAGGCAGGGCATTCCACACCCCTACTGCTCTGAGTAAAGAACCTACCTCTGACATCTGTCCTATATCTATCTCACCTCAATTTAAAGCTATGTCGCCTCGTGCTAGACATCACCATCCGAGGAAAAAGGCTCTCACTGTCCACCCTATCCAATCCTCTGATCATCTTGTATGCCTCAATTAAGTCACCTCTTAACCTTCTTCTCTCTAACGAAAACAGCCTCAAGTCCCTCAGCCTTTCCTCATAAGATCTTCCCTCCATACCAGGCAACATTCTGGTAAATCTCCTCTGCACCGTTTCCAATGCTTCCACATCCTTCCTATAATGCAGTGACCAGAATTGCACGCAATACCCCAAATGTGGCCTCACCAGAGTTTTGTACAGCTGCAACATGACCTCATGGCTCCGAAACTCAATCCCTCTACCAATAAAAGCGAACACACCGTACGCCTTCTTAACAACCCTCTCAACCTGGGTGGCAACTTTCAGGGATCAATGTACATGGATACCGAGATCTCTCTGTTCATCCACACTGCCAGGAATCTTACCATTAGCCCAGTACTCTGCCTTCCTGTTATTCCTTCCAAAATGAATCACCTCACATTTTTCTACATTAAACTCCATTTGCCGCCTCTCAGCCCAGCGCTGCAGCTTATCTATGTCCCTCTGTAACTTGTAACATCCTTCTGCACTGTCCACAACTCCACTGACTTTAGTGTCATCTGCAAATTTACTCACCCATCCCTCTACGCCCTCCTCCAGGTCATTTATAAAAATGACAAACAGCAGTGGCCCCAAAACAGATCCTTGTGGTACACCACTAGTAACTGGACTCCAGTCTGAACATTTCCCATCAACCACCACCCTTTGTCTTCTACCAGCTAGCCAATTTCTGATCCAAACTGCTAAATCACCCTAAATCCCATGCCTCCGTATTTTCTGCAGTAGCGTACCTTGGGGAACCTTATCAAATGCTTTACTGAAATCAATATACACCACATCAACTGCTTTACCCTCATCCACCTGTTTCATCACCTTCTCAAAGAACTCAATAAGGTTTGTGAGGCACGACCTACCCTTCACAAAACCGTGTTGACTATCTCTAATCAAATTATTCCTTTCCAGATGATTATACATCCTATCTCTTATAAACCTTTCCAAGATTTTTCCCACAACAGAAGTAAGGCTCACTGGTCTATAGTTACCGGGGTTGTCTCTACTCCCCTTCTTAAACAAGGGGACAACATTTGCTATCCTCCAGTCTTCTGGCACTCTTCCTGTAGACAAAGGTGACTTGAAGATCAAAGCAAAAGGCTCAGCAATCTCCTCCTTAGCTTCCCAGAGAATCCTAGGATATATCCCAACCGGCCCAGGGGACTTATCTATTTTCACACATTCCAGAATTGCGAATACCTCCTCCTTCTGAACCTCAAGCCCTTCTAGTCTAGTAGCCTGAATCTCAGTATTCTCCTCGACAACATTGTCTTTTTCCTGTGTGAATACTGACGAAAAATATTCATTTAGCACATCTCCTATCTCCTATCTCCTCGGACTCCGCGCACAACTTCCCACCACTGTCCTTGACTGGCCCTACTCTTACCCTAGTCATTCTTTTATTCCTGACATATATATAGAAAGCTTTAGGGTTATCCTTGATCCTACCTGCCAAAGACTTCTCATGTCCCCTCCTGGCTCTTCTTAGCTCTCTCTTTCGGTCCTTCCTAGCTAATTTGTAACTCTCGAGCACCCTAACTGAACGTTCATGTCTCATCTTTACATAAGCCTCCTTCTTCCTCTTGACAAGTGTTTCGACTGCTTTAGTAAACCACGGTTCCCTCGCTCGACCACTGCCTGACAGGTACATACTTATCAAAGACACGCAGTAGCTGTTCCTTGAACAAGCTCTACATTTCCATTGTGCCCATCCCCTGCAGTTTTCCTCTCCATCCGATGCATCCTAAGTCTTGCCTCATCGCATCATAATTGCCTTTCCCCCCCGATATAACTCTTGCCCTGCAGTATATACCTATCCCTTTCCATCACTAAAGTAAACGTAATCGAATTGTGGTCACTATCACCAAAGTGCTCACCTACCTCCAAATCTAACACCTGTCCTGGTTCATTACCCAGTACCAAATCCAATATGGCCTCACCTCTCGTTGGCCTATCTACATACTGTGTCAGGAAACCCTCCTGCACACATTGGACAGAAACAGACCCATCTAAAGTACTCTAACTGTACCGTTTCCAGTCAATATTTGGAAAGTTAAAGTCCTCCATAACGACTACACTGTTGCTTTCGCTCCTATCCAGAATCATCTTTGCAATCCTTTCCTCTACATCTCTGGAACTTTTCGGAGGCCTATAGAAAACCCCTAACAGGGTGACCTCTCCTTTCCTGTTTCTAACCTCAGCCCATACTACCTCAGTAGACGAGTCTTCATCAAACGTCCTTTCTGCCGCCGTAATACTGCCCTTGACTAACAATGCCACCCCTCCCCCCATTTTACCACCTTCCCTGAGCTTACTGAAGTATCCAAACCCCGGCACCTGCAACAACCATTCCTGTCCCTGCTCTATCCATGTCTCCGAAATGGCCACAACATCGAAGTCCCAGGTACCAACCCATGCCGCAAGTTCACCCACCTTATTCCGGATGCTCCTGGCATTGAAGTTTGTTGCTATAGCTGCTCTCTCTTTATATCCTTATGCTGTTCTTTATTCCTTCCAATCCATGAGATCACCACACTACAATTTAGCCTATTTTTATGCTGCCATTGAGCTCTTTTGTTGACCAACTTTAATTACAAAAGTGGAGCTCTTCCACAGTAGGTTTAAGGATATATCATAGAATCATAGAATTTACAGTGCAGAAGGAGGCCATTCAGCCCATCGAGTCTGCACCGGCCCTTGGAAAGAGCATGTCATTTAAGCCCTTGCCCCCACCCTATCCCCGTAACTCCGTAACATCACCTAACCTTTTTGGACACTAAGGGCACTTTAGCATGGCCAATCCACCTAACCGGCACATCTTTGAACTGTGGGAGGAACCCGCAGCACCTGAGGAAACCCACGCAGACACAGCGAAAACGTGCAAACTCCACACAGATGGTGACCCAAGCTGGGAATTGAACCTGGGATCCTGGAGCTTTGAAGCAATTGTGCTAACCACTGTGCTAATGTGTTGCCCACAATATAATCCAAATGCACTTGCAGTATTGCACTAATGTGTTTAAAATCTTCAGAAATTTTAATACTGTTGCTGTGTAGTAGACATTCCCTTTGTGTTTTTCATTTTGAACGGTTCAGCTGGAAGCGTGGGAAATTTGATGTCCCATGAACCCTTTAGTAGCGCTGCTTCTGCAATTTTGGAGTTTAAAAATGTAGCTTCACTCAAAATCGTATGAGGGAATGAAACTGCTGTTCACTTACTTTTAATGTATTCATTCATTCGAACAATCCTAGAGGCCATCAATATAGATTTGTCACCTAGATATCCAATGGAGAATTCAGAAGAAACATCTTTATCCAAAGACTGTTAAGAACGTGAAAATCGGTACCACAGGGGAGTGGTTTAAATAAATAATATAGATGTATTTAAGGGAAGCTATTCAAGCATATGAGGGACAGAAAATAGATGGTGAGTGTGGTATTATAGGTATTACTGTACTTGATAGGCTAAAGCACCATTGGTGGAAACTGTATGCTTTCTATTGGTTAGAATGTATGATAGCTCCGCCCTGCTAGGCGGGGTATAAGAACCAGTGCCGTCCCAGCAGCCTTCCTTCTGTTCCTGAGCTTCTGGGGAAACATCTAGCTTATTAAAGCCTTCAGTTGGACTACAACCTCGCTTTAGTGGTCATTGATCATGCATCAGTGAGGATGGTAGATTAAGAAGAGAAATTATGAGACCATAAGATTAAAATATAAGAACAGAAGTATGCAATTCTGCCCACCGAGGCTGCTCCGCCATTCAATCATGGCTGAAGTGTTCCTCATCCCCATTCTCCTGTCTTCTCCCCATAATCCCTGATCCCCTTATTAATCAAGAAATCCATTTATTAATCAAGAACACTAGATTTGTGCTTGAGCTGTTGTTACCTGCAGGGCTAAAGACCAAGAGCTGGAAGGTGGAATTCGACAGAATAGTTCTTTCTTAGAACATAAGAACTAGGAGCTTGATCCACCATTCAGTACAATCATGGCTGATCTCATCATGGCCTCAACTCCACCGTCCTGCGCATTCTCCATAACTCTTTAAAAAATTTTATGAATTTAGAGTACCCAATAATATTTTCCAATTAAGGGGCAATTTAGCGTGGCCAATCCACCTTCCGTGCACATCTTTTGGGTTGTGGGGGTGAAACCCACGCAAACACAGGGAGAACGTGCAAACTCCACATGGACAGTGACCCAGGGCCGGGATTCGAACCCGGGTCCTCAGCGCCATTTGCAGCAATGCTAACCACCGTGCTGCCCTCTTTAACCCATGACTAATTAAAAATCTGTCTCGCTCCTCAAATTTACTCATTGTCTCATCAGCAACCACCGCACTCTGGATTAAGTGAATTTCACAGGTTCACAACCCTTTGGGAAAAGCAGTTTCTCCTCATCTCTGTTTCAAATGTGCTACACCTTATCCTCAGACTATGACCTCTCGTTCTAGAATGCCCCACAAGAGGAAGCATCCGCTTCATGTCTACTTTATCCATACCTTTTATCATCTTGTATACCTCAATTTGATCTCTCCTCATTCTTATCGACTCTAGAGAGCATAGGCCACTCGCTCTTCATAAGACAAACCCCTCATCTTGGAATCAATCTAGTGAACCCCTCTCTGAACTGCTTCCAATGCTACTACCTCTTTCCTCAAATAAGGGGACAAAAATTGTGCACAATACTCCAGTTGCAGTCTCACCAATACCTTGTCCAGTTGCAACAACACTTCCTTCCCTTTATACACTATTGTCAGAGCAGTCTTCTCAAAGGTCAACCCACAGAAAGCCACTGGCCCGGATGGGGTACCCGGACGAGTACTCGGGTCTTGCGCGGATCAGCTGGCGGGGGTATTCACAGACATCGTCAACCTTTCTTTACAACAATCTGAGGTCCCTATCTGCTTTAAGAAGACAACCATCATCCCTGTACCAAGGAAAAGCCAAGCAGTGTGCCAAGCACTGTCATCCAGTGGCTCTGAACTCCATCATTATGAAGTGCTTCAAAAGGTTAGTCATGGCACGAATCAACGCCAGCCTCCCGGATTGCCCTGATTCATTACAGTTCGCCCACTGCTGCACCAGGTCCACAGCAGACGGCATCTCCCTTGCCCTGCACTCAACCCTGGAACACCTAGATAATAAAGACACTGGTGTCAGACTCCTATTTATTGACCACAGCTCAGCCTTCAACACCATTATTCCTGCAAAACTCATCTCCAAACCCCGTGGCCTGGGCCTCGGCTCTTCCCTCTGCGACTGGATCCTGAACTTCCTAACCCACAGGCCACAATCAATGAGGATAGGCAACAACACCTCCTCCATGATCATTCTCAACACCGGTGCCCCATAAGGCTGTGTCCTCCACCCCTGACTACACTCCTTATACACCTATGACTGTGTGGCCAAATTCCCTTCCAATTCTTATTTTCAAATTTGCTGATGACACCACTGTAGTGGGTCGGATCTCAAGAAATGATGGGGCAGAGTACAGGAATGAGATAGAGAATCTGGTGAACTGGTGCGATGACAATAATATCTCCCTCAATATCAACAAAACGAAGGAGATTGTCATCTATTTCTGGAAGCGTAGTAGAGAACATGCCCCTGTCTACATCAATGGGAACGAAGTAGAAAGGGTCGAGAGCTTTAGGTTGTTAGGTGTCCAGATCACCAACAACTTGTCCTGGTCCCCCCATGCTGACACGGGCAGCATGGTAACATTGTGGTTAGCACAATTGCTTCACAGCTCCAGGGTCCCAGGTTCGATGCCTGGCTTGGGTCACTGTCTGTGTGGAGTCTGCACATTCTCCTTGTGTCTGCGTGGTTTTCCTCCGGGTGCTCCGGATTCCTCCCACAGTCCAAAGATGTGCGGGTTAGGTGGATTGGCCATGTTAAATTGTCCTTAGTGTCCAAAATTGCCCTTAATGTTGGGTGGGGTTACTGGGTAATGGGGATAGGTGGGGTTACTGGGTAATGGGGATAGGGTGGAGGTGTGGGCTTGGGTAGGGTGCTCTTTCTAAGAGCCATTGCAGACTCGATGGGCCGAATGGCCTCCTTCTGCACTGTAAATTCTAAGATTCTATGACACCATAGTTAAGAAAGCCCAGCAACGACTTTACTTTCTCAGAAGACTAAGGAAATTTGGCATGTCAGCTGCGACTCTCACCAACTTTTACAGATGCATTCTTTCTGGTTGTATCAAAGCTTGGTATGGATCCTGCCCTGCCCAAGACCGCAGGAAACTACAAAAGATTGTGAATGTAGCCCAATCCATCACGCAAACCAGCCTCCCATCCATTGACTCTGCCTACAATTCCCATTGCCTTGGAAAGGCAGCCAGCATAATTAAGGACCCCACGCACCCCGGATATATTTTCTTCCACCACCTTCTGACAGGAAAAAGATCCCAAAGTTTGAGGTCACGTACCAACCGACTCAAGAACAGCTTCTTCCCTTCTGCCATCAAACTTCTGAATGGACCTACCTCGTATTAAGTTGACCTTTTCTCCAATCCCGAGCTATGACTGTAACATTACATTCTGCAGTCTTTCCTTCCTTCCCTCTGTACAGTACGTGTTGTCTGTATAGCATGCAAGGAACAATACTTTTCACTGCATACTAATACATGTGACAATAATAAATCAAATCAAATATTCCTTTCGCTATAAATGTCAACACTCTGTTCGCTTTCTTTATTACCTGCTCTACCTGCATGCTAGTTTTAGACCATAAGACACAGGAGCAGAATTAGGCCACTTGGACCTTCGAGTCTGCTCCGCCATTCAATCATGGCTGATATTTTCTCGTACCCATTCTCCTGCCTTCTCCCCATAACCCCTGAACCCCTTGTTAATCAAGAAACTATCTATCTCTGTCTTAAAGACACTCAGCGATTTGGCCGCCACAGCCTTCTGCGGCAAAGAGTTCCACAGATTCACCACCCTCTGGCTGAAGAATTTCCTCCTCATCTCTGTTTTAAAGGATCGTCCCTTTAATCTGAGATGGTGTCTTCTGGTTCTAGTTTTTCCTACAAGTGGACACATCCTCTCCACGTCCACTCTATCCAGGCCTTGCAGTATCTTGTACGTTTCAATAAGATCCCCTCTCATCCTTCTAAATTCCGAGTACAGACCCAGAGTCCTCAAACGTTACTCATACGACAAGTTCTTCATTTCAGGGATCATTCTTGTGAACCTCCTCAAGACCCTTTCCAAGGCCAGCACATCCTTCCTTAGATATGGGCCCAAAACCGCTCACAATACTCCAAATGGAGTCTGACCAGAGCCTTCTACAGCCTCCGAAGTACATCCCTGGTCTTGTATTCTAGCCCTCTTGACATGAATGCTAACATTGCATTTGCCTTCTTAACTGCCGACTGAACCTGCATTGTTGCTTTACAGCTCCAGGGTTCCAGGTTCGATTCCCGGCTGGGGTCACTGTCTGTGCGGAGTCTGCACGTTCTCCGTATCTTACTCCGGATGCTCCGGTTTCGTCCCACAAGTCTTGAATGATGTAATTTGGACATTCTGAATTCTCCCTGTGCGTACACGAACAGGCGCTGGAATGTGGCGACCAGGGGCTTTTCACAGTAACTTCATTGCAGTGTTAATGTATGCCTACATGTAACAATACATATTATTAAAAAATATTATTAATTGGAAATCTTTTGAACGATATGTATAAACATGTTGGGCTGGATTCTCCATTCCTGAGACTAAGGGCTTGATTCTCTGATTTTGAGGCAATGTCTGGAGGAAGTGTCTGGTTTTACGACGAGGCCCCAGCAGCGATCTTCTGACCGATAAGAGGCTAGCAGCCGCACCACGTAAAACAATATAAACAGCTGGAGAACTGCCGGGTCCGTGGCTGCGCATGTGCACGACGATGACCTGCAGCAGTTGCGCTGTACAACATGGCGTCAGGCGTGCGCGGACCCGACCTGCCAGATGGTCTCCTTGACACCACCAGGCCGCTCCCTCGCCAAAGCCCCCGGCCAGCAGTGCCACCCCCCCCCTCCCCAACTGTGACGGCACTGGACACAGTCCTCAGCCACTACGTTGGGTTCACGAAAACTGAGACCACAATTATCCCACGCCATCGGGGGCGGAGCACCAGGGGAGCTCCTTCAGGTAACGTCCTGAGGCCGTCCCGACGGCTTGCGGCGTATTCCTCAATGAGTTTTGGAGGGGGCGGAGCATCCAAAAACAGGCGCCGCCCCGATTTGGTCATAAACAGGGATTCTCCGCCCGATCGCCGATTACGATATCTGCGTTGGGCAACGAAGAATCCCACCCGCCCTATGTGTGGAAACTGGGGCAGCATTCGTGGATTTTCACGACAGCAAAACTGGCGCCAAACCTGGACTAATTCAGCGACTGTGGAGGGGCTAGCACGCCGCACTTGGAACACAATCGATTCCAATGACAAAACGTGAGGGATTCGGCAGGTCCGTCATTGACACTCAGGAAGCTGACAAGCTCCTGCCGCATATACACATTACCAACCCCATTCACACTTATCCCAGCCAATGAGATGGTTTTGGTTGTGCTGGAAGGTGCCCATACAGCTGATGGGTTGGCTGCGGCCAGAGGACAACGGGGGCAGTGGCCTGAGGGACACCTGTACGACCCGTGGCCCTAACTTCACAGTGGGCTGTCAGCAGTGTGCGTAACTGCATGGTTGCATTCCGGCTCCGGCAATGGTTTTCCATGCCCATCCACCAAAACCCCACAGCCCACCACCTAGCCATTCCTCCAGCCCTGGCAGAAGCTCTCTGGCCAGCGGCATAATTGTCCGCAAACTATGACGAGGTTGGACACTTTCTGTACCCGCTCCTCTCCTTCAGCAGCTTTGACGCCGGTTTCACGATTTTTAGAAGCACAAATGAATCTCGCCGTCGGGAACTCCCCATCAGAGGCAGAGAATCGCCGAGGCCCGGAGAATACGCAGGCCTGCTAATAATATGCAAACGGTGTTTACCTGCCTTCCGGACCACATTGTCACCACTGTCGAGGTGACGGAGAATTGCAATATGGAGTCAAATCGGCTACCGCCATGATTTTGGTGTCGGAACCCATTCTCCGTCCAATCGCGTTTCCCGATTTTTGGCATCAGCCAACGAGGAATCCAGCCTGTAATTTTGTGATTTTTAAAAAATGTTCTTGGATAGGCTTGGGTTGTTTCCGCTGGAGCAAAGAAGACTGAGGAGTGACCTGATTGAGGTGTACAAGATTATGCGGGGCATGGACAGGGTGGATGGGGAGCAGCTGTTCCCCTTAGTTGAAGGGTCAGTTACGAGGGGACACAAGTTCAAAGTCAGGGGTGGGAGGTTTAGGGAGGATTTGAGGAAAAATCTTTTTACCCAGTGGATCGTGATGGTCTGGGAGGGTGGTCGAGGCAGGTTGCTTAAAATCTTATTCCAGGCTATGAGCCATGTGCTGGCAAATAGGATGAGGTAGGTAGAACAGGTATTTTTCATGTGTAGGTGCAGACTTGGTAGGCTGAATGGCCTCTTCTGCACTGAATTATTCTGTGATTCTGAACCCTTTTATGCTCAGCTGGCTGGCGAAAGTATCTTCATTTATTTTAAAGGGAATGTTTTTAAAGGGCCTATATCGTTCCTCAAACAAAAGCAAAATACTGTGGGTGCTAGAAATCTGAAATAAATACAAAATATGTTTGAAATAATCAGCAGGTCTGACAGCAAGAGGGAAACTGATCTTCCGGCTGTTCACAGTGGCGGGATCATCTTGTCCTGCCAACGGCGCACCCCTGCCATGGGTTTCCTGGCAGCCTGAAGTGGATTCAGTAGGAAATCCCATTCACAGCAGCGGAACCATAAGATCCTGCCACCAGCCAATGGCGGGCGACACTGCCCAGAGTTAATTTTTCAGGTCGAGATTCCCTTTTAAACTGATTAAATGATCAGAACAGTTCTGAAGATAGATGATCTTGCTCTGAAATGTTAACTCAATATCCTTACTCTGTGACTCATATACTGGCTACAAAATAACCGTGCTAGCCCATCCACTCCTCCCTCCATCCCCATAACATGGTGCCATTGGCTCTTACCTTATGTTTCTCCACACCTCAAAATAATCAGACTGTAGTTACAAAATGTACTAGGTAACATTGCCATTTACCTTATTCATTAGATTGCATCTATTTTGCAGTATGCATGATTTGTTACTGGGATGAACTGATACCCCGCTTGGTTACCCGAAAGTCTCTACATCCCATTTAATTGATAGGTTCCTTCGATACTATCACATTCCCTGTACAACAGTTTTCTGCTCAGTCGAGCATGAGGTGTTACTCCCATTCAGCTATTTGTGAGAGCACTGCTCTCGAACCTAACCATTGAGGCATCAATTTGCAATACAGATTTTTTGCTAAAATCTGTGACCATGAGCAATGGATTATTAGTGTTTGATAAAGATTCTTGAAAGCAGTCTGCACGTCAGAGTTCCTCTGCATCTGACTGACAATGGGTGAGATTTTCTGACTCCACCCCCCAACGGCGTGTTGTGTGACAGAGACCCGCCATTGGCAGGTGCACCTTCCGGTCCCGCCGCTGTAAATGGGGTTTCCCATTATTCACACCCGTTGCCGGCAGGAAGACCATTTTATAAAAGTCCATTGCTAACTATTTTGTCTTTGACAACCCAGTGTGGCACCTACAAGTTTGCTGTGAGCCCAAATATGCTCAAGTTGTCATAAATGCCCCTATATATACAAACCCCAGTCTGTGCGACAGAATATATCATCCACAAATGATGCTGTATGCTGGATATAAGCCGCAGAACTTGGCTTACACAACCCATTTCCAATTGGCAAAACTCCACTAATTTCCAGTGGGTATCACTGTGTGCCTCCTCCAGTTTTCTCCTTCATGTTGTGTGCTCCCATCTCCTTTTAACGATGTGGAAAAAAGATCTCTTGAGTGGGCATAATGGACTGCTTTCATCCAATGGATGAGGATATCAGGAAAAAGTATAAAATTGCATAAGGATGAGTGCAAGTGGCAGTAGTGGAGAGATGAATGAGGATGTGAAGAAATGCATTGGCAATGAAACATGGGTGCATCTCCAAGGCAATTTGGTGAGAGGTGTATTGTGAAGGAGAAGGCTTCACGAGACAGTTGAGAGAACAGGAGGTAGGTGAAAGTGCAATGGTACTGACCTGTTTAGTTATTAAATCCCTTCCTGCGCTGTGTACCATCTGGGGCACCTACAACTGCACTGCCTTGTGTTGCAGGTTGCTTCTCTTTTCTGAGAAATAGTATATTCCTCCAATGCCTTACATCTATCATCAGCAAATCAAGGAAAGCATCAGAGAACTGAAATACAGCCTTTGAACATCTCAAATTCGTTGTTGTTGTTGCTCCTCTTGATTCCAACTGCTTAAATTATATCCCTGGATTGGCCTTTTAAATACTGTGCTTGAGATTGTGTCATGTGGGTCCTCATAATTCCCGCTGCCACGATTAAGTTGTAACCCCAGAAGTAAAAGGCCTCTGATAGACGTGCTGAACATTAGTCTGAGCACAGATTAGTACGTGGAACTATGATGTTGTGGCTATCACAGAAACATGGTTAAAGGAAGGGCAGGATTGGTAGTTGAAAGGTGGAGAATGTAGATGCTGCAGGAGAGATAAATGGTGGTGTAAAATGGGTGGGGAAGGAGCATTACCCGTTAAGGAAAGTATTCTAGCCATACAGCAATGGAAACCTCAGAGGGCTCATACAATGAGGCAATCTGGGTGGAGCTCAGGAACAGGAAGGGAGCAATCCCAATGTTGGGGGTTTATTACAGGCACCTCAACTGCCAGCAAGAGATAGAGGAGCAGATAGGTAGAGAGATTTTTAAAGGAATTTTACTTTTTTATACATTCATGATATCACATCGAAAAATACAGAAACGCAACGAGCAAACTCAAAAAGCGGAGTAGTTATAAGTGCTGAATAGCTAAGATGTGAGTGAAGACTGCAGTCTTGGGGAGCGATTGAACGGCCATGCTGCACCCAAAAAGCAGCAGCATGTCATGGCGCAACATGGTCGATGGAAGCCGGGGGACTCTGCTCCCGGAATCTACCTGGTCTGTAACTTTGTGATGTGAATCCCGCCCATTGTGGGTGGGATCGCTTTTGGCAAATCTCCACATTAGAGCAAGACAGCTAGTCTCACTCTAATATGCAGCTACCTGAGGCGTTGGGATCTATCCCCTTCACTTCAGAGACCTCGGGTGAGCGTCTCCACAAATGGGGACCAGATTGAACGTCACTCGTGGGGGAACTGCTGGTGCTACCCTGGCATTGCCAGCCAGGCAACCTGCCAGTGCCAGCCTGGTACCCTGGCACTGCCACCTTGGTGCCAGCCTGACACTGGCAAGGTGCACAGGTGGAACTGCCAGCATACCAGGTTGGTACTGCTAAGCTGACATTTTGCACGCAGCAGTGATCAGGCTGGGGGTTCCCTTTCTGGTTGTTGGTGGGGGGTGCAGGGGGCCCGGTGGCACCCTCATAGTGAGTTGGGGGGGAGGGGGGGGTAGCGTTGTGAGTCACGTCGGGGACTCCAAAGATCGGAGTGCCATCTCTCGCAACACTGAGGAGTTCTGGTGAGCGGGGCTCCTCAGTGCAGAAACGCTATGTGCAGCGTTGGCTGCGTGTTCCCCGCTGAGGCCCCCTATCTAACCTGAATGATGTTTGATAGCTTTGTGGTTCTGGGCGCCGCGAGTGCCGGGAAACCCGTGGCTAAACGTGCTCGCTGTGGGACTTTGTTCCCGTTTAGCTAAATCGTGTTCATTACCTTTTGTCTCTCTGTGTGTTACAATGTTAACCTGTTGCAATGTTCCAGTGAAGCCTAATGCAAACTGGTGAGGAAATATTCAGTCTTTTGGACTCACATTGAGTTCAACAACTTCAGACCATGAACTCCTCCATTTTGATTATTCTCTGAACCCCTTCCCCCACTGAGCCATCTGTAACTTGTTTTGATTTCACAGAATGTAAACCCTTGTTTTACTATTAACACATTCTGCAACTTAACCTTTATGCCATTATTAGCACCTTGTTTCCTTGGCATTTTTCTCATTCCTTCCTGAGCTCCCACCTATCCCTGATCTTCTATTCTGCTCCAGCTTTTTCATACCACCATTCTCCCCCCAACCTCCTAAATTATATATTCCATCACGTTTTTTTCTCACATCAGCTCGGAAGAAGTCATATGGACTTGAAGCATTGGCCAGGATTCTCCATTCCCTGCCGCTGTGACGCTGTTTTTGGGAATCCCGAATGGAGAGTCTTCCAAAAAATGTAATTGGCGCTGGGCAGCAGACCCATCTGCAGTTTCCATCCCTGTACCACCTCCCGTAGTGGGCTAGCCACCAGGCGCCAGCAGGAAAATGCAAATTGCTGATCTGCATGCATCAGCATTCAATTAAAGGGCTGGATGCCCAATTTCCTCTTTACCCCCCCACCGTCTAGTTCCGTCCGAGGTTCCTGGGGGTTGAGTGGGCTTGGGCTGCAGGTGAGGTGTTGACCCCTGGACCTTCCCCGGGGATGGGGGTCCATGTCTAGATTGTCTCTTCCAGCCCTAGGCCACCTGAAGATCACCCTTGGCATGGTATTCTCCGTCAGTCTTCTGCTCAGGACCATTATCCTGGTCTGACTTTTTTGACTCTGAAGTGGCCTCTTCACCCTGAACAGCGCTGCCTGACAGTTTCAATTCCTCTTTTCTCACCTGATGAAGGAGATGCCCGAAAGCTAGTGATTCAAAACAAACCTGTTTAATTTTAACCTGGTGTTGTAAGACTTGTTACTGTTCCTCTTTTGCAACAGCACTTAGCATGCATGGTGTGGATGGGAGATTACCTGTTACTCCCCTGGGGGGGAGGGGGGATGCCCCTCCTTGATGTGCAGTCCAGACAGTCCAGTGAAGAAGCAGGTATACTTTCCCTTTCCTAACATCTGCTCCCTCGCCCAATGCCTTTGAAACTGCAGTTTTTGAAGTATCAGAGGCCTCCTCCGAAGCCCACCAAAAAGCTTCAAATCCCCTGAGATCCTTCAAAATGCTAAGCATCCATTCAATTTCACAGAGCAGTATCTTTCAGGTGCCTGTGGTTGACAGTTTAATGGTTCAGACACAGCTGCTAGGAGTTTTGTTTATTTATCATGATTGACATTATTTATGATTGACACCTCCTGACCACATCAAAACAGCTAAGTGGTTTCACTTCCTCCTTCACCAGCAGAAAGCACTTAACGTGCCTGGTGTGGGTTGAGGATTACCTATTATTTCCCTGGGAGGGTGGGGGGAGGAGGGAAAATGCTCCTCCTTGATAAGGGGTTAGCTGTGCTTCCCTTGTCAGCAGGGGGTTTGATATTTGCGGTTGGCGGGGCGGGGGGGAGGCTGCCGTTGGACTCCGGGATCGGGGTTCCCGTTCTGAATAATGGCTAAAGCCAGAGAGTTATGGGAATACAATGCACTTGCCACTCTGTATATATTTCCATGCCAAATAACTGTGACTCTCACATGGGCACTGTCCCTAATGCCAGTGGGAAACAATCCCGATTCTCTGCTGGAGGGAGCACTTAGACTCCGGAATGGAGAATCCCACCTGTTATCTTTTTGATTGAAAGGTCAATTAAAATTCACTTAAGAAGCTAGACTGCTTTTCTTTCTGAAATGTGATTGAAAAATTGGTCCTGGAGATGTCATTACTTAGTCAGCTATGTTGATCCACTTAATTTTTGTGTCAAAAGACGAAATCAAAACTGGGTTGTGGAAAATGGGAGCGGACAATCGATGCCCTTGCAACTAGTGACAGTAACAAAGGATGGCACTTCTTTAGGTATTGCCTTTAGTGTTAAATTTTCTATTTTGGTAACACTGCTGAATTATGGTAGTTTAACAAAGGTGATAAGATGAGTCCAAAAACAATTGTCCCAGGAATTGGATAGCTCAAAGCAGGAAATAAAGTAACATAGCTACAAAATTGCCTGCGAACTACCAGATGATCAGATAAATTAGACTTTAATTAAATAGACAGGTAAATTGATCAAACAGGCAGGACAAAATTAATTGACCGTGATGCAGTATTGGGATCAGCTAATTTGAGCTTTGAAAATGTGTTGGGATGGTGGGGGTGGGTGGGGGAAGGACACTATTTTAAAATAATTAACTTTACAGGATGGTATCATAGTCAGAATATTACTGGACTAGTAACACAGAGGACTAATGCTCCGGAGATATGAATTCAATTCCACGGCAGCTGGGAAATTTTAAATTCAATTAATTAAATAAATCTGGAATAAAAGGCTAATCTCAGCGATGATGACCATGTAACCACCATATTGTCACAAAAATCCCACCTGGTTCACTAATGTCCCTTCAGTGCAAATCAGTGTTTCTTATTGTCAACATGGGACTCCAGATACACATCAATGGCCTTGCAAGCCACGCAACCTTCAATACCCAAGGGGTTATTGACCAAGGTTTCTTATCAATTTAACGCTCAAGTCCTGGCATCTTTTTGGTGAATCTTCACTGTACCTGCTCTGTGACCAAGAAATCGTACCTGGGATTTGCAGCCAAAAACTGAATGCTGTGGCCGAGGGGGAGTCTGACTAAAGTTCTCTACAAATGAAGTTTATATTAGCACACTGGGCTAAATAGCTGGCTTTTAAAGCAGACCAAGGCAGACCAGCAGCACTGTTCAATTCTCGTATCAGCCTCCCCGAACAGGCGCCGGAATGTGGCGACTCGGGGCTTTTCACAATATCTTCATTTGAAGTCTACCTGTGACAATAAGCGATTTTCATTTCATTTTCATTTCATGGGCATCATTCTCCGACCTCCCGCCGGGTCGGAGAATGGCCGTTGGCCGCCGTGAATCCCGCCCCCGCCCCCGCCGTTGTCTCCGGTACCGGAGATTGGGCGGGAATTGGGCCGCGCCGGTTGGCGGGACCCCCCGTTCAATTCTCCGGCCCGGATGGGCCGAAGTCCCTCCCAGAAATTGCCTGTCTCGCCGGCGTAAATCAAACCTGGTATGTACCGGCGGGACCAGGCGGCGTGGGCGGGCTCCGGGGTCCTGGGGGGGGCGCGGGGCGATCTGACCCCGGGGGGTGCCCCCACGGTGGCCTGGCCCGCAATCGGGCCCACCGATCCGCGGGCGGGCCTGTGCTGTGGGGGCACTCTTTCCTTTCCGCCTTCACTACGGCCTCCACCATGGCGGAGGCGGAAGAGACTCTCCCCACTGCGCATGCGCGGGAAACTTTCAGCGGCCACTGACGCTCCCGCGCATGCGCCGGGAAACTGTCAGCGGCCGCTGACGCTCCCGCGCATGCGCCGCATTTCCGCGCCAGCTGGCGGGGCAACAAACGCCATTTCCGCCAGCTAGCGGGGCGGAAATCCCTCCGGCGTCGGCCTAGCCCCTCAATGTTGGGGCTAGGCCACCAAAGATGCGGAGCATTCCGCACCTTTGGGCCGGCGCGATGCCCGTCTGATTGGCGCCGTCTTTGGCGCCAGTCGGCGGACATCGCGCCGTTGGGGGAGAATTTCGCCCCATATTCCTCATTTTTAATTCCAGCTGTCAAGACCCTTCCTGATGATTCTCTTATTTCCCCTTCCTTTATTTTTCCTGTTATCAATTTGGTCCATGGATGCTTAATGGACATGTAGCTTTAAGTCAAGCACTCTGCTAATTTTGGACAGAAAGACTCAGACATCTTGGCACCTGAGATGGGGTGGGTCTCTGTTCCATTGATTGGCTGGTGGCCACATAATTTTCCAAAAGGCTCTATTCTGCCCAGTATCAGGTAGCAATTGGATCCTGCCGGAGTGGGATGTTTCCAGGGACCTAAGGAAAGCAGAGTTTGACTCCCTGGAAGCACAGAGACAACAATTTTCTCTCTGTTTGTCTCTCCCTCTCTGCTGTGAGCTATAGAACTGAAAACCTAGATTGAAGAAATAGAAAAATGAACAGCTGTACACAGAATCTGCAAGAAACGACAATGAAAACCTTGAACTGAGCCTAGATTGAAGCAATCATCTGAAACAAAGACTCTTTTTCCTTTTGCCTATTATTTCCACCCCTCCCCTCCCCTCTGTGTTTTTCTGTCTGATGTGTGTGTGTGTATAGAGAATGGGGGCAAATTAAAGTGGGGGATTAGGAATTAGATAATACGTGACCAGTTGTATTTGCTGCATATTTCATTACAGTTCTTGTTATCCATAAAAAGTAATTTTATTAAAAGTAATTTGTTCTGGAACCTCTGCTCTTTGTGGTTTTTATAAATGACTTGGATCAGGAAGTGGAAGGGTGGGTTAGTAAGTTTGCCGATGACACGAAGGTTGGGGAGATGTAGATAGTGTCGAGGGCTGTTGCAGGTTACAACAGGACATTGACAGGATGCTGAGCTGAGCTGAGAAGTAGCAGATGGAGTTCAACCTAGATAAATGTGAAGTGATTCATTTTGGAAGGTCGAATTTGAATGCTGAATACAGGGTTAAAGGCAGGAATCTTGGAAGTGTGGAGGAACAGAGGGATCTTGGGGTCCACAGACATAGATATCTCAAAGTTGCCACCCAGGTTGATACGGTTGTTAAGAATGCGTATGGTGTGTTGGCTTTCATTAACGGGGGATTGAGTTTAAGAGCCGCGAGGTTTTGCTGCAGCTTTATAAAACCCTAGTTAGACCACACTTGGAATATTGTGTCCAGTTCTGGTCGCCTCACTATAGGACGGATGTGTATGCTTTGGAGAGGGTACAGAGGAGATTTGCCAGAATGCTGCCTGGACTGGAGGGCATGTCTTATGAAGAAGGGTTGGGGGAGCTAGGGCTTTTCTCATTGGAGCGAAGGCAGAGAGGTAACTTGATAGAGGTGTACAAGGTGATGAGAGACATGGATACAGTGGATAGCCAGAGACTTTTCCCCAGGGTGGAAATGGTTGTCACATGGGGACATAATTTTAAGGTGATTGGAGGAAGGTATAAGGGGGATGTCAGAGGTAGGTTCTTTACACAGAGAATGGTGTGTGTGTGGAATGCACTGCCAGCAGAAGTGGTGGAGTCAGAGTCATTCGGGACATTTAAGCGACTCTTAGACAGGCATATGGACAGCAGTAAATTGAAGGGGTGTAGGTTGGATTGATCTTAGATCAGGATAAATGGTCGGCACAACATCAAGGGCTGAAGAGCCTGTACTGTGCTATACTGTTCTATGTTCTAATTGTGTTTAAATTTACAAACTTGGGTGACTAATTATTGTGCAGCCAAGGGCCAAAGACTTTGGGTATTTTTCAAATAATTATTTGTTCATTTAATTGTGTTGCGACTCTGGGGCAAGTGGGGCCAGAATTGACCGCTCGCTAGCCCAGGGTGTCGTAAAACAGCAAGGCACAGCAAAGGATATGGGACCTGACAACAGCCTAGCCGTAGTGCTGAAGCTCTGCTGTTCTGCCGCATGCCGTTGTGAACGGTGGTGGACATTTAAAAAAAGGAGTCTCCACAAATATCACCATCTGCAATGATGAGGAGCCTAGCCCATCAGTGTGAAAGACGAGGCTGAAACGTTTGCTGCCATCTTCAGTCAGAAGTGCCGAGATGTTGATACTGCAAAGGCCATGGACCATGGGCATGTTCCGACATGTGTGCCAAAGTCTTTTGCTACAGAAGTAGCCGTGCACCAATGCGCTCTAGTTCTTTTTTTGTTCTTTCATGGGATGTGGGTGTCGCTGGCTAGGCCAGCATTTGTGCCCATACCTAACCGCCCTTGAAGTGAATAGCTATTTCGGCCATTTCAGAGGGCATTTTAAGAGTTAACCACATTGTTGTGCAACTGGAGTCACATGTCGGCCAGACCAGCTAAGGATTGCCAATTTCCTCCTACATTTTTGCGCCTTCACTGTTGTTGGATCAGAATCCTGGAACTCATTTCGAACAGAACTTTGGGTACATCGACATCAGATGCACAGTTGTCGTTCAAGATGCCGGCTCACCACCACCATCTCGACAATTAGGGACGTGTAGTAAATGCCGGCTCAGCCTGTGACGTCCACAATCTGTGAAAGAATAAAAAACATACCCTTGCTCTTTTTCAAAATCGATACTCAAATGGGATGCTGGACTCTACTACTTGCAGCACCAAAACAAAATTTGTAAAAGAAGCGATATCAGAACGGACCAGATCTCAAAATTTGTTAGGATACTGGACGAGACCCCCAAACAATGTTTCTATTTGTAAAACTGAGAGGAAAGGATACTTCACCCCAGCGGTGATAACTCTGACCAATAGATATGTTTTGTATTAAAACAAACTTTAATTCAAATACAGAATTAACCGCATTAACATCAAAGATATAGCTTTACAATTATCAGTCAAATAGTTCTTAATGAAAAGGAAAAACTTGAACGCACTATCTGCACCTGCCACTAATTCAAATTGCGTAACCCAATTTTCTTTTTCTTTATTCGTCTTGGGATGTGAGATTCGCAGGTAAGGCCAGCCCGTCCTTAATTGCCTTGTGTGGGCTTAAGTTGGGTGCTCTTTCCAAGGGCTGTTGCAGACCCGATGGGCTAAATGGCCTCCTTCTGCACTGTAAACTTTATGATATCTACGATAACTGAATGGCATTTTAAGAGTCAATCAAATTGCTGTCGATCTGGAGTTACATGTAGGCCAAACCAGGTAAGGATATTGGGTTTCCTTTCCGAAAAGACATTAGTGAACTAGCTGGGTTTTTACGAATCTGACAACGGTTCATGGTCATTATTAGCCTTTGAATTCAAATTTAACCATCTGCTGTGGAGTGATTTGAACCTGGGTCCCCAGAGCATTACCTGATTGTCTGGATTATTAGTACAGTGACAATAACACACCACCGTCTCCCTCTAATACAGTTCAAATGCCACTTAAAAATAAAGTTAACTAAACAGGTTACTTACTTATCTGTGCAGACCTTTGGAGACTGTTCCTTTCAAGAGCAGACCCAGTGCACTTCTACTCAACCTGACAGCAGTTGGCAAAACCGCTGATCAACTTAAAATCCTATAACAGATTGCAAACCTACAGACAGACCTGCTTCTTAATTACATCATTTTTATCCCACTAAGTTCCATGACTTGATTAGCTAGGGCTAAACACCACTCCCTCATAAATTATCTACAGTCCAGGGAATCTCCAGCAATCCAACCATGATTCCATTAGCCTTTTATCTATCAAGTAAGTGATTAGAATGAATGATTATCTCACCTTTTATGACTCTTTAATTACAGCTTTAGTAGACACACTACCTGTATGTATTTTAATTCAGGGTTTTTAAGAACATTACTGCCACAAAATATGAAATATAATATGTAACAATTTCTACATTCATCACAGAAGTGCCTTCATTTATCACAGCTTCTTGTTTTTCTGAAATATTCCAAAGTGCTTTACATGGAATTAGTTTCTTGGAAGTGCAGTTAACCATTTATACACAGTAATCAAAGTCACACAATGAATGATCAATGACACGAGAGACATTGGAGGTGCTGGAATCTTTCATATCCAGTTGCAGAGAAAAAAATTCCCTTCAATATCTGATCTGAGGGATGGATCCTCCAGAAATTCTAAACACTTTCAGTATTTCACCGAACATTATCCTTCCTCCATAAACTTGAAGGTCATTCAAAATTCTTATTGTCTGTACCTTATCTTGCATCAAGTTCTGTGTATTTGGACCTACCACAGCTCCCTGTTAACTTGTACCTCAATTTAAAATATCTCACCTGGTTTAAAATTTCCCCATGGACGTTCCTTTCCCTATCACTGTATCCTTCTCCGACACTACACCCTCTGATGTCTGTTCTGCTCCAAATCTGGCCTCTTGAGTATTTCCAATTTTAATTGCTCCATCTATGTCAGTTACACATATTTTTATTCTTTTATAAGATGTAATGTTGTTGATGAGGCCAGAATGTGTTGCTCATCCCGAAAGGCGGTGATGTGTCCCCTTCTTGGACTTATTAAAAATTAATTTATAGGAGATGTGGGCTTCGTTAGCTCTGCTGGCATTTGTTGC
This sequence comes from Scyliorhinus torazame, assembly GCF_047496885.1. Lineage (NCBI taxonomy): Eukaryota > Metazoa > Chordata > Chondrichthyes > Carcharhiniformes > Scyliorhinidae > Scyliorhinus > Scyliorhinus torazame. Next base: position 322,294,243 of record NC_092709.1, read on the forward strand.
CCATCCTAATTTTCCTTTAGAAGGTGGTGGTGAGCTGTCTTTTTGAACCACTGCAGTCCTGGTGGTGTAGGTACATCCACCGGGCTGTTAGGGACGGAATCCCATGATTTTGACCCAGCGACTGAGAAGAAAAGGTGATACGTTTCCAAGCCCGGAAGGCGTGTGACTTGGAGGGGCACTTCCAGGTGCTAGTGTTCCCAGGTATCTGCTGCCCTTGTCCTTCTAGATGGTAGTCGTCGTGGGTTTTGAAAGTGCTGGCTATGAAGGTTTGGCGAGTTTCTGCAGTGCATCTTATAGATGGTACACAGGGCTCCCACTGTGTGTCGATGGTGGACGGAGTGAATGATTACAGAAAGGGTGCCAATCAAGTGGCCTGATTTGTCCTAGATTGTGTTGCGCTCCTTCAGTGTTGTTGGAGCCGCACTCATCCAAGCAATGGGGAATATTCCATCACACTCTTGACCTGTGCCTTGTCAGTGGTGGACAGCCTTTGGGGAGTCAATAGGTAAGTTACTCGCTGCAGGATTTCTTCCTCTGACCTTCTCCTGTAGCCACTGTATTTATATGGCCCGTTAAGTTCAGTTTCTGGTCAATGATAACTCCCAAGATGTTGCTTAAGGGGGGTTCAGTGATGGCAATGTCATTGAATGTTGAGAGGCAATGCTGTGATTCTCCCTTATTGAAGATGGTCATTACCTGGGACTTGTGTGCTGCGAATATTACTTTCCACTTGTTAGCACAAGCCTGGATATTGTCCAGGTCTTGCTGCATTTGCACGCGGACTGCTTCAGTGTTTGAGGAGTCACAATTGGTGCAATCATCAGTGAACATCCCCACACCTGAATTTATGTTGTAAGGAAAGTCATTGATGAAGCAGCTGAAGATGGTTGAACCTAGGAAACTCCCATAAGGAATTCCTGCAGTGATGTCCTGGGACTGAGATGACTGATATGCAACAACCACAACCAGTTGTGCTCGGTATGACTCCAACCAGTGGAGAGCTTTCTCCCGATTTCCTTCCATCACTTTGCTGATGATAGAGAGTAGACTGGTAGAGCAGTAATTTAAAAAGAAAAAATACATTTAGAGACCCAATTGTCTTTTTCCAATTAAGGGGCAATTTAGTGTGGCCAATTCACTTACCCTGCACATCTTTAGGTTGTGGGGTTGAGACCCACACAGATACGGGAAAATGTGCAAACTCCACACGGACAGTGACCCAGGGCCAGGATCGACCCCGGGTCCTCAGCAGCGTGAGGCAGCAGTGCTAACCACTGCGCCACCGTGCTGGCCAATAGAACAGTAATTGGCAGGGTTGGATTTGTCCTGCTTTTTGTGTAGAGGACATACCTGGACAATTTTCCACATTGGTGGGTAGATGCCAGTGTTGAATCTGTACTGGAATAGCTTGGCTAGGGGTGCGGCAAGTTCTGGAGCAAGAGTCAGGATTGCCGGAATATTGTCAGGGTCTATAGCCTTTGCAGTATCCAGTGCCTTCAGCCGTTTCTTGATATCATGTGAAGTATACCTAATTGGCTGAAGACTGGCATCTGTGATGCTGGGGACATCTGGAGGAGAATGAGATGGATCATCCACTCGGCACCTCTGGCTGATGATTATTGCGAATGCTTCAGCCTTGTATTTTGTAAAGCTGTGTTGGGCTCCTCCATCATTATGGATGGGGATATTTGTGGAGCCTCCTCCTCCAGTGAGTTGTTTAATTGGTCACCACTATTCACAGCTGGATGAGGCAGGACTGCAGAGCTTCTGATCTGTTTGTTGTGGGATTGCTTAGCACTGTCTATCATTTGCTGCTTATGCTGCAAGTAGTCCTATGTTGTAGTTCACCAGGTTGACATCTCGTTTTTCAGTAAGCCTGGCATTCCCTCCTGCACTCTTAATTAATGGTAGATTAGGGGATCTGACGGGCCATGACATTACAGATTATGACTGAGTACAATTTTGCTGCTGCTGATGGCCCACAGCGCCTCATGGATGTCCAGTCTTGAATTGCTAGATCTATTCTGAGCAACAATTTGGCACAATGGTAGTGCCACACAACACGATGGAGGGTGGCCTCAATGTGAAGACGGGACTTGGTCACCACAAAGTCTGTGTGGTGGCCACTCCTAACAATGATGTCATGAACAGATACATCTGCAATAGGCCTGTGAGGATGGGATTTCCTGCCCCAAAGGCCATTCCTGAACCAGATGTGTTTTTTTTACGACAATCGACAATTTTACTTTTAATTCCAGATGTTTATTGGATTCAATTTCCACAATCTGCCATAGTAGGATTAAAGCCCGGTCTTGGGATCACTAGTCCATTGACAATACCACTATACTTCTGCCTTTCCCTGCAGTCCATCTGCAGTGCTGTCCTTAATGGAGTGCCAGGATTTTTTCCCAGTGACAGAGAAAGAACAGTGACCTAGCTCCAAGTCAGAATGGCGTTAGGCTAGGAGGGGAACTTGCAGGTGGTGGCATGCACTTGAGTCTGCTGTTCTTGTCCTTCCAAGTGATGGAGGTTGTGGGTTTGGAAGGTACTGCTGAAGGATCCTTGGTGAGTTGGTACAGGGCATCTTTAATATGGTACAAACTGCTGCCACTGCCTTGGTGGTAGAGGGAGTGAATGTTTAAGGTGATGGATAGGTTGCTGATCAGCGTCATGCATTGTCTTGAACTTTATCGAGCTTCGTCTGTTGTTGGAGCTACACTCATTCAGGTAAGTGGAGAATATTCCAACACACTCCTGACTTCTGCCTTGTAGGTGGTGGTCAAACTTTGGGGACTTGGGAGGTGAGTTACCCGCTGCAGAATTCCCAGATTCTGACCTGCTGCTGCAGCCACGGTATTTTTATGGTCAGTACAATTTAGTTTTTATCAAATTGTAAACCCCAGGATGTTGATTGTGGAGAGCTCAATGATAGTAATGCCATTGAATATCAAACGGAGAAAGTTAGAACAGGACGGTAGGTGTCCCTACACCAGATGGATTGCAGTTTTGAGACCGAGTCATCCAGACTAGAAATGTTAGCTCTGTTCTCTATCCACAGATGCTGTCAGACCTTCTGAGATAGTCCAGCATGTTCTATTTTTGTTTCCGATTCCAGCATCCACAGCAATTTGTTTTCATCTGAAAATTAGGTTCTCTCTTGTTGGAGGTGGTAGTTCCCTCGTGCTTGAGTAGCACAAATGTTACTTTCCACTTGACAACCCAAACCTGAATGTTGTCCAGCGGTCAGCTATTCCTGCCGTTCCAAGAAAACCCGAAATGCACACGTTTTGGCCTTCCAGAACGTACAGCCATTCCTACAAGTTTGACTTTGCTTGCGATTTTTGTATTTTCACACAATGATCGAGTTCGTAGAGAATTTTCTGAGGAGCGTGGGCGCAGAGATGGGCTGGTTAGAGGGCTCACCTCTGTTCTCCAACACACAGCTCAGCGTCCAGTATCATTTAAAGCCCAAACGCCCTACCCCCCATACCTCACAGATCATCCCCTACCCTGTAGCATCTGTAGTATTTGCTTTTCTATTTGTGAAGTAGAAGGTATAATTTTGCCCTCTTTTTTTTTTTTTCTCCTAATTTTTAAAATCTTAGACTTTTCAGGTAGCTTAAATGGCGAATGATCCTCCAAATCAATGGTGGCGTACTCAAATACTTTTCCCAGCAAATTCTGGAGTAAGTTTGCAACAGACGATCAGGCCATGAAACATCGTAATTTATGTATCATTTCAACATATTTCAGGCAAAATGAACATAGAACATACAGTGCAGAAGGAGGCCATTCGGCCCATCGAGTCTGCACCGACCCACTTAAGCCCTCACTTCCACCCTATCCCCGTAACCCAATCACTCCTAACCTTTTTGGTCACGAAGGGCAATTTAGCATGGCCACTCCGCCTAACCTGCACGTCTTTGGACTGTGGGAGGAAACCGGAGCACTCGGAGAAAACCCACGCAAACACGGGGAAAATGTGCAGACTCCGCACAGACAGTGACCCAGCGGGGAATCGAATCTGGGACCCTGCCGCTGTGAAGCCACAGTGATATTCACTTGTGCTACCGTGGAAAAGGTGAGGACAACAGTAAAATATGCCAACTACTTGAAAATAATGAAATTGATAGCCTTGAACAGGGTAATTTGAAAAAGTTGGAAAAACTTCAGTAAGGTAGGAAAAAACACAAGGAAATTTCAATTGCAAGTGAATCATAGAATGACTGTAACACAGTAAGAGGTCATTCATCCTGATATGTCTTTGCTTTTCTCGCTGAAGCGGTAATTCACCTAGTGCTGCTCCCGTGCTAGCACTGTTGCCTCACAGTGCCGGGGACCCGGATTTAATTCCGACGATGGGTAACTGTCTATGTGAAATTTGTATGTTCTCCCCGTGACTGCATGAGTTTACTCCGTGCTCTGGATCCTCCCACAGTCCAAAGATGTGCGGGTTAGGTAGCTTAGTCATGCTAAATTGCCCCTCGTGTCCAGGGATGTGCAGGTTTGGTTTGGGGGTTACAAGGTAGGGTGGAGTGGATGGTAGGGAGGATATGGGTAGGGTGCTCTTTCAAAGAATAAACAAAGAACAAAGAAATGTACAGCACAGGAACAGGCCCTTCGGCCCTCCAGGCCCGTGCCGACCATGCTGCCCGACTAAACTACAATCTTCTACACTTCCTGGGTCCGTATCCCTCTATTCCCATCCTATTCATGTATTTGTCAAGATGCCCCTTAAATGTCACTATCGTCCCTGCTTCCACCACCTCCTCCGGTAGCGTGTTCCAGGCACCCACTACCCTCTGTGTAAAAAAAACGTGCCTCGTACATCTACTCTAAACCTTGCCCCTCTCACCTTAAACCTATGCCCCCTAGTAATTGACCCCTCTACCCTGGGGAAAAGCCTCTGACTATCCACTCTGTCTATGCCCCTCATAATTTTGTAGACCTCTATCAGGTCGCCCCTCAACCTCCGTCGTTCCAGTGAGAACAAACCGAGTTTATTCAACTGCTCCTCATAGCTAATGCCCTCCAGACCAGGCAACATTCTGGAAAATCTCTTCTACACCCTCTCTAAAGCCTCCACATCCTTCTGGTAGTGTGGCGACCAGAATTGAACACTATACTCCAAGTGTGGCCTAACTAAGGTTCTATACAGCTGCAACATGACTTGCCAATTCTTATACTCAATGCCCCGGCCAATGAAGGCAAGCATGCCATATGCCTTCTTGACTACCTTCTCCACCTGTGTTGCCCCTTTCAGTGACCTGTGGACCTGTACTCCTAGATCTCTCTGACTTTCAATACTCTTGAGGGTTCTACCATACACTGTATATTCCCTACCTGCATTAGACCTTCCAAAATGCATTACCTCACATTTGTCCGGATTAAACTCCATCTGCCATCTCTCCGCCCAAGTCTCCAAACAATCTAAATCCTGCTGTATCCTCTGTCAGTCCTCATCGCTATCCGCAATTCCACCAACCTTTGTGTCGTCTGCAAACTTACTAATCAGACCAGTTACATTTTCCTCCAAATCATTTCTATATACTACAAACAGCAAAGGTCCCAGCACTGACCCCTGCGGAACACCACTGGTCACAGCCCTCCAATTAGAAAAGCATCCTTCCATTGCTACTCTCTGCCTTCTATGACCTAGCCAGTTCTGTATCCACCTTGCCAGCTCACCCCTGATCCCGTGTGACTTCACCTTTTGTACTAGTCTACCATGAGGGACCTTGTCAAAGGCCTTATTGAAGTCCATATAGACAACATCCACTGCCCTACCTGCATCAATCATCTTTGTGACCTCCTCGAAAAACTCCATCAAGTTAGTGAGACACGACCTCCCCTTCACAAAACCATGCTGCCTCTCAATAATACGTCCATTTGCTTCCAAATGGGAGTAGATCCTGTCTCGAAGAATTCTCTCCAGTAATTTCCCTACCACTGAAGTACCACTACCAGCCTGTAGTTCCCTGGATTATCCTTGCTACCCGTCTTAAACAGAGGAACAACATTGGCTATTCTCCAGTCCTGCGGGACATCACCTGAAGACAGTGAGGATCCAAGGATTTCTGTCAAGGCCTCAGCAATTTCCTCTCCAGCCTCCTTCAGTATTCTGGGGTAGATCCCATCAGGCCCTGGGGACTGATCTACCTTAATATTTTTGAAGACACCCAACACCTCGTCTTTTTGGATCACAATGTGACCCAGGCTATCTACACCCCCTTCTCCAGACTCAACATCTACCAATTCCTTCTCTTTGGTGAATACTGATGCAAAGTATTCATTTAGTACCTCGCCCATTTCCTCTGGCTCCACACATAGATTCCCTTCTGACCTATTACTCCCGTGCCCACCCCCCTGCCATACTAGTTTAAACCCTCCCGTGTGACACCAGCAAACCTCGCGGCCAGGATAGTTATGCCTCTCCGGTTTAGCTGCAACCCGTCCTTATATAGGTCACACTTGCCCCGGAAGAGTGGCCAGTGGTCCAGATAAAGGAAACCCTCCTTCCTACACCAGCTGTTTAGCCACGTGTTTAGCTGCTCTATCTTCCTATTTCTAGCCTCACTGGCACGTGGCACAGTGAGTAATCCCGATATTACAACCCGAGAGGTGCTGTCTTTTAACTTTCTGCCTAGCTCCCTGAACTCCTGCTGCAGGACCTCATACCCCTTCCTGTCTATGTCGTTAGCACCAATATGCACAACAACCTCTGCCTGTTTGCCCTCCCCCTTCAGGATGCCCTCTACCCGTTCGGAGACATCCTGGACCCTGGCACCAGGGAGGCAACATACCACCCTGGAGTCTCTTTCACGTCTACAGAACCACCTATCTGTGCCCCTGACTACAGAGACCCCATTACTATTGCTCTTCTGCGCTTTGACCCGCCCTTCTGAACATCAGAGCTAGCCGTGGTGCCACTGCTCTGGCTGCTGCTGTTTTCCCCTGATAGGCTATCCCCCCCGACAGTATCCAAAGGGGTATACCTGTTCGAGAGGGGGACAGCCACAGGGGATTCCTGCACTGACTGCCTGCACTTTCTGGTGGTCACCCATTTCTCTGTCTGCACCTTGGGTGTGACCACATTTATATAACTGCGATGACGCTTTCCACCACCTGCATGCTCCTAAGTACGTCCAATTGCTACTCCAACCGAACCATGCGGTCTGTGAGGAGCTCCAGTTGGGTGCACTTTCTGCAGATGAAGCCATCCGGGACGCTGGAAGCCTCCCGGACCTGCCACATCTCACAGTCAGAGCACTGCACCCCTCTAACTGACATTGTGTCAATTAATTAGTAAATTAAAATTAAAAGTTAAAATTTTTTATTTTTTTTAATGTTACTGTTAACTATCTGTTTCCTAGCACTAGATTTCTACTATAAATGTGAAAGCTAAATATCGTACTCTCCGATCTCTGGCTTAGATACCCCCCGAAATTATAATTAAGTAATTATGTTTAATTAGTTACCAATGCTTAATTTTTTTAATTTAGTGTAGATTCCCAACCAGCCATTCAAGTCACAGCTTTTCTGTGATGTCACTTCAGTTTCCCCCCCACACACACAATTTGAAAAGGTAATCAAAGTAAAAATGAGTAAAAATCACTTACTTACCTTCTTACCTTCTGAGGGTCTCAGATGTTCTCAGGTTCTCTCCCTGACATAGACTGCTCTCCTCCTCCGAATGGTTCCCGAAACTAGGCCGCGATCTTTTAAAATCTCCGCTCCGACTCTAGGCTCCCGCTCTTTTTAAATCTCTGCTCCGACTCTCAGCTCCTGCTCTTTTTAAATCTCCGCTCCGACTCGCAGCTCCCACGCTTTTTAAATCTCCGCTCCGACTCGCAGCTCCTGCTCTTTTTAAATCTCCGCTCCGACTCTCAGCTCCTGCTCTTTTTAAATCTCCGCTCCTTTTGCAGGATCGATGCAGACTCGATGGGCCAAATGCTGTCTTTCTCTACTGTAGGGATTCTGTGAGAGTTCCTAACCACTCGCTGTGTGAAAAAGATTTTCTCTTGTCACCATTATTTCATTTGCCAATTACTTAAATCTGTGCCTTCTGACTCTCTATATTTTTTAACCAATGGATGCAGTTTCTCCCGATCTACTTGTGCAGACCCTCGTGGTTTTAAATACCTCTATCAAATCTGCTTTAACCTTCTTTCTGCAAGAAGAACCATCCCAACGTCTCCAATCTGTCTATGCATCTGAAGTTCCTCATCCCAGGAATCATTATTGTGAATCTTCTCTGCACCCCCCCCTCTCTGCGTTCCCGCACAGTTCCCACCGGCAGCGACCAGGGGTGAACAGCACCGGCGGGACTGTCATTCTTTTCGCCGGCCGGAGAATTGCCGCTCGCTGATTGCGGCAATTCTCCGAGCGGCCCGGCGCGATTCCCGCGCCGCTGGTTTCGGGGGGGTGGGTGAATCGCATGCGGGTGTCAGGGCGGCGTGGCGCGACTCGCGCGGCGCCACGGCGATTCTCCCACCCGGCCGGGGGTGGGGTGGGGTGGAGAATACCGCCCAAACTATTTCCAGTGGTTGGAAACTTTAAAACTAAGGGGCATAGTCTAAAAATTGGGGCTGGACCGTTAAGGAGAGATCTTGGGAAGCATTTCTTCAATCAAAGGGTGGTAGAGATTTGGAATTCTCTCTCACAAACAGCAGTTGAAGCTAGAACAGTTGTTCATTTTAAATCTGTGATCGCTAGATTTTTTTGTTCAGCAAAGGTTTTAAGGGATATGGGCCAATGGCAGTTACATGCAGTTGGCCACAGATCAGCCATGATCTCATCAAATGGCGGATCAGGCACGAGGGGGCCGAATGACCTACTCCTGTTCCTATGGATGGTATAGAAAATAAAAATAACACACAGAACAGCAGGTGGGTCTCTCAAGAGTTACTTTCAAAACCCTTTCTGATATTGGCAGTACATTACTTTAATTCAATGTGCTCAGTAGAATTTGGGGAATAAATTAATAACTGGGGAAATGTCGATCTTGAATAAAAGTACCAAAACACTCATTAGTAATGGGTCATAGCAGTCATGGGTAATACTGTAGATAATACCAGCACCTAATGATTCAGCTATGCCTGGTAACTGAGAGACTCGGAATGTAATTTGTTAGGTAATTTCTTGTGAGAAAAATTATTCCAATTATTTTCTCTGCAATCATTGTAATTGTAGGCCTCTGATGACTGACTGCAGAGTAATGAGAATGTGTGATAAGTATAGTCCATTAATCATTCAAGAACAGATATCAGAAATAGAAAGAGAATTCAGATAGAGCACATACCAAATCAGGATAATCAAAATGCTAATCATATTTACATTTTATATATATTTCAAATATATCATATTTTATGCCAATATAATGTTTTGTCAATGTGACAAACACCAAATTTCCTCCTATTATTTTCTGTGAAAGCCTATTTAATTAAGTGTGCAGGCAGTTTTTTTTAATTACAGAGTTCTATAATTCACCAAAGAGGTCAATTACATCTTTCTCAACTTTGTAAATGTTAATCTAGTAATTTTTAATTCGAATAGAATATTGCAATATGTTTATCATGGCCAACTGGAATGAGCATAGTGGAATTATGGCTAAAAAGTCAGTTAAGTTGTCATAACCAGTCAAGTATTCAAATAAAATCAAATACTGTGGATGCTGGAAATCTGAAATGAAAACAGAAAATGCTGGAAAAACTCATCAGGTCAAGCAACATGTACGGAGAGAGAAACAAAGTTTACGGGCACGATTTAACCATCCTGTTGAGCCCGGCGTAGATCTGAGCGCGCCGGTTAAATAATGGAAAAGGCCAAAATTGAGATTTGCATCGAGCGCGAATCAGTTTGCTATCTAACTGGCTCGCTCCCCATGACGAGTTCCGGATCACACCAAAATATGGCGAGCATATCATTAACCCCAATTTGCATTAATTTCCATCTCATTGCCGATATTTAAGTTAGATATAACAGCCTCCCAGGAATGAACTGGCTCTACAGTTTTAAAAACGTGAAGCTGGAGCAATGGCTGCTATGGGGAACTGAGGAGGTCAGTAACCCTTTCCATTTTCGGGCATACAGCTCAAAGGTTGAAGCATTCCAGATCTGGGGTTGCCCGATTATAATTATATAGCCGACCCCAATGGTCGATACGTTATTGTCTGTGGCTCCTTGGTGGGTGCACTTAGTCATGGTCAATATTTACGCCCCCAGTTGGGGTGATACACATTTTATTAATACCCTGCTGGTCTTTCTTCCCAATTTAGGCTTGTATCAGCTCATTTTAGGTGGGGACCTGAATTGTGTCCTGTACCCTGGTTTGGATTGTTCCAAGCCAAAACCTTTTGCACCATCGGGGGTGGCCAGGATTTTGTCGTCTTAATGCAGATCGGGGGTGGTAGATCCTTGGCGCTTCTTGCACCCAACTGACAAAGATTTTCGGGTTTTTTTTCCATGTCCATCAGGTATATTCATGGATTAATTTTTAAAATTCTTGATAGATCTGTCCTCCCTTCAGTGGTTGCGGCTGAGTATTCAACAATTGTTATTTCCGACCACGCCCCACACTTCATTGATTTGTCGCTAGAGTCTGGCCCCACCCAATGTCCACCATGGAGGTTAGTCACAGCACGATTAGCGGATTAAATGTTTGTGAGCGTCTGTCCACTGTCATAGAGGTCGATATACAAGTTAACAAAACCGAGTCAGTCTCACCTTCCACGCTGTGGGAACTCCTGAAGATGGTCCTCAGGGGGAAAATTTTCTCCGATAGAGCGTGAGGTGAACCACCAATACTCACTTGATCCTCCCCCGGAGTTTCTGGCGAATAGGAAAAATTGCAAACACAGTTCAAACTATTGTTGACTAACAGGGCGGGAAGCCAAATGTGACCTTCAAGGGGCATGTTGCATGAATACGGTGTGAAGGCCAGTCGTCTTTGGCTCACCAGCTGAAAGGGCAAGTGGCCTCCCGGGAGATCACGCAGATATGCAATTCAAGCGATAACCTCATTTTTGCCCCTCAGGTCAATGCGGCTTTTGAATCGTTTTACTGCGATCCCTATAGATCGTAGCCTCCTGCGGATGGGTCGGTCATATCTGACTTTCTAGAGGGCCTACTCATCCCAATTGTTGAGATGGAGAGGAGTGGTGAGTTAGAATCCCCGTTACACCCGAATGAAATTTCAAAATGTATTGGATTGATGCAATTTGGCAAAGCCACTGGACCGGATGGTTTTCAATTGAATTTTATAAGAGGTTCTTGGAGCAGCTTGTGTCTTTAATTCTGGACATGTTCAATGATTCTATATCCTGGGGATCACTGCCCTCTACCCTCACTCAGACCTCTATCTTTTTGCTTCTTAAGAAGGACAAGGACTCGACAGAGTACCATTCTATTTCACTTTTGGACAGGGTCGTCAAGCTACATGCCAAGATGCTGGTGCTTTGGCTGGAGCCTTGCCTCCCAAATATAATCTTGGAGGATTAGACTGGCTTCATGAAGGGTCGACAATTGTCGGCCAATATGTACCGCCTGTTAAATGTTGTCCTTTTCCCCTCCTCTGTACCCGAACCTGAGGTGATTGTGTCTCTGGATGTCGCAAAGGCATCTGATAGCGTGGAGTGGGAGTATTTATTTGAGATTCTTGGGACGTTTGGTCTTGGCTATAAATGTATTTCTTGGATTTGTCTATTGTGTATGCCTGCATGGTGCCAATGTTGTAAGAATGTCCTGAACTCTGATTATTTCCCTTTGAATAGGAACACAAGGTCCACTGTCCCTACTCCTGTTTGCCACTTGCTAAAGTGCTGAGGTCCTCTGTTAAGTGGAGGAGGTTTAATCAGGGAAGGGTGGAGCACTGGGTGTTCCTTTACGCGGAGAACCTACTTCTCTATATTACGGACCCAGTATCCTCCGTGGACGACATAGTGAAGTTGCTTAACATTTTTGGCTCCTTCTCTGGATACAAGTTGAAATTGCGCCCCCCCCTCTCCTTGGGAGGAATGCCCACCTAGGAATGTCACCGTTTAGCCTTGCCAGGACAAGCTTTCATTATCAGGGGATCCGGGTGGCCCACAGCTGGATCGCACTTCATAAATTCAAATACTCCAGTCTGTTTAGTGGTATTAAAGTAGACTTGCAGAGGTAGAGCAACCTCCCCCTATCCTTGGTGGGTAGGGTTCAGACAATTAACTTCAGTCATACCTTCAGGAGGAGAGAGCACTGGGCAGCACAGTAGCACAATGGTTAGCACTGCTGCTTCACAGCATCAGGGTCCCAGGTTTGATTCCTGGCTTGGGTCACTGTCTGTGCGGAGTTTGCACGTTCTCCCTGTGTCTGCGTGGGTTTCCTCCGGTGCTCCGGTTTCCTCCCACAAATCCTGAAAGACATGCTGTTAGGTAATTTGGACATTCTGAATTCTCCTTCCGTGTACCTAAACAGGCACCGTAATATGGCAACTCGGAGATTTTCACAGTAACTTCATTGCAGTGTGCATGGAAGCCTACTTGTGACACTAATAATGATTATTATTGGGGTCTGGGATGTCACGGAGCGGTTGCACGGCATTCTGGAGAGGGAAGATGAACAGCCAGTGGTCGTGGTACATATTGGTACCAACACAATAGGTAAACTAAAGGATGAGGACCTGCAAGCCAAGTACAGGAAGTTAGGAGATAAACTAAAGTGCAGAACCTCAAATATAGTAATCTCAGGATTGCTCCCAGTTCCACGCGCTAGAGAGACCAGGAATAGGAGGATAGATCAGATGAATATGTGGCTGGAAAGATGGTGTAGCCGAGAGGGATTCAAGATTCTTGAGGGACTGGGACCGGTTCTGGGGCAGGAGAAAAATTTTGAACTGGGGGAAGGCAAAATTTGTAGAAATTAGGAGATTGGCTGAGGTGGGCAGGTCAAAACTGTTGGAGGATAAATCTGCGAAAAACCAGTGGGGAGCACTAAAAGGAGAGATCATAAATGTACAAAGTAGACATGTCCCCTCCAAAAATAATAGTGGTACTGCCAAATTTTGTGTGAAGATGTGAGGCTTGTGGGAAGGGTTTTGAATGAATATTTTGTCTCCATGTTTACAAAGCAAATGGATGATGCAGATAGAGTAGCCCAAGAGGAACATTGTGAGATACTGGAGGGGACAGTGATAAAGAGAGAGGCAGTACTCGAAGGATTGAAATACTTGAAAGTTGATAAGTCACCAGGGCCAGGTGCATTGTTTCTGAGGCTGTTGAAGGAGGTAAGGGAGGAGATAGATGCTCTGAAGATGGTTTCCTATCCTCACTAGATACAGGGGAGGTACCGGAGGACTGGAGAAATGTAAATATGGTTCAATTATTTTAAAAGGGATTGAATGAAATGATGAAAAATTATAGGCCAGCTAGCGGTGAGCGTCCGTAGTGAGCAAATTCATAGAATCAATCCTGAGAGATAGGATTAACTGTCACATAGACAGGCATGGACTAGTCTGGAATAATTAGCACGGATTTGTTAAAGGAAGGTCTTGCCTCACAATTTTGATCGAATTCTTTGAGGAAGTGACATGAGGGTTGATGAAGGTAGTGCAGAGGATGTGGTGCACATGGATTTTAGCAAGGCGTTTGATAAAGTCCCACAGGCAGATTGGTCAAGCAAGTGAAAGCCCATGGGGTACAGGGCAAACTGGATTCAAAGTTGGCTTAGTAACAGGAAACAAGGCGTTTAACAGGAAACAAAGGGTAATGGTCGATGGCTGCCCTTGCAATTGCAAAGTTGTTTCAAGTGGTGTTCTACAGGACCCTTACTGTTTGTGTTGTATATTAACGATTTGGACGTGAACATGGGGACCATAAGACATAGGAGCAGAATTAGACCACTCTGCCCATCAAGTCTGCTTCACAATCATGCCTGATATTGTTCTCATCCCAATTCTCCTGCCTTCTCCCCATAACCCCTGATCCCCTTATTAATCAAGAAACTATCTATCTCTGTCTTAAAGACACTCAGTGATTTGTCCTCCACAGCGTTCAGCGTTCCACAGATTCACCACCCTCTGGCTGACAAAATTCCTCCTCATCTCTTGTTTAAAGCTTCGACCCTTTAGTCTGAGATGTTAGATGTTTTAGTTGCTGTGATATGAAGAGTCTAAAATTCTGTTCCTTTTTCACAAACACACATTTATTTCCTTCCAACAGCCTTTGCACAAAACTCACTATATATCACCTGCCAGAGGCCACCTGAAGCCCCTTTACATATCAGTGTCAATTAATGGATACTTAACATGAATGAGACAACTAATTGCAATGTCTCTTAACCCATTACTTAACAGTCTCCCCTTCCTTGGAGAAAAAAAATTAGGTGAAAACAAAATTTCAAGAAACTCAAAAACACACACATGATTTCCCCCCTATTTTTTTTTGTTTGGATGAGAAAGAAAAAAAAAACAGTCACAGAATCAAGCGCCCTTCATTAACAATACCCAAAAGTTTCTGTGAACTCGCCCCTCTTTTCGTAAAACAGTCTGACAGTTGATGGCTCCTGTCGACCCATTTAATTTTTGTTATTTCCCCTCTGCCCAACATCTGCTTCAAACTTGTGATGTCTATCCATGACCTCTTTTCATTGACACTTTTTGTAGAGTGCACATTTTCCCACAGGGCTTTATTGTCAATGTGACAGTCAATAGGTCTATTACCCAAATCCCCTAATCCCAAAATTTCTGTCAATAGCTGACTTATATAAAAGGCCATATCCACTGCCTCTACAAGGCTTAACGTCTCAGCAACCAAAGTGCTTTTTACCACTCCTTATTTTCTTTGCTTCCCACACAAGCGGGCAACATTTACCATTGTTCCCCAAAAGGAAAACTATAAAACCTCCTGCGCTTGAAACCCCATCACATAAATTTGCATAGGTCGCATCACTATAAACTATGAGTTTCAAGTGCCTAAGGTCACCTAAAACTAGGAACTTCGAAACACACTCCTGCATTTTTAGTTTGGCCAACGCTTTATTTGCTCTTATGGTGTCTTCCACTTTGGGATCATTCATTTTTGTACTCAACTCTGAGACATCAAAACTCACGTCCGGTCTAGTCTGTCTACCTAACCAGTTCAATTGCCCAATTAAACTTCGCAGTTGCTCTTTTTCTATCTTTGAAACCATTGCGTCTTTTTATGAAACTCGGCCACGACTAAGTGCTATTGGGCTGATGAAATGAAATGTAAATCGCTTATTGTCACAAGTATGCTTCAAATCAAGTTACTGTGAAAAGCCCCTAGTCGCCACATTCCGGCGCCTGTTCAGGGAGGCTGTTACAGGAATTGAATCGTGCTGCTGGCCTGACTTGGTCTGCTTTCAAAGCCAGCGATTTAGCCCAGTGCTAAACAGCCCCTTATGCTTTCCAAATAAGATTGCTGACGTAAAGTTGCCCCGAACTTAGTCTGTCCAATTTCCAATCCAATATATTTAAATGCACCGGAAGCCTGACTTGCAACCCTGAATTCTTTCCTCAAACCAGAGATTACAATAGCTTCAAAATCACTAGTCCTACCCCACAAAAAATCATCGACATGCATCATAAAAATGCCAGAAAGGTTTCCTTTATAGTGCCAGTAAAACATTGCAGGATCTGCTTTCAACTGGCAACAGCCTAACTTTAACAAAACTGACCTTACCGAAAAATACCAGACTCTAGATGCATCATTTAATCTATATACACATTTGTTCAACTTCCAGAGTATCCCTTCTGCGTTAGCTGCTTCTTTAGGAGGACGGAGAAAAATGTCTCTGGAGCTGATGCCCCTGCAAAAAGGCAGCTTTTATAGCTATAGATTTGCATTCCCATGCCTTTGTGGCTAACAGAGCCAAGAAGATCTTTAAAATAAACGTTCCTGCTGTCGATGAATCTACCCTTAAATCCTGATCTTCTAAGTTTTCTTCAAATCCCCTTGCCACAAGCCTGGCCTTTGCCTTATAAGTTCCATCCGGAAGAACCTTTTCCGTGCAAATCCATCTGTGGGATAGAGCTCTTTGTCCCCTATCCGTTACTTCCGTGTATACCCCAAATTCACTCCAACTATGCAATTCTTGCTGTTTAGCTTCTTTGATAACTTTTTCATCTAATTTATTTGAAGCCACCAAAATCTCACTTGCATGTGGGCTTCTACTCCTATTAGTATTCGTAGGCTTACTCCTGTTCCGAGATCTTGATAAACTACGTGCCCTCTCCCGCCTGGTATCTCGCTCTGTACTGCTACTGCTTGATCTTTCCCTTCTGCTGTGGGATGTCCTTTCAATAGTTCTCGACCTTTTCCTGCGGACCTGTTCACTATCCGATGTACTATCTGAACTGGCACTGCGTTTCTGTGCCCTCCATTTTTGAACTTCATTTTCCCAATCCATTGTCTTGACTCCTTCCCCTTAATGCTGTATATTCAACCAATGTTTATACTTTCCAGTGGCCTTCCCTGCTCTACTAATAACAGTTGCATCCTTCCATTGACTAGACCCTTCAGGCAAGTATGTCACTTTTGTACCAACTTTTGGCAGTTGCCCTTTCGGAAAAATGGCCTGTTCTAATTCATCAGAAGTGTTGTGTTCCTCCACAGAAACCCTGTCTATATCAGTTAATTGGTCCTCATAGTTCTGTAACACATGCGTACCAGATGCCTCTGGTTCCTCGTCATGTCTGTCTGCTCTGTCTAAGTGTGAACATTTGTAATCGGTACCCATTATCCTTGATGATTGTACCATAACAGTTTGATTACCATGTTGCAAAATAATTGTTTTGCCATCTGTGCCTATGATCTTCCCTGGGCCTTTCCATTCATTAGAATTGTCTCTCTTATACCATGCCTTCTTGCTGAAAAACGGCATCTGATGGCCGTACGTTATGCCTTAAACTGCTTCCAAAAAAGCTTTTCTACTGCAATGTAATGCATTTAAATGTTCAGCAAAACTGGAGCTAATTGTTGTCGCCTCCGAAGCTGGTGGCTGGTCATCCAAAATGGACGGAATTTTAGGATTTGATAATTGATAAGGACTATAGCCCCCAACCATCTGCAATGAATTCTTTGCATGTAGTGCCCATGCTAGAAGGCAGAGGGTAGCAATGGAGGGATGCTTTTCTAATTGGAGGGCTGTGACCAGTGGTGTTCCACAGGGATCAGTGCTGGGACCTTTGCTCTTTGTAGTATATATAAATGATTTGGAGGAAAATGTAACTGGTCTGATTAGTAAGTTTGCAGACGACACAAAGGTTGGTGGAATTGCGGATAGCGATGAGGACTGTCTGAGGATACAGCAGGATTTAGATTGTCTGGAGACTTGGGCGGAGAGATGGCAGATGGAGTTTAACCTGGACAAATGTGAGGTAATGCATTTTGGAAGGGCTAATGCAGGTAGGGAATATACAGTGAATGGTAGAACCCTCAAGAGTATTGAAAGTCAAAGAGATCTAGGAGTACAGGTCCACAGATCACTGAAAGGGGCTACACAGGTGGAGAAGGTAGTCAAGAAGGCATACGGCATGCTTGCCTTCATTGGCCGGGGCATTGAGTATAAGAATTGGCAAGTCATGTTGCAGCTGTATAGAACCTTAGTTAGGCCACACTTGGAGTATAGTGTTCAATTCTGGTCGCCACACTACCAGAAGGATGTGGAGGCTTTAGAGAGGGTGCAGAAGAGATTTACCAGAATGTTGCCTGGTATGGAGGGCATAAGCTATGAGGAGCGATTGAATAAACTCGGTTTGTTCTCACTGGAACGAAGGAGGTTGAGGGGCGACCTGATAGAGGTATACAAAATTATGAGGGGCATAGACAGAGTGGATAGTCAGAGGCTTTTCCCCAGGGTAGAGGGGTCAATTACTAGGGGGCATAGGTTTAAGGTGAGAGGGGCAAAGTTTAGAGTAGATGTACGAGGCAAGTTTTTTTACGCAGAGGGTAGTGGGTGCCTGGAACTCACTACCGGAGGAGGTAGTGGAGGCAGGGACGATAGGGACATTTAAGGGGCATCTTGACAAATATATGAATAGGATGGGAATAGAAGGATACGGACCCAGGAAGTGTAGAAGATTGTAGTTTAGTCGGGCAGTATGGTCGGCACGGGCTTGGAGGGCCGAAGGGCCTGTTCCTGTGCTGTACATTTCTTTGTTCTTTGTTCTTTGTAAAGCTGAATTTAGCCTGCAATTTGGTCGATCTGCCAAAATTTTCCGAAGCATGTCATCGATGACAGCATGATTTCTTTCACTGACAACATTACTAAATGGGCTTTCTGCAGCCGTATTCATAACTCTGATATTCATATTTTCACACATATCCCTAAATTCATCATTAGCAAATTCTCCCCCATTGTCCGTAAGGAATTTTGCCGGTGGACCCATTCCTGTCCCTGTCCATTTTTCCACTATTTGATCCAGAATTACTTTCTTTTCTTTACTTTGTACAATCGTTGATTGACTAAATCTGGTTGCTAAATCTACAAAATGCAAAATAAATATATTATTTGCTTTATCCCAGTACTTAAGGTTCATGGCCACAATGTCGTTAAAATCCCTGGCCAAAGGTAGGGTTACTATCGGTCGTTCTGGTGTCCTTCTGTACTTCCTACAAACTTCACAGCAGTCACTAACCTGTTCTATCAGTTTAGTATAGTCGTCATCCCTTACCCCTGCATCCTTTAATAAATTTTTCAGCCTCCGAGGAGATGGATGTGCAAATTGCCGATGCAGTTTTAATACCACAAGCTTTTTATCAGCTAAAGTCCCATTTTGAACTGCCATTAACACATCCTTAACCATTCTACTTGAAATATTATTTGTCAGTAATGGAATACAATAGTGTCCCGACTGTGTAAATTGTAAGTCCACCGTCTTTCCAAAAACTGTTGCCTTATCCTGTTCCATATCCAGTTTCATGTGTGCTTTCTTCATCGACGGTCTGCTCAGAAGCAAAGGTATCTCACTTGATACAACAGCCGTGCTAATGAAATGATTCACTCCGGCAATATGGCAAGGGACCACCACTCTTTTCAGCGACTTCAGAGTATTATCATCCCCAAACCTGAAACTTGTGGAACTTTCAAATTCCTTAACCTTGTTACGATTTTCAGCATTCAAAGAGTCCAGGTAACATTTTAACCAGTCAATTCCACACAGAGTAGATGTGCAGCCACTGTCCAATACAGCACAGTTGAAGGATTCTGCAACCAACACCCTCATTACCGGCGTAAAACTGCTTGTCAATTGGACAAAGCCTTCTTTCTGGTCACTATCATTTTCCTCTTCTGACTCTTCCGTGTCATGTGTCGCTTCAAACACTATCATAACGAGTTGGACAGTTGAAAGCATAATGGTATTGAGAGTCACATCGAAAACATTGATTTATCATGCCCCGTGCATTTCTGGGGTTCATCTTCCTATTGTAGGTTCTAACTGGGTTTCTGTCTTCATAATTTCCTTGTCTCGGTCTCCTTCTATAGTCTTGAGCCCTGTTCGTAGCCATACGATTTCGCCATCCTGTTAGTAGTGTATCTTCCATATTCTGCCTTATTGCAGGCTGACAAATTTGGGTCATCAGAGTCATCGGAATCGAATGTTTCCCCAGAAAATTTTGTAAAGCTTTTGTCATCTGTTCGAATAAGGTATCCTTATCAGTAAACTGAACACCTGTCAAAACCAGGAGGCTATCCATGTTGCTCACTCTCGCACAGTCAAGTAATTTAAAGGCCAACACAGACTGTGGAAATTCCAGGTTGTGTTTCTGCAGTTTTTTATATAGTCTGCCGATTTCCATTATATAGTCTTCCATGGAGATATCCGCCATTTTCCAGAACTTATCAAAATCCGACCATGCTTCATACGCACTTGACAAGTCATCTTTCTTATAAATCTTATCCATATAGTGTGATAAAGTCTCCAGACCTTCTTCTGAGTCTAACTCTTCCAATTCCAGCTCAGAAAGCACTCGGATTTTACTGCCATATGGTAGAAAAAGAGCCAATGCCATACCTTGTTTTTTCTTTCCCAAAGCAGTTTCCTCAGTCCACATAACTACTGCACCTCTCCATTGGCCGTACGATTCCCGTTCAGAAAATAAGGGAGGATAGTCATATCCAGCCATCTTCATCCTCGGTTCAGCCATATATCCCTTTTTAAAAAACATTTCCGCACTCCTTGTTTGATCTGGAAAGTTGTATATTTCAACCCTTCACATTTACTCAGCAACCATCCTCTGCTACCAATTGTTAGACGTTTTAGTTGCTGTGATATGAAGAGTCTAAAGTTCTGTTCCTTTTTCACAAGCACACATTTATTTCCTTTCAACAGCCTTTGCACAAAACTCTCACTATACATCACCTGCCAGAGGCCACCTGAAGCCCCTTTACATATCAGTGTCAATTAATGGATACTTAACATAAATGAGTCAACTAATTGCAATGTCTCTTAACCCATTACTGAACATGAGATTGTGCCCTCTGGTTCGAGCTTTTCCTACAAGTGGAAACATCCTCTCCGTGTCCACTCTATCCAGGCCTCGCAGTAGCGTATAAGTTTCAATAAGGTCCTCCCCCATCCATCTAAAGTCCAACGAGTTAAGACCCAGAGCCCTCAACCGTTCCTCATGCGACAAGCTCTTTATTCCAGGGATCAATCTTGTGAACGTCCTCTGGACCATTTCCAAGGCCAGCACACTCTCCCTTAGATACGAGGCCCAAAACTGCTCATAATACTCCAAATGGGGTCTGACCAGAGCCTTATATAGTCTCAGAAGTACATCCCTGGTCTTGTATTCTAGCCCTCTCGACATGAATGCTAACATTGCATTAACCTTCCTAACTGCCGACTGAACCTGCAAGTTAACCTTGAAAATCTTGAACAAGGACTCCCAAGTCCCTTTGGGCTTCTGATTTCCTAAGCATCTTCCCATTTAGGAAATAGTCTATGCCTCCATTCCTCCTTCCAAAGTGGACTTTTTCACATTGTATTCCATCTGGCACTTCTTTGCCCACTCTCCTAGCCTGTCCACATCATTCTGCAGCCGCTTGCTTCCTCAATACTACCTGTCCCTTTACAGCTCTTTTTATCGACAAACTTAGCAACGGTGCCTTCAGTTCCTTCTTCCAGATCATTAATGTATATTGTGAAAAGTTGTGGTTCCAGCACTGACCCCTGAGGCACACCATTAGTCACCAGCCCTTAACTTATTCAAAAGTCTCCTATGCAGCACCTTGTCAAAGGCCTTCTGAAAATCTGGGTTGAGAATAGGTGCGAGTGCTGTTCACATGGGCCAGCTGACGAAAAGTATAAATTCTGATCCTATCCCAAGTTGATAGTCTTCTGGGCGTTTTTCATTCACACCATGTTGGAGATATTCCGTGTAGATTTGGATCCGTGTCCGCTGGTGGCCATATTTGGCATGTCAGATTCTCCGGTGATACAGCCTGGGGCATAGGTAGATGTCCACGCCCTTGCCTCATGAGGCATGATCAATTGGACAAAGACGATAGTTGAATCCGACTGAGGCTTTATTGCTATCAGATGTGTGGCCTCCCAGCTGGGGAAATAGCTGCTGGCTGGAGGACACGCATATTTATACCCCGCCTCCTGGGCGGAACCAGCAGACAGGGACAACCGGCGAACCTGTAGTACAGGTCCTACCATACATCACCTAATACAGGGGCAACAGTGGTTTACCACATTCACCTCCTTTTGAAAATTGAGCCCGGCGAGGGTGGTGGATAACTATATACAACAATGAGTTAATATTTACAAGATTTGAGCAAACAATTGTCCTTTGATGTCCGGTGGACCGATCAGAGGTTTAGCTGCTCCGGGGCCTTGATGTTCCTCTGGGAGCGACGCAGTGGTGTCGGCAATGTTGGCGCTGATCTGGTCGATGGTGACTCTGGGAGCGTGCCAAAATCCTCTTCATCGTCAGGCGTGGGCAGGGGGGGGGGGACGGATGGTCGTGGGGGGGACGGATGGTGCTGTTGGGAGCGACGGGGGAAGGGAGGGTGGCGGAGTGGGTGTGGGGATGGAACCTGCTGGTGCCAGGTCCCTGAGGGAGACAGTATCCTGGCGTCCGTCGGGCATCGGCACGTAGGTATACTGGGGGTTTGCGTGGAGCAAGTGCATCCTCTCCACCAACAGGTCCGCCTTGTGGAGTCGGACGTGCTTATGGAGAAGCGCTGTTCCCGGAGCTGCGAGCCAAGTCGGGAGCAGCACCCCGGATGTGGACTTCCTGGGGAAGGCAAAAAGATGTTCATGGGGTGTATTGTTAGTGGCAGTGCAGAGTAATGAGCGAATGGAATGTAGTGCATCAGGGAGGACCTCCTGCCAGCGGGAGGCCGGGAGGTTTCTGGACCGTAGGGCCAGCTGGATGGCCCTCCATACCGTCCCATTCTCCCTTTCTACCTGTCTGTTTCCCCGGGGGCTATAGCTTGTCGTTGTGCTGGAGGCGATACCCCTGCTGAGCAGGAACTGACACAGTTCATCACTCATGAGTGAGGATCCCCTGACACTGTGAATGTAGGCGGGGAAACCGAAAAGAGTGAAGATTGTGTTGAGGGCTTTGATGACGGTGGCAGACGTCATGTCGGGGCATGGAATGGCAAAGGGGAATCTGGAGTATTCGTCGATCACACTGAGAAAATATGTGTGACGGTCGGTGGAGGGGAGGGGTCCTTTGAAGTCCACGCTGAGGCGTTCAAAGGGGCGGAAGGACTTCACCAGGCGCGCACGGTCCGACCGGAAGAAGTGCGGCTTGCACTCCGCACAGACCTGGCAGTCCCTGGTGATTGTCCTTACTTCCTCGACGGAGTAGGGCAGATTTTGTGTCTTAATGAAGTGGTACAACCTTGTGACTCTTGGGTGACAAAGGCTGTCGTGCAGGGCCCGGAGTCAGTCTACCTGTGCGCTAGCACATGTACCTTGTGATAGGGTATCTGGAGGTTCGTTGAGTTTGCCGGGGCGATACATAATCTCGTAATTATAGGTGGTGAGTTTGATTCTCCACCACAAGATTTTGTCATTTTTGATCTTGCCCTGCTGTGTATTGTTGAACATGAAGGCTACCGACCATTGGTCAGTGAGGAGAGTGAATCTCCTGCCGGCCAGGTAATGCCTCCAATGCCTCACAGCTTCAACGATAGCTTGGGCCTCCTTTTCGACGGATGAGTGCCGAATTTCTGAGGCATGAAGGGTGCGGGAAAAGAATGCCACGGGCCTGTCTGCCTGATTGAGGGTGGCGGCAAGGGTAACGTCTGATGCGTCGCTTTCTACTTGGAAGGGCAGTGCTTCATCCACAGCGTGCATTGTGGCCGTGGCAATATCAGCTCTGATCCGGGCGAAGGCCTGTTGGGCCTCGGCCAACAGGGGAAACTGGGTGGACTGTATGAGTGGGCGGGCCTTGTCCGCATGTTAGACGTTTTAGTTGCTGTGATATGAAGTGTCTAAAGTTCTGTTCCTTTTTCACCAACACACATTTATTTCATTCCAACTGACTTTGCACAAAACTCAAACCTGTCAGAGGCCACCTGAAGCCCCTTTACATATCAGTGTCAATTAATGGATACTTAACATAAATGAGACAATTAATTGCAATGTCTCTTAACCCATTACTTAACACCGCATAGTTTGGGACTCACTGAGCGTAGTACGAAAAGAACCCCAGGCAGCGTTTGAGGGCCTTGGGGCAGTGGGGGAGGGGGAGCTCCATGAGGGTCGCATGCGGTCGGGATCGGGCCCCAGAACTCCGTTCTGGACCACATAGCCGAGGATGGCTAAGCGGATCGTGCTGAACACGCATTTATCCTTGTTGTAAGTAAGATTTAGGAGATTAGCGGTGTGGAGAAATTTAGCAAGGTTGGCGTCGTGGTCCTGCTGATCATGGCCGCAGATGGTGACGTTGTCTAGGTACGGAAAGGTTGCCCGCAACCTGTAGCGGTCGACCATTCGGTCCATCTCCTTTTGGAAGACCGAGACCCTGTTTGTGACGCCGACGGAGACCCTATGGAAGTGGTACAGGCGGCCGTCTGCCTCAAAGGCGATGCATGGACGGTCCAATTTACGGATGGGGAGCTGGTGGTCGGTGGATTTCAGGTCTACCGTTGAGAAAACCCGGTACTGCGCAATCTGGTTAACCATGTCAGATATGCGTGGGAGGTTGTCCATGTCCAGCTGCGTGTATCGGTTGATGATCTGGCTGTAGTCCACGACCATTCAGTGTTTCTCCCCAGTTTTAACTACTACCACTTGAGCTCTACAGGGGCTGTTGCTGGCCTTGATGATGCCTTCCTGATGCAGCCGCTGGACTTCGGACCTGATGAAGGTTTTGTCCTGGGTGCTGTATCGTCTGCTCCTGGTGGCAATGGGTTTGCAATCTGGAGTTAGATTGGCAAAGAGGGAAGGTGGGTCAACCTTTAGGGTTGCGAGGCCGCACACAGTAAGAGGTGGTAAGGGCCCGCCGAATTTCAGAGTTAGGCTCTGGAGGTTGCACTAGAAGTCCAGGCTGAAGATTAGTGCAGCGCCGAGGTTAGGCAGGACGTAGAGGCGGATGCCGCTGAATTCTACGCCCTGGACCGTGAGCGTGACCGTACAGTACCCCCGAATCGCTACGCAATGTGATCTGGAGACAAGGGAGATTTTTTGGTTGGCGGGGTGTATCGTGAGGGAGCAGCGCCTTGCCGTATCCTGGTGTATGAAGCTTTTGGTGCTCCCTGAGTCCAGCAGGAGGCTACATGTCCGTCGCCTTTCACGCTGGTGGATGTGTTGGTCAGGTTATGCGGACGAGACTAGTCGATTGACATGAAGGCGAGTCTTGGTTGGTCGTCGGGTAATGGGCCGGCTGGTGAGCCCGGGTCCTGGAACGCTGGTGGTGCCCTTGTGCTGAGGGGTAGACAAGATGGCGGCGCCCAAAGATCTTGAGGGTTACAAAATGGCGGCGCTCATGGAACGCATGTTGCGGGGATGGAACAAGATGACGGCGCCCATGGAACGCACGTGTTGCGCGGAGGGGAAGATGGTGGCGCCCACTGGCCACACGTGGTCTGAGGGGGGTCTTTACAAAGGGCAGCGTGGGACGGGCAACGTTGGCGGGGGTACTTCTGTTGGCCGCAAAAATAGCATCGGGGGCCCCCGGGATTCGCTGGCTGGCGTGCAGCGAAGGCGTATTGGGTGGGCAGCGCCCCCCCTGGGGCGGCTGTCTGTGGGGTCCACGAAGTGTAGGAGGGGTGAGCCGCACGGCTCTGGGTGTAGGACTGGACGTTGCGCAGGGCGACCGTCATGGAGAGCGCTAGCGTTTTAGTCTCTGCAAGGTCGCACGTGGCCCCTTCTAGGAGTCGCTGACCCAATTCCAGTCACAAAAGCGTCCCGCATAAGGAGGTCCGGGTGTTCCGTGGCCGTAACGGCCTGACAGTCACAGTCCCGGACTAGTGGGATTAGGGCCCGCCAGAAGTCTTCTATGGACTCACCAGGGAGTTGAGAGCGAGTGGCGAGTGCGTGCCTGGCGAAGAGCTTGTTTGTTTTCTGTGCGTAGTTGTCCTTGAGTAGAGTCATGGCTTCGGCATAGTACGGCGCGTCCTTGTTTAACGGAAAGACTTTGGAGCTCAATTTGGAATATAAAATCTGAATCTTCTGAGCCTCCAGAACAGGGGTTGGTGCCGCGTTGATACGGCACCAACCCCTGGTTGCACTAGAAGTCCAGGCTGAAGATTAGTGCAGCGCCGAGGTTAGGCAGGACGTAGAGGCGGATGCCGCTGAATTCTACGCCCTGGACCGTGAGCGTGACCGTACAGTACCCCCGAATCGCTACGCAATGTGATCTGGAGGCAAGGGAGATTTTTTGGTTGGCGGGGTGTATCAAAGCAAGCTAGCCAGTGGTGGAAGTCCCTTCTGGCGTCGCTTGAGTGCGGATCCAGCTGCAGGCGATCCGGTTTGATAAGCAGGTCCATCCTTAGAAACTGATAGCAATAAATTGAGGCATGGTCAATTGGACAAAGACGATAGTTGAATCCAACTGAGTCTTTATTGCTATCAGATGTGTGGCCTCCCACAGCAGCTGGCGAAATGACTGCTGGCTAGAGGACACGCATATTTATACCCCGCCTCCTGGGCGGAGCCAGCAGGCAGGGACTACCGATGAACCTGTAGTACAGGTCCTACCGTACATCACCTAATACTGGTGCCACAGTGGTTTACCACACCTCGTTGATAGCTGGAGGCGCATTTTGTTTGGGTGGGAGTTTCCCACCAGTGCATATGTCAGCTGGGTGCCCGAACGTCATTTCTGCATTTGGAGAAGGTCAAGTTTACCATCCGGGGGGGTCGATGGAGAGGTTCTACCTCAGATGGCAACCATTAATTTCCTTTTTTAAGCAGTTAGTCACCATCAGTTATTAAGGGGTTTAGGTTAGTTTTTGCCTTTTAAGTTAATTAGGCGCTGTATGTGTTTTTCCTTTTTAAAACATTTCCCTTCTATTATTTGTTTTGCTTGATTGTTTTGGGTTGTGTTGATTATTATGAAAAATTTCTTAATAAAGATATTGTTTGAAAAAGTTACGTCAAGCTGATTGCGATTACGTGTAGTTGATGTCAAATAAAAGCAAATTCTATCAAATGATGTGAAAAATTTTGGATAGGGGTGTGCATTATGAAAATTGACCAAGGCTCCTATGATAGTACCTTCTAAATCCACACACCCTACTACACTGGAACATATGAGCAGCACTAGGCTATTTGGTTGCTCAAAACTGCTCACACGAGATCACGGTTGATCATCTACTTCTACCTCTTTTTCCCCCACTGTTCCCATATCCCTTGATGTCATTACTATCCAGAAATCTGTCTCTCAACCATCTCCAGCCGCTTCATCAATGAATTTCCCTGGATCATAAGGTCTGAAGTGGCTATGTTTGTTGATGTTTGCACAATGTTCAGCATTGTTTGTGACTCTTCAGATACTGAAGTAGTCCATGTCCATATGCAGCAATACCTGGATAACATTCTTTCAACTTCTGTTTTCAACATGCTCAGTGATTGAACTTCCAAAGCCCTCTGGAGCAGAGAATCCCAAAAATCCACTACCAACTGAGAACAAGGGTAGCAGATGCTAGGGAACAACATCATCTGCAACTTCCCCTGAAAGTCACATACCGGCTTGGCACGTGATCACCGTTTGGGTCATATTCCAGGAACTTCCCTCCTAATAGCACTGTAGGTACACTTACACTCCGTTTGGTTCAGTTAGCTCGACAGCAGGTTTGTGCTGCAGAGCAAGGCCAACAGCGCGGGTTGAATTCCCGTACCGGCTGAGGTTATTCATGAAGGCCTACCTTCTCAACCTTGCCCCTTGCCTGAGGTATGGTAATCCTCAGGTTAAATCACCGCCAGTCAGCTCTCCCCCTCAAAGCGGAAAGCAGCTTATGGTCATCTGGGACTATGGCGACTTTAGCACCTACTCCTAATGGACTGCAGCAGTTCCAGAAGGCAGCTCACCACGACGTTCTAAGGGCAGTTTGAGATGGGCGCTAATTGATGGACTATCCAGTGATGTGCACACCCCTTGCAAGAATGAATAAAGATGTGATTGTGTGATTGCAGCATTTGTTCAACTAACCTGAGTGCTCTAATAGCTCCACTGACAACAATTTAAGATGATCAGTTATGTTGATAACGCCACTCATTTATACTTGCCAGGAGCGACCTGTTTTTTTGCAAACAAAAGAGATATGATCAAGCCTTGCACCTTTGTTGAATTGCCAGGTAGCTTGGGAAACTCAGCTCCCAGTTGCTTCCCTATGGCAACACCCTGGCCAATCAGGTTGACTTCCCAACCAATCAGTATCCTTTTCGAATGTGGTGTAAATTGTGGTGATCATTTGAAATTTGACATTCCTGTACTTTCCCTGATGAATGTAACATAAAAAACTTAAGCAACATTTCTCTCTTTTAAGAAATATTCAAATTTTGTTGTAAGACGTGATTGAATATAGATAGGTTAAGTGCATGGGAAACAATTTGCAGAAGCAGTACAATGTAGGAAAATGTGAGGATCTTCACAGACAGGAAGAATAGGGACGCAGAATATTAAATCAGAATATTAATGGTGCAAAACCACAATACTGTAGGACAGAGGGATCCTGGTGTCCTTGTATATGAATCACAAAATGATAGCATGCTGGTACAGCAGGTAATTAGGAAGGCAAATGGAATGTTGGCCTTTATTGATGGGGAGATGGAGTACAAGGTATGGACATCTTACTACAACTGTACAGTGCATTGATTGGACCACATCAAATGTACTGTGCAAAGCTTTGGTCTCTGAGAAGGGATGTACTCCCATTGAAAGCAGCTTGTTGTTTTAGGCTGCTTCAGATAACACAGGCTGCTACTTGATGCAGTCTTAACTAAAGGATGTTCCAGACTCTGAAATGAGTTCAACGTGTTTATTGAACAATTAACACAGTTCTCAAATGAGTTCGACTCTCTGCTAATCTAACTGTAGTAACTCAGTCTAACTGTACCAGCTTGCTCTAAGCCACGTGCTGGGGTGTGATGCCGCTGATTAACCCTGTCTCACCTTCCAGATACCTGTCTGTGGAAAGAGGCAGGGTGCGAGTGCCTCATCCCTTTTATAGTGTTTATGTCATGCCCCCTTGTGGTGATGCCACCTCTGAGTGTCCTGACTGCCCATTGGTTGTGTCCTATTCTGAGTGTTCATTGGTTGCATGTTTGCATATCATGACATCTTCCCCCCCCTTTTTTTAGATGTATATATATGTGAATGTGTCTGTCTAATGTGAGTGACTGAGGAATACAGAACAGAACAAACAAAACAAATGCTCATAAGTCCAGTCTCTGAGGCTTGCTCACCGCTGGAGAGGTGGTGGAGGGGATGACGGTGTCGTGACAGGCGAGTGGGAGGCACGACTGGTGGCCTCGTGGATCGAGGTGTCTGGAGATGGCAATTCGACATGTGGAAATGGAGGGGAAAGTGGTTGTGGGCAAGCAACGTTTTGTAGTGCCCTTCGATTCCTTCGCACAATGGAGCCATCATCCACACCCACCATCCGGTATCTTGATCCTGACCATGTCCGCCGGGGATAGCACGTCCAGCTCAGTGGCATGTGCGTCATAGCCCTGCTTCTGGCTGTCGCGAAGCTGCTGCATCTCACGGGTGCTGATCAAGGTTGGGCAGGTGTATGGCTGGAAGCGTCGTCCGCAGGTCCCTGTTCATCAGCAGTTGAGCTGGCGACATACCAGTGGACAAGAGAGTCACTCGGTACGCAAGTAGTGCAAGGTGTATGTCGGAAGCGGAGTCCGACGCCTTGCGGATGAGCTGCTTAACGATGTGCACCCCTTTTTCGACTTTGCCATTGGACTGCGGATCATGCAGATTGGAGGTGACATGTCTGAAATTGAAGCTCTTGGCAAACGTGGACCATTCTCGACTGTGGAAGCACGGGCCATTGTCGCTCATGACGGTGTTCGGGATGCCATGCCGTGAGAATGTCTCTCTACATGCTTTGATGACGGTCCGTGAGGTGAGGTCTGGCAGCTTCAGCACCTTAGGATAGTTCGAAAAGTAATCGATGATTAAGATATACTCACGACCATTCGCGTGGAATAGGTCAATGCCAATCTTGGACCACGGAAAGGTCTTGCTCTACGCTGGTTGGAACCTTTGACAGGTTTCGCAGTTCAGGACCATGTCCGTGATGTCCTGGTTGATGCCGGGCCAGTAGACAGCTTGTCGGGCCCTGTGTCTGCACTTTTCTAAGCCCAGGTGTCCCTCATGACTCTGCCGCAGCACCATGATCTGGAGACGTAGCGGGATGACTATCCTGTCCAGCTTGAGCAGGATGCCGTTGATCAGCGTCAGGTCGTCCTTGATGTTGTAGAATTGAGGGCATTGCCCTTTCTGCCAGCCATTGCTGAGGTTGTGGGTGACTTGCTGCAACAGGGGGTCTTTGGCCATCTCGTCTCGGATGAGAACGATCTTCTCATCTGTTGCCGGGAGAGTGCTTTCACACAGTTGTACCTGCAATTCAATGTGCTGGATGATCTCCAATGGTTCACTGGGTTTGTTGACAGAGCGGGACAATACATCAGCGATGATGAGCTCCTTGCCAGGTGTGTACACCAAATTGAAATCATACCTCCGGAGTTTGAGCAGAATTCTCTGCAAACGAGGCGTCATGTCGTTCAGGTCCTTTTGGATGATGTGGACCAGAGGTCTATGAAGCTCAACAGTAAATGTTGGCAAGCCGTAGACATCATGAAATTTGAGGATGCCGGTGAGAAGACTTAAACACTCCTTCTGAATCTGCGCATATCTGGTCTCAGTGGGTGTCATTGCCCGTGACGCGTATGCTACTGGTACCCAGGATGATGTGTCGTCTCTTTGAAGCAACACCGCCCCAATGCCATCCTGACTCGCATCTGTGGATATCTTGGTCTTTCGGTCTGGGTCAAAGAATGCAAGGACGGGTGCAGTAGTGAACTTGGCTTTCAGATCCAGCCACTCTGTTCGGTGCTCCGCCTTCCACTCAAAGGTGGTTAATTTTTTTCACCAGGTTGGGTAGGGCTGTGGTTGTGGCCAAATTCGGGATGAACGTGCCAAGGAAATGGACCATTCCCAGGAAGCGCAGTACTGCTTTCTTGTTCTCTGGGACTTTCATTGCCTCGATGGTTTTAATTTTGTTTGTGTCCGGGTGCACACCATGTTGCGAAATCTGATCGCCCAGGAACTTCAGTGTGAATGTCCCAAAACAGCACTTGGACCTGTTTAGCTTGAGGCCATGTTCATGTATGCGTCGGAATACTTTCTTGAGTCGCGACCCATGTTCCTCTGGGGTTGTGGACCAGATTATGATATCGTCAACGTAGACACGAACCCCTTCTATTCCCTCCATCATCTGTTCCATGATGCGATGGAAAATCTCTGATGCCGAGATGATGCCAAATGGCATTCGGTTGTAGCAGAATCTGTCAAAAGGCGTGTTGAAGGTGCAGAGCCTTCTGCTGGATTCTTCAAGTTGGATTTGCCAAAATCCTTGGGATGCGTCCAATTTTGTGAGAAAGAGGGCATGTGCCATCTGACTCGTGATTTCTTCCCTCTTCGGGATGGGGTAATGTTCCCGCATAATGTTTTTGTTTAGATCCTTGGGGTCGATGCAGATGCATAGGTCCCCCGAAGGCTTCTTTACGCACACCATCGAGCTGACCCAGTCGGTTGGTTCAGTGACCTTGGAGATGATGCCTTTTGTTGTCGACTCGTGAGCTCTGCCTACAGGCGCTCTCTCAGTGGAGCAGGGACACGTCGTGGTGCGTGGACCACTGGCTTGGCATCAGGCGCTGCATCGGGGAGATGGCCTGAACACACTCCACCTCGTGGGAGGCTTGTTTTTCACTTTCTGCCATTTTGTACTGTGAATAGCGATTTTTAGAGTGCTCATGCACAGTACATGTTTCAATCGCGACTGGCAGAGTCATGTGCTTGATTTTCAACAATTGCTTTCGCAGAGGATCAGAGTGGAATCCAAAAACGATTTGGTCTCTGATCATGGAGTCAGTGATATCACCAAAATTGCAGGATTGCGCTAGCAGTCTAAGGTTAGTTAGATAAGAGTTGAAGGATTCGTCTTTACCTTGCATCCTCTGCTTGAAGATATGGGGCTCGAAGATTTTGTTGGTGTCCACCTCGAAGGGACTGTCGAATTTGTCCAGGATGGTTTGGTACTTCGTTTTGTCCTGCCCTTCGGAAAAGTGAAAGGAGTTGAAGATCTCTATCGCATGGTCACCTGCAGTGGTGAGTAGAAGAGCTATCTTCCGCACATCGGTCGCACCATTGAGGTTGGATGCTTCCATGTATAGTTGAAATTTCTGCTTGAATGATCACCAGTTGGCATTAAGATTGCCGATGTTCCTGAGCTGATGAGGAGCCTGAATCTTGTCCATTGTGCCTGTATTTAGTAGCTGGTTGTCACGGATCTTGCTGAGTTGAACTAAATAGATTGAACAGTCACTGCTGGTATCCGTTGTGTTAGGCTGCTTCGGATAACACAGGCTGCTACTTGATGCAATCTTAACTAAAGGATGCTCCAGACTCTGAAATGAGTTCAACGTGTTTATTGAACTATTAACACGGTTCTCAAATGAGTTTGACTCTCTGCTAATCTAACTGTAGTAACTCAGTCTAACTGTACCAGCTTGCTCTAAGCCACGTGCTGGGCTGTGATGCTGCTGATCAACTCTGTCTAACTCTCGCGATGTCTGTCTGTGGAGTTCCTCATCCCTTTTTTAGTGTTTATGCCATGCCCCCTTGTGGTGATGCCACCTCTGAGTGTCCTGACTGCCCATTGGTTGTGCCCTATTCTGAATGTTCATTGGTTGCATGTTTGCATATCATGACACAGCTCAGAGAAGGTTCCCTGCAAAGGATGGGTAGGAGTGAGAGCAGAAGTGCGTGAAATAGATGAGACACTGTCTAGGAACCAATCAAACACGCTGCGGGGCAAACCATGGTTGAGGGAAAAGGAAGACATTTGGAAGTGCTGATGTAGAAGGTTCATCATCTGAACAGAAGAGATGAAGATGTGGAAAGTGAAAGAAATGAATATATGTCCTTACAAAAAGCAGGATGTGAGTAAGTGTAGGCAAGATAGCTGAGGGCCTGTAGTGAATTTTAGTCAATAACCTACCCCCAGAAATGAAAATAGAGAAGGCAAGGAAGGGAGGAGGTAGAAATGGACCGGGTGAAATTGGAAACTAAGTCAATGAAATTTTCCAGTTAGGGTCAGCATTGATACAGTGATTAGTGTACTGGAAAAAGAAGTGAGGAGGCGACTTGAATTGAACTGGAACAAAGAATGTATCACATATCCCATAAAAAGGCTTGCGAATTGTTTTTCAATTCACAAGAGATGTGGTATAATATGGTACTTTGGCAACTTTCCCGTAACAGCCTCCCCGAACAGGCGCCGGAATGTGGCGACTAGGGGCTTTTCACAGTAACTTCATTGAAGCCTACTTGTGACAATAAGCGATTTTCATTTCATTTCATTTTTCAAATCAAAATGGTCCTTCCCAGTTTTGACCATTCCTGTGCTGCTTACAAGTTGAGTTAAAGACTGATGCCCAAAGTTTGGTTGTGGCAAGTGAAACCAATGAAGTACTGCCATGTGGAGTGCAACAGTTCATCGAATGGAGCTTGGGATTTATTTAGCTGATGGGTGCAAAGGTTGCACTGAACATTATACAGGCCACTACAGATTTAATGTTTATAAGGTTACATAAGGTCCATGGTCTACAGAGCAACCATAGTCCCCTCCTGTTTGCATCAGAAACATGGACAATGTACAGCAGAGATCTCAAATCCCTGGAGAGATATCACCAATATTTCCTCTGCAAAACCCTGGAAATCCATAAGCAGGATAGGCTTACTAACGTGAACGCCTTTTCCCAGACCAATATCCCCAGTATCGAGGCACTGGTCACGCTTGACCAGCTGCAATGGGCGGGCCACACTGTCCACATGCCCGACACAAGACTCCCGAAATAAGTGCTCTACTCCGAGCTCCGCAATGGGAAGCAATCATGAGGAGGGTAAAGGAAATGCTACAAGGATGCTCTGAAAGCCTCCCTAAATAAATGCAACATCCCCATTGACACGTGTGAATCACTTGCTTTAGAACGCACAAACTGGTAAGACGCATCAACGAAGGCAGCAATCACCTCGGGCGTCACTGTGGAGCACGCGGAAGCCAAGCGTAAACAGCGGAAAGAGAGCACAGAATACACACCCATCTCATTAAATACCATCTGCCAAACCTGTGGCAGAGGCTGCGGATCCACGATTGGACTATTCAGCCACCGCAGAACCCACCTCCCCGGAATGGCAGCAAGTCATCCTCGATCCTGGGGACTGCCCAAAATAGGATGGAGTGTTTATGGAAACTGAAATTACTGCATGCAGTTTTGTTTAAAAGGTCCAACAGGATTACATATTTACACTAGAAAAAGCACAAGAAGACCAAGAAATTTGAATTGTGCAAAGGAAAACGTGAGCATCAAGGTGGGGAGTGTTGTTGGAAACGAGTGAAGGAGGAAGACTGATGAGAAGAATTATGAAATGGGGGAAATAATTAAAGGGGTTACCAGAAAATAGGGAAAGAAAGATTATTTAAAGTTACATAAAATGTACAGAAACAGGCCATTCTACCCAGCATGTCAATGTGTGTTCAATCCCCCTTCAATCCTTCGTCCCCTCTATCGACATAATCCTCCATTCTCATTTTCCACGCGGAGGACTTGATCCATTGTGTTTGTGGTCTTAAATGGGATAGATTCAGAACAGATCTACCAGCTCAAAATTGGCATCATTGAGACACTGTAGTTTAATGAGGGGTGTAGAAGAGTATGTCAGGGGCAGCACCAGGTGTCTCTATAAATGGTACTTGGTGTAATTCGTGCTTCATTTCATTGAAACGATTTTGGATCTACAGTACAGGTCTTCCCTCCCATTTATTTTATGACTGAACGTCGTTTCTTGGAAGTGTTTCTTTTCAAATTCTTATTCCATTGATTAAGAGTAATTAAAATCCCAATCAACTTTTTGATTCAACATATCCATTGTGCGATATCATTAGCTGAAATCTGGCTTGGGAGACCAACATAGCAGGATTTAAGAAATTATGGTTGAGCGACACAAGCTAAAAGGATCATTAGTGTTGGCATTGAGGTATGAAACTTTAATTAAGAGAAATAAAGTGTTTTTTAAAGTTTCTTTCATACCCACTGCATGTAATTTATTGTGGGTAGATTTTGTGATATTATCCAACCATGCATTCAATTTGTCAATGTGTAAGTTCTTAAATTCCCACTTGAATAATTTAGAAAAGTTAGTTCAATTATATTTGGGCCGAGCTTTCACGGACACAGTAATTGTGTTAGAAACTAATAACTTGGCTTATTGTTAACAGTCTTGCCTCTTAATCAGAAATCTGCAAGTTCAAACTCTCGAACTTGTGCACTTAATCTAAGTGGGCATTTCAGTGGAGCT
This sequence comes from Scyliorhinus torazame, assembly GCF_047496885.1. Lineage (NCBI taxonomy): Eukaryota > Metazoa > Chordata > Chondrichthyes > Carcharhiniformes > Scyliorhinidae > Scyliorhinus > Scyliorhinus torazame. The sequence continues at coordinate 322,329,306 of NC_092709.1, forward strand.
TTGAGAAAGTGTTGCACATCCAGAATTGCTGTCTTTTACATGAGATGTAATAAGAGGCCCTGTGCGTCTTCTAGGGTAGGCAGTATAGATCTTGTGGCATGATTTTGAAAATGTGCGGGGGAGTTCTTCCTGGTGTCCTGTCCAATATCCATCCCTTAAATATATTGTGGGGTCAGTATTGCAGTACTGTTTGTGAGACCTTCCTTGCATGATAATTGACTGCTATGTATCCAACATTTCAGTATGGATCACACTTCAAAAACTGTTTAAATTGCTGTAAGGTATTTTGGAATGTCCTGAGCTTGCAATGGAGCTGTTTAACTGCATTCTTTCACTGAAAAGCAGAGTATCTGGTAATTATTTCACTGATGTTTATGGGACTCTGCTGTGTTCACATTCTCTATCACATTTCTCCACATTACAATGTTTCTACACTTTATAAAAGTACTTAATTGCCTTTGAAGAACTTTGAAATCATGCAAACACAAAAACTTACTATTTCTAGATCTTCCAGAACATAAGTGTAGATACTTAATTCCAGAGCCTTTCCTTAAAGGTGACAGGATACCAGAAATTTGCTCGTTATCGATATCTGAATCTAATATCATAGAACTTACCGTGCAGAAGGAGGCCATTTGGCCCATCGAGTCTGCACCGGCCCTTGGAAAGAGCACCCTACCTAAGCCCATACCTCCACCATATCCCCACACCTCCACCCTATCCCCGTAACCCCACCTAACATTTTTTAGACACTAAGGGCAGTTTAGCATAGCCAATCCACCTAACCTGCACATATTTGGACTGTGGGAAGAAACCGGAGCACCCCGAGGAAACCCACGCAAACACAGGAATAACGTGCAGACTCGGCACAGACAGTGACCCAAGCTGGGAATCAAACCTGAGACCCTGGAACTGTGAAGCATCTGTGATAACCACTGTGCTACCGTGCTGCCTAATGTTCTTATTTATACAAAATTTTAATATCTGTACTATAATTGGGTAACCAGAATTATGTACAATACTTCATTGAAACTGTAACAATGCTTTGTTACAATTACAAGGGAGAAGTTGGAATGCTCACTGGTAACTGACTATCAATTGCTGCCCTTCAATGACAGTAGGACTTAACTTGGTAATTGTGGGACTTCTGCCCCTCAGGGAAAGGGAGTCCCACCCTTAAAAGCTGCCTGGCAATCTGGCTGAGTAGTCCCAGCAGTGCCAGAACTCCGTATTGGCCTCTGCTAGGACTGGAAGCAGTCCTGAGGAGAAGATCCATGATGACAGGAGTTCGTGTTAAATCTGGGGTTCTTGGTCAGCGAGGGATCGGGGACCCAAGGGAGGGTGGGTTGGGGTTAGGTTGTGTTTTGGAGGCTGTTGGGGAAGGACGAAGATGTTGGGGTGTGGTGTGTGCACCTAATGGACACCGGGCGGCCCCCAAACGATGTGCCCCTCCCTTCCCACCTTTTCAACTCAGATGGTAAAGTAGCGGGCTACCTCCTTCATTCCACTTTCTACAGCCGAACTGGTTATTGCAAATGGCATGGATACAAGTCTTCAACTGGTTACCTGCCCTATTTTATGGGCTCCTCACCTGCAAATAAGCTGAGTGATGTTGTGAAATTCCCCCTTTGTATTAGACTTACCAGCCAGCAGAATAGCCTCTCAGCATCTACCTGTCAAGTCTCAAGTTTATACATTTCAATGGGACCACCTCTTAGTTTTCGAAGTTCCAGCCAATTTAGACCCATTATACTCAATTTCTCCTCATAGGACAACACTCGCATTCCAGGAATCAAATGGTGAACCATTATTATATATCTTTGTAAGGATAAAATTATAGAATGGTTATAACACAGAACGAAGCCATTTAGCCTGTTGTGCTTGAACATGCCCTCTGCAGGAATAATTCACTTTGTGCCACTCACCCAGCCTTTTGCCCATAACTCTGCAACATCCTTTTCAGAGAATGGGGAGATTTTGAACCCATGTTCATAGTCTGTGGGATCGCCGATGCAGGTGGAAAATCTGGAGTGATTCTCTTCAGAGAAATCACGTTCCTTGATTTTTTTTTCATGCCCCTCGCCTTTCGGAAACATCACGAGTACATGCCCACATGGAGAGAGCACCTAATTTCAATGATTTTGAATGCATTTTATTGTGACCCCCAGTGCCCACGGCTCTTTCCCCTGGAGCGAAGATGGCTACTCACCTCCTCCCACTGTCATTCCGGCAGCTTCACGTTTTTAAAAAGGTGTACTAATCGGTGCCCGTGTGACCACTTGCTGGGGAGGCGGTTAGATCATGGGAGGCCATTAGGGGGTCATTCCCATTAATTGTATGGAGTTTGGCTTTCCGTGGTTGGACCTGTAAAGAGGACATCTAAACCAGAGCGGGACTAACATCCTCGCTGGCGGGTTTGAATGTGCTGTTGGGAAGGGTTCAAACTAGTTTGGCAGGGGGAGAGACGCAGACTGATCGCCGAATAGGGACACTGTATAACATAGAAAGGCAATCAGGTCAGAAAGAATACAGCGGTAGTAAGTTTCAATGGAGTAAGACTAGACTGGATGACCACTACTTTAATGCCAGGAGTATTGAAGGCAAAACGGATGTTAAGGACGATGATTGACACGTGTAATTATGATATAATAGCTATCACAGAGACATGGTTGAGTGAGGAGCAAGATTGGCAGCTCAACATTCCGTGATTTAGATTCAACAGACAAGACGGAAGGGGTTAAAGAGGAGGAGGCATTGCATTATTAGTTAAGGAAGCAGTTACAGCAGTAAGGAGAGATGATATCTTGGAGGGGTCATCAAATGAAGCTCTGTGGGTAGAGTTTAGGAATAAAAAAGGGACAGCTACATTGCTGGGTGTTTATTATGGACTCCCAGATAATCAGCGGGAGCTTTGAGGAGCAAATATGTGCGCAATTCGTGGAGGGTTGTAAAAATAATAAGAGGGTAATTATATTTGAAGATTTCAACTTTTCCAAAATTAATTGGGATAGCCATCATGCTAAGGGATTAGATGGAGTAGAGTTCTTAATGTATGCAGGAGAACTTTCTGGCTCAATGTGTAAAGGATCCAACAATAGATGGTGCAGTGCTGGACCTAATTCTGGGGAATGAAGCCGGATAAGTGGTTGATGTGTTGGTGGGGGAGCAATTTAAATTTGTATAGACCTAGAAATAGACAAGTTGCAAAAAAATGTTTTGGATTGGGGGAGTGTAGATTTTCACAAAATAAGGCACAACCGGGCCAAAGTAGATTGGAAAGAATTACTTGTGGGGAAGTCTACAGAAGAGCAGTGGGGGACATTCAAAGATTAAATGGGGGGCGTACAGGCGCAATATGTTCCCTCTAGGGTCATGGGAAGGTATAACAAACCCAGAGAACCATGGGTGACCAGAGACATTCAGGATACGATGAGAAGGAAAAGAGAGGCTTTTAACAATTGTAAGGGGAGCAAGTCTGCAGAAGCATTAGTGGAGTACAGAAAGTGCAGGATGGAGCTGAAGAAATCAATTAGAAGAGCAAAGAGGTGACATGAGAAAGCTCTGGCTGGTAAAAGTAGGGAAAAATCCCACAATATTCTATAAGTATATCAATGGGAAGAGGATAACCAGGGAAGAGTGGGGCCCATTAAGGACCAAGGGGCAAATCTGTGGGTGGAGCTAGAGGACATTGTTAGGGTGTTGAATGAATGTTTCACATCTGTCTTCACCCAGGAGAATGAGGAGATAGTTAAGGTACTCTGGGAGAGAGATTGTCATGGGGAGTGAGTGGAGGTATTGGCGGGCTTAAAAGTTGACAGATCTCCAGCTCCTTAAACTGGGTTTATATACTCTTTCAAAAGCAGAATTTGTTTGCATTCTCATTTACATACAGGCAATCAATTCTCTTAGTATCGCAGTTCATTCCGTATATAGTTATCAATTCTTTACACAGTATGTTATATTCGTCCAAACAATATGTTGCACGCGTGATTACATAAGGTCATAAGGTCATGAGTCGCCAGTCATAAGGTCATGAGTTGCCAGTCTGAGATGTGGACTTAGAGGCCACCCTTCCTCGCGCAGCTGTTTTGACAGCTTAGAATAACACAGCTCCTGCAGTCTGTGGAGCACTGGTCCTCACTGATCCATTGTCTTTGGAGGATACATCTGTTAGAGTCACTCTTTGTCCAAAGTTCACTGTTTCAGCAGAAAATTTACACCAACAACACGATCGTGGCATTACAGCTGTCACCCCCACCCTCCACCAGCGCAGATACATGCACGTCAGTGGAAATTTTAGTGGTCAGGCTTCTGGGGCACAATCTGGTGAGCACCACACAGCTGCTAATGCACATCAGGTGGAGGCAGGAACCCCCAGGGGAGACAGCAGTCAGAGATCTGCTGAATCCCAGGGCCCAGCCTGATGCTGAGCCTGTGGAAGAGGTCATCCCGGAGCTGATGGAGACATTAGGGTGTGGTCAGGGCATTCAGAGGAAGATGTCAGCGACACTCCAGCAGGTCCATAGCCGATTGGAGGAGTCCCAGAGGCCATGGGCGCTGGAGATGTCGCCGGCTAATACTGCTAGTGTGGTGACCATAGTGGAAAGCCTGGTGCATGATGTCAGCACCATTAGTGGAGGTGTCCAAGGCATTGCACAGTCAGTGACGACCATGGTTGAGGGTCTCGGCAGAATGTCCGCCTCGCTGGGGGATGTTACCCAGTACCAGGCCGACCTTGATGAGGTGCTGCAGGATATGTCACGCGATCAGATGGGAATGGCCGAGGCGCTGCGAAATTTGTCCCAGTTGCAGGTAGGCATTGCTGAGGGCTGCAGAGCATGGCCCAATCACTGAGGAGCATCGCCAAGTGTGTTCACACAATGGTGCAGGCATCAGGGAGCCGCCAGGATCCAGGTTCGATTCCCGCTTGGGTCACTGTCTGTGTGGAGTCTGCACGTTCTCCCCGTGTCTGCGTGGGTTTCCTCCGGGAGCTCCGATTTCCTACCACAGTCCAAAGATGTGCAGGTTAGGTGGATTGGCGCCGCTAAATTGCCCTTAATGTCCAAAAAAGGATGTTAGGTGGGGTTAGTTTGTTACGGGAATAAGGTGGAGGTATGGGCTTAGGGTGCCCTTTCCAATGGCTGGTGCAAACTCGATGGCCGAATGGCCTCCTTCTGCACTGTAAATTCTATGATGGTGGGGCAGCCGGGAGAGGCAAATGGTACAACACACTAAACACCCTGGAGCACAACCAGTGTGACGCCTCTGTCACTTTCTTCCGCAATGAGGGCCAACCTCAGACCCCTTGGCCCATTATCTCCAAGCGTCACCCCCTCTACCGGCACATCACGTGCAGGTGGTGGGTGTGAACGAGTACTCAGCAGACAGGCAGGGATCAGACTAAGGCATAGATTGAGGAGCACTGGCGCTTTGCTCTCTGCAGGTTTTTAATCACCCCCCTGACCTCAACAGTGACCCGCTGACAGTGCCGACAGAGTTCCAGGGCCCTGGAGTGATGTTGGCTGGTGCGTGTGTGGTGGTGCCTCCCACAGTATTCATGCATCACGTTCTGATTGGGGTGCTGGGCGATGACTCCCACATGCGATATGGCCCGTCCACCCACGGGAATCCACTCGGAATGTGTGTTCACCAACCATGATTGCCATTTCCCTACCAGTAATAGCCTTCAGCCGCATGGCCAGAGGCCCTGGCAGTCCGTGGGGGTTATAGTTGATTGGTGGGGCAGTCAAGCAAGGTTGCCCCCGGAATGGATACATATGATCCAGGGATGGCATGATGGTGCCATGTGCGTTTTACCCCTGGTTGCCCCTTCCCCCAGCACCTCCCTCCCCCCCCCCCCCCTCCCCCCGACCCCAGCCGAGGGTTCCCCACCTCCCGCAGAGCACTGGCATGCTCCAGACTCTTTGCCTGTGAGCAAAGATGGCTACACACCTCCCCACAAAAGCCCTACTGCCAGGTTCACGTTTTTCAAAAGAAGTACTAATCAGCGTCAGCGTGACAACTTGCTGGGGAGGCCGATGAATCACGGAAGGCCGTTGGACATGGGGTCACTCCTGTTAATTGTCTGGAAATAGGGCTTTAGTGGTGATAATTGGTTTCTCACCACGCTACGGCAGGATTCCAGTTTCGCCGGCCGGTTGCGTTGCAAATTATTTGGCACCTTGCAGGTTCTCGTTTTCGGCCTCTCCCGCTATTCAGCGGCCTGGTTTCATTCGAGTGAGAGCGCAGCAAGGCTGGAGAATCGTACCTTATGAGAGCCAGGGGTGCAATCAACCATAGTAAAAAGCTTGGACTATTGCAATTTTGCTCCGATGAAGGAGACTCCCTGAGGAGTTAATTAGTTTTCAGCTTGATGAGAATACGTCCTTGCTGGGTGGAACTCTTTGAGAAAGAATTTTCAGTTCAGTTCTGATCTGGCTGAATCTGTGTGCACAGTGAAACAGTTCTGCTCTCACTGTAAATTCGTGAAAGGAGATTAACTGTCTTTAAAGCGGTGCAGACTTGTCTGAGGACATGGGGTAGCTGAAACCAGCTGAGAGACAGCTTTTGAAGACATACAGTCAGAGTTTCTGGAATCTGGGGCGAGATTCTCCGACCCTTCGCCGGGGGCTGGCGTGAATCCCGCCCCTGCTGGTTGCCGAAGTCTCCGGCACCGGAGATTCGGCGGGGGTGGGAATTGCGCCGCACCGGTTGGCGGGCCCCCCCGCGCGATTCTCCGGCCCGGATGGGCCGAAGTCCCGCCGCTAAAATGCCTGTCCCGCCGGCGTAAATTAAACAACCTACCTTACCGGCGGGACAAGGCGGGGTCCTGGGGGGGGGCGCGGGGCGATCTGGCCCCGGGAGGTGCCCCCCCGGAGCCTGGCCCGCGATCGGGGCCCACCGATCCGCGGGCGGGCCTGTGCCGTGGGGACATTCTTTCCCTTCCGCCTCCGCCACGGTCTCCACCATGGCGGAGGCAGAAGAGACTCCCTCCACTGCGCATGCGCGAGAATGCCGTCAGCAGCCGCTGATGCTCCCGCGCATGCGCCGCCCGGAGATGTCATTTCCGCGCCAGCTGGCGGGGCACCAAAGGCCTTTTCTGCCAGCTGGCGGGGCAGAAATTCTTCCGGCGCCAACCTAGCCCCTTAAGGTTGGGGCTCGGCCCCCAAAGATGCGGAGCATTCCGCACCTTTGGGGCAGCGCGATGCCTGACTGATTTGCACCATTTTGGGCGCCAGTCGGCGGGCATCGCGCCGATACCGGAGAATTTTGCCCCTGATCTTTTCTGTAAAGCAGTATCAAGCGATCCCTTTCTCAAAGAATGACTCTGCAAATTAAGTATTCCCCTGAGTCACTAGTATTTAAAATGGATTGAGAGCTGACATGGTTGTTTTCTTGTTGTTTAAGTGGAAATAAAAAGAGCAATTAAGGGTATTTTATTCACTGTATTGAGTTGTATCGTTTAAGATGTAATTGTAACCTATTTTAGGGTGTGATGCCAAAGATTTAAATACTGTGTTTATTTTACTATGCCATATCCCTTTATCTTTGTGCAATCACTCCCGGTGTGGGGTAGCCTTTCTTCACAGTCTTACAAAATTAAAGTAAAATATTGGTGTTTCTGTAGGGGGTTGGTCTGGGATCATAATATTTTAAATGCCAATTTTGTCCTGCCTGCGGCAATGATTCTGTCAGCCTTATTCCATCTATTTCTTCAGTTCTAATTATTGTCTCCAATTTCTCTATTGCTATTACTCTGTAAGGTGCTATAGAGACAATTTATTGTTTTATTAAACATTTTAACAATCTTGCATTCTATTAGCGAGCGGAGCCAGGAGGATAAAACAACAATGCAAATAAACGTATGTTATTGCCACTTTGGGTGCAGTTTGATCGAACTGAAGGATAACTTTTATGCAAATATGGATGGATGCCAGGATGACTCAGTGTTAAGTTCTCCAACACTCTCATCTTTTACCTACATTGGACACAATCTACAAAGATATACACAAGTAACTATTATATTTTTCAGAAAAATGTTGAAAAACAATTTCTGATTACTACAACTCAGAATATCAACCATGTGCCACACTGATACAAAAGTAAAAGACTGCAGCTGCTGGAAATCTGAACTGAAAACAGAAAATGCTGGAAAATCCAGCAGGTCTGGCAGCATCTACAGAGAGAGAGACAGAGAGAGACACACACACTAAGCCATCATATGGACTCGAAACACTGACTGTGTTCCTCTCTCCATAGATGCTGCCAGACTTAGAACAAACAAACAAAGAACAAAGAAATGTACAGCACAGGAACAGGCCCTTCGGCCCTCCAAGCCCGTGCCGACAATGCTGCCCGACTAAACTACAATCTTCTACACTTCCTGAAAGAACAAAGAAACTTGCTGAATCTTTCCAGTATTGTCTGCTTCAAACTATCTTTCATAATTGTCCAGTCTCATTTTAAAATTCAGTTTGGAGTGTTTGCATGTTCTAAAAGTTAAAGCAGTTAGAACTATGCTGAAAATTCAAGAGAAGGTGGCCACCCCTCCAAAGTTTGAGGTCAGCACCTTTAACTGTATTATTCGTTCCATCAGGAGAACGTCTAAGCAGCCACCTTGTCCAACAGATGACAAGTTGAAGCTGGGTACACTGTTTCTGTTGAAGGAATTGTCAGATTCCAACCCTGCTCTCTTCAGATAAATTATCTTGTTCGGAGTGGAGAGAGGTTTTTCTCTTAACTCCACACTTTGGAAATAGGCAGAATTGGGCTGGAAGAGCCACAGATGTTCGATCATTTGTGGTTTTTCTCTCAACTCCACACTTTGGAAATGGGCAGAATTGTGCTTGAAGAGCAACAGATACAAAGAACAAAGAACAAAGAAATGTACAGCACAGGAACAGGCCCTTCGGCCCTCCAAGCCCGTGCCGACCATGCTGCCCGACTAAACTACAATCTTCTACACTTCCTGGGTCCGTATCCTTCTATTCCCATCCTATTCATATATTTGTCAAGATGCCCCTTAAATGTCCCTATCGTCCCTGCTTCCACTACCTCCTCCGGTAGCGAGTTCCAGGCACCCACTACCCTCTGCGTAAAAAACTTGCCTCGTACATCTACTCTAAACCTTGCCCCTCTCACCTTAAACCTATGCCCCCTAGTAATTGACCCCTCTACCCTGGGGAAAAGCCTCTGACTATCCACTCTGTCTATGCCCCTCATAATTTTGTATACCTCTATCAGGTCTCCCCTCAACCTCCTTCGTTCCAGTGAGAACAAACCGAGTTTATTCAATCGCTCCTCATAGCTAATGCCCTCCATACCAGGCAACATTCTGGTAAATCTCTTCTGCACCCTCTCTAAAGCCTCCACATCCTTCTGGTAGTGTGGCGACCAGAATTGAACACTATACTCCAAGTGTGGCCTAACTAAGGTTCTATACAGCTGCAACATGACTTGCCAATTCTTATACTCAATGCCCCGGCCAATGAAGGCAAGCATGCCGTATGCCTTCTTGACTACCTTCTCCACCTGTGTTGCCCCTTTCAATGACCTGTGGACCTGTACTCCTAGATCTCTTTGACTTTCAATACTCTTGAGGGTTCTACCATTCACTGTATATTCCCTACCTGCATTAGACCTTCCAAAATGTTCGATCATTTGTCAGAAATCCATGTAATCTGATGGATTACTTTATTGGGCTGTTAAGTATGCATTTTTGTGCTGTAAGGATGTAAGAAATGTGCTTTTAGAAAAAGACTAGTTTGTTCTTGATGCAGAAAATTTTAAATAAATGTAATTTGTTTTGTTGTCACTAGCCTCCACCATTTCCAGTTGTAGTTACGCATGTATTTCATCCATTGAACGTGGTGTGCATTGGATTGCAGAAACGTGACCGTTTTCAAAGCAATGTATCCAATTACCTCCACAGAGTATAATCCCAGTGAATCTGTTATAAAAAATTCACTTAATTCATAAACAAAGAACTTCTGAGAATGACGGTGCTACCTGAGCTCTCAAAGCACTTGACAGACTATCATGTTTTCTCATGAGTTATAGTCTCTGTTATAAAGAAGATTTGTCAGCCACTTTGTGCACAGTATAGCCCCAAATAGAAGATCACAGATTGATACGGCACAGAAGGAGACATTTTCCCTGCCATGTTTATACCAACTCTTGGAAAGAGCAATCCAACTAATCTGTTGCTCTGCCCTGCAAACACATCCATAGGAAGTAAATATCCAATTCCCTTTTGAAAGGTAGTACTGAGCTTTCAGACATTGCGTTCAAGATCATATCTTGCAGCATAAAAAAATCTCATCGACCACCTTCATGCCTCATGGGTGTCACTGGCCAGGCCAGCATATATTGCCCTTGAGAAAATGATGATAATCTGCCTTTTTTTAACCGCTGCAGTCCGTGTGGTGTAGGTACACCCACAGTGCTATTAGGGATGGAGTTCCAGGATTTTGACCCAGGGACAATGAAGGAATGACGATATATTTCCAGGTGGTGGTGTTCCCATGTATCTGTTGCCCTTGTCTTTCTACATGGTAGTGGTCATGTGTTTGGAATGTGCTGTCTGAGGTGTCTTGGTGAGTTCCTGCAGTGCATTTTGTAGATGGCACACACTGCTGCAACACAAGGCGCTGGAGGGAGTGAATGTTTGTGAATGGAATGCCAATCAAACATGCTGCCTTGTGTTGCATGATGTCAAGCTTCTTGAATGTTGCTGGAGCTGCATTATCCAAGTAAGGGGAGATTTGCACATTGGATTAAAGGTTGGATAGCTAACAGGAAACAGAAAGTTGGTATAAATGGGCCTTTTTCTGGTTGGCAGGTGTGACGAGTGTGTGCCACAGGAATCAGTGCTTGAGTCCTCAAGTTTTTCCCCTCATCCAGGATGCGCCCACCTACACAGAAGCGATGACGCTACTAAAGAGACAGTACATCAAGTCTGTGAATCAAGTGCACGCCAGGCACCTCCTGGCCTCGAGACGGCAACTCCCGGGGGAGACTCAGGACGATTTCTTGTGGGCTCTATGGATTCTCGGTAGGAACTGTGACTGCCAGGCAGTTTCGGCAGTCCAACACACCGAACTACTAATCAGAGACGCTTATGTCACGGGCATTAAGTCTACTTAGGTTCGCCAGCGGCTATTGGAAGGGGGTACACTCGATCTTGCAGAGACTGTGCAGCTTGCTAATTCCCTACAAGTGGCCTCCCGTAATCTGGAGGCCTACACCCCCGACTGCGCGGCACCCTCGTGGGCCCCACCAACTGCCGACTCGAGTATACCGCAAGCCTGCGCCGCGCGGCAGCCAGCCAATTCCGGAGGGCCCAAATGTTATTTTTGTGGCCAGAGCAAACATCCCAGGTAGCGCTGCCCGGCGCGGAGCGCGACCTGCAACGGGTGCGGGAAGAAGGGCCACTTTGTTTCCGTTTGCCAGGCGGGGTTGGTCACCGCTGTTTCCAGGCCCGGCATTGCTACACTCCCTACGTGTGATCCAGGGGCGCCACCATCTTCTCCACCACAAGCCATGTGCGCCCTGGGCGCCGCCATCTTCGCTGCCATCTTGGACAGCGCCTCAGGACCCCTGCTCGTCTGGCCATTCGCGGACCTCTGATGCCGCCGCTACCGCTGATCAGCCTGGGACCTCACAATATCTTCCGCAGTTCGCCTCCATCACCCTTGATCAGTCTCTGTGCCGCAACCTCGCGACCGCTACGACGATGGTAAAGATCACCGGGCACGAGACGACCTGCCTCTTTTACTCCGGGAGCACAGAGAGTTTCATCCAACCTGCTACGGTAAGGCTCTGCTCCCTCCCAGTATTCCCCGTCACCCAGAAAATCTCCCTGGTCTCTGGATCCCATTCCGTGCAAATCCAGGGGTACTATGTCGCGGCCCTTACCGTTCAGGGCAGAGAGTACAGCAACTTCAGGCTCTACGTCCTCCCCCATCTCTGCGCTGCCCTGTTGCTAGGTCTTGATTTTCAATGCCACCTCCAAAGCCTTACTTTGAAATTCGGCGTACCCCTGCCCCCCCTCACCGTCTGCGGCCTCGACCCTTAAGGTCGATCCACCTTCACTTTTTGCTAACCTCACTCCGGACTGTAAGCCCGTCGCCACTAGGAGCAGACGGTACAGTGCGCAGGACAGGACCTTTATCAAGTCGGAGGTCTAACGACTTCTGCGGGAGGGGATCATTGAGGCCAGTAACAGCCCCAGGAGAGCTTAAGTGGTGGTAGTGTAGACTGGGGAGAAACACAGGATGGTTATTGACTACAGTCAGACCATCAACCAGTACACGCAGCTCGACGCATACCCCCTCCCACGCATATCTGACATGGTCAATCAGATTGCGCAGTATCGAGTATTCTCCATAGTTGACTTGAAGTCCGCCTACCACCAGCTCCCTATCCGCCAATACACTGCGTTCGAAGCAGATGGCCGCCTCTATCATTTCCTTAGAGTTCCCTTCGGCGTCACCAATGGGGTCTCGGTCTTCCAGCGAGAGATGGACCAAATGGTTGACCTGTACGGGCTGCTGGCCACCTTCCCGTACCTAGATAACGTCACCATCTGTGGCCACGATCAGCAGGACCACAACGCAAACCTCCAAAAATTCCTCCATACCGCCAAACTCCTTAACCTCACCTACAATAAGGAGAAATGCGTGTTCCGCACCAACCGCTTAGCCATCCTTTGCTACGTAGTGGAAAATGGAGTCCTAGGGCCCGACCCCGACTGTATGCGACCCCTCCTGGAACTCCCTCTCCCTCACTGCCCCAAGGCCCTGAAACGATGCCTGGGGGTTTTCTCATATTATGTCCAGTGGATCCCTAATTATGTGGACAAGACCCGCCTACTCATCAAGTCCACAATTTTTCCCCTGATAGCTGAGGCCCGCTGTGCCTTCAACCACATCAAGGCAGACATCGCCAAGGCCACGATGCACGCAGTCGACGAGACCCTCCCTTTTCAGGTGAAGAGCGATGCATCGGATGTAGCTCTGGCTGCCAACTCAACCAGGCTGGCAGACCTGTGGCTTTCTTTTCCCGCGTCCTCCATGCCTCCGAAATTCGGCACTCCTCTGTCGAAAAGGAGGTCAAGCCATTGTGGAAGCCGTGCGACATTGGTGGCATTACCTGGCCGGCAGGAGATTCACTCCTCACTGACCAACGGTCAGTTGCCTTCATGTTTAACAATACGCAGCGGGGCAAGATAAAAAATGACAAGATCTTGAGGTGGAGGATCGAGCTCTCCACCTATAACTATGAGATCTTGTATCACCCGGGGAAGCTCAACGAGCCTCCAGATGCCCTATCCCGCGGTACATGTGCCAGCGCACAAGTGGACCAACTCCGGGCTCTCCACAATGACCTCTGCCACACGGGGGTCACCTGGTACTTCCATTTTGTTAAGGCCCGCAACCTGCCCTACTCCAGTGAGGGGGTCAGGACCGTAACCAGAGACTGCCAGCCGCACTTCTACTGGCCAGAAAGAGCGCACCTGGTGAAGGCCTCCCACCCCTTTGAGCGCCTCAGCTTGGACTTCAAAGGGCCCCTCCGCTCCACCGACCGCAACGTGTACTTCCTCAACGTCATTGATGAGTACTCCCGTTTCCCTTTCGCCATCCCATGCCCCGACATGACTTCTGCCACGGTCATCAAGGCCCTGCACAGCATCTTCACCTGTTTGGTTTCCCCACCTACATCCACACCGATCGGGGATTCTCCTTCATGAGTGATGAGCTGCGTCAGTTCCTGCTCAGCGAGGGCATTGCCTCGAGCAGGACGACCAGCTACAACCCCCAGGGAAACAGGCAGGTGGAGAGGGAGAATGGGACGGTCTGGAAGGCCGTCCTGCTGGCCCTTCGGTCTAGAAATCTCCCGGTCTCCCGCTGGCAGGAGGTCCTCCCCGACGCGGTCCACTCCATCCGGTCGCTCCTGTGCACCGCTACTAATGAGACCCCCCCCACGAACATGTGTTTGCCTTCCCTATGAAGTCCACCTCTGGGGTCTCGCTCCCAACATGGCTGACAGTTCCTGGACCCGTCCTCCTCCGGAAGCATGTGCGGATCCATAATTCGGACCCCTTGGTTTTGAAAAGTCCACCTCCTCCATGCAAACCCACGGTATGCCTACGTGGCACACCCCGACGGGCGACAGGACACAGTCTCCCTCCGGGACCTGGCACTTGCTGGGTCCCCACCCACAACGCCCGACCTGATACCGCCCCCCCCCAATCCGGTTGCCTCATTCACCCCTGCGCCACCCGCCCTCCCACCAGCGAACCTCACCGCAGCCCCCACCCCAGCAGGATCCGTCCCCCCACTGGATCCACTAAGGGGTGACGAAGGAGAGGACAACACGCTCCCGGAGTCGCAGGTGACCACATCGGCGCCCACACCACCACCAGGACTGAGGCGATTGCAGCGGAGGGTCAGAGCCCCCGATAGACTCAATCTGTAATGTTTTTCTTCACCCCTGCCGGATCTTTTTTAAAACGGGGTGAATGTGGTAAACACCACTGGTAACACATTGCATGTATTACGGTACTGCCACTGTATTACAGGTACCACGGTAAATCCCAGCCTGCTGGCTCCTCCCAGCAGGCGACGTATAAAAGTGTATGCTCTGCTGCGTTGCTCCCATTCTGGTTCCAGCTGCAGGAGGCACAACATCTTGTGCAATAAAGCCTCGATTGTTTCACCATTCTCGTCTCGTGGTAATTGACGGTACATCACTTCCTCAAAAGGCAGCGGAAGCAGTCATCAAATATTTTTGAGGCAGGGCTCAGCCAATTCTTGATTTAAGAAAGGGTTGAAAGTGGGGACGTTTGCCAGTTTTAAGGAGCTGATGAAGAAATTCCAATTGCATGGTTCCAGTCTTTTCAGATACTTTCATATTAGTGACTTTTCGCACAAGACTTTTCCCTCCTTTCCCTTGGCATTCCCTCTTCCCTGTTGAAGAGGATTTTGTCTCTGACCAGGTCTGGTGGGCAGACAATTCGGACATATACAGCCATATCCTTTCAGCGGAGTCACCTCTGTTGAATGAGGCGAGGGCGAAATAGGAGGGTGAGTTGGGTCCCATTCTGGATGATGAGGTATGGAGTGAGGTTCTTCACAGGGTCAACTCCACGCTTTATGTGTTTGGCTAAGTCTGATCCAATTCAAGGTGGTGCAGAGGGTGCATCTGACTAAAGCGAGGATGAGTGGATTTTTCTTTTGGGTGGAGGGCAAGTGTGAGCGTTGCTCTCGGGCGTGGCTAACCCAGACTCGTATGTTCTGGTCTTGTCCCAAGTTGGTAAACATTTGGGCCTCTTTCTTCAACACCATGTCGGAAATACTCAATGTTAATTTGGATCCATGTACGCTGGTGACCATTTTTGGGGTATCAGACTCGCCGGTGCTCCAGATGGGGGTGAAGGCAGCTGTGCTCACCTTTGCTTCGTTAATAGCCTGGAGACGGGTTCTGCTTAGGTGGAGGTCTACTCCACCCAGAGCTTTGGCTTTTTTGGGTGACCTCATGTCTTTCTTATGTACACCATTAGAGGGGCGGTAGAAGAGTTCGACCTAAGATGGCAGCCATTAATTTCCTTTTTTAAGGAGCTAGTCGCCGTCAGCTGTTAGAGGGTTTAGTTTAGTATTTTGGAGTTAAGTTAATGTATGCGTTTGCTTGTTAGTCTCGTCCTTTTATTGTGTAACTTTGGTCAATTGTTTTGTATCATTTTGTTTATTCTAAAAAAAATTTAATAAACATTTTTTTTTAAAAAGAAGGGGGTGCAAGGTTATCGGGGTAGGCAGGAATGTGGGGTTGAAGTTACAGTCAGATCGGACATGATCATATTAAATGGTGAGCAGCAGGCTTGCTGGGCTGAATAGCTTACCCCTGTTTCTAATTTGCATTACATCACCTTCCTGCCATGCCTAGTAGATTGTGGGCAGGCTTTGGGGACTCAGGAGGTGAATTACTTGCCACAGGATTCCTAGCATCTGACCTCTTGTAGCCACCCGTATTTGTATGGCTCGTCCAGTTAAGCTCCTGGTAACCCTCGGATATTGATATTGGGGAATTCAGTGCCATTGAATGTCAAGGGGCGATTGTTTGATTCTCTCTTATTGGAAATGGTCATTGCCCGCCACTTGAGTGGCGCGAATGTTACTTGTGACTTGATAGTCCAAGCCTGGGTGTTGTCCAGGTCTTACTGCATTTTACTTCAGTAACTGAGGAGTTGCGAATGGTGATGAACAGAGCAGAGAGCAAGTCATAGGTCCATTCACGACTCAGTAAGTTACAACAATGCCTCTATTTGGAAAATTAAACCCCTTTGGCCCTAATTTGGAAGATTGGGTTCAATACATCAAACGGTTGCAATGGTTTTTCAAAGCAAACAAAACAGTGGAGGGCGTGGTGAAGGAATAGAAAAAGATAATACTGCTAACAACTTACGAAACTTGACTTCTCCAGACTACTCTGAATCCAAAACCTTCAAAGAGCTAGTAGAAATAGTAAAAGTGCATTATCACCCAAAGCCCTCGATAACCATGGAGAGATATAAGTTCATCTCAACAGCAAGGTCCCTGGCGAAAAAATATCAGCTTTCGTGACGGGATTGAGGCAAACAACTGAACATTGTGAATTTTGGCTTGCCTTTAATCATATGTTGGGAGACCGTCTAGTGTGGAGTGGTAAATAATACTGCCATACAGAACAAACTGAGGGCAGAGGCAGCGATAACCCGAAAGAAGTTGCTAGAAATTGCCCTCATCATGGAAAGCACAGAATGGTCGCGATAGAGCTCCAAGGATGGGCGACCACCAAATTTAGCAACAAAACAAATTATTTATTACAGGGAAGACACTATGTACAGACATATGTTACCGACTATTTCGACTTCAGTCCCAGACGAGCTGGGTAATCCCGCGCTCAGCTCCAGGATTTGCCCTCTCTGGCTTGATTGACCGATCAAGTCTCATGACCCCTCAAACCTCGTCCCTTCAAAGGCTCGCTACTCACTGTCTCTTCACTTGCTTCGTATCTGCATCGCCACAACATTTTTAAACCCCGGCTTCATTTCTGTAAACAATCATGATAAGACCATAAGAGGCAGGAGCAGAATTAGGCCACTTGGCCCATTGAGTCGGCTCGGCCATTCAA
Source organism: Scyliorhinus torazame (assembly GCF_047496885.1). Classification (NCBI taxonomy): domain Eukaryota; kingdom Metazoa; phylum Chordata; class Chondrichthyes; order Carcharhiniformes; family Scyliorhinidae; genus Scyliorhinus; species Scyliorhinus torazame. Next base: position 322,346,475 of record NC_092709.1, read on the forward strand.
TCATGGCTGATATTTTCTCATCCCCATTCTCCTGCTTTCTCCCCATAACCCCTGATCCCCTTATTAATCAAGAACCTATCTATCTCTGTCTAAAAGACACTCAGCGATTTGGCCTCCACAGCCTTCTGCGGCAAAGAGTTCCACAGATTCACCATCCTCTGGCTGAAGAAATTCCTCCTCATCTCTATTTTAAAGGATCGTCCCTTTAGTCTGAGATGGTGTCCTCTGGTTCTAGTTTTTCCTACAAGTGGAAACATCGTCTCCACGTACACTCTCTATCCAGGCCTCGCAGTATCTTGTAAGTTTCAATAGGATTCCCTCTCATCCTTCTAAACTCCAACAAGTCGCTGGCTTTTAAAGCAGACCAAGGCAGGCCAGCAGCATGGTTCAATTCCCGGAACAGCCTCCCCGAACAGGTGCCGGAAATGTGGCGATTAGGGGCTTTTCACAGTAACTTCATTTGAAGCCTACTTGTGACAATAAGCGACTTTCATTTCAAGTACAGACCCAGAGTCCTCAAATGTTCCTCATACGACAAGTTCTTCATTCCAGGGATCATTCTTGTGAACCTCCTCTGGACCCTTTCCAAGGCCAGCACATCCTTCCTTAGATACGGGGCCCAAAATTGCTCACAATACTCCAGATGGGGTCTGACCTGTTGCTAATTATTGGTTGGCTCTTAAATCGTAATTTGCTCTGTTTGTTTAACCTTCGCTTTAGAGTAGCCAGGTATCTTTATGATACCGCCACGAGGTTCAGGTTCAATTAATGATCAATAACTCAACACACCAATTAGTAAGATTCAAATCAAAGCACATTTATTATACACAGTAAATCACTACTCGTGCATAAACTCTACTTTCTAGGCTATTCCTATCACTAAAAGGCCTATACTTAGCTTCGGACTGGCCCACCTGGTCAGGGGAACAAATGGCCTTTCTTTCGGGTCCTGAGTCTGCAGGATTCAAAAGTTGGTATGGACTGGTAGCTAGGAGCGCCTATCTCGTAGCGTGCGTTGACTTGAGACTTACTTAGTTGGAGGCAGCGAGGCAGGTCACTGTCAAGGGTTAGTTCAAGTTGCTGAGTGACCCTGCCAAAGAAGGACGATTTGAACTTGGGGGCTTTACTTTATAGTCCCCAGGGGCTTCCCGACCTTCGGGGCAGACCCCGTACCTGGTTCTAAGTGATTGGAGTGCGTTCCAATCACTTGGATCGATTTCTCCAATACTGGAGTTGTTCCCTGATCGTTGGGCGGTCCCTAAATGTCCATTGGCCTTCCTTTGTCTTGGCTCCTGCTGGTGCCGAGGAGTCTGGCTTGGCTTTATTCACCTCAACTGTTGCCATTGTGCCCTGGAATCGCTCATTACTATGCAGATTGCTGCTGCATTACTATGTAGATGGCTGCTGCATTACAATGCAGATGGCTGCTGGTTTCAGTGCTGTCTTGTTTCTTACAGGTTCCAATATACATTATTTAAGTATTTGCTAGTCTTTGCCTGTGTTGGCTGAATTTCCCTTCAGCCTTTGCAGTTCTCCATTTTAGGTCGGGAAGTGGCCAACTCAGGTGGCTACAGACCAGAGCCTTATACAGCATCAGATGTACATCCCTGGTCTTATATTTCTAGCACTCTTGACATGATAGCTAACATTACATTTGCCTTCTTAACTGCCGACTGAACCTGCAAGTAACCTTAAGAGAATCGTGAACAAGGACTCCCAAGTCCCTTTGTGCTTCTGATTTCCGAAGCATTTCCCCATTTAGAAAATAATCTATACCTAAATTCCTCCTTCCAAAGTGCATAACCTCACACTTTTCCACATTGTATTTAATTTGCCACTTCATTGCCCACTCTCCTAGCTTGTCCAAGTCCTTCCGCAGCCCCCTTGCTTCCTCAATACTACCTGGGCGGGATTCTCCACCCCCACACCGAATTGGCCGCGCCGTTGTGAACGCCGCCGAGGTTCACGACGGGGCGGAATGGCCCCGGTCCCGACTGATTCAGGCCCTGACAATGGGCCAGTATCGGGGCCGCGTCATCTACCCGCGCCAGGCCTTGTCGCCCACGTAAAAGCGGCGCCGAATAGATGACGCGGCCGGCACCGCATAACGGACGTCATCCGCGCATGCACGGGTTGGCCGGCGCCAACCCGCGCATGCGTGGTTGCCGTCCTGTCCAGATCCGCCCCGCAAGAAGATGGGGGACGGATCCTGCGGGGCCGCGGAAGGAAGGAGGTCCTCCTTCAGAGAGGACGGCCCGACGATCGGTGGGCACCGATCGCGGGCCATGCCACATTCAAGGTGAAGCCCGGTGCAGGATCCCCCCTCGCCCCCCCACAGGCCGCCCCCCAGCGTTCACGCACCGCCCACGACTGCAGCAACCAGGTGTGGACGGCGCTGGGGGGAACCTGCCGTTTTGGCCTGGCCGCTCGGCCCATCCGGGCCTCAGAATCGCGGGGGTGCCGGAGAATCGCCATTTTGGGTATCTCCGCCGATTCTCCGGCCTGCGGCCCGCGAAACTCGACTGACCCGTTCCCGCTGCTCGGGAGAATCGCGGGAGGGCGTCGGACTGGCGTCCCCGGAAATTTCGGCGGCCCAGGCGATTCTCCCAACCGGCGTGGGAGTGGAGAATCGCGCCCCCTATCTCTCTACAGATCTTTGTTTTGGTTCAAAACATAAAATTCAGGAAATACTCAGCAGGCCATGCAGTGTCTAAGGAGTGTTGGTGTTGGTTGAAGAATAATTACGATCCAGAATTCCCCTTACCTTGAATAATGCCGTTGGATATTTTGCATCCAACTAGCTAGACAGATAGAGCTTTGTTTAATAATTTGTAGTTTAGCATGCCCATCAACACGATGTCTGTCTGAATTGCACTGAAGTGGTAGCTTAAATTGTGTCCTCAAATGATGGAATGAAAATGTTCTTGTAAGCTAACATTTAGCATGCTGAAACTAGTGTAAGGAAATTACTGCAGATCAGAAAGTTGAGAGGCTGCAAGGAATTTAAATCCACAGCACCGATGTGAGTAGAGATAATCAAAAGCTTGGTCCAAGAGGTACATTTTAAGGAGAACCTTAAAAGAGGAGATAACTAGATAGACAGAGGTTTCAGGAAGGAATTATGGAGCCTAGGTCCCGAGGCAGTTGTAAATGTGGTCACCAGTATAATCATGTATGATTATATATAACTCAAGAGGCCAGAGTTAAAGGAGTGCAGTGATCTTGAGCAAGATTAGAGAGCTGTTGAAGGTTAGAGATGGGGTGAAGCATGAAGGCTTTTGAAAATGATGTGACTTTTAAAATCACGACATTGCCTTAACGAGAAGACCGTATTGTGCAGTGGTGATGGATGAATGGGACTTGGTGTGAGTTTGGAGACAAGTGGCAAAATTTTGAATGAATTCATATTTACGTCGGGTGGTTAGGTGTCAGGGAAGCCAAGAAAGTCTTGAAATGCTTGCGTCTGGGGATATGGAAGAGGATTTGCGCACCAGGTGGACTGAGGCAGGTGTTGAGACTTGACACTGATGCAGAGTCGAAAGTTGATGGGTCTTGGTGATTATTTAGCGGGGGGCCACATGGACCTTTGAGGGACTCTGAAGTTGCTGCTGTAGGAGTGGAAGAAAAGCCATTGCAGGAGAGTTTTATGGCTATGGCTGAGGGAAAAGGAATAGAATCGGGTGCAGGTAGTCTTGTAAAATTAAAAACACTGATAAGCTATAAAATTTAAGCTTTTAAGATTCCACACCATCTATTTAATAGCTTAATTGACGGATTCAAGTTCAAGACCAGGACTATTATAATAATTTCAATTGTGATTTTACAAGGATTACTTAAGCAGTTATAGTTGCATTTTGTGTGACCTTTGGATCAACCAAATTGCTTAGTGACTGTTTGTTTGAGTTGTTACTGTAATGCATCCTTTCGATTTTCAGTAACTGACGTTTTATAGGCCAGCATATTGCATTCACTTTAGGGAATTTGTCTGAACATATTGAGTTTAGCAGATTTATGCAGGAACGTAAAACAGAAATAGTGTAGCAGTCATTTGGAATTTCAAAACACCAGGGATTAGGCACACAGATGGTTTATGGAGATAATGACATTGAGTAATTTAGCTACAGAAGTAATCTGTTTTTGACTGACTACATTAACATTTAACCATAACATACAGGTGTTGGCTAGTTGTTATGCAGAAAGGAGAGGCTAGTCATTAGGATAGATTCAGTTTTCCAATCTCAGTGGAACAGATTGAAATACGTTTTCATTAATGTTACCAATTTGAAAATGGGAAGGTGTTTTGTGAGTGCTGTGAGAAATTGGCTCGGCTCAGTTTGTCTAAGTGGTTTGGATGCTACAGGTTTTTTAATTAATTAAATTCTACCGTGTGATCCCCTTTAATATGTTAATGCAACCAACCTGGGAATAAAAGTAAAGCTGGTGGTCGTTTCATTTTGATTATAATTGTTGGGTTTGCCCCTGAGAAGTATGGTGACAGCAGAAGTTGTTTACCTGGAAAAACACTTTGCTAATATCATTTGTTGCCTGTCTTTCGAAGATATAATTCATTTCCCTACTTATAATATTTTTCGCAGCTAGCTTTAAATCATTTTGTCAGTCTTAGCAGAAACACAAGTGGCACGCATGCTCTTTTCTGCTGTATGTGTATTGGGGTTGAAGCCAATGATGGAAGCTTCAAGGGGCACAAACCTAATTTAAGTTATGGTTTATCATCTATACTTGACATATCTGGTATCTAGTGTCTGGTCTGAGAAGTCTTTCTGTTTGGCAGTTAAGTTTGAGATTTCGGTATGTCTCCAGTTCATGGAATCGTAGCAGGCCTTTTGGCCCAACAAGCCTTGGATGACTTGCTCTTTCGAAGAGAAATTTCCCAGAGCTGAATTTTATTTGTGCCGTGTGGGTCTCAGCAACAAATGTGGAAGTCTGAACCGTCACCACACAGAAAGAATGTGATTGGGCAGCTGTGGTGAGGTAGTGGCCAGCCAGTTAATAGCCTGGAGCTGCGGAGCCTGCCAAATTATGTCACGGGTGGGCCATGATGCACTGATCTTAAATAAGAACTAGGAGCAGGAGTAGGCCATCTCGAGCCTGCTCCACCATTCAATAAGATCATGGCTGATATTTGTGTAGACTCAGCTCCACTTACCTGCCCACTCACTGTAACCTTTTATTCCTATACTGTTCAAAAGTCTATCTACCTTTGCCTTTAAACCATTGAACAAGGTAGCCTCATCTTGGCATCAACTGATTCAGAGCTCGGTGCTAGTGCCATTTCTAAAGGCTTGCTAAACCCGCAGTTAGGCTGCCTTGAAAATTGCAAAAGGTACAGCAGCAATTTTGAAAGATAACTTGCTGCAATGGGCGCTTGCAACCAGAAGGCAGGCCACTGTGCGGTGGCAGGTAGCATCAGAGAGCAGGCTGCTGCTATGTAGCAGGTGACACAGGAGGGCAAGCCCCTGCAGCATGGCAGGTGGCACCGCTAAGCAGCAGGCTGCTGCCACATGGCAGGTGGCAGCAGAGAACAGGCTGCTGCCACATGGCAGGCTCAATCAGTAATCAAGGAGATAGTCTGGAGGGTCTATGAAACATGGTAGAAGGAAAAAAAACAGGCGGCCCTATGATTTAGCGACGCTTCCAAGTGGGCTCTCTTCCAGGTTTCATGGGAATGGAGGCAACTGCTCTTTCCAAGAAACTGTGAAAAGTGATTTTCATGCCTGACCAAGGTTGTCTGAACAGAGATGGCAGCAGAGGTCAACCACCATGGTGTTTAGTATTTCTCGAATGCAGAGCAGTACAAGGCTATCTTACCATCTCTGCTCCACCAGGGTGAGACCTACATAATAATTTCATTGGGTTTGCAGTTGGCAATGAGGGGTTGATCACCACATTAGGGAGGGAATGATGAGCTGGGTGCTGGAGATGGGAGTAGCAGCAAAGATGAATGGCTGCATCTGGACAATAGCCATTCATCTACTTTGCTTGACCCCCTCTCGTCCATTGAAACCAGCTATTTGGAAGACACATCTGGGAACCCCAATCATGTGCAAAAGAAATGCCAGCAGCACACATGATGTACTGCTCTTTGTGTAGAAACATAATGTTTCTTCCTTTGCTTGCAGAAGAATGGACCCACAATGCAAAGGAGAGGCCAAGACTGGTGATGAATTAGATTCCATTAGAGCACTGATGACTGTAGAGTAGTAGGCTCTTGAATGGCTGGAGCGAAGCGTGGCCAGGCAATTGCTAATGATGATACTGGAGTTGTGAGCCCAGGAAGTGAGCAGACAGAGGACTCATGTGTCCAATACTGGACGAATGGGAGATTCACTGTCAGCATGGATGGAAGGAGCAAGAGTGAAACCCTCATGACTGTTTGTGTTCTGTCACGGCACCATGGGCTAGTGTGCGGTCAATACCAGTCTCACTTGACCCGGAGTCGCAACACAGGTGAAATTAGATTTTATTTAAAATACCCAGGTCCTTAGTTGGGTTCAATAAAGCATAGTCACCAGGTTTATAATTTCAACACACAAATAATTTTTATTATGTACAGTATTATAATTAAACGAGCAGAAAATGTAACTATCTACTACTCCTTTCCCAAATCCCTCCTTCCTAGTTCACCCCATTCTCTCTCTCCATAAATATATTATATATATACACACACAACTAACACAGAGAGGAAAGGGTGGTGGAAAGGGAAAGAATATGTGAATAAAAGGATAAGGATCTTTGCACTAGGATGACTTCCAGTCAATATCTTTCTGAAGTTCGGTCTTTTGTTTTGGTACTTCTTCCTTCTAGGTTTGAGATGGTTTTCTTTGACAAGGTTGTCTACTTTCTCAGCAGACTCAGCGTCATATCAGGTTCACAACAAAAGATGTGCTGGGCAATCACTGCTTTCAGAACAACAGAGCAGTTGTTTCACTTCAACAAGCAGGAGATAGAGAGTTCTTTGTGTTTCCAAGGTCGAAACACTTTTGAAATGAAATGAAAATCGCTTATTGTCACAAGTAGGCTTCAAATGAAGTTACTGTGAAAAGCCCCTAGTCACCACATTCCGGCGCCTGTTCAGGGAGGCTGGTACGGGAATTGAACCGTGCTGCTGGCCTGCCTTGGTCTGCTTTAAAAGCCAGCTCTTTAGCCCTGTGCTAATCCAGCCCCATAAAGTTTTCTCAGAAAGCATCATGCGGGAACCAATCACTGACCGTTGTCAGGCAGAACACTGATCCTGGACAATCCACTGGTTGCCAATTAATCAATCGAACCGTCGCCCTCAAAAGCCGGTGCTGAAGAGTCTGGATTCTCCCTTCCAAAATATAAAACCTGGGAAGACAGTGGTAAACAGGCTGCTTCAACTTTGAATCTTCTACTTTAAAGGCACATTTTGATTATGGGTCCAAATAATAACAATAAAATAAAAGACATGGAAACAGAGGAAATATACAGCAAAGACTCTTGCAGTTCTCTCATATGGGTTGCCACGCTCCTGAAGGGCAGTCAGCCACTGAGACCATCAACCTTCAGTCCACCTCTGAGGAGGAGGAAAAAGGATACTCACAGAATGAAGTTCCACATCATTAATAACAATGACTAATGTGGTCAGTAAAGTGAGAAAATATTTTAAAATCATCAGGCATTGACGCATACTCCATAAAGAGACTGACTTTAAAACAATCATGATAGGATTAAACACGAATAGTGGTCAAAGGATGTAAAATTAAAGTAAAAGAGATTTGGGTGAGAGCAATTGAAGGCTAAGGAGAAATAATAACAAGATGGATACAGTTGAAGGAAGTACTGGAGAATCTTTCAAGTCCATGCATGATATGTTGCTTTAATTATATGTATGTATATGCTAATAACTAAGAAATATCCTGCTAAAGTATGAGGAATATTGAGTGAGGTGATTTGCAGGTGGGGAATGCCAATCCAAATTGATAGTGAAAACATAATTCCAGTAGATTTAGTATGTTATGTGCAGCATGCAATCAATAAACTTAGGAAATGAAGTTGTAGCCTTGAAATAGCTAGGTTATCCTGAAATCAGTTGTGGGAAGTCAATAAGGATATTTCCTTCTCAAGCTGGGGGAATATTTAAACATGCCTGGGTCCATTAGATGGAGTTTAGCACCGTCTTGCCAGGACAAGTTTCTAACAGAACTAATGAATGGCATCAAGCGTGAGATAAGATGGAAGGTGACTTTGAGGCAGAATGATGGACAGGGTGGTTTCCTTGGGTACATGTACCTTGGGGATTGGATGAGTGGTATAAAACAAGTGGCTGCATAGGATAACCCACCATCCCCGAGAAATGATGGGTGGGATTCAGTGGAAAAAACTTTTGGGTGCTTTTGGCGGGTCTTTCTCGGTTGCAGCGCCGGGATTCACCCCACTATTCACTGGACTTTACCGTTCGTTTGTGCCTTGGAGAGTTTCTCCCTGCTGATGCCGCATTTTAGCGTGGCACCATTTTGAACGGCAGCCCCGATCTCTGCACACACTGCCTTTCAGGCCCTCCCTGCTTCCTGGATCCCTGACCCCTTCCCGCTCCAACCTTCTCAACACCACTCAAACCCCCCTCCAATAGGTGAAGCTTCCACAGGCACGAACCCTTGGCAGCCCAACCTGACACCGGGCACTTTGGCACTATCATTCCAGCACCCTGGAAGTGCCATCCTGACAGGGCGCCTGGGAGGCACTGCCAGGGTACCAGGCTGGTGGTGCAAGGTTCCCAGGTGCCACGAGGAGTGCCAGAGTACCACACTCCCCTGTCCCCGCCCACCTTGGGGGATCTAATGGCTTGTCAAACCCTTGATCATGCCGTCATGCCTGATTTGTGGAAACCCAGTGTTAACCGGTGCCCTGGAACCGGGTGCATACGGCGTTCAGGTATTTGAATGAGCCTGATGGATCTCACACAGCGAGGGCAAGATGCAGATTGCCTAGGCAGAACGAGTCAGGTGACTCGCGATCAACCCGGCACAGAGCCCGATTTGGGACTCTCGCGCCATTCGGCCATTCGGCCTTATCCGCGCAGGGTGCAATGCGACCGCTGAATCATTCCCAGTGTACATAAACAGGTGCTCAGGTGGGTAGTGTTCCGTCTTTGTTAGATGCAGGATGACTTTGCTTAGCTCAAGGTGGCTGCAGGAATCCGTGTTTATTCTGTGACCTCAGTTGGTTCATCCACCAGATCCTGTAAAGCATTCTAGGTCACATGTTTTTGCTGTTTGTTTAGCTTTGGCGTCATAGTTAAATTGTTGCTTCTTTATTTCTTTAAAATCACTTAAGAAATAGATTCCCCTTATTTTGGGTAATCTGTGACTCCCAGATCAGAATCTTACACATTTCCCTGCACTCTTCAGCAGTGTGGATATTCCCATGTTGGTGTGTAGATGCTTGCAATTCGAATCAGGGTCACTAGCTGGCGAGACACCCCCAAACAACTGATGGAAGTTGTGAGGTGGAAGACTCTTTATGGGAGGCCAAGCTGATGCTGAGCTCCAGGTTGATGATGGGCCTCTTGTGTTGGCCACATATATCCTGCTGGAGTTGCAGCAAGAGGTAGGAGAACATCTGGTGAGTTGGCAGAGGCTATGCTCAGCCATGCATGGATGACATCAGGGTACTACCCAGGTAGTGTTGCCATGTCTGTGCATATGGCTTCCTTTATCAAGAGTTTGGCAACTCTCCTGGAAAGCCAGATCCAGCAATCACCCAGTGGATATGGGAGGTGCATACAGACCTACTTGCCATCATCATTGCCAAGAGCTCAATATAGCAATGCGAAGGTGTGGGGCCGACAAAGTTCCTGAAGTCGCTCTTCCATTTCCAGTATGCAGGGAGGTACAAGTGTGCCTTCTTCCACTTTTAGGGTTCTTCTCAGTGATTTGATTGTGGACAGCTGCCCCACAGCCCCTCTGCCAGTGTCACCAGCACCTCCCATATCTATGCCAGGAGCTCTCCAGGCCTCGGCCAGCCAGAGAATGGCCACTAAAGATATTGCAGCACGGGCAGACCTGCCAGCAGCATATCTGCACTCCAGCTTCAAGGGTAGGGGTCGTACAAGAAATAGGAGATGGAGGAAACCATATAGTCCTTCAAGCTTGCTCCACTATTCAATGTGATCAGGACGTATCTAGGAATTCAAGTCCACTTTCCCACCCACTCTCATCCTCTGATTGCCTGTCTTTCCCAGCCTTAAATATATTCAATGATGGAGCATATCCGGGCATAGAATAGTGGTTAGCACAATTGCTTCACAGTTCCAGAGTCGCAGGTTCAATTCCCGGTATGGGTCGCTGTCTGTGCGGAGTCTGCACATTCTCCCCGTGTCTGCGTGGGTTTCCTCCGGGTGCTCCGGATTCCTCCCACAGTCCAAAGATGTGCAGGTTAGATGGATTGGCCATGATAAATTGCCCTTAGTGTCCAAAAAGGGTAGATAGAGTAACTGGGTTAAGGGGATAGGGTGGCAGAGTGGGCTTAGGTATCAGACTCGATGGGCTGAATGGCTTCCTTCTGCACTGTAAATTCTATGACATCCACCCCTCTGTGGTAGAGAATTCCAGATTGACGTTGAGTAAGGTTCCTCCTCATCTTGGTCTGAAATGGCCCCTTTACCCTGAGGCTATTTTCCATGTTTTAGAATCCCCAAATAGCAGAAACAATCTCTATGGCTACCCTATCATGCTCCTTCAGATTTTTGTATGTTTCAATGAGTTTGCCTTTCATTCTTCTAAACGTTTGAGAATATAAGCCAATTTACTTGGCCTCTCATCATAGGACAACCCATCCCAGAGACCAATATAGTGAGCCTTCATTGTACTGCCTCCAATCCAAGTATTCTTTCTTTAATGGAGACTAAAATTGCCCAGTCTTATATTGATATCCTCATTAGAGAAAGACATAATAGGATATTCTGCTGATAGCATAAGACATAGGTGCAGAATTAGGCCACTCGGCCCATCGAGTCTGCACTCAACCCGGCAAGTGGAGAGTGATGGTTTGGGCCTTGGGACACTACCCTGAGGGACTGCTGCAGTGATGGCCTGGAGCTGAGATGATTGACCTCCAACCACCACAACCATCTTCCATTGTGCCAGGTATGACCCCAACCAGCTGAGAGTTTTCCCCTTGATTCCCATTGGCTTCAGTTTTGCTCAGGCTCCTTGATGCCATTCTCGATCAAATGCTGCCTTGATGTCAAGGGCAGTCATTATCACCTCCCTCTGACATTCAGCTCTTTTGTCATGTTTGAACAAAGGCTGTGATGAGGTCAGAAGCTGAGTGACCATGGCAGAACACAAACTGAGGATCAGTGAGCAGGTTCTTGGTAAGTAAGTGCCGCTTGATAGCATTGTTCATGACTCCTTCCATCATTTTGCTGATTATGAAGAACAGACTGATAGGGTGGTAATTGGCTGGTTTGTCCTATTTTTTCTGCACAGGACCAACTTGGGCAATTTTCTACATTGCCGGGTGGATGCCAAGTTCTGGAGCACAAGTCTTCAGTACTGTTGCTGGAAATTATCAGGGCCCATAGCCTTCGCAGTATCCAGTGTCTTTGGCCGTTTCTTGATTCCACATGGAGTGAATTGTATTGGCTGAAGACTGACATTAGTGATGCTAGCAGTCTGCTGCCCTTGTCCTTCTAGATGGTGGCACATGTGGGTTTGGAAGGTGTCTACTGACGAGCCTTGGTGAATCCTGAAGTTCATCTTGCAGATGATGCTGCCACTGTTTGTCAGTGGTGAAGGGAGTGAATATTTGTGAATGGGGTGCCAATCAAGTGGGCTGGTTTGTTCTAGATGGTGTTGAGCCTCTTGAGTGCTGCAGCTACACTCATCCAAGCAAGAAGAGTGTATTTCATCACATTCCTGAATTGTGCCTTGGAGGAGTCAGGAGGTGAGTTACTCGCGACAGGACTCCTAACCTCTGACCTCTTGTCACCACAGTATTTATATGGTTAGTCCAGTTGATTAATGGTAACCCCCTTGGATGTTGATCGTGGGGAATTTGGTGATTGTAATGCCATTCAACGTCAAGGGATGATGGTTAGATTCTCTCTTGTTGAAGGTGGTCATTGCCTTGCACTTATCTGGCGTAATGTGACTTGACACAGAGTGCCAGAGAGTGGTGGGTCTGTGGAATTCATTGCCACAGAGGGCGGTGGAGGCCAGGACGTTGAGTGTTTTTAAGACAGAAGTTGATAAATTCTTGATTTCGCGAGGAATTAAGGGCTATAGAGAGAGAGCGGGTAAATGGAGTTGAAATCAGCCATGAATGAATGGTGGAGTGGACTCGATGGGCCGAATGGCCTTACTTCCGCTCCTATGTCTTAGGGTCTTATGGATACTTGTTAGTCCAAGCCTAGATACTGTCCAGGTCTTGCTGCATTTAGACATGGATTGCATCAGAACACATTAAGTTAACTGGACCTGTATGAGTTGAGAGGCGGGACATATTTTGAGAGAGGTTCTATAATTGAGAGTGCCGTGTTATTTACAGCGAGGCCTACCCTTCTTCTGAAGTCTTACCTGCCAGTAGAGCATGTAATTTTTTCTTTCAGTGATCTGCTCTACCAGTGAGCCTGGTATTTTGTAAGGATGCTATGTTGATGTTCAGATTTTGTAAGGATGCTATGTTGATGTTCAAACTATCAAGTGCTGTGTTAATTACATGTTATCAATTACCTGCACATAATCTGAAAGCAATATCAGAGACCCCTCCCACCCAGGCATTGCCTTCTCCCAGACCTTTCCATCAGGCAGAAGGTACAGAAGTCTGAAGACCCGCATATCCAGACATAGGAACAGCTTCTTCCCCACAGCTACAAGACTCCACAATGACTCCCCCTCGGGCCGATCTGTTCCCTGTAAGAACATTATTCACGACACCCTATGCTGCTCTTGCTCATGTATTTGCTTCGTTTAGCTCCTTGTTCCGCACTGTAACCAAACACTTTGTCGATGTACCATTTGTCAACGTACTCTGTTGATTATTCTTTTTGTCTATTATATATGTACTGTGTATGTTCCTTCAGTCGCAGAAAAATACTTTTCACTGTACTTTGGTACATGTGACAATAAATCAAATCAATCGATCAATACGTGCACGTGGTCCTGACTTTCCAGCTTGTCAATTTTTTCTCCTTCTAGTATTTAAAAGCTGGCAGTTCAGATGTTTGCTTTCCTGGCCTTGCTTGAACTACCAACCGAAAACACTGACCCATTTTGCGACAGAAAAAAAGTTTGCCCTTTATTTGTTCTCTACGCAACATGAAGCTTCCTTTCATCTCATGATGTGGAGTTAAAGTGGAAAGTTAATGGAACTGAAGACTCTACATACATTGTTATTTATCTTGTGCACGTTTTAATATTGAAATAGTGACTGGTCAACGTGCGAATGAGCTTCCATTTAGTTCCACACTTAATAACTTCTGACTTAATAACTTCTGTTTTCCCTGGGCACCTATTGGATAACCTAACCAAAAAGAGGGATACGGCTTCATGGCGCCAAGGACTAATATTTGATCCCGGCTCCGGGTCACTCCGTGTTCAGTTTGTACATTCTCCCCGTGTCTGCGTGGGTCTCACCCCACAACCCAAAGATGTGTAGCGTAGGTGGATAGGCCACGTTAAATTGCCCCTTAAATGTAAAAAGGAAAAACAGAGCGAGAGACATCTATCGATGGGAAATGATTCGTAAGATTTTTCCTTCAACTAAAAATTAAGCACATGAGTTATTGTTTTTTCTGGCGACTCAGTAGTTTCAACCCTTTCCTTTTTGGATGAGAGTTTTGAATTTCAGGCCTAGCTTGTAGGATACATCCAGAAGCTTTCCTCCAATGGGAGGAACCCCAGCACGTCCTGCCAATAGTTCTCTCAAATATATGACCAAGCTGTCTGTACCAATTTGTTTATTTTTATCAGCCATTTATCTGACACATATATAGTGTACTTAAGAATCTTAAAACCAAGCTATTCAGAGAGCCAGAGATGTAACTTCTGTTTCTACATTATAGAATGTGTACACTGTCTCCTCACAGAGAAATATCTCAGGAGTTCAAATTCCTACATATGCCAGAGTGGTGCGCACACTTGAACAATTAATAAAACATTGCAGAGCAGCAATAAAGTAAGGTAATTTTAACCTACAGAGTGAGAAGCATTCCTGTTCACTCTTGTCAGATTGACATCGAGGGATTCCATTCAGATTCCCAATCCTTCCATGATGCGTGGGAACCTCCGGAATGGGCAATCGGTCTCCTGAGTCTTGCTGTTAGTGACTTGGGAGAAATGGTTCCTGTATGTGTGATTTGCACATGGGAAGTAATCTGTAACTTACAGCAAAACTCAGATGAGAAGGAGAGGACACAAACTGGAAAGAAGAAGCACAAACTGCGAGAAGGGAGAGAAAGTTCATGTTATATGTGTTCTCATATAATGTGTTTATTATTGGAGCCAGCAGCTTTGGTGCTTCACTCCAAGGACTGCCTCACCTCCTTGAGTCTAGCAATCAGCATTGTAGCATGGAAATCTTTAATGAATTCAGTTAACTTTTGGTTTTATTTAATTTTTAATTTTTATAACTTGCTGTTGGGAGGGCCACACGGTAACACAGTGGTTAGCACTGCTGCCTACGGCGCTGAGGACCCAGGTTCGATCCCGGCCCTGGGTCACTGTCCGTGTGGAGTTTGCACATTCTCCCCATGTCTGCGTGGGTCTCACCCCCACAAACCAAAGATGTGCAGGTTAGGTGGATTGGCCACACTAAGTTGCCCCTTTATTGGAAACAAATAATTGGGTACACTAAATTTATTTTAAAAAATAACTTGCTGTTGTAAAAGTTACAAAATTGTATGAAAACTTTAGTTAAAGTTAATTACATTGATGAAAATTTTTGTGGAATCGTGATTGCAATCGGCTCACTTTCTCTGCTTGAAGGGGAATGTAACATTTGCTTAAAGAAATATATATTACCAAGGTGTGATGTTTCATGTTTAATAGGACATGTAACACAAGTCAGGTGATGTGCTACTTTATTAGTTTAATTGCGCCAAATGATGAATAATGTAGAATTCTTAGAAAGGAGAGATGTATCTCAAGTCCACAAAAGATTCTTGTTAACATAGATTTGAATTATCAAGGAACCTTGTGTATCAAGATGCATTAGTTAGATTCTGCCTGCACCTCTGAGCATTCAGTAATTTACGTTTGTGTTAATAGTAATGTGTGATGTCAGCATATGTTACTCTTCCCATTTGTTCATACATTACTATTGTATAAAATGTAAATGTGGCATCACGATTAGATTTATATATTTAAGTGTGCAGTTAAGCTCACTTAATTATGTTCATGCCGGAGTTACCCGAGGCACCGGACCTTATGGCCTCGCTTTAGAGTCCCCGAGCGGGTGTCGTTAAACACTGGTCTCCACAAACGTGTACCAGACTGTTGCAGAGCAAAGTACAACTATTCAACCTTAGTGTACTTCACTCATCCACTCATGAGAAACCAGATGCAGACTGTTGAGTAAAGGATCCAGTTTATTCAAGCTATCGCAAGGGCCTCTGACATTCCAAGTGGGACAACAAAAAAGCCCAGATTTAATGATAGTACAGAGAGTTATACTTCAAGATTCGATTGCAAGAAATTAGCATATAACAATCATTTGTTACTAGTTCTCTGTGTACAATCAGGATTATTGATTAAGGTTACATCATGCATAGTATATGAGAATAATTAACCAACCACATTAAGAGTCCACAAGCTTAATTAAACTATCCAATCATGTATGTTTGCAATTAGTGGTGTCAGTGGTCTGATATCTCGAGGGTAGCTGTCAATCACCTCCCCCCTGCCGTTTTAATGGCTCCTGTGTGTCATCCATCTACCCTCCTCGCTGTTATCAGCAGACTGATTGGAGCCACAGCCCCATAATTGAGCAACAAACCTTGACACCTAACACCTGCAAATTCCACCCCCGGAAACTGACCCCTTCAGAGACAAAGTGTGTCTTGTATTATTACACTTAGCAATTTGTTTTTAACCCTATAACTTTGTACCTTCTCCCAGTAGAATGGAACTAAAGGTTTTAAACTGGCTTTAGTTTAATTTCTATTATCTAATGCTGCCCAAATTGCCCTCTTCACAGGCGTTCTGGCACTCGGTGTCGCCCAGGTGATCGTGGGCCTCTGAATGGTCGGGCTCTGGGCAGGGTGGTACCTTGGCACTCCCGATGCCACCCAGGCACCGTTTGCACTGCCAGTCTTCCATGCTTGCAGTGCCACTGGGGTGCCACTATAGCAGTGCCAAGGTGCCGAGGTGGCATTTTGCCCATGCCGGGATCTGGCCCAGGAGTACCTGTCCTTATGAAGTGCAAGGGGCTTTCAAACCCCCTAATTAGTAATTTGGAGGGAGTGTCCAGAGGCCACATTGGGGAGGTGCAGCGATCAGCATGTCAAAGTATCGGGGGCTCTCCTGGCTACCTCCTCCCCAATGACATAATTCTCAGGACTCTTCCTCTCTTTCCTCCTCCTCCTCCCCCCACCCCCCCTTCCCCCCTGCCAGAACTAACGCGCAGTTTTGCCGCTGTTCCCCCTCGTTGCCTGTTTTCCCCACCCCCCCATTCTCCACTCAATGCCCACTCCCCCTTCCTCCCGTCACTGCAAGGTACCCCCGCCCCCGACAATGCCAACTTCACCCTCCCCCCAACTTCACTGCACGTTAAAGCCCTTCAAAGGCCTCGGCACTCCCCCCGTCCACCACCACACACAACGCGAACCCCTCCCCCTTTTGGGCTCACCAGAGGGGTGTGCTAGGGTCAGTGCCAAGCATGCCTTCTTCCTTCCCGGGGGCTATAGTGCCCTTGGCGTCCCCGACAGGAAGCCCTTGACTGTTTCCAGTCTTCCTAAAACTATTGTAAAGGCGTGGTGAAATTATTCGCTATGGGAGGATCATGAGGGCGGGATTCTCCCATCCCGCGGCAGAGTGTCCACGCCGTCATAAACGCTGTCGTCTTTTATGACGGCGTGAACGGGCCACTGCCAGGAGTAATTCTGGCCTCTACAGGGGGCCAGCACGGCGCTGGAGTGGTCCACACCGCTTCCAGGTGTACCTTCTCCATATCTGATTCTTTGTGGCTTCTCTCCACCTTTCAGATGTATCCATTCATGGTGGGGCTGTTGCGTATTCCCCAGTCTTTCCATCGGACCCGAGGGATTGCTCCCCAGGCCTTGACACTTAAAGAGGTTACTGAGCTTCCTTTTAAAATAATCCATAAACACTGCCTCTATGATAGTCACCACTGTTGTATTATATTGTATGTACTGCACTGCATACGAGGGTATTACGGTAAGACCCCTGTACTACAGGTACGGGGGTAGATCCCTGCCTACTGGCTCCGCCCAGTAGGCGGAGTATAAATGTGTGTGCTCTCTGAACTGCAGCCATTTCAGCAGCAGCTGTAGGAGGCCACACATCTCTGTGTAATAAAGCCTCGATTACTCTCTACTCTCGTCTCGTCGTAATCGATTGTGCATCAATTTATTACACAGAGATTTTACAAAGATGGACCTCTGCATCAAGCCGGATCGCCTGCAGCTGCATCCTTAAGCAGACAACACCAAAAAGGACGTCGCACATTGGCTAGCTTGCTTTGAAGCATACATCGGATCTGCGACAGACCCTATTCCAGAAGCACAGAAGCTCCAGATTCTGTACACGCGGCTGAGCTCTGATGTCTTTCCCCTCATCCAGGACGCGCCTACCTAGGCAGAGGCCATGCGCTACTGAAGGAGAACTACGCTCAGCAGACCAACAAGATCTACGCCAGGCACCTCCTGTCCACGCGGCACCAACTTCCCAGTGAGTCTGTGGAAGATTTCTTGCGTGCCCTGATCGCCCTGGTGAGAGACTGTGATTGCCAGGCTGTTTCGGCCGCTGAACATTCTAACCTGCTAATGAGAGACGCGTTCATTACGGGCATAAGGTTGGCCTACATCCGCCAGCGCCTCTTAGAAGGGGCTACGCTTGACCTCGCCCCGACCAAGAAACTAGCACTCTCGCTCACAGTCGTATGCCCCTGACCGCATGGCCCACCACTCCTGGGCATCGTGGACCCCGCCAGTGGCCACCCTATCGTGGACCCCATCAGCGACCTCCCCCAGCCAACCTCACGCCTGCGCCACGGGGGACCCAAGTGCTACTTCTGCGACAGCCAAAACACCCCCGGCAGCGCTGCCTGGCATGGAGCACGCTCTGCAAGGCCTGCGGCAAGAAAGGACATTTTGCTGCAGTATGCCAGGCCCGCTCAATCGCTGCTATTGTCCCTGCACCCCCCGCATGCGGCCAGTGGGCGCCGCCATATTCCTCACCTTGGGCGGGATTCTCCAATCCTGCGACAGAATGTCCACGCCGTCGTAAACGCCATTGTGTTTTATGACGGCGTGAATGAGCCACTGCCAGGACTAATTCTGGCCCCTACAGGGGATCAGCATGGCGCTGGAGTGGTTCACGCCGCTCTAGCTGCCGATCCCGGTGGGAACTGGGTGCTGCGGGATCCGTGTATGCGCAGTGGCGCCGACGTGCACAGCACAGTGGCCTCCTTCAACGCACCGGCCCCGACGCAACATGGCGCAGGAGTACAGGGGTCGGCACGTAGGAAAAGAGGCCGGGGGACAGAGAGGCCGGCCTGCCGATCGGTGGGTCCCAATCGCATGCCAGGCCGCATCGGAGGCCCCCTACACCCCCACCCACAGGCCGCCACCCGATCTTTGCACGCAGAGTTCCCGCAGGCTGCGATCAGGTGTGTGTCATGATATTCAAACACACACATCATGATGGACACACTAACAGGCAAATCAGAGCACACAACACCACAACCAATCACAGACAAGAACACCAACCACATAAAAAGCACGAGCACGACACCTGGAGGTCAGTAGGTCTGGGGAGAAGGAAACAAGAAAGAGCTGTTGAAACACCACAAGCAGGGAGCCCCCCACGTGCAGAGTGCAAAGACCAAGTTGTAAATAGTGAGTTTAAATAAAGAAGCGTTGTACCATATGCAACTGTGTTGGCTCTTCTGTGTGTTAGAACACCCAACA
This sequence comes from Scyliorhinus torazame, assembly GCF_047496885.1. Taxonomy (NCBI): domain Eukaryota; kingdom Metazoa; phylum Chordata; class Chondrichthyes; order Carcharhiniformes; family Scyliorhinidae; genus Scyliorhinus; species Scyliorhinus torazame. Next base: position 322,365,607 of record NC_092709.1, read on the forward strand.
CCACATGGTACAGGAGTGGATCGATACCTGCCTACCAACCTGCCATTCTGGACATGGACCACACCGGCAAACCGCAGCCGATGCAAGTCACGGGGAACCTAGGCACCAACTGGAAGCTCTACAGGCAGCGATTTGACCTGTACATCCGTGCCACCGAAAAACAGAATGTCTCGGATGATTCGAAGATTGCAATGCTCCTCTTCTACGCAGGCCCCCACCCAAACGATGTCTATAATTCACTGGTGTTCGAGGAAGGCGAAAACCAGGCCAAATATGACACGGTCATCCTCAAAATGGACCAGCACTTTCAAACTGAAGTAAACGAAACTTTCGAAAGATACATCTTTCAGCAACGCCTGCAAGGTAAGGAGGAGCTTTTTCAACCCTTTTTGACGCACCTCCGGATTCTAGCGCAGTCCTGCGGTTACGGCACCACCACAGAGTCCATGATCAGGGACCAGATTGTTTTTGGCGTTGCCTCTAGTGGCCTACGCCAGCAGCTTCTTAAAATAAAGAGCCTCACCTTAGCGTCTGCTGTGGAAGCCTGTGTCCTCCATGAAAATGCTGCCTGCCGTTTTGCCCGATTTCAGGCGTCCGAGTTGGCACGGAGGGGGTCCCCAGCCGTCGAATCGGCAAGCCAGGCCGCCCACGACGTTGAACGCATCCAGGCCGTCGATTTCTTCCCGCCCCACGGCCCGGACGACAGCGGCCGCTTCCCGCGCTTTTCGCGGTCTCCCGCGCAGGTGCGCGCCAAGAATAACGGCCACAACGAGGGACGCACTGCGCAGGCGCGCCCACCGCAAGATCGCACTGCGCATGCGCAGTGGCGCAACGAACGCCGTGACGTCATGACGTGCAGCAATTGTGGAGGTCTACACTTAAAAGGGCAATGTCCTGCAAAATACCGACAGTGCAACAGATGTGCCATGATAGGCCACTACGCAGCCCGCTGTCGTGCGGCTCAACCCATGGATCCGGCGCATCCTCGACAACCTCGCACACGAGTCAGGACCGTCCAGCCCACGCATCACGACTTCCAGTTAAGTGATGCAGATGACCAGGATGACTTCCGAGTTGCCGTCATTGATGTCAACAAGGTCAATGCCATCAATCCAGACGATGAGTGGTGTGCCACCCTGACGGTCAACCGATCGCGCGTCGCCTTCCGTCTGGACACCGGCGCATCCGCCAACCTGATTGCTTACTCTGCAGTCCAGGCCATGAAGGTCAAACCACCCATCACACCATCCCGGCTTAAGATGGTTGACTATAACGGGAACGTTATCCCGTCCGTAGGATCTTGCCAGCTACAGGTGACTCACAAGAGGTACACGGCCACACTCCCCTTCGAAGTTGTGGGCTCATCAAAGGACTCGTTACTGGGCGCACAAGCGTGTAAGGTCCTTCACCTGGTACAGCGCATCATGTCTCTCTCTCCAGATGAGATATCCGACTTCCCGGATGCTGAGTTCCACGCGAATCTCCATTCCCTCCTCGCTCACAACCAGGAGGTTTTTGAAGGCATGGGGACATTGCCACACACGTACAAGATTCGACTCAGACCGGACGCCATCCCTGTCGTTCACGCACCTCGCAGGGTTCCTGCGCCTCTCAAAGACCGCCTCAAGGCACAACTGCAGATTCTTCAGGACCAAGGGGTCCTATCCAAGGTCACGGAGCCCACGCCATGGGTCAGCTCCATGGTCTGTGTAAAGAAGCCCTCTGGCGAGCTCCGTATATGTATAGATCCAAAAGATCTGAACAACAACATCATGCGGGAACACTATCCCATCCCGAAACGAGAAGACCTCACCAGCGAGATGGCGCGAGCCAACATATTCACTAAATTGGATGCGTCCAAAGGATTCTGGCAGATCAAACTGGACCCGGCCAGCCGAAGACTATGCACATTCAACACCCCTTTTGGCAGATTCTGCTACAACCGGATGCCATTCGGCATCATTTCGGCATTTGAAGTATTCCACCGCATTATGGAGCAGATGATGGAAGGCATCGAAGGGGTACGTGTATATGTGGACGATATCATCATTTGGTCCACCACTCCGCAGGAACACATGCATCGTCTTCGACGTGTCTTCACCCGCATACGGCAAAATGGCCTGCGTCTCAACCGTGCGAAGTGTGCTTTCGGCCAGACGGAGCTGAAATTCCTCGGGGACCACATCTCAAGGTCCGGGGTCCGTCCCGATGCAGACAAGGTTAGCGCCATCACAGCCATGCCACGACCGGCTGACAAGAAGGCTGTCTTAAGATTCCTGGGCATGGTCAACTTCCTTGGGAAGTTCATTCCCAACCTGGCTTCTCATACAACAAACATGCGCCATCTCGTAAAAAAATCGACGGAATTCAACTGGCACCAGTCGCATCAGCGGGAATGGGAGGAGCTCAAGCACAAACTGGTCACGGCACCAGTGCTGGCCTTCTTTGACACGACTCGCCCTACAAAGATCTCAACAGACGCCAGCCAATCTGGTATTGGAGCGGTACTCCTGCAAAAAGACAGCACGTCATCATGGGCCCCGGTTGCGTATGCCTCACGAGCCATGACCCCTACCGAACAGCGCTACGCGCAAATCGAAAAAGAATGCCTGGGCTTGTTAACTGGACTGGACAAGTTCCACGACTATGTGTATGGCCTGCCACGATTCACGGTCGAAACTGACCACCGCCCCCTGGTCAACATCATTAACAAAGACCTGAACGACATGACTCCTCGCCTCCAGCGCATCTTACTTAAACTCAGGAGGTACGATTTTGAACTGATCTACACTCCGGGGAAGGAACTCATAGTGGCGGACACTCTTTCCCGAGCAGTGAGCACACCACCAGATGCGGAGGGGTTCGTGCGTCAAATTGAGGCACACGTGACTCTGACAGCAGCAAATATGCCAGCTGATGATCCTTGTCTGGCCCACATACGCGCAGAGACGGCGACTGACCCTCTGCTGCAGCGAGTGATGCGCCACATGACGGAAGGGTGGCTAAAAGGGCAGTGCCCCCAGTTTTATAATGTGCGAGATGATCTCACCAATATAGACGGGGTCCTTATGAAATCGCATAGGATCGTCATTCCACACAGTGTGCGCCAGATGATTCTTCGTCAACTACACGAAGGCCACTTGGGCGTCGAAAAATGCAGACGAAGGGCCCGGGAGGCGGTATATTGGCCGGGTATTAATGAAGACATAGCCAACATGGTGCTCAACTGCACAACCTGTCAGAGGTTTCAGCCAGCGCAACCTCCGGAAACACTTCTACCACACGAGATGGTGACGTCCCCCTGGGCGAAGGTGGGTGTTGACCTATTTCACGCGCTCGGCAGAGATTACATTGTTATTATAGACTACTTCTCAAACTACCCGGAAGTCATGCCTCTCCATGATCTGACGTCGTCCGCAGTCATTGGGGCCTGCAAGGAAACGTTTGCTCGCCACGGCATTCCAAGGACTGTCATGTCAGACAATGGACCTTGTTTTGCCAGCCGTGAATGGTCGTCCTTTGCCGCAGCATATGGTTTCACTCATGTGACATCCAGCCCTCTGCATCCACAATCGAACGGGAAGGCTGAAAAGGGTGTCCACATCGCAAAGCGGCTCCTGTGCAAGGCGGCTGATGACGGATCGGACTTTAACCTTGCCTTGCTGGCCTATCGATCGGCCCCGTTATCCACGGGCCTCTCGCCAGCGCAGCTACTAATGGGTCGCTCCCTCAGGACGACGGTACCTTCCGTCCTGGCACCGACAACAGACCATGAGGCGGTTCTTCGGAACATGCAACTGCAGCGTGATCGCCAGAAAGGTCGGTACGACACACGAGCGACGGACCTGCCCCCCCTGTCCTCCGGAGACAAAGTACGCGTCCATCAACCGTATGGTGGCTGGTCAGCACCGGCCGAAGTCCTCCGACAAGTGGCTCCCCGCTCGTTCCTGGTTCGCATGCCGGATGGTTCCGTGCGTCGCCGCAATCGGCGCGCCCTTCGCCGACTTCCACGCTCACAGCCACACAACACGCCAGATCCTCAACAGGCTTCCGAGGATGACTTTGTGGAGCTGCCGCACATCACGCCCTTTCCATCGCCACCCATGGCCATGCCTGCACAGCAGCCGGTGGTTCTTGATCCACCCTTAAGGCGGTCAACCCGAATTCGTCGCAAACCCATTAGAATGGACTTATAATACAGTTCATATGTTTAATAAGTTGGACAATTTTACATGATAACCTGTTGTTGTTTATCGTTCCAGATGTCGTCTGACTGGACAACTGTTCAAATTTTTTTTTCTTCTTCTCTCGTTCGCATTTCTGTTATGTTATGGTACAACTGGATTCATGTGACGCACTCGACATCGCCCCATGTACATAGTTCCGTCATAGACACATGCTGCACACGACACACACACACTCTTAGATGCACTCACGTCACGATCATATTTATTACCACGTAGGCACATATCTTTGTAAAAAGGGGGGATGTCATGATATTCAAACACACACATCATGATGGACACACTAACAGGCAAATCAGAGCACACAACACCACAACCAATCACAGACAAGAACACCAACCACATAAAAAGCACGAGCACGACACCTGGAGGTCAGTAGGTCTGGGGAGAAGGAAACAAGAAAGAGCTGTTGAAACACCACAAGCAGGGAGCCCCCCACGTGCAGAGTGCAAAGACCAAGTTGTAAATAGTGAGTTTAAATAAAGAAGCGTTGTACCATATGCAACTGTGTTGGCTCTTCTGTGTGTTAGAACACCCAACACCACAGTGTGGACGGCGCCGGTGGGACTCAGCGTTTTAACTGCGGCCGCTCGGCCCATCCCGGGCCGAGAATTGGCGGACCGTGCTGTTGGCCTGCCTTGCTCTGCTTTAAGCCAGCGATTTAGCCCTGTGCTAAACCAGCCCCTATGAGGAAAGGCTGTAAAACCTCCAAGAAAATATAACACCAGGAAATAGTCAAGTGTTTAAAATGTTTGAGAGAACAGATAATTTGAATCACAGAATCATTACAACACAGGAGACATTTTGCCCCTCATGTCTGTGCCTGCTGTCTGAATGAGCAATCCACCTTATGCTTTTCCACCTTCCCTCCATAACCATGCACATTCTTCCCTTTCAGATAATAATTCAATTCCCTCTTGAATGCCTCAGTTGAACCAGCCTTCGCCACACTCTGAAGCAGTGTATTCCAGATCTTAACCAAAGTTTCTCTCATGTCTCCATTGCTTCCATTGGCAATTATCTTAAATCTGTACCCCCTTGGTCTTGATCTTTCTATCAGTGGAAACATTTTTTCCGAATCGCACCTCGTCATTTTGAATACCTCTATCAAATCTTCTCTCAACCTTCTCCAAGGAAAATAGTCCCAACTTCTCTAATCTATCTTGACAACTGAAGTTTCTCATGCCTCAAACCACTCCCATGAGTCATTTCTGCACTCCATTCAGTACCTTCACATACTAGTGTGGTGCCCAGAACTGGACGCAGTACCCCAGCTGAGGCTGAGCCAGTGTTTTATAGAAGTTTAAAATGACCTCCTCACTTTTGGATTCTATTTTCTTATTAATAATGCCAAAGATACTGTATATTTTGTTCATAGCTTTCGAGGTATGCAGCACAGAAAAGGCCCTTCGGCCCGTCGCATCTGCGCCAGTCAAAAACAACCACCTAACTATTCTAATCCCATTTTCCAGCACTTGGCCCATAGCCTTGTGTGCCGTGGCATCACAAGTGCACATCTAAATACTTCTTAAATGTTATGAGGGTCTCTTCCTCCACCATCCTTTCAGGCAGTGAGTTCCAGACTCCCATCACCCTCTGGATGAAAACGTTTTTCCTCACATCCCCCCTAAACCACCTGCCCCTTACCTTAAATTTATGCCCCGCACCCCGGGCCATCGATCGCTCCACCAAGGGGAAAGGTTTGTTCCTGTCTACACAATGCCCCTCATAATTTTCTAATGATAATAATCGTTTATTGTCACAAGTGGGCTTCAATGAAGTTACTGTGAAAAGCCCCTAGACGCCACATTCCGACACCTGTTCAGGGAGGCCAGTAATGGAATTGATCCCGCGCTGCTGGCATTGTTGTGCATTACCGGCCAACTGTTTAGCCCACTGTGCTAAACCAGCCCCTCAATGCAGGGAGGACATCTCAATTATGTCCACCCCTCAGTCTCCTATACTCCAAGAAAAACAACCCCAGTCTGTCCAATCCCTCTTCATAACTAAAACACTCCAGCCCATGCAACATCCTGATAAATCTCCTCTGCACCGTTTCCAGTGCTGTCACATTCCTCCGATAATGTGGATTCCAGAACTGCACACAATACTCTAGCTGTGGCCTATCTAATGTTTTATGCTATTCCAGTATAACCTCCCTGCTCTTAAACTCCATGCCTCGGCTATTAAAGGCACTTTCAACCCCCTTTAGAATTGTACTCTATTTTATATTACCTCTCCATTTTCTTCCTATCAGATTGAATGACTTCACACTTCCCTGCATTGAATTTCATCTGCCACTTTGTCCACCAAATCCCCCAACCTGTTCACGTCCTTTTAAAGTGATAGAGGTGTACAAGGTGATTGGATTGGATTTGTTTATTGTCACGTGTACCGAGGTACAGTGAAAAGTATTTTTCTGCGAGCAGCTCAACAGATCATTAAGTACATCAGAAGAAAAGGGAATAAAAGAAAATACATAATAGGGCAACACAAGGTATACAATGTAACTACATAAGCACTGGCATCGGATGAAGCATACAAGGTGTAGTGTTAATGAGGTCAGTCCATAAGAGGATCATTTAGGAGTCTGGTGACAGTGGGGAAGAAGCTGTTTGAGAGGCATTGATAGAGTGGATAGCCAGACACTTTCCCCCAGGGTGGAAATGGCTGTCACAAGGGGACATAATTTTAAGGTGATTGGAGGAAGGTATAGGGGAGATGTGAGACGTTGGTTCTTTACACAGAGTGGTGGGTGCTGTTGCCAATCGGCACCGGAGACGCTAATAATGATGCTGATATAGAACAAAGAAAAGTACAGCACAGGAACGGGCCCTTCGGCCCTCCAAGCCTGTGCCGACCATGCTGCCCGTCTAAACTAAAATCTTGTGTCCGTATCCCTCTATTCCCATCCTATTCATGTATTTGTCAAGATGCCCCTTAAATGTCACTATCGTCCCTGCTTCCACCACCTCCTCCGGTAGCGAGTTCCAGGCACCCACTACCCTCTGCATAAAAAACTTGCCTCGTACATCTACTCTAAACCTTGCCCCTCGCACCTTAAACCTATGCCCCCTAGTAATTGACCCCTCTACCCTGGGGAAATGCCTCTGACTATCCACTCTGTCTACGCCCCTCATAATTTTGTAGACCTCTATCAGGTCGCCCCTCAACCTCCGTCGTTCCAGTGAGAACAAACCGGGTTTATTCAACAATTTATTCAAATGACAGTTGTTAATGATGATATTGCTTTTCAGAGTCGCCAGGTATCAAATGATACCACAACAAGGTTTTACTGGATATCGATCAAAGACCAAACAACCAGTTAGTTAGTTCAAGTTCAAGGATAGTTTATTTACACACAAGAATTACTTCGACATGCAACATAAAACACTGCAAGCTAAATTACATCTTACACTACAACAACCTGTACTTAACTTCAGGCACCCGGCTTTATGCAGAGGAACAAGGCCTTTGTTCAGTTCTTGCGTGGCTGAGTCTGGAGAAGTGACTTCGTTTCTGATGGGCTCATCCGTCTGGTAGCGATCGTTGGTCTGGAACTTGTCTTCTGGTCGTGATGCTGCACTTGGTTTTAGGTGTAGGTGGGGGTCAAGAGAGACCAAGCGCCGGGGCCAAGAGAGACTGAACACATGGCAGTGTCTCTTTATCCTTCTGGGGTTTTGCACTCTTTTGGGCAGTCCTTAGCTTTGGACCCAATAATTTGTCAGGCTTCGATTGCTGCCTTCACATTTGGCCAATAAAGGGGCGGGTGCCTTGATGGTGGGGCGTGTCCTGAGCGGTCATTGACCTTGGCTTTTTGGGCTCCCTGAGCAAAGGGAGTGGTGCTGATGAGTCTGTTTCTGTATCTGTTACCTGAGTACAGGTCTTTTGTTCTGGGGAATTGGGCCATTAGAATGCAAAGTAGCTGGGGGTTTTGATAGAGTCTAGTTATCTGAGTTGTCAAGAGACATAAGTTCTGAGCGTCTGAGTCCTGGGTTGACCATGTTTCCCAGGGTCCTTTGCAGGTGGCCATATTTCCCGGGATCCTTTGTAAGTGGCCATCCCAGATGGGTACATCCCGTCCTTTTGATCCTGAACGCGATCCTCATCCGTCTTTGGTGCGCCGGTTACCCTTGGTCAAGGACAGGTTTTACACTACTCTGTCCTATATTTTTGGAGTATTTACCTAATTTTATCAACACATCATAAATTTATGAACTCTAAGGGGCCACTATAAAACATTTAATCATTATACATTTAAATTATTTACACAAAGGAACCTCTAACTATCATTACCTAAGCTACTCTCATGCTGCTGGCAAATATCAAAAAGGAACTTATGTACAATACAAACATTTTTAAGAAATAAACAGCAGCATCACACCTCTACTTAATCAATAACAGTCATAGAAGAAGTACAATCTTTATTTTGTCAGTGAAAAAGGTTTAAAAGGTTTGTGGGGTTTGTTGGATTCCAAGGAAAAGGGCTCGGAGTGTGTATATCGGGGAGCGGGAGGCTCTCCTTCGTCATTTGCGGAGTCTAAGTGTCTGAACGACACTGCAGAGTATTGCTTTTACCAAAAGGGCTTCTACTGTATAGGAAAGGGAATACCATTTTACAATGTTTTTGCACCATGTGGGGTTTTCCGTGTTTATTTTAATGTGAGGAGTTGTGTCCGGCTAGGGGTCTCATATTGTATGGTCATGTCCGGGGCCGGTGTGGTGTGGGGTACAAAGGCTGTCAACGCACGCAGTTGTAGGAGTCCAGCAATGATCACAATGGAGCTCATCAGTCCTGTCTATATCTTGTCTTTTTGTTCTTCGTTCTTCGTATATTCCTGAGGGTGCAAGCATAATATCTGTTATTATCGTTGGTTAACATCTCGTTTTGTTTGTCTTTCTCTCTTCAACTTCAATTACCCATTAGAATCAGTACCACCTGTGACTCCCTCATTTTTCTTTTTTAAATACCCATTTTAGAGACAAGACATCCGAAAAAAAAATTCTGTTTAAGTGCAAAAAAATCCCGCAGCTTGTGGTCGATGCGGTGAGTGGGTGGACAATTTCTCCGTCCAGGATCCAGAGGTAGTTCACGTAAAGCAACAAATGTGGAACAACCAAGTGTGTCAAACATGTAAATAGCAGTTGAGGTAGCGACCAAAGAGTTGCGGAAGGTAAAGAGTTGAGTGTACAGGCTGTGGCAAAAGGCATTCTTTAAACCACACTAATGAGCAGATAAGGGGAAACAAAGGCCTGCCAAGACAGTAAGGAGTGTAAAAAACCATTCCAGATTACTTGGTGATCGAAACATGAGGTGCGTGTGGGCAAGAATGGATGGGATTCCCCGGGTAGGGCGGTGATCAATGCTGTTGCTCTACTACCCGAGCTTGGCTGACCGGATGCATTGGGGGTCCTCAGGCGGGGCAGAGATTCGTGCCGTTACTCTCTACCTGGGTGACCGAATGAGCAGAAAGAAGTTGTAACGTGGGATCCAACAATTTGTTTCTTTAACGGACATTCGGGAGTAAATGGCGTCAGAAGAGTAACCATGACTGTATCAAGAAGTTTTGTAACTGGCCGACATTAATTAAAACCATGTAGCAATAAGAAAGAAAGAAAGCGGGCAGGTTCCATCAGGAAATAGGACACCGTAATTCATATGCGGTTCCTTTTTCTCATCATCTGGACACCTCCGGGTTCCATATCAAAAAGCATCGCGAAAGGGTTAATTGGATTAAGCCAGTTTTCAGAGGCTAGATTCACAGTATAAAAGTTATCCACCTACAGTGCAGACTTTGCACTGAGTGCTGAATTTGGTGCATTTGAGTGCTATAGTGAGAGTTTGGTGACTGAGGGAGTGCTGAGTTAGGTGCATTTGAGTGCTATAGTGAGAGTTTGGTGACTGAGGGAGTTCGGTGAGGAGGGAGTAAGGTGCTCCTTTCATTTTGTTTCCTAGATTTCCGCAAAGAGTGAGAAGGGAGCCAGGAGTTTACAGAGAGTGCAGCTGATTGGGATCAGAGTCGGGGGTCCAGTTGGTCCACAGGGGAGCTATATTCTGTAAGGTAAGAGGGGATGGAGGCTAGGCCAGTTGCATGCTCCTCCTGTAGGATGTGGGTGGTGAAGGATACCACCGGTGTCCCCGCTGACTATACCTGCGGGAAGTGCACCAAACTCCAGCTCCTCAAAGACCGTGTTAGGGAACTGGATGGAGCTGAAGCTGGATGAACTTCGGATCATCCGGGTGGCAGAGTGGGTGACAGAGAAGAGTTACAGGGAGGTAACCACACCCAAGGTACGGGACAAGAGTAGCTGGGTTACAGTCAGAGGAAAGAAAACAAACAGGCAGACAGCGCAGGGATCCCTCGTGGCCGTTGCCCTTCAAAACAAGTATACCGTTTTGGATGCTGTTGGGGGGGATGACCTACCGGGGGAAGGCCCTAGCGGCCAGGTCTCTGGCACTGAGTTTGGCTCTGGGGCTCAGAAGGGAAGCGGGGAGAATAGAAAAGCAATAGTAGTAGGAGATTCAATGGTTAGGGGAATAGATAGGAGATTCTGTGGTCGTGAGTGAGACTCCCGGAAGGTATGTTGCCTCCCGGGTGCCAGGGCCTGGGATGTCTCGGATCGTGTCTTCAGGATCCTTAAGGGGGGGGGCAGCCAGACGTCGTGGTGCACATTGGTACCAACGACATAGGTAGGAAAAGGTGTGTGGAGGTAACAAAAGAGTTTAGGGAGTTAGGCTGGAAGTTAAAAGCCAGGACAGACAGAGTTGTCATCTCTGGTTTGTTGCCGGTGCCACGTGATAGCGAGGCTAGGAATAGGGAGAGAGTGCAGTTGAACACGTGGCTGCAGGAATGGTGTAGGAGGGAGGGCTTCAGGTATTTGGATAATTGGAGCGCATTCTGGGGAAGGTGGGACCTGTACAGCAGGACGGGTTGCATCTGAACCAGAGGGGCACCAATATCCTGGGAGGGAGGTTTTCCAGTACTCTTTGGGAAGTGTGGTGGTATGTATTAGGGGTAATACGGTACACCATGAATGCCGAGGAGCTATTGGAGGACAGATGCTGGGTCCCGATTGGATCTGCCGCCTATTTGGCTCCATCAGATAGGCGGGGTATAAGAACCCGTTTTACTCCCCGCAGCTGCATTCTGTGACTGAGCTGCTGGGGAACAAGTCTGCTCAATAAAGCCTCGATTGAAGTTCTTTACGTCTCGCCTCGTGTGTGATCGATGGTGCTACAGGAGGGTTTAAACTAATTTGGCAGGGGAATGGGAACCGGATTTGTAGTCCAGCAACTAAGGTAGCCAATATGCAGGACGCCACGGCGTGTAGTGAGGCAGTGGGGAAGGGAACACTGACAAAGGAGAGTACTTGCAGGCATGGAGATGGGTTGAAGTGTGTATACTTCAACGCAAGAAGCATCAGGAATAAAGTGGGTGAACTTAAGGCATGGATCGGTACTTGGGACTACGATGTGGTGGCCATCATGGAAACATGGATAGAAGAGGGGCAGAAATGGTTGTTGGAGGTCCCTGGTTATAGATGTTTCAATAAGATTAGGGAGGGTGGTAAAAGAGGTAGGGGGCTGGCATTGTTAACTAGAGATAGTATAACAGCTGCAGAAAGGCAGTTCGAGGCGTATCTGCCTACTGAGGTAGTATGGGTTGAAGTCAGAAATAGGAAAGGAGCAGTCACCTTGTTAGGAGTCTTCTATAGGCCCCCCAATAGTAGCAGAGATGTGGAGGAACAGATTGGGAAACAGATATTGGAAAGGTGGAGAAGTCACATGTGTTGCTAACTTTGGTTGGTTCAATTGGCTCTGTTTTATAACCGTTGCTCTCGAGTTGCCAGGTATCTTTATGATACCGCCACAAGGTTCAAGTTCAAGTAATGATCAATAACTCTATACACCGATTAGTAAGACTCAAATCAAAGCACATTTATTATCCACAGTAATCGCTACTCATGCACAAATTCTACGTCTAAGCTACTTCTACGACTAACAGGCCTATACTTAGCTTCGGACTGGCCCACCAGGTCAGGGGAACAAATGGCCTTTCGTTCGGGTTCTGAGTCTGCGGGATTCAAAGTTGTTACGGATTGGTAGCTAGGAGCGCCTATCTCGTAGCGAGCGTTGACTTAAGACTTACTGGATCTCGGCGGCAGTTGACCCGGTCACGGTCAAGGTTGGTTCGCGTTGCTGGGTGACCCGGTCAAGAAGAACGATTTGAGCTTGGGGGCTTAACTTTATAGTCCCCAGGGGCTTCCCGCCTTTCGGGGCGGACCCTATACCTGGTTCCAGGTGATTGGACTTCGTTCCAATCGCCTTGTTCGATTTCTCCAAAACTGGAGTGGTTCCCTGATCGATGGGCGGTCTTGAGGTGTCCGTTAACCTCTTTTGTGTTGGCTCCTGCTGGCACCGGGGAGTCTGGCTTAGCTTTGTTTGTCCCAAATGTTGCGATTGTTCCCGGGGAATTGCTTATTCGTATGTAGATGGCTGCTACATTATTATGCAGATGGCTGCTTGTATCGATGCTGTCTGGGCTTTTGCAGAGTTTAATACACAGTAAACTTGCACCTGCTGGTTTCTGCCTGTGTTGGCTGAATTTCCCTGCAGCCTTTGCTGTTTTCCATTTTACATCGGGAGTTGGCCACCCCAGGTGGCTACACAGGGTAGTAGTCATGGGTAACTTCAACTTCCCAAACATTGAGTGGAAACTCTTTAGATCAAATAGTTTGGATGGGGTGGTGTTTGTGCAGTGTGTCCAGGAAGCTTTTCTAACACAGTATGTAGATTGTCCGACCAGAGGGGAGGCCATATTGGATTTGGTACTTGGTAATGAACCAGGGCAAGTGATAGATTTGTTAGTGGGGGGAGCATTTTGGAGATAGTGACCACAATTCTGTGACTTTCACTTTATTAATGGAGAGGGATAGGTGCATGCAACAGGGCAAGGTTTACAATTGGGGGAAGGGTAAATACGATGTTGTCAGACAAGAATTGAAGTGCATAAGTTGGGAACATAGGCTGTCAGGGAAGGACACAAGTGAAATGTGGAACTTGTTCAAGGAGCAGGTACTACGTGTCCTTGATATGTATGTCCCTGTCAGGCAGGGAAGAGATTGTTGAGTGAGTCAAGAGAGGTTGAATGTCTTGTTAAGAGGAAAAAGGAGATTTATGTAAGGCTGAGGAAACAAGGTGCAGACAGGGCGCTGGAGGGATACAAGATAGCCAGGAGGGAACTGAAGAAAGAGATTAGGAGAGCTAAGAGAGGGCATGAACAATCTTTGGCGGGTAGGATCAAGGAAAACCGCAAGGCCTTTTACACATATGTGAGAAATATGAGAATGACTAGAGCGAGGGTATGTCCGATCAAGGACAGTAGCGGGAGATTGTGTATTGAGTCTGAAGAGATAGGAGAGGTCTTGAATGAGTACTTTTCTTCTGTATTTACAAATGAGAGGGGCCATATTGTTGGAGAGGACAGTGTGAAACAGACTGGTAAGCTCGAGGAAATACTTGTTAGGAAGGAAGATGTGTTGGGCATTTTGAAAAACTTGAGGACAGACAAGTCCCCCGGGCCTGACGGGATATATTCAAGGATTCTATGGGAAGCAAGAGATGAAATTGCAGAGCCGTTGGCAATGATCTTTTCGTCCTCACTGTCAACAGGGGTGGTACCAGGGGATTGGAGAGTGGCGAATGTCGTGCCCCTGTTCAAAAAAGGGACGAGGGATAACCCTGGGAATTACAGGCCAGTTAGTCTTACTTCGGTGGTAGACAAAGTAATGGAAAGCGTACTGAAGGATAGGATTTCTGAGCATCTGGAAAGACACTGCTTGATTAGGGATAGTCAGCACAGATTTGTGAGGGGTAGGTCTTGCCTTACAAGTCTTATTGAATTCTTTGAGGAGGTGACCAAGCATGTGGATGAAGGTAAAGCAGTGGATGTACATGGATTTTAGTAAGGCATTTGATAAGGTTCCCCATGGTAGGCTTATGCAGAAAGTAAGGAGGCATGGGATAGTGGGAAATTTGGCCAGTTGGATAACGAACTGGCTAACTGATAGAAGTCAGAGAGTGGTGGTGGATGGCAAATATTCAGCATGGATCCCAGTTACCAGTGGCGTACCGCAGGGATCAGTTCTGGGTCCTCTGCTGTTTGTGATTTTCATTAATGACTTGGATGAGGGAGTTGAAGGGTGGGTCAGTAAATTTGCAGACTATACGAAGATTGGTGGAGTTGTGGATAGTGAGGAGGGCTGTTGTCGGCTGCAAAGAGACATAGATAGGATGCAGAGCTGGGCTGAGAAGTGGCAGATGGAGTTTAACCCTGAAAAGCGTGAGGTTGTCCATTTTGGAAGGACAAATATGAATGCGGAATACAGGGTTAACGGTAGAGTTCTTGGCAATGTGGAGGAGCAGAGAGATCTTGGGGTCTATGTTCATACATCTTTGAAAGTTGCCACTCAAGTGGATAGAGCTCTGAAGAAGGCCTATGGTGTGCTAGCGTTCATTAACAGAGGGATTGAATTTAAGAGCTGTGAGGTGATGATGCAGCTGTACAAACCTTTGGTGAGGCCACATTTGGAGTACTGTGTACAGTTCTGGTTGCCTCATTTTAGGAAGGATGTGGAAGCTTTGGAAAAGGTGCAAAGGAGATTTACCAGGATGTTGCCTGGAATGGAGAGTAGGTCTTACGAGGAAAGGTTGAGGGTGCTAGGCCTTTTCTCATTCGAACAGAGAAGGATGAGGGGCGACTTGATAGAGGTTTATAAGATGATCAGGGGAATAGATAGAGTAGACAGTCAGAGACTTTTTCCCCGGGTGGAACAAACCATTCCAAGGGGACATAAATTTAAGGTGAATGGTGGAAGATATAGGGGGGATGTCAGAGGTAGGTTCTTTACCCAAAGAGTAGTGGGGGCATGGAATGCACTGCCTGTGGAAGTAGTTGAGCCGGAAACATTTCGGGACCTTCAAGCAGCTATTGGATAGGTACATGGATTACGGTAGAATGATATAGTGTAGATTAATTTGTTCTTGAGGACAGCGCGGTAGCATTGTGGATAGCACAATTGCTTCACAGCTCCAGGGTCCCAGGTTCGATTCCGGCTTGGGTCACTGTCTGTGCGGAGTCTGCACATCCTCCCAGTGTGTGCGTGGGTTTCCTCCGGGTGCTCCGGTTTCCTCCCACAGTCCAAAGATGTGCAGGTTAGGTGGGTTGGCCATGATAAATTGCCCTTCGTGTCCAAAATTGCCCTTAGTGTTGAGTGGAGGTGGTGACCTTGGGTAGGGTGCTCTTTCCAAGAGCCGGTGCAGACACAATGGGCTGGATGGCCTCCTTCTGCACTGTAAATTGAATGATAATCTATGATTAATCTAGGACAAAGGTTCGGCACAACATCGTGGGCCGAAGGGCCTGTTCTGTGCTGTATTTTTCTATGTTCTATGTAACGGGAGTCAGCCTCTGAGGTTGCCAAAATCATGTGTGTCGTTTCTGTGCTGTGGCCGCGTGGGCCATCGTGGGATCTGAATCGTCATTCCTTACTAATCGACAAGAGTTGTTGCGGTGCCAATGGGGGGTTCGTTTGTCATGAGGGGCGGTAGCTGCAAAGGCCAAATTTCCGTTGTCGGGCAGTGGCGGTGGCTCTGACTGGGGCAGTGAAAGGGGCTACAGGGGGCCAAACATGTCCTGGTCATGGTTCCAGGGGCTGTTGCTGTCGTCCGAATCAAGCTCAAGGTGGAAAGGCGTACCTGTGGTCGGGTCTGTGGGCGTGGACGTGCTGTCCTGGCTGGTGGGGGGCTGGTCTAAGTTGTCGATGGGCGGGGTGGAATCATTTGCCATTGCTAGGGAGACGTGGTGGGAGTGGCTACATTGGCTTCCATAAACTTTAAGCTGGTTGATATGGAACCAACCTGTTTTTCCATTGGGGTACGTTATTTTGTACACAGAGGGCTCACTTTATCCGAAATGGAGTAGGGTCCTGCAAATGTAGGGGTGAGGAATGAACTGGGATTATACAGGGTAACCATCACTTGCTGGCCGACTGTATACTCTACTGGGTGGACTGTTTTATCAAAGCAGGCCTTACTCTGCTTTTTCCTAGCGCCTGGGATGGGCTGTTTTAATATTTACCGTGAGTTGTTGGACTGCTTTTTTGTGGGTGAGGGCGGTGACTGTGGGGCTGGCCAAATCAAGTCCTAATAAATATTCCGTTCCTTTCATGGGTCGTCCGGTCATGAGGGTGTGGGGGGTGAATCCTGTGAACTTGACACTGTGTTCCTAATAAACGTAAGGGAGAACTGCGTCCCATGTGGTGTTATGCTGTTGCACCATTTTCCTAATAGTCGCTTTCAGGGTCTGATTCATACGTTCCACAACACTGCTGGATTGGGGGTGATAAGCAATGTGGAATTTTTGTTTTATTCCAAAAATCGTTAGGACATTCTGCATTACTCTGCCGGTGAAATGGGAACCTTGGTCTGATTCAATGCTGCAGGGGAGTCCCCAGTGTGTAAATATCTGCTGTGTTAAGATCTTGGCTGTTGCCTTAGCCGTGTTTGTCCTGGAGGGAAACGCACCCATTTTGTGAAGGTGTCGATTACTACTAACACATTTAAAACCATTTCTGCAGGGGGGAGGGGACCAATGTAATTGAGCTGTAAATTCGTCTATGGGCCATTAACAGGTCGGGTGTGTCTCAATTGTCCTTTCCTGGAGTACTTTTCAGGATTGATCCGTGTGCAGATTCTCAACATAATGCGTGACGTCTGCTTTTAAATCGGGCCACTAGCACAAAGGTCTTAAGTGGGCAATGGTGGTTTCTATCCCCTGATTTCCGTGTCCGCCATGAAACTGGCAAATTATCTGGTTTCTGTCCTCGGTGGGGACTGTGGTGATATGCATCACTGTATAGACACAAGGGGTTAATGTAAATACACTACAACTAAGTAAACACTAGAGGGAGCACCGGAGATGTCATGATATGCAAACATGCAGCGAATGAACACTTCGAATAGGACACAACCAATGAGCAGTCAAGACACCCAGAGGTGGCATTACCACAAGGGGGCATTACACAACTCATATAAAAGGACAGGGCACACATGCACTGTCTCTTTCCACAGACCGACATCTAGAGAGTACATCAGGATTGATCAACAGCATCGCACCCAGCACATGGCTTAGAGCAGACTGGTTTAATTAGACTGAGTTAGTACAGTTAGATTAGCAGGAGAGTCAAACTCATTTAAGAACTGTGTTAATAGTTCAATAAACATATTGAATTCATTACAAAGTCTGGACCTTCCTTTGTCAAAGCATACATCAAGGAAGCAGCTTCTGCTACACGAAGAAGCATAACACAACAAGGACCACATAAATTCCATTCTTTAAAATTATATTGTCCTGAACCATCAGTGAGCCCTTGAATTTGTCGTAGGAGGCTGGGTAGTTTCCGTCTAAAACTTGCTTAAGAGTGTAATCTGCCTTTTGGGCCTGGGCCAAATCTTCGATATTGGTCTGTGAAACCTGGACTGCGTGTATCAGTTCACTCTCGGGGGGTTGCCAAAAGTGACCGTGTCGTGATCCTGCCTTTGCTAAGGCGTCTGCCTTTATGTTAAGAGGTGGGGAGGAACGATGTTGGCTTCTGACTTTAATTATGCCATATGTGCGGTCTTTTGCTGTCTCAAGAATATGCTTCAATAATGGGGCTGAGGGTAGGGGTTTACCATCAGCGGATATGAATCCTCTAGATTCCCACAGGGGCAGGAATTCTGTGAAACTATTGCAGACATATAGACTGTCTGAATATATATCTGCGGGGGTCAGGTGCTGCACTACATATGCTATTGCTGCTAATTCGGCTGCTTGTGATCCTAAGTGGCCTGGCAATTTTAAAGATATTTCCTCTAATGCGCGTCCCTGCACGTCTTCCACATAAATACCGCATCCTGTTATTCTTTTTCCATTGTCAATGGTGGAGGAACCATCTACATAAATTTTTTAAGAGTTATCCGTGGTCTGGGGATTCTGTGTCCTGATGCCTGCTCATGTGGGTAGTGATTTCGGAATAAAGGGTCCTGTGTGGTGTTTGGCTGCAATGATCTGGCACTCGTGGGGTTCCTTCATACTGCAGGTTGTCCGCTAAAAATGTGTGGGTCTTTGTCCATTTAACTGTGATGTCCCTTCCTTGTAATAGCAGTGTCCAGCGAGCTGCTCTGATTTGGATATCTGAACCGTCCTTTAACCTAACCGTCCTTTAACCTACCATCTAACAGTTGGGGTGTGCTCGGTTAAAATCGTTTTGGGGTTGAGCTCTGTGATATATGCAAAATATTGAACTGGCCAAAAGACTGCGAGCAAATGCCGTTCGCAGACTGAAAATCCTTGTTCCACAGGATCTAAAGCCCGTGAGGCATAGGCTACAGGTCCTAAACGGTCATGTCTTTCCTGTAGTAGTACTGCAGAGAGGATTCGGTCGATGGTCACTACTTCCAAGGCGTAGGGAGAGTGTGGGTCTGGTACCTGCAAAGCGGGGGCTGTGCCTAGGGCGCGTTTTAATTCATTGATGACGCCTGTGTGCTGAGGAAGCCATTCCCATGGGGCGTTCTTTTTAAGGAGTTCTGAAAGTGGGGCTGCTTTTGTGGCAAAACCATCTCTATGCTTCCTACAATACCCAACTAATCCTAAGAATGATCAGAGTGCAGTGACATTGTGGGGCAGGGGCAATTTAACTATTGATTCAATCCATTTCTGTTTGATCTCTTTTTTTCCCGCATGTGATAATGGTACCTAAGTAAAGGACCTTTTCTTTCAGGATCTGGGCTTTTTTCAGGTTGACTTTGATTGTCAGAGATCTAGCAATTCGGAAAGAAGCTTAACATGCTCTTCCTTTATGTCCGTCTGTAGGGGTACGTCGTCCACATACTGAATAAGGCATTCGGGTCGGGAAAATTTGGAAAGTCCGTTGGCCAATTGTCGTTAAAGGATGGAGGGGGAGTTGTGGAAACCTTGCGGGAGGCATGTCTACATATACTGCTGTCCTCGAAACGTGAACGCAAACTTGTATTGACAGGCCTAATCTAAGGGAATGGACCAAAAGCCATTGCTAATGTCCAGCACAGTAAAGTACTTTGCGTGTACTCCCTGTTTGAGCATGGTTTCGGGACTCATGGCAATGGTGGGGGCTGCTAATGGGGTGACCTTGTTGAGCTCTCGGTAGTCAATGGTCAATCTCCATGAAACATTGGGTTTCTTTACGGGCCAAATTGGGGCAATGTTTATTGAGGCTACGGACCAAATTACTCCTTGATCTGGTAAGCTATTGATAACTTTTGCAATCTCACCCTTGGCTTGCTGTGGGAAACTGTAATGCTTCTGGGGCTTGGGATCGGGACCTGTGATTGTGACTGTTCCCGGAATTTTTCCACAATCGTGCTTGTGCTGTACGAAGGATGCTTTATGTTTTCTTAGAACCTCTCTAATCGTCTTATATGTACTAATGGCTTGCGGATCAAACCAATAGTCGCCTACTGAGCAGATTCTAAGTTTGTAGCTCCGACTGTGAGCGTGGCGGGGGCTCTTGCTGTTCTGGCCATTTTCCATACACACTTATTCACGGGGTCAAAGGAAAAGTTGTGTGAGCTCATGAAGTAGATTCCTAAAATGTGCTCTGCTGTTTGGGGCCAGTCCACTAAAATAACGGGGTGCTTGGTGCTTATGTTGCCGATTTGAATATCTACGGGGACCGCACATGTCCTGTAAATCCACTAAGAGTAATGGTGTCTGTGGTGGGCCATTTGTCGCGCTGAAACATTGTGGAGGAGTTTAAAGTGGTGTGGGACCCTCCTGTGTCCCAAAGGAACTGAATGTCCCCAGACTGTGCCTGTGACGACTGGTCTGCCTAATTTGTCCCGGAGTGTGTCGCAGACCCAAGTTGGGGAGTCCGAACACCGCCAATCTGGGCTATTAATCACTGCATTATCTGATCGGGCGCTAATGCTATGTATGGGCCTAACATTGTTCCTAGGTGGGGCGTTCGATTGCTGGTTCCGTTGCTGGTTCACAGGGCCGTTGCATTCGCGGGCGTAATGTCCCATGTGTCCACAATTATAGCAACCTCGTGGTGCCTGTGCTCTGGGGTGCTGACCTTCATTTCTGCCCTCATTTACCCATGTGGGGTCCTGAGTAGTCCTGACTGGGTTCATATTCGCTTCTGCCTTCTCCTGATCTGCCTTTCTATGTGGGGATTGTTCCCAAGCTCTGGAGAGTCTCTTTAAAACCCAAACTTGATTATGTGTGGCGTCTGCAGGGTCATAATTTACACAGGCTTTTTGACCTGCTTCTGTGGTGTGGGAGACTAAAGTACGAGCACATTTAGTTGTGTTGTCGTTATCTAAGTTTCTGCAGTTCAATTCCCCAAATATCGCTTTAAAATGGATCCGAAGGCGACCTGCGTATTCAGTCGGATGCTCTCCCTTCTTTTGTCAAAATCGGTTCAAACCTTCTACGGGATCTCCTCTGTTGTATCCAATCGCGTCTAAAACAGCTGCCTTCATCTCCTGGAGGCTTCCTCCTCCTACATTCTGGGGTTCTGGTAAAGCTGAGCTGACGGACTGGTCAAGGCTCATTACTATAAGTTTAACATGCTCCCTTTCATCTAGACCGTACATAACCTTTTGCTGGCGTACTCTCTCAAAGAAATTATGCGGGTCTGCGGTGGGTTTGAATGGATCAATTTTTGCGTAGGCATCTCTCAATTGGGTGATGGATAATGGGGTGGTGTAAACGCAATCGGGCTCCTCCCGATCCGATGACTTGCGCTGTGTGGTGCCTGGATTCATGGGGGGTGTGTGCTGCCTGTGCAGTCGATGGTGCGGGTACTTTCCTTTTCGGGGCATGGGTGGCTCTATTCTGATTTTCTGTATCCTCCACATATCTATGGGTGGTTTCATTTAGTTCTTGCCAACTGGGGCCATTCTCCTGATCTAAATTCGGTCCAAAGGTATCTCTGAAGCCGTTTTACACTGAAAGCAGTGCAAAACTCTGCTATTTGTTGCCTACATTTGGCATGATCTACTGTGCTCTGTCTTTGTTCCGTTGTGGAACTATGGAGCGCTCGTAAAGCTGCCTTCAAATCTGCGCATTGTTTCTTTAGCTGTTCTACCTGCTGTTCCCACTCTTCTCGTACCAAAATTGCGTGCTGTGTATCTTGGTTGGCCTTATCGTACTGAGTCTGAAAGCTGCTTAGGTGAACGATACAAGATTGGTGTGCCCGTTTGACATCAGCCATCTCTTTATCATTAGCTGCCAACTGTTCCCGGAGTTGCTCGTTAATTTTCTCACATTCACTAAAGTTTCCCTCATTATTCTCCTCTTTCTCAACTAGCTGTCGGTGGGTGTCCTCACGACCTCCTCTGTGCCTCGCAATTGTGCAAAACAGGACACGATTGCCATCGGCTTACGAACTTTCACTGCATTCTTTTTATGTACCTCGTTTAGGTTGTCCGACCAGGTTTGTCCTATGCTTCCTGGACCTGACTCATCATTTGAACAAAACTCGGACCATAGGGGCCATCCTCAATACTTCCTCAATTCCTCTTCCCATATGGAGCACTGCTCTGCTCTGTTGGTCGCTGCGACCTTGGGATCCTGTGGGTTCATTAGGCGTTCCATTGCTTTTGCTGCCATTGCTTCTATTATCTCTTTTCCTACCGTTAATTTGGAACAGGGTGAATAAGGCGGAGATTCGAACAGCGGGTATGGCCGAGGCTATTTTCCGGTTCACAATACTCTCGATAGTTTTACGCAACAAAATCTAACGCGTTTATCTTTTTTTCTGATAAACAATTGTATTGAGGCATTTTGGCATAGTAAACAACAACAATACAAAACAGTGTGCAAAGAACAATCAACATAGTGCAAAAACCAGCTCCTCGCCTACAAGGACCCGCCTAACTACCCCCCTAATCTTCGTTGCCCTAACCCCTCCCCCACCCCGCTGCTGACGATTAATTTTCCGCGAAGAAGTCGATAAATGGTTGCCACCTCCCGGCGAACCCTGACAGTGACCCTCTCAGAGCGAACTTAATTTTCTCCAGACCGAGAAAGTTCGCCATATCCGATAGCCAGGCCTCAGGGAAGCAAAGGCCAAAGCGCAGCCTCTCTCCTCCTGGACTCCCGGGTCCTCCGAAACCCCAAAAATTGCCACCTCTGGACTCATCACCACCCTTGTTTTCAGTACCTGGGACATAACGTCCGCGAATCCCTGCTAGTACCTCCTGAGTTTTGGACATGCCCAGAACATGTGGACATGGTTCGTTGGTCCTCCCGAACATATGGCGCACCTGTCCTCTAATCCGAAGAATTTACTCATCCGGGCCACCGTCATCTGGGCCTGGTAGACGACCTTAAATTGAATCAGGTTGAGCCTAGCGCATGTTGCGGTCGTGTTTACCCTGCTCAACGCCTCCGCCCATATGCCCTCTTCTATCTCACCTCCGAGCTCCTCTTCCCACTTAAGCTTCAGCTCCTCGGTCTGTGACTCCTCTGCCCCCGTAAGTTGTTTGTATATATCTGAGACCCTCCCTTCCCCACCCATCCACTGGACACTACCATGTCCTGGATCCCATTAAGTGGCAGGCGTGGGAAGGATGGAATCTGTCTGCGTAGAAAGTCCCGCACCTGCAAGTACCTGAAATCATTTCCTCTCGCCAAATTTCTCCTCTGGCGCCCTCATGCTCGGGAAGATCCCTTCCAAGAACAGAACCCCCATCCTTTCAATCCCCGCCCTCCCACATGCTCAGAACCCACCGTCCATATTCCCCGGGACAAACCGGTGATTGTCGCAAATTGGGGACCAAAGTGATGTTCTCACTTCTCCCACATGCCTTCTCCATTGGCCCCAGATCCGCAAGGTTGCCACCACTATAAGGCTGGTGGAGTACCGTGCTGGCGGGTGCGGCAGGGGCGCCGTATCCAGGGCTGCTAAACTGGTGCTAACGAGTTTACCTTATTTCCCTGTTAATACGCATGCAAGTTAATACACACTTACGAATCTTGGAGATTTGATTGATACGGAACTTACACTTGTGGTTTCTTTCACTTTTCTCAATTGGGTTTCTAATGCAAAGTTTTGTGGGTTCTCTCGGAGTGACAAAATCACTTCTAGGTCGAATCCCATCAGTGTCGCCAATAATGTTGCTCTTTTAATAATGATGCTGATATGACAGTTGTTAATGATGATATTGCTTTTCAGAGTCGCCAGGTATCAAATGATACCACCACAAGGTTTTACCAGATATCGATCAAAGACCAAACAACCAGTTAGTTAGTTCAAGTTCAATGATAGTTTAGATACACACAAGAATTACTTCGACATGCAACATAAAACACGAAAGCTAAATTACACCTAACACTACAACAACCTGTACTTAACTTCAGGCACCCGGCTTTATGCAGAGGAACAAGGCCTTTGTTCAGAACTTGAGTGGCTGTGTCTGGAGAAGTGACTTTGTTTCTGATGGGCTCATCCGTCTGGTAGCGATTGTTGGTCTTGAACTTGTCTTCTGGTCGTGAAGCTGCAGTGGGTTTTAGGCGTAGGTCAGGGCCAAGAGAGACCGAATGCCGGGGCCAAGAGAGACTGAACACATGGCAGTGTCTCTCTTTATCCTTCTGGAGTTTTGCACTCTTTTGGCGGTCCTTCGCTTTGGACCCAATAATTCGGCAGGCTTCGATTACTGCCTTCAATTTTGGGCAAAAAAGTGGCGGGTGCCTTGATGGCGGGGGGTGTCCTGAGCGGTCATTGACCTTGGCTTTTTGGGCAAAAGTAGCTTTTGCAGCATACTTTCCTGATATGAGAGGATATTATGGGTCACAGTAGCACAATGGTTAGCACTGTTGCTTCACAGCGTCAGGGTCCCAGTTTCGATTCCCGGCTTGGGTCACTGTCTGTGGAGTCTGCACGTTCCCCCCCATGTCTGCGTGGGTTTCCTCCGGGTGCTCCGGTTTCCTCCCAAAGTCCCGAAAGACGTGCTGTTAGGTACTTTGGACATTCTGAATTCTTCTTCTGTGTTCCCAAACAGGCGCTGGAATGGAGCAACTCGGGGCTTTTCACAGTAACTTAATTGAAGTGTTAATGTAAGCCTACCTGTGACAATAAAGATGATTAAAAAAACAGATATTAGCTCTCTGGGAATGGAAGCAATAGTTTTGAAAACATAAACTGTTTGATTTTTGGAGATCTTTTTAAAACATTGTCTAGTCCTCCTCATATTTTCTTCCACTCGTGAACTTCACTTTTCTATAAATGTGGCTTTATATCACAATATAAAATATTATTTTTCATATTGAACCTCAATCACTATGTTTGATCAGTTCTTGAAGAATAAACTTCTTATTGGGCGAGATAAATACAGCAGCAGAAACCAAAGATGATACTATTATATTCCTCAGCAGCAATTAAATATTTTACTGTTGGTTGACCATTTAACTGTGTAACTTTGTCATCTATGATATGGCCATCAGTATTGGCATGCTTTTCAGGTATGTTTCATTTATCAGCATCGCATTAGAAGAAACTGAAATATACTTGTGCTACATTCAATTGTCAGAATGATCTATTCCTTCATAAACAGGGTTCTTAGAAGGGCTAAAATCTAATTTATGTTATAGAGCAAATGCGGATAAGTAAATGGTAAACTTTGTAAAACAGGAAAAAGAGATTTTGTATTTATTATTCTGAGTGGTGTCTGAGTTATCAATGATTCCCAGGCTTCTGGGACTCAATACTTATTAAAGACAGGCTTATTAGAGACCGGAGTTTGTGCACATGCTGAGGAATGATGACCATGACAATTGGTCTTCCCGATAATTAGTTAAAGAAAATTTCTGCAAGACAGACTTATTGTTTTGTCTGTTTCCATGTAGCCTTTTTATTTGTATGCATTTATGAGCATTGATATTGTCATGAGAATTTCGCTTTACGAAATGGTTAGCTGCTCATGTTACTGCAGTGATGTCAGAGTGTGGGTGGAGCTGAGCTCTGATTCTGCTATTTAGTTTCCCTTTGAGAAAAGCTTGGGTGTGTCTGTCTTTTTGGTTTCGTTTTTCAGTGTGTTGCAGCTGAAGTCAGCCAAAGCAGCTGTATTGTTGAGCTCTCTGCCATGAAGGACTGTCTCTTGATCATTTGGTGAATTTAGAAATTTAAATGTTTTCAGTATTGAATGTAAACCCTGATGTGCTTCTGTTTAAAGGTTGTTAAGTCTTTTGGATGTTAAAAGGACAGCTTAAAGGATGATTTAGTGTTGTATTCTTTGGGGGTTATCTTTGAA
The DNA here is from genome assembly GCF_047496885.1 of Scyliorhinus torazame. NCBI lineage: Eukaryota > Metazoa > Chordata > Chondrichthyes > Carcharhiniformes > Scyliorhinidae > Scyliorhinus > Scyliorhinus torazame. Next base: position 322,391,188 of record NC_092709.1, read on the forward strand.
TTAATGGTTGCTAAGATAGTCACTGTTTGTTTTAAAAAGGTTAACTTGAGTTCATAGAATAAACATTGTTTTGTTTTTAAAAAATACTTGTCCATTTCTGCTGTACCATACCTGTAGAGTGAGCCCTGTGCTCCCATACCACAATCTATTAAAAGTTGTGGGTCAGGTGAACTCCATGATACACTTTGGGATTCTCTAAACCCTGACCCATAACAATTGGGGGCTCGAGGGGGATAAAAGTCTATCTATTGGATTGGTTTAGTGAACTTAAAGACAGTGAGGGGTGAGCATATTGTGGTTGCTTTTCAGGTGTGGTATTTTAGTGTAAGTGGGGAGTGTGTTGTGGACAATGGCTCTTTCAGAGGCTCAGAAGTTTTTGGGGGTGGAGACAGTCACACACCGTACCTTACGGACAGTGACTAAAAGCAGACTGTTAGATTTGGCAAAAACATTGCAGTTAACATTACCTGACAAAATGCAAAAAGGTGAGGTAATTATAGATACAGTTTGACTCATTGGAAATGGCAAAAATTCAGTTACAAATTAAACAAATGGAACATGAGAAAGAATTAAAGCAGCTTGAATACGAAAGAGAGAAAAAAGAAAAAGAGAGAGATAGAGAGGACAAACAAAAGGAGAGAGAAGAAAGGAGGAAAGAAAGAATAGTCCTAGCAGAACAAAAAGAAAAAAAAAGGAGATACAGATCATGGAAAAAGATAAAGAGGGAGAGTTTGAACTTCAGAAAATGGCCATGAAACATGACAGCCAGTTAAAATTGGCAGATGTAAAGGGAAACGTACAGTTGGATGATAGTGATGAGGATTGTGAGAAAGAGCGTCATAGTCGAAGGCCTGGTGGGGATCTATTTAAATATGTCCAAGCATTGCCAAGATTTGATGAGAAGGAAGTGGAAGCCTTTTTCATTTCATTTGAGAAGGTAGCTAAACAAATGAAATGGCCACAGGACATGTGGGTATTACTGATTCAAACAAAGCTGGTAGGTAGGGCTAGTGAAGTGTTTGCATCACTACTTGAGGAGGTATCTCGGACATATTAGGAGATGAAAAAATCCATCTTAGGTGCATATGAGCTAGTGCCTGAAACTTACAGACAAAGGTTTAGAAATTTAAGGAAAGAATTTGGTCAAACATACATGGAGTTTGAAAGGCTCAAACTGAGTAATTTTGATAGGTGGATAAGGGCTTTGAAAATAGGCCGAACGTATGAAGCTCTCAGAGAAATTATACTTTTGGAGGAGTTTAAAAATTCAATTCCTGATGTAGTGAGAACTCATGTGGAAGAGCAGAGGGTTAAAACTGTGAGATTAGCAGCAGAAATGGCAGATGATTATGAATTAGTTCATAAATCAAAGCTTGGTTTCTGACATCAGTTTCAGCCTGTGAGGGATAGAAACTGGGGATATGAGAAATACTTAAGTGGTAAAGGTGATCTGATGGGAGATAATAAGGAGAGTGTACCTCAGATTAAAAAAGAAATGAAAAGTTTCAAATGTTTTCACTGTAATAAACTAGGCCATGTAAAGTCACAGTGTTGGTGGTTGAAGAAAAGCACTGGGAAAGCTGATGTGATGAAACAGGATAAGACAGTGGGGTTTGTTAGAGTAGTAAAGGAAAGCCCAAGGGAAGCGAAGAAGGTGCAAAAGATTGTACAGACTGTTCAAGAGGTGATTGATAAGAAGATGCCAGATGTCTTTAAAGAATTTACTTGTGGGTAAAGTTTACTCGTGTATCAGGAGGAGCAGGTGAAGAAGTCACAATTTTAAGAGATAAGGGAGCTTGTCAATCTTTAATGGTAAGAGATGAGGAGTTATGTAGTTTGGGAAGAATGTTGCCAGAAAAGGTGGTAATATGTGGAATTCAAGGTGAGAGGAGTAGCGTTCCATTATATAAGGTAAGGTTGGAAAGTCCAGTGAAGAGTGGTGAAGTGGTAGTAGGAGTAATAGAGAAACTATCTTGTCCAGGAATACAGTTTATCTTGGGTAATGATATAGCTGGATCGCAAGTGGGAGTGATGCCTACTGTGGTTGATAAGCCAGTGGAAAATCAGACAACTGAAGTGTTGAAGGACGAATATCCTGGTATTTTTCCGGATTGTGTTGTAACAAGGTCGCAAAGTCACAGGTTAAACAAGAGGAGAAATCAAAGGGTGAAGGTGAAGTTGAAGTGCAATTATCAAAAACGATTTTTGATCAGATGGTTGAAAAAGAACAAGAACAGGTGGAGGATGAGGCGGATCTTTGTGGTTCAGGAAAATTGGCGGAGTTACAACAGAAAGATATAAAAATACAACGGATGTATCAAAAAGCATATACGGAAGAGGAATATGAGTGTATACCAGAGTGTTATTACCGTAAAAATGATGTCTTGATGAGAAAACGGAGACCTGTACATATGCAGGCGGATGAAAAGTGGGCAGAAGTTCATCAAGTAGTATTGCCGGTCGGGTATAGAAAGGAGGTGTTGCGAGTTGCACATGAGGTACCAGTGGGAGGTCATTTGGGAATAAGGAAAACTCAAGCTAAAATCCAGAAACATTTTTATTGGCCTGGGCTGTATAAAGATACAGTAAAATTTTGACAATCATGTCACACATGTCAAGTGATAAAACCAGCGTCCTTCATACCCATTCCAGCATTTGAGGAACCTTTTACAAGGGTCCTAATTGATTGCGTAGGACCGCTTCCTAAAACAAAAAGTGGGAATCAATATCTTTTGACTATAATGGATGTGTCTACTAGGTTTCCTGGATGTGTCTACTAGAGGCCATTCCAGTAAGTAATATTACAGCTAAAAAGATTGTGGAGGAGTTACTTAAATTCTTTACTAGATATGGACTACCCACAGAAATACAATCGGAACAAGGATCAAATTTTACCTTTCAAAGAAGCTATGGATAGCTTAGGAATAAAACAATTTAAATCAACTGCGTACCATTCAGAATCGCAGGGAGCGTTAGAAAGGTGGCATCAGACATTAAAGACAATGTTGAGGGCTTATTGTCAAGATTATCCAGAGGATTGGGATAAAGGAATTCCATTCATACTGTTGGCAATTAGGGATGCACCTAATGAGTCAACCAAATTTAGTCCTTTTGAACTAATTTTTGGTCATGAGGTAAGAGGACCACTTCAATTGATTAAGGAAAAATTGGTGGGTGAGATGTCGGAAATTACATTATTGGATTGCATGTCAAATTTTAGGGAACGGTTAAATAGAGCAGGTGAATTGGCGAGACAACATTTAAAAGTTGCACAAAATGTGATGAAACCGGTCGCGGACAAGAAATCCAAAGTTCGTAGTTTTGCCAGTGGAGATAAAGTTTTTGTATTGTTACCAGGGGTAGGCAAACCTTTAAAAGCTAGGTTTTGTGGCCCTTATCAGATTGAAAGGAAATTAAGTGAGGTGAATTATGTGGTAAAAACACCAGATAGAAGGAAGAATCACCGAGTGTGACATGTGAATATGCTTAAAAGGTACTTTGAAAGGGAAGGAGAGAAAAAGGAGGTTTTAATGATTCTAACTCAAAGTGACAAACCAAATCCAGATGACTGTGAATTTGACATACCTCAAATTAAATTGGAAAATTAGGATGTTCTTAAAAATTGGGATACATTGTTGAGTTATCTTCCAGAGGAAAAACGAGCTGACCTGAAAGAGTTATTGATATCACATGGGCAAGTTTGTAGAGATAAATTGGGAAGTACTAAAATAGCTATACATGATGTAGATGTGGGAAATGCTGTTCCAATCAAACAACCTCCATATAGACTTAATCCTTTAAAATTGGCACATGTTAACAAAGAGATTGAGAGTATGCTTAAAAATGGCATAATTGGGTGACTTCCGGGTGCGGCGATGACCAGCTAAGTCGCACGTTTCGGCAGCTCCCGGTAGAACGGACTTTTGGGCTCTTAATAAGAGCCCCAACGGCAATTTTAACGGCTAAAAGTACTGTGCGGTAAACCAGAAGGGAATCCCCCCTGGATACGGATGGAAAAAGGAGAGGAAAGTGGCCGGATTGCGGTGGATCCTTTAGAGCAGCGGCAAGGAAGGCAAGCAAAAACCAAGATGGCGTCGGAAGGTGGCAGTTTAATATGGGGCCTTGAACAACACGAGTTTTTGAAACGCTGCGTGGAAGAGCTTAAAAAGGAGATGAAGAAGGAGCTGTTGGCCCCGATATTACAGGCGATTGAAGGGCTAAAAGATGAGCAAAAGACCCAGGAGCGGGTGCTTCGGGTCGTGAAGGCAAAGGCTGCCGAGAACGAGGACGATATACAGGGCCTGGTGATGAAGATGGAGATGCACGAGGCACACCATAAACGATGTGTGGAAAGGCTGGAGGTGCTGGAGAATAATGCGAGGAGGAAGAATTTAAGGATTCTTGGTCTTCCTGAAGGTGCAGAAGGGGCGGACATCGGGGCATATGTGAGCACGATGCTGCACTCGTTAATGGGAGCGGAGGCCCCGACGGGTCCGTTGGAGGTGGAGGGAGCATACCGAGTGATGGCGCGGGGACCGAGAGCAGGAGAAATTCCCAGAGCCATAGTGATGAGATTCCTCCGTTTTAAGGACAGAGAGATGGTCCTCAGATGGGCAAAGAAAACTCGGAGCAGTAGGTGGGAGAACGCGGTGATCCGCGTATATCAAGACTGATGTGCGGAGGTGGCGAGAAGGAGGGCGAGCTTTAATCGGGCCAACGCGGTGCTTCATAAAAAGAAGATTAAATTTGGAATGCTGCAGCCGGCAAGACTGTGGGTCACATATCAAGGGAAGCACCACTACTTTGAAACGGCGGTAGAGGCGTGGACATTTATTGTTGAAGAGAAATTGGAATAAGCGGGTTATTAAAAAAGAACGTTTGAGACAAAGTGGTGGGGCGAATATGGGGGGCGAAAAGGGGGGAAAAAGGGGGAGATGATTTTTATGTTGTTAATCCTGCGACCCGGTAACTTTTCTCTCTTCCACAGGTTGTGGGGGAGGGAGGAAGGGAGGTGGAGGAGCTGGGGGCGTTTGCCATTGGGGGCGGGGCCAAAAGGGAAGCGCGGGCTTTGTTCCCGCGCTATGATAATTATGGCGGGAATAGGGAAGCAGGAAGGAGGGGGCGTCGCACGGTGCGAGCCGAGGTCACGGGGGGAAGCCGAGGTCGGCCAGAGTTTGCTGACTTCTGGGAGCAACATGGGGGGTGTAACTACGCTAGTGGAGGATCTAGCTGGGGGGGTGGGAGGGGGGATTTACTGGGTTGCTGCTGCTGGGGAGAAGGGGGAGCTGGTATGGGGTGGGGTGGGCGGGGCGGGAGGGCACCGCCTGGGGGGGACACAGCTGCGTGGGAACCGGGTGAGGAGCTGGATAAAAGGGGATGGCGAATCGACAAGGGGGGGGTGGTTAAAGAGCCCCCCAACCCGGCTGATCACGTGGAATGTGAGAGGGCTGAACCGGCCGATAAAGAGGGCACGGGTACTCACACACCTTAAGAAACTTAAGGCAGATGTGGTTATGTTACAGGAGACGCATTTGAAACTGATAGACCAGGTTAGACTACACAAAGGATGGGTGGGGCAGGTGTTTCATTCGGGGCTAGATGCGAAAAACAGGGGGGTGGCTATACTAGTGGGGAAGCGGGTAATATTTGAGGCAAAGACCATAGTGGCGGATAGTGGGGGCAGATACGTGATGGTGAGTGGCAAATTACAGGGGGAGGCGGTGGTCTTGGTGAACGTATATGCCCCGAACTGGGATGATGCCAACTTTATGAGGCGCATGTTAGGACGTTTCCCGGACCTAGAGGTGGGGAAGTTGGTAATGGGTGGAGATTTTAACACGGTGCTGGAACCAGGGCTGGACAGATCGAGGTCCTGGACTGGAAGGAGGCCGGCAGCAGCCAAGGTGCTTAAAGACTTTATGGAGCAGATGGGAGGAGTAGACCCATGGAGATTTAGCAGACCTAGGAGCAAGGAGTTTTCGTTTTTCTCCTATGTCCACAAAGTTTATTCGCGAATAGACTTTTTTGTTTTGGGAAGGGCGTTGATCCCAAAGGTGAGGGGGACGGAGTATACGGCGATAGCGATTTCGGATCACGCTCCACACTGGGTGGACTTGGAGATAGGGGAGGAAAAAGAACGGCGTCCACCCTGGAGAATGCACATGGGACTAATGGCGGATGAGGGTGTGTGTCTAAGGGTGAGGGGGTGTATTGAAAAGTACTTGGAACTCAATGATAATGGGGAGGTCCAGGTGGGAGTGGTCTGGGAGGCGCAGAAGGCAGTGGTTAGAAGGGAGCTGATATCAATCAGGGCACATAAAGGAAAGCAAGAGAGTATGGAACGGGAGCAGTTGCTGAAAGAACTTCTGAGGGTGGACAGGCAATATGCGGAGGCACCGGAGGAGGGACTGTACAGGGAAAGGCAAAGGCTACACATAGAATTTGATTTGCTGACAACGGGTACTGCAGAGGCACAGTGGAGGAAGGCACAGGGTGTACAGTACGAATATGGGGAGAAGGCGAGCAGGTTGCTGGCCCACCAATTGAGGAAAAGGGGAGCAGCGAGGGAAATAGGGGGAGTGAGGGATGAGGAGGGAGAGATGGAGCGGGGAGCGGAGAGAGTGAATGGAGCGTTCAAGGCATTCTATGAAAGATTATATGAAGCTCAGCCCCCGGATGGGAAGGAGAGAATGATGTGTTTTCTGGACCAGCTGGAATTTCCTAAGGTGGAGAAGCAGGAGAGGGTGGGACTGGGAGCACAGATCGAAATGGAGGAAGTTGTGAAAGGAATTAGGAGCATGCAGGCGGGGAAGGCCCCGGGACCAGATGGATTCCCAGTTGAATTTTACAGGAAATATGTGGACTTGCTCGCCCCGCTACTGATGAGAACCTTTAATCAGGCGAGGGAAAGGGGACAGCTGACCCCGACTATGTCAGACTCCTTCTTTAGGAGAAGCGATATCAGAAGGAAAAAGACCCGCTGCAATGCGGGTCCTATAGGCCTATTTCCCTCCTGAACGTAGACGCTAAGATTCTGGCCAAGGTAATGGCAATGAGGATAGAGGATTGTGTCCCGGGGGTGGTCCATGAGGACTAAACTGGGTTTGTGAAGGGGAGACAGCTGAATATGAATATACGGAGGCTGCTAGGGGTAATGATGATGCCCCCATCAGAGGGGGAAGCGGAGATGGTGATGGCGATGGATGCCGAGAAAGCATTTGATAGAGTGGAGTGGGATTATTTGTGGGAGGTGTTGAGGAGATTTGGCTCTGGAGATGAGTATATTAGATGGGTACAGCTGCTGTATAGGGCCCCGATGGCAAGCGTGGTCACGAATGGACGGGGGTCTGCGTATTTTCGGCTCCATAGAGGGACGGGGCAGGGATGTCCTCTGTCCCCATTATTGTTTGCACTGGCGATAGAGCCCCTGGCAATAGCATTGAGGGGTTCCAGGAAGTGGAGGGGAGTACTCAGGGGAGGAGAAGAACACCGGGTATCTCTGTATGCGGACGATTTGTTGTTGTATGTGGCGGACCCGGCGGAGGGGATGTCAGAGATAATGCGGATACTTGGGGAGTTTGGAGAATTTTCAGGATATAAACTGAACATGGGGAAAAGTGAGTTGTTTGTGGTGCATCCAGGGGAGCAGAGCAGAGAAATAGAGGACTTACCGCTGAGGAAGGTAACAAGGGACTTTCGCTACTTGGGGATCCAGATAGCCAAGAATTGGGGTACATTGCATAGGTTAAATTTAACGCGGTTGGTGGAACAGATGGAGGAGGACTTCAAGAGATGGGACATGGTATCCCTGTCACTGGCAGGGAGGGTGCAGGCGGTTAAAATGGTGGTCCTCCCGAGATTCCTCTTTGTGTTTCAGTGCCTCCCGGTGGTGATCACGAAGGCTTTTTTCAAAAGGATTGAGAAGAGTATCATGAGTTTTGTGTGGGCCGGGAAGACCCCGAGAGTGAGGAAGGGATTTTTGCAGCGTCGTAGGGATAGGGGGGGCTGGCACTACCGAGCCTAAGTGAGTACTACTGGGCCGCCAATATCTCAATGGTATGTAAGTGGATGGGAGAAGAGGAGGGAGCAGCGTGGAAGAGATTGGAGAGGGCGTCCTGCAGGGGGACTAGCCTACAAGCTATGGTGACGGCGCCGTTGCCGTTCTCACCGAAGAAATACACCACAAGCCCGGTGGTGGTGGCTACTCTGAAAATTTGGGGGCAGTGGAGACGGCATAGGGAAAGACTGGAGCCTCGGTGTGGTCCCCGATAAAAATAACCATAGGTTTGCTCCGGGGAGAATGGATGGGGGATTTGGAACATGGCAAAGAGCAGGAGTAACACAATTGAGAGATCTGTTTGTAGATGGGACGTTTGCAAGTCTGGGAGCGCTGACCGAAAAATATGGGTTGCCCCAGGGGAATGCATTCCGGTATATGCAACTGAGGGCTTTTGCGAGGCAACAGGTGAGGGAATTCCCGCAGCTCCCGACGCAGGAGGTGCAGGACAGAGTGATCTCAAAGACATGGGTGGGGGACGGTAAGGTGTCAGATATATATAGGGAAATGAGGGACGAGGGGGAGATTATGGTAGATGAGCTGAAAGGGAAATGGGAAGAAGACCTGGGGGAGGAGATTGAGGAGGGGCTGTGGGCTGATGCCCTAAGTAGGGTAAACTCATCGTCCTCGTGTGCCAGGCTAAGCCTGATACAATTTAGGCTTAGTGCCAGGGGAGGGCGCATATGACTGGAGCACAGCTCAGTAAATTTTTTGGAGTAGAGGATAGGTGTGCGAGATGCTCGAGAAGCCCAGCGAATCACACCCACATGTTCTGGTCATGTCCGGCACTACAGGGGTTTTGGGTGGGGGTGACAAAGGTGCTTTCGAAGGTGGTGGGGGTCCAGGTCGAACCAAGCTGGGGATTGGCTATATTCGGGGTTGCAGAAGAGCCGGGAGTGCAGGAGGCGAAAGAGGCTGATGTTTTGGCCTTTGCGTCCCTAGTAGCCCGGCGCAGGATACTGTTGATGTGGAAGGAAGCCAAGCCCCCGGGTGTGGAGACCTGGATAAATGACATGGCAGGGTTTATAAAGCTGGAACGGATTAAGTTTGTCCTAAGGGGATCAGCTCAAGGGTTCACCAGGCGGTGGCAACCGTTCGTCGAATACCTCACAGAAAGATAGAGGGAATGGAAAAGAAGAAGACAGCAGCAGCAACCCAGGGTGGGGGTGGAGGAGGGGGAGGGGTGGGGGGAACCAGAAGGACTCTCAGGGATGTTAGTGTATAAGTATAATATGTATAGGTTGTTGTTATAGGTAATTGTATACTGGACTGCTGAATTGTATTTTTGGAGAGTATTTATTTGGGACAAGGCAGTTGCCATTTAGTTTTGTTTTTTAATTTTGATGTTGTTTATATATTATTTATTTCTTGTTTAAAAAACTGGCCATTGTTATTTATATTGTTATATTACTGTGTAAAAGATACACAATGTACTGTTATGGTTGGCCAAAAATTTTGAATAAAATATATATTTTTTTAAAAATGGCATAATTGAAGTGAGTTGCAGCCAATGGAGCTCACCCATAGTGATGGTACCTAAACCAGACGGTACCCAGTGGTTGTGTGTGGACTATAGAAAGGTTAATGCAGTTACAAGAACAAACTCTTATCCTATCCCATGTTTGGAGGATTGCATTGAGAAAGTGGGATGGTCTGCTTTTATTTCCAAATTGGATTTATTTAAAGGTTACTGGCAGGTACCTTTATCCGAAAGGGCGAAGGAGATTTCAGCTTTAGTGACTCCAGATGGTATATACCAAATCAAAGTTATGCCATTTGGCATTAAAAACGCACCAGCCACATTTCAGCGGTTAACTAACAAAATTGTTTCAGGATTACCCAATTGTGTGGTATACGTCGGCGATCTGATAATTTTCAGCCAGACATGGAAAGAACAGTTAAAACATCTGATGGAGTTATTCGATCGACTTCAGGAGGCGGGTTTGGTGATAAACCTAGCCAAAAGTGAATTTGGAAAAGCCCAAGTCACTTTCCTTCAGAAGTTTTCGATACCCCCGAGACAAAGGGAAATAATGCGATTTCTTTGCATGAGTGGATTTGATCGAACATTTGTGCAAAAGAGTTTGTCGCGTGATTGCTCCACTGATCGACTTGCTGAAGAAACGTCGAACATTTCAATGGACAGCGGACTTTCAACAGGCATTTGACTGCCTGAAAGCTGTGATAGCCAATGCGCATGTATTGGAGAATTACAAGGGACTCTGTGATCAGATTCAACTAAAGTATCTGTCTTTAAAGAGAAATGCCGAGGCATAGAGCAATGGACGGATCGTGCAGAGACCTTCTTGCTCAAAGAGACTGTCAATCATGAAGGATTTCAGTTGGAGGAAGAAGGACGAAAAAAAATGGACTATATTATTACACCTGTTTGCGTGTGGTGTTTTTTTGAAATGATAAAGTATATTTACTGTGTGCATTTCTTAAAGGATAGTGAAAAGGTGAAAAATGAAACCATCTTGAAGTTAATTTTTTTTTTTCTTGGGGGGGAGGTGTCATAAGAATGTTGCTTGAAGAAATGGTTAGCTGCCCATGTTACTGCAGTGATGTCAGAGCATGGGTGGAGCTGAGCTCTGGTTCTGCTTTTTAGTTTCACTTTGAGATAAGCTTGGGTGTGTCTCTGTCTTTTTGGTTTCGTTTTTCAGTGTGTTGCAGCTGAAGTCAGCCAAAGCAGCTGTATTGTTGAGCTCTCTGCCATGAAGGACTATCTCTTGATCATTTAGTGAATTCAGAAATTTAAATGTTTTCAGTATTGAATGTAAATCCTGATGAGCTTCTGTTTAAAGGTTGTTAAGTCTTTTGGATGTTAAAAATACAGCTTAAAGGGTTACTTAGTGTTGTATTCTTTGGGGGTTATCTTTGAATTAATGGTTGCCAAGATATTCACTGTTTGTTTTAAAAAGGTTAACTTGAGTTCATAGAATAAACATTGTTTTGTTTTTAAAAATACTGGTCCATTTCTGCTGTTCCATACCTGGAGAGTGAGCCGTATGCTCCCCATACCACAATCTTTAAAAGTTGTGGGTCAGGTGAACTCCATGATACACTTTGGGATTCTTTTATCCCTTACCCATAATAATATGGAGATGCTAATTAAATTTTGGATTGTCTTCCAGCAATTTTCAAAAACCAGGAATGAATATCGAAGAAAAAGCCACTTGCGTTGTTGTGATTTCAGTGAGGGAAAAATAATCAAGTACTTCACAGTCTGGAATGGTTATTGTATAAATTTCATGCTGGTCACAGTGGTACCTCGTCTGACACCACGATCATGATACATTGGCTGTAGGCAAGAGAAATGGCTGCATGTAGCTGTCTGTGTGAGAAACAGGCTGTCATTCTCAGTAATGTCAGGGTTATTTTGTGAGCAAGGTTATGGCATGAAACTGACAACAGCTTTGCAGCTCTCTGCTGTGTGCAATAAAAGGGACCACGAGAGAAGTTTTAATTAAATCAATGAAATGTCGTGAGTTTTAGATGAAACCAATGCACATAAATTAATGTTATTCTATGGAATAATATGTATTAATGTGCTGAACAGGGAAATTGTACTGAAATTATAATCGGACACTTTTTAATTGCTGGCTGCTAGGGATGGAGGATAGCCGAAAATTGGGAAGAACTCACCTGATGGATGCTCAGAGTACGTTATGACATTTTCGAGCAGGTTTTTAAATGGGGGCACAGGAGACTGTTTCGTAGGTAATGGGTGGGATGTCATTTTCATAGGTAAGTTAGGGCCTTCAAGCTTCACTCTAACCCTAATTGGCTAGTTGGAAGCATGTGGGAAGACACTGACCTCTGAGGGCATTGACGGTAGTGGGGTTCTTCAATCAGTTCTGAGGCTCGAGGCCCAGATCAAGCTGGTCTTGAGCAGCCAGACCAAGAGTTCTTTTTAAATCGTTTTTGTTTTCCTCTCTAATGTAGGGTTTTGGTTTAAACTAAGAGCTGAGAGATCAAAAATGATTGGGGTAATTAAACAGTAAATGAATTAATAATAAGAGCATCTTCACCTGAATCCAGTTTTCACCAGAGTGCAACGATATTCACTATATATATTAAATACAAATAAACGTGAGTAGATTACAGTAAAGACCTAAGGCACATATCTAAATTCAATAAATGAGATAAAATCATAACCTAGATTAAAAACTATAAATTGACAATTGAGTGATATTTACAAACTTGATAGACTAATTGGTTCAATTAGCTAATAAAATACAATATACATGGCAGAGCAGGTTATGTTTTGCAGCTGTAATATGAGGCCTGCTGGGCACCAAATTGCTGCACAACAATTGCATTTGCAGTAAGTGTCTGCAGCTCAAGAAACCTCAGCTTAGAATGATGAACTGGAGTGTGAGCTTCCGACAGTGTGATGCATCAAGGGAGGAAAGTTGCCTTCAGATTTAGTCCATGGTCAGGGACAGGACGGTATGGCTTTGGGTCAGGTAAGTGCAGTAAATCTAGAAGGAATCATTGGAGGAGCCTCAGGTCTTGTACTTGACCAACAGGGAGAAGGTTGTTGCAACCTTGCTATGCAGCTGAGAGTGAGCAACGCTAGGAGATTTCAGCAGTGACTCTGGACACCTTGAAGTCTCATGATCTCAGGTCAAGGTGACACTCTGGACACCTTGAAGTCTCATGATCTCAGGTCAAGGTGAGCAAGAAAACGTCCTGATGGTTACCCATTTACTTCCCTCCCTTGTCTGAGGAATCAGTGTTCCTCCATGTTGAACTCCATATGGAAGAAGCACTGACAATAGTATGAGAGAAACCTAAATTCCTATCACCACCACTGACTGAACTGGCTGAGTCCTGAAAGACATCCATAGAATCTATAGAATCCCTACAGTACAGAAGGAGGCCATTCAGCCCACCGAGTTCACAGACCCTCCGTTAAAGCACCCTACCTAGTTCTACTCCCCTTCTCTTTCCCCGTAATCCCACCTAACCTTTGGACAATTTAGCATGGCCAATCCACCTAACCTGCTGGACTGTGGGAGGAAATCCGAGCAGCCAGAGGAAAAGCACGCAAACACGGAGAGTATGTGTAAACTCCACATGGTCACCCAAGGCTGGAATCAAACCCTGGTGCTGTGGGGAAGCAGTGTGAACTACTGTGCCACCGTGATGCTGAATATCAACCAGACTTTTTTGAGCCTGTGGTACGTGGTGTTGAAACCTTTGAAAAAGCTATTTGACCTTGCCATGCCCAATCGATCTGTTGCAAATGCATCTGTCCATAACAGTCTTCTCGGAATGACCATCACACAGTCTTCATACTTGGGATACTTCTGCAATATTGTATGGCATTACAACTATGCTAAATAGGATACACTACAACAGATCTAGCAGCTCCAGACTAGCCACCTGTGAGATGCTGTGTGCCATCAGCAGGAGAGTTGTATTCAACCACAATCTGTAACCTCATGGCCTGGCCTATACCTCACCACCTTGATTTCAAGCAAGGTGATCATCCTTCGTTCAAAGAGAAGAACAGGAAAACATGCTGGAATAAACAGCAGGTATGACTGAAAATTAGGTACCAACCTGGTGGCGGTGCAACAGGACTACAAGCTGCAGAGAGGGGAGTTTAGGAGAAACCTTTTTATCCATGATGGTGGGAGTCTGGAACTCACTGCCTGAAAGAGTGGTTGAGTCAGAAACTCTCAGAACAGTGAAGAAGTATTTAGATATTCTCTTACGCTGCGATAACCTCCAGGGCTATGTGCCAAGCCCTGGAAAATGGCATCAGTGTAGCGAGATCTTTGTTGACCGTAATGGACACGATAGGCCGAATGGCCTAATTTTGTACTGTAAGCATCTATGAAATCTATGAATCCAAGCGCTAGTGAGCAAATCTTGGGGGCTGGGGAACCTACAGATTGTTACAAATCCCCCTGAAGTTCATTGTGAGGGCATCCTAAATCCCAGAAAAAAGGATTTGAACATCGGTTCTTGACAGTTTCTTTTTGCGATTTGGAAAAAAATGTGAGAAAATAGATAAATAGGGCGGCACGGTAGCACAGTGGTTAGCACTGTGGCCTCATAATGCCAGGGCCCCGCGTTTGATTCCCGGCTTGGGTCTCTGTCTGTGCGGAGTTTGCACGTTCTCCCTGTGTCTGCGAGGGTATCCTCCAGGCACTCCGGTTTCTTCCCACAAGTCCCGAAAGACGTGCTGTTGGGAGAATTTAGAATGTCCAATTCACCTTCTGTGTACCTGAACAGGCGCCATAATGTGGCAACTAGGGGATTTTCACATCAACTTTCATTGCAGTGTTAATGTAAGCCTATATGTGACACTGGTAAATATTGTAAAACCTGGTGAGGAAAGGGGTCAGTGTTGTTGTCAGTTATTTAAATAACAAAATGTTTATTAAACTTTAAAACATACATGAAAAGCAGCAGTAAAGAACACCATTTATAATTAGCTGCATCAGACAATGTACTTGAATTACTCTCTCTCCCCCCCCCACCCCCCCCCCCACTCCCAAATCTGAATCTACTTTCCTAAACTCCGAGTATACACCTTCCCCAAAACAACATCCCATAGGCTTGAACACTAGGAACTAAATCCAGCAAATAAATACCACATAGGACCTGTAGTTTTCATTTGGGAACCTTTTTTCTAGTTTAGAGTAGAATTTCTGGGGTCTAACACAGAGAGCTTCTTCTGCTTTTGGCACAACAGCTTGACTAATAAAAACTGAAAACTGACATGGCTATGATCTTGGCCACTAGAACGCTTTATTCCACTTTTAACAAATTGTCGGTTTTACCCTGCTACTCATCCAATCTACATCTCATAAGTCCTCAGGGCAGCTACATGCCTGTCTTTACAATTCTTTACTTTTCATTCTATTCCAACTGTCTAACATACAGACTGATATATCTGAATTTCCCAGCTTAGGTTTGATTCTTTAAGTAGATGTGGAAAATAAAAGCTAATGGTATAGGGGGTAACATACTGGCATGGGTAGAAGATTGGCTAACTGACAGGAAACAGCTGGCATAAATGGGCATTTTCTGGTTGGCAAGATGTAATGAGTGGTGTGCCATTGTGATCAATGCCAGGGCTTCAAAACTTTACAATTCATGTGAATGATTTGTATAAAGGGTCCAAAGGTAAGGTTGCTAAATTTGCTGATGATACAAAGTTAGGTAGGAAAGTAAGTTGCAAAGATAACATAAGAAAGCTGGAAAAGGATATAGATAGGTGAGGTGGGTGGACAAAGATCTAACGAATGGAGTATAGTGTGGGAAAATGTGAATATGTCCATTTTGGCAGGTCGAATAAAAAAGTAGCTTCAGAACTCTGAGGTGCAGAGGGATGTGGGTATCGTTGTGCATGAATCACAAAAGGCTATTATACAGGTACAGCAAGTAATTAGAAAAACTAATGGAATGTTATTATTTATTGTGAGGGTAATTGATTACAAAAGTAGGGAGGTTGTGCTTCACTTGTGCAGGCCTTGGTGAAACATAATGTACATATGGTATAATATGTACATTACTGGTCTTATTTATTGAAAAATGTAAAAGCATTAGAAGAAATTCAGAGAAAGTCCTAGACCAATACCAGGAATGGGCAGGTTGCCTTGTGGGGAAAGGTTGGAGAAGTTAGGTTTGTATCCACTAGAGTTTAGAAGAGTAAGAGGCAACTTGATCTAAACCTGTCAGATCCTGAGGGATCTCGCAGGGTGGATGTGGACAGGATGTTTACTCTTGTCAGATAATCTGGAACTCAGAGTTACAGTTTTAAAAATAAGGGTCGCCCATTCAAGACAGAGATGAGGAGAAATCCTTCCTCTCAGAGGATCATGAGCGTTTGGAACGCTCTTCAAAAGGCAGTGGAAGCGGTCTTTGAATATTTTTAAGGCAGAGCTAGGCAAATTCTTGACTAACAAGGGGGTGAAACATTATTGGAGATAGGCAGGGTTGTGGAGTTGAAGTTACAATCAGATCAGCCACAGTCTTATTGAATGGCAGAGCAGCCTCGAGGGGCAGAGTGACCTACGGCTGCTCCTAATTTGTATGTCTGTGACGCAGATTAGAATGGTATAATGCTGATATATAAATGCAAGTTACTGTTCTAGAATGGCTTCTTAATCCATAGCTCATTGAGGGCCTCTGGTGGGAAATACTTGTTATTATGTGAGCAAAACCTTCTAAAATGCTTAAGCACTGCCAGGCCTTACTTCGGTCATTGGTAAGATTTTAGAGTTCATTGTGGAGGATGGGATCGCGGAGTACTTGGAGGTGCATGATGGAATGGGACTGAGTCGACACGGCTTCGGCGGGGGGAGGTCGTGTCTGACAGATCTGTTGGAGTTCTTTGAGGAAGTAACAAGGAAGTTAGACAAAGGAGAATGTCTAACACTAAAGGATAGTGTTCAATTCTGGTCATATAGTGTTCAATTCTGGTCGCCACACTACCAGAAGGGTGTGGAGGCTTTAGAGAGGGTGCAGAAGAGATTTACCAGGATGTTGCCTGGTATGGAGAGCATTAGCTATGAGGAGCGGTTGAATAAACTCGGTTTGTTCTCACTGGAACGACGGAGGTTGAGGGGTGACCTGATAGAGGTCTACAAAATTATGAGGGGCATAGACAGAGTAGATAGTCAGAGGCTTTTCCCCAGGGTAGAGGGGTCAATTACTAGGGGGCATAGGTTTAAGGTGCGAGGGGCATGGTTTAGAGGAGATGTACGAGGAAAGTTTTTTACATGGAGGGTAATGGGTGCCTGGAACTCACTGCCGGAGGAGGTGGTGGAAGCAGGGACGATAGTGACAATTAAGGGGCATCTTGACAAATACATGAATAGGATGGGAATAGAGGGATACGGACCCAGAAAGTGTAGAAGATTTTAGTTTAGGCAGGCAGCATGGTCGGCACGGGCTTGGAGGGCTGAAGGGCCTGTTCCTGTGCTGTACTTTTCTTTGTTCTTTGTTCTTTGTCGACAAATAGTGTTCCCATGAAACCCATTTACTCTCCAAAATCAACATTGTAAATTGTCAGCAATGTTACCACCTGACATGGTTCATTCTCTTATAGTGGAAGCAACTTGGTGCTACCAACAGCATAATTTGCTTTATCTCCCTGTGCTGCTTAACTAGATTTTTTGCCAACAATGTTACCAGCCAACACTTTAGTATTATAGAAAGTGGATGGGCAACTAGGAGGGTTAAGTTGGGTTACTGTGGCTATTTCTCTGGGGGCAGCAAACACTGTCATCGATAACTCATGCAGAGCTGTGGTGATGCAGAATGGCTTTAATAACGAGAAGCAAAAGGTAGTTGGCAGCAATAACAGATTTGAAACATACATCGACAGTGTCAAAGTTTCTCCCCCCCCCCAATTTCTTTCACTTCCATTTAAGTCGGGCTCCTTGATACTATATTCATTCAAATGCTGACTTGTTGCCCAATACAGGCACTCTCAACTCATTTCTGAAATCTCCGAGAGGAACCTAGACATTCCAATCCACGTTTTTACACATGGAAGCTGTCTCACAGAAACACTCAAGGTCTTAGCTTTTTCTGCGAATCAGTTCTTTTTTAACTTGACTTAATTTTCCCATGGACCCATTTTCTGTATTGTGCCCTATTCCTAAATTGTTTCTCACTTTTCTGTCGAGAAGGAGATGTAATAAAGTCAAGTGTTGGTTCAGAACAAAGTTAATGTTACTTTCTAATAATGAAGTTAGATTTTAACAATTAATATTCTGGTTAGTAACCTAATAATCTTTGTGCCTATGTATAATCTATTTGGAACTCGGACATGAACAAATCTGTTTCAGCGTTTTTTTTTGTTCGGGATCACACACATGGGGACGAAAAAACATTACTTGGATGATTGCCAAGTAATGAGAGGTAACGGAATAAAGAGTAGAAAGAGCAACTGAATTGCTACCAGTTATGGTTACTGGATAGAGCAGGATGTCTTAGTACATAGCTCACTGAAGCAGACTGTTTCTTCACTATTTAACTTTTAGCATCTGGACTGCAGGAGAATATACAAACTACTACACACGGACAGTGAGCCAAGGCTGGAATTGAACCCGGATCCCTGGTGCTGTGAGACTATTAACCCCAGTGCACTATTAACCACTGTGCCACCGTGCTGCCCTCATTTGACTTGTTACACAAATTTATTTTTGTCCCTTTTAAATCTCGCTAACCCTTTCATAAATCTTCTAATTACCAAATTGTTTTTTTTGTTCATGAGATATTCTTTCATGTGTTATTGGCTAGTCCAGCACTTGGAATTGGCCTCAAACTGAATATATTGTGTTATGGTTCCAGACCAGAACCCCAATTTTGTTTAAAATCCCAGCCTATAACCCAACTATTTGCCTTTGGTAAAACTGTGAGGAAATCTTACTGCATCACAGGAGTGATAACAATGATCAGTAGGCAACTTTTATGTTAAAACAAACTTTAATTTGAACACATAATTAAACACATTAGCAACAAATAAATAGCTTTACAGTTAACAACAAATAAATAGCTTTACAGTTAACAGTTATATCTTAAACCTGCCCCTACATTCCAATTAAGCAAACCCATAGATTTCAAATACCGCCTTATGTATAAAGCTTTTTAAAAATATATTTTTATTAATGTATTTGAAATTTTTTATAAGAATAACATAGACAATGACATCAACATGGTATAATAAACATTTCCCCCATCTCAATCTTCACAGACCCCAACCATAAAACAACAATCCGGCCCCCCCCCCGGGGATACTGCATCTGCTGACATTTTAATTTTCCCCGAGAAAGTCGACGAACGGCTGCCACTCCAGGTGAACCCGATCATTGACCCTCTTAAGGCGAACTTTATTTTCTCGAGACTGAGAAACCCAGCCATGTCACGAACCGAAGTCTCTACACACGGGGGTTTTGAGTCCCTCCACATTAACAAGATCCATTTCCGGGCTACCAGGGAGGCAAAGGCCAAGACGTCAGCCTCTTTCGCCCCCTGAACTCCCGGTTCTTCCAAAATCGCTACCTCCGGACTGTGCACGACCCATGTTTATAGCACCGTGGACATTGCCTGAGCAAAACCCTGCCAAAACCCTCGAAGCTTCGGGCATGCCCAAAACATGTGGACATAATTTGCTGGGCTTCCCGCGCACCTCGCACACCTATCTTCTACCCCGAAAAACCTGCTCATCCTAGCCGCTATCATGTGTGCCCGGTGGACTACCTTAAATTGTATCAGGCTGAGCCTGGCACATGATAAGGCGGTATTAACCCTGCTTAGGGCATCCGCCCATGGACCCTCCTCTATCTCGCCTCAAAGCTCGTCCTCCCACTTGTCCTTAAGCTCCTCCACCGGAGTTTCCTCCACCTCCGAAAGCTCCTGGTAAATATCTGAAACTTTCCCCTCTCGCATCCAGGTGCTGGAGACTACTCTATCCTGTGTCCCCCGTGGCAGCAGCAGCGGAAAGGTCGGCACCTGTTTTCTCAGGAAGTCTCGCACCTGCAAATACCTAAACCTGTTCCCTGCTGGCAATTCAAATTTATCCTCCAAGGCTTTCAAGCCGGGAAAGCTCCCATCTAGAAATAGATCCCCCATCCTTCTAATGCCTGCCCTTTGCCATCCCCGGAACCCACCATCCAGCTCCACTCTCTTATATCTCCTCCATTGCCCCCAGATTCTCAGAGCCGCCACCACCACCGGACGTGTGGAGTATCGGGCCAGCGGGAATGGCAGAGGCGCCTTTACCAACGCCCCCAAACTGGTGCCCTTGCATGAAGCCACCTCAACATACTCCCATGCCGACCCTCCCCCACTATCCACTTCCTAATCATGACTATATTAGCCGCCCAGTAGTAATTGCAGACGTTCAGCAGCACCAACCCACACTCCCCCCGACTGCGCTCGAGCAACACTTTCTTCACTCGTGGGGTTTTATCCACCCACACAAAGCCTGAAATAACCTTATTCACCCGCTTGAAAAAGGCCTTTGGGATGAAGATGGGGGATGCACTGAAAGACAAACAGAAATCTGGGGAGGACCGTCATTTTAAAGGTCTGTACCCTCCCCGCCAGTGAAAGCGGAAGCGTGTCCCATCTCTTAAAGTCCCCTTCCATTTGTTCTACCAACCGGGATAGGTTTAACTTGTGAAGTGCCTCCCATTCCCAGGCCACCTGGATTCCCAGACATCGAAAGGTCTTCTCTACCATTCTAAGCGGCAGCTCTCCCAGTCTCTTCTCCTGTCCTCTTGCCTGGATTGTGAACATTTCGCTTCTCCCCATGTTCAATTTATACCCTGAAAAATCGCCAAATTCCCCCAGGACTCGCATTACTTGCCCCATCCCCTCCCCAACGAGTCTGAAATATACAAGAGCAGGTCATCCGCGTAAAGCGAGACCCGGTGCTCCCCCCCACCACCCAAACCAGCCCTTTCCAGTTCCTAGAAGCTCTTAACGCCATGGCCAATGGCTCTATGGCCAGAGCAAACAATAACGGGGAGAGGAGGCACGCTTGCCTCGTCCCTCGGTGTAGTTTAAAGTACCCCTACCTCAGCCGGTTTGTATGTACACTCGCTACTGGTGCCTGATAGAGCAACCGCACCCAGTCAATAAAGCCCTCACCAAACCCAAACCTTCCCAGCACCTCCCACAGGTAATTCCACTCCACCCGATCAAAAACCTTCTCCGCATCCATCTCTACCACCAACTCCACCTCTTCTCCTTCTGAGGGCATCATAATAACATTTAAAAGCCTTCGAACATTGGCCTTGAGTTGCCTGGCCTTGAGTTGCCTGCCCTTTACAAATCCAGTTTGGTCTTCCCCTATCACACCCGGTTGCTCTCTTTGGTTGGCTCTGAAAATGGCGGTCAATATGGTCGCCTTCCTTAATTCTAATTATGTTTGCTCTAGAGTCGTCAGGTATCTTTCGACACCGCCACAAGGTTCAGAACCGAATACTGATCAAAGACTCGATACACCAGTTAGTAAGTTCAAACTCAATGCTCATTTATTTACACACACAGTCAAATATACTCATGCATAAAACTCTACAATCTAAACTATCACTACTACTAAAAGCCTATACTTAGCTTCGGGCGCCCACTCAGTCAGAGAAACAATGGCCGTTGTTCGGATCTGAGGCTGCTGGGGTCGCAGTGATGAAGGGGAACAGCTAAGGTCGTCCGTCTGGTAGCGAGCGTTGACCTTGGACTTACTTGCTTCTGGTGCAGCTGGTGGACTGGTCTCTCCGCTGTGAGAGCCAAGTCCAAGAGAGCGATTCTCTATTGGGGGCTCCTTCTTAAACCCAAAGGGGCTTTGCGCTCTTTTTGGCGGGCTTTGAACTTGGCCCCAATCAATTGGGCCGTTGTCGATCATTCCTATTGATTTTGTCCAATAAAGGGGTGGGTCCCCTGATGGCTGGATGTGTCCTAGGTGGCCTTTGATCTGCTTTGTTTTGGTCTCCTCTGCCGCCGGGGTGTCTGCCTTAGTATCGGTTACTCAAATGTTACTCTTTTGTTCCCGAAGATGGGCCATTAGTATGCTAATGGGCCTACAGTTTTGGTCTTGTCTGGGAGCTGCGGCTCCAATATACTGACAAGCTCTGAACCTGCTTGTTTTCTCAGCATTGTCCATTTTCCCTGCAATCTTTGCAAAGTGTCCATTTTGTAATCAGGAAGTGGCCATCCCAGATGGCTACACACCCTCCTTGTGATCCTCAACGCGCAGCGTGAAGGATCACATTACCGCATCGTCTTCGTTCTCTGACCAAGCTGGGCACCCATAAGCACGTCACAGGCTCTTCACTGCTCTGTCCGATGAATTGCAACTTTACCCAAGTTATTTTATATACATACATCATTATAAAACTCTACGGGGCGCTATGACATTCAGGCATGCATTAGAAAATAAAAAACTGGAACCTCTAACTATGCTAAATAAACTATCATCACTTAAACAATCAAAAATAATCTGCAACATTTTAAACTGTACAAACAGCAGCAACACAAGTCTCTCTGGCTTGGCAGTCAAGCACAGAGCTTTACATTTCTTTGTTAAACGAAAACACACAAAAAAAAGGATGCACTTTAATTCACTTAAAGGGGTTGGGGGTTTGTTGGAGTCCGAAGATAGGGGATCTAAATGTGTATGCCGGAGTGCGGCTGCGGGAGGCTCTCCTCCGCCATTTTCTGAGTCTAAGTGTCTGCACGACACTGCAGAGTATCGCCAGTACTAAGAGTGCTTCTACGATGTAAGATAGGGAATTACAGGTGATGAACTTGTCTCACCAGGTCGGTGTATCGGTAACTGTCTCGGGGCTAACTATCTCGGGGTACAGTGTATGGCAGTGGTGGGAATCATTCACGGCTGTGTGGTAGGGGTCAGGGTGGTAGCATCCACGCGCAACTGAAGGGAACCCGCTAAGATCCAGGTGAATGTTGTCTTCATCTTTCCTTTTGTCGGTCTTCTTTTTCTTCCTCTGGGGTTCCTGAGGTTTTGGAGTTCTGTGGACACAAGCATAATATCTGTTATTATCTTGCATAAGATCTCATATGTCTGTCTGCCTGTCCTTTGTTGCCAATTACCCATTATAATTGGTCACCATCTGTGACACCCTATTTTAAAATTTTCTTAAACCGAATATTTGGACAAGACATCCGAGAAAAATACTGACACAGTGCGAGCCGTCTCGCAGCCTGTGCGATCTACCATCCCAGTGTTTGAGGGTGTAAATAGCATACGGAAGCAACCGAAGGGTCGCCAGAAACAAACAAAAAAAAGTTTTGAACTAAAGGTGCCAAAATGGGGTGCGTATGGGCCGCGGCGGGTAAGATTGGGTGGAATCCCCGGGTAGGACCGTGATCGGCGCCGTTTGTGCTCTACCCGAGCATAGCTAACCAGAGGGGGGTCCTCAGGCAGGGCGGGGACCAGTGCCGTTTCTCCACTGCCTGAGCGACCGGCAAGATCGGGTAAAGAATGTGGTCGTCATGGGGGCTGCCTCTCGTGATTACCTTCAAATCAGGAGAGTAGTTATGATTGGTTGTCTGCCGACAAATTAGTTCCTCTGAACGGTTGTCTGTCGACAAACTTGTTTCATTAACTGCCAGTGGGCTTTAAAAGAGTGGTGGCGTGGGGCCATGAAAACTTTTAAGTTCACAAACAACATTTAACATGTATATTAAACGAACAAACATGCGACAAACATGGTGCAGGTTCCATCTGAAAGGACACCGTACCTCTCCATCGGTTCCTTTTTACCATAAAGTGGACACTTCATTGCTCAGTAGCGAACAGGCTCGCAAAGGGATTCGTTTGGTGGGAGTCAGACTCTATGTCATCATCTTCTCCCGGCTGCCATACTCTTGGCTGGAGTAGTTTGGCTAAAGCTGTTTGGGCCGAATTAGGGTCCATCTCATCATTCCGGATGAGCCTGAACGAATTGTCTCGGTGCCAGAATCGTGTGTCAAGGTTGGAGCCACTAGGTTTTAATCTGTAATCGTCGGGCGGTGGGTCTGGGTCAGGGGCTTTGGTGTACGTGATTTTGAAGGGGTCACTGGAATCATGCTCGGGTTCGTTGGGAGTGGGGCCTGGTGCAGGGGTGTAATCATAACGTGGCGTGCTGTGGCTGTCGTCATTGCTATCGCTATCACTGTCATCGCTATCACTGTCGCTGCTGGTTGAAGGAAGGGAGAGGTGGAGTCGTGCCTCTGTGGTGGAGTTGAAGATGTGTCTGAGGACGGGCTGGACTGGCTGGGGGAGGGTAGAAATGCGTCATCTGTGGGCGGGGCGTGCTCGTCTGGTGCTGCGAGCGAGATGTGGTGTGCATGGTTGTTCTGAGAGCCATAAGCCTTAAGCTGGTTTGTGTGAAACCATGCAGACTTGCCGTTGGGATATGTGATCTTGTATACCGAGGGGCTAACTTTGTCTGAAATGGAGTACTGTCCGGAAAATCTGGGGGAAAGGAATGAACTGGGGTTGTATAGGGAAAGCATCACTTGCTGCCCTACTACAAACTCGGTGGCATGTACCGTTTTATCGCAACAAGCTTTGCTTTGTTTCATACTGGTCCCAAGTCTCACAGCTGCTGCGAGCTGGGCTGCCTTTATATTCTCAATAAGCTGCTGTACAGCATTTTCATTCGTGAGGGCGGTGACTGCGGGGCTGGCCAAATCCAGTCCTAATAAATACTCTGTCCCTTTCATGGGGGCGTCCGGTCATGAGGGTGTGGGGGGTGTATCCTGTGGACATGGATACTGTGTTTCGTAGGAACATTAAAGCAAATGGGAGAACTGAATCCTAGGTGCTGTTGTTCTGTTGCACCATTTTCCTGAGAGTGGCTTTTAGAGTTCTGTTCATCCTCTCTATGCAGCTTGACTGGGGGTGGTATGCGGTGTGAAACTTCTGCCTAATTCCGAAAATTGTGAGGACGTTCTTCATTTCTCGTCCTGTAAAATGGGAGCCTTGATCGGACTCTATACTGCGTGGGAGGCTCCATCTTGTGAAGATGTGCTGTGTTAAGATTTTAGCTGTTGTTTTGGCCGTATTCGTTCTGGATGGAAAGGCGTCCACCCATTTTGTAAAGGTGTCGATGACCACCAACACAGACTTAGTCCTCTGTAATCTATCTGCAAATTCGTCCAGGGGCCATTAACGGGCAGGTGTGACTAAACTGAGCCTTTCTTGCATATGTCATAGAATTTACAGTGCAGAAGGAGGCCATTCGGCCCATCGAGTCTGCACCGGCTCTTGAAAAGAGCACCCTACCCAAGGTCAACATCTCCACCCTATCCCCATAACCCAGTTACCCCACCCAACACGAAGGGCAATTTTGGACACTAAGGGTAATTTATCATGGCCAATCCACCTAACCTGCACATCTTTGGACTGTGGGAGGAAACCGGAGCACCCGGAGGAAACCCACGCACACACTGGGAGGATATGCAGACTCCGCACAGACAGTGACCCAAGCCGGAATCGAACCTGGGACCCTGGAGCTGTGAATCAATTGTGCTATCCACAATGCTACCGTACTGCCCAGATAGTTCTGGGCACAGATCAAGCAATTTTCAATGTAATCGGTTACATCGACTTTTAAATCAGGCCACCAGCAGAGCGGTCTGAGGTGGGTTAGGGTGGGTTCAATGCCTTGGTGTCCATGATTGTCATGGAACTGACAAATAATCTGGTTCCTGTCCTGGCTGGGAACTACATAAATGCCGTCTATCAAAATCACACCGTCAGGTGTGGTTATTACGTTCTTACACTTATAGTACGGGGCTGGGAAGGTTCCTTTTAAAACTTGCCTGAGCTTTTCATCTTCCTTTTGGGCTTTCGCTAGATCCTGAATGTTGGTCTGTGAGACCTGAACCGCGTGTACTGGGTTGCTCTCGGTGGGGGGGGCGGTTCCAAAAGTAACCATGTCTGGAACCTGCCTTCGCTTGGGCGTCTGCTTTAACGTTACCGGGGGGGAAGAACGGTGATGAGTGCAAACCTTAATGATACCATATTTCCTACCTTTAGCTGTCTCTAGGATATGCCGGAGTAATGGGGCTGAGGGTAGGGGCTTTCCGTCTGCAGAAACAAATCCTCTAGTTTCCCACAGGATTAGGAATTCTGTTAAACTATTGCAGACATATAAACTGTCCGAATATATGTCTGCTGGGGTCGGAAACGAGTCAGAGTGATCAACAATGTAAGCTATGGCTGCCAGTTCTGCTGCCTGTGAGCCCAGATGTCCTGGCAACTTTAATGAAATCTCTTCAAGGGTGCGTCCCTGCGCGTCCTCTACATAAATGCTGCAACCGGTGATTCTCTTTCCATTCAAAACTGTGGAGGAGCCATCCACATAAATTTTCAGGGGTGCGCACGTGGGCTGGGGTCTCTGGGGTGTATTACCTACTTTCCTGGGAGCTGACTTGGGTATAAATGGGCCTGAATTATGGTTTGTGATGATGATCTCACACTCATGTGGGGTACCTGCATATTGCAAATTGTCGGCTAGGAAAGTGTGGGTTTTGATTCTGTTGACTGTAATGTCCCGTCCCTGTAAAAGAAGAATCCAGCGGATTTGGCTGACTGTGCCATCTTTAAGTCGACCGTCTAATAAAAGCTGTGTTGGGGTGTGTTCAGTGAGAATGGTGATGGGGTTGAGTCCTGTAATGTAGGCGAAGTACTGTACTGCCCAAAAAACTGCGAGCAGGTGCCTTTCGCAGGCAGAAAATCCTTGCTCAACAGGATCTAACACGCGTGAGGCGTATGCCACGAGGCCTAATCGGACATGGCATTCCTAGAGGAGCACGGCCAAAAGGGTTCGGTCGGGGCTTACTACTTCGATTGCGTACGGGGAAAGTGGATCTGGGACCTGTAATGCGGGGGCTGTGCTGAGGGCTCTCTTTAAAGCATCCACGGCATCCGTGTGCTGTGGAAGCCTGTTTCTTGAGAAGGTCGGATAGGGGCGCTGCTTTTGTGGCAAAACCGTCAATGTGGTTTTGGCAGTAGCCAATCAGTCCTAGAAATGACCGGAGGGCTGAGATATTATGGGGAAGGGGCAATTTGACGATCGAGTCAATTTTCATTTGCTCGATCTCGCGTTTACCATGAGTGATTACTGTACCCAAGTAAATCACTTTTTCCTGCAAAATCTGGGCCTTCTTGGGGTTAACTTTACATCCAATCTGTTTTAGGTGTCCTAGGAGTTCGGCGAGAAGCGAAATGTGCTCTCCCTTTGTGTCTATCTGTAGTAGCAAGTCATTACATACTGGACTAGACAATAGGGTCGGGAAAACTTTGTTAGTCCATTTGCCAGCTGTTGGTGGAAAATGGAGGGGGAGTTGTGGAAGCCTTGTGGAAGGCACGTCCACGTGTATTGTTGTCCCTGGAATGTAAAGGCAAATTTGTATTGGCACGCTTTATCCAATGGAATGGACCAAAAGCCGTTGGTAATATCCAAAACCGATAAAACTTTTGACTGGAGTCCCTGTTTGAGCATGGTCTCTGGACTCGTGGCTAAGCTGGGGGTTGCTACTGGGGTTACTTTGTTCAGTTCCCGGTAATCAATGGTCCGTCGCCATGATCCATCGGGTTTCCTGACGGGCTAATTTGGTGCGTTGTTCGTGGAGGCTACGGATCGGAGTACGCCTTGATCAAGCAGACTCTCTATTACCATTGAGATCTCTCCCTCTGCTTCTTGGGGAAAACCATACTGCTTTTGGGGTCTGGGGTCGGGACCTCTAATGTTCACTGAGCCAGCTATCTTGCCACAGTCTTGTGCTGTGCAAATGCTGCTTTGTGTTGCTGCAGGACTTCCCTAACCTGTTTGTCCTGACTAATGGCTCGAGGGTCGAACTAGAAGTCTCCTGCACTGATTCTGTTTGCATACTCTCCAACTGTGAGCGTGGCGGGGGCTCGTGCTGCCTTTGCCATTCTTCATACACATTTATGACACCTCCTGTGTCCCAAAGAAATTCTACGTGGTGTCCCCAGACTTGGCCTGCTATGGCCGGTCTACCGGACTTGTCCCAAAGGGTGTCGCAGACCCAAGTTGGGGAGCCCGAACACCGTCAATCGGTGCCATTCATGTCTGCGTTCTCTGAACGAGCGCTAACACTATGGATTGGCTGTGCCCTATCCTTTTTTAGGGTGCCTGTCTGTTGGTTTCTCTGCTGCTTTTGGGGTGCATTGCACTCTCGTGCATAGTGCCCTAATTGTCCACGATTGTAGCATTCCTGGGATTTGGGTTGCAGTGGGCTGTTCCTGCCCTCATTTACCCATGCGGCGTTCTGGTGCATCCTAACTGGATGCATGTCTGCCTGCTCTTCCTCTGGTTTTGCAAATGCGGTTTTGCCTTGGACGGATTATTCTCAACAGCGGGACAATATTTTCTAAACCCATTTCTCGTTGTGGGCCTTGTCTGAGGGGTCGTAATTTGCGCAAGCTCTCTGTCCTGCCTCTGTCGCATGAGAGACTAGGATTGGAGTCCATTTGGCCATATTATCCGCAGACAAATGGGCGCGGGCTAACTCTCCAAATACTGCTGTGAAATGTATCCACAAGCGTCCAGCAAACGCTGTGGGGTGCTCTGTTTTCTTTTACCTACACTTGTTTAGGCCTTCTTCGGGGTCTCCTCCAATCGCATCCAGGATCGCTGTGTGCATTTCTTGGAGTGTGCCTCCTCCTACATTCTGTGGGTCGGGAAGGGCTGCCACGACTGAAGGGTCGAGGCTGAAAACTGTGAGCTTCACTTGTTCCTTTTCGTCCAGGCCGTACATGGTAGCCTGCTGTTTAACTCTAGTGAAAAACTGGTGGGGGTCTGATGTGGGAAGGAACGGTGTAATTCTTCCACACGCGTCCCATAATTGGGTCACGGTTAACGGGATTGTATATAGGAAATCTGCGTTTCCTTCTGCTGCGGCCCTGCGGTGTGTGGTTACAGGGTTCATGGGGGGGTGTTCTGACTGTTCAGTCGGGGGTTGGGGTGCTTTCCTTTTCTGGGGTTTTTCTTGCGTACATGTCCCATGTACGTATCTGTGGGCAGTTTCATTTAACTCCTGCCAATCCTGGTCTAACTGAGGTCCAAACGTACTTTGAAACCCATTCTGGACAGAAAGCAGAGATTGCAATTCTGCAATTTGCTTCCGGCACTTTGCGTGATCTACGGAGCTCTGCCTTTGTTCTGTCGTGGAAGTGCGGCGCGCTCGTGGAGCTGCTTTTAAATCATTGCACTGTTTCTGCAATTGCTCCACCTGTTGCTCGGTTTCTTTTCTTATGTGTCCTGGTAGGCCTTATCGTACTGGGTCTGAAAACTACTCAAATGGGCGAGACAAGACTGGTGTGCCCACTTGGCATCATCCACCTCTCTGTCCCTCGCTGCTAACTGTTCTCTTAACTCCTTATTCTCTTTCTCAAATTCGCTCACCTCTCCATCACTATTTCTGTCTCTCTCCTCAATCTCTCTACGGAGCGTCCTATCGACCTCCTCTGTGCCTCGCAATTGTGCCAAGCAGGACACGATTGCCATCGGCTTGCGAGTTTTCCCCAAGCTCCTCTTATGAATCTCTGACAGGTTCTCCCACCAAGTATGTCCTATACTTCCGGGACCTGTTTCGTGATTGGCGCAGAATTCACTCCAAAGGGGCCATCCTTTCCCTTTGAGATATTTTCTGATCTCTTCTTCCCATACGGGACACTGTCCTACTCGACTGGTCACTGCGACCTCGAATTCTTGGCGGTTCATAAGGCCTTCATTGCCATTTTCTCTCGATCTCTGGGTTCTCTACTGAATTTGGAACGGGGGTGATAAAGTGGTGATGTAAACACGGGTACGGCTTCCGCTAATTTCAGACCTACAATACCCCTGACAGTTTTATGCAACAAAATCTCTCCGGTATACCTCATATCCCTGTTAGTACGCATGCATTAACACACTTCTGAATCTCGGAGGTTTGATCAGTATCGTTCTCACACTTGTGGTTTTTATGTTTCCAATTGGATTCCAATTCAAATTTGGGTTCTCTCGGAGTGACTAGGCCACTTCTAGGTCGAATCCCATCAGAGGTCGCTGGTAAATGTTGCTCTCTTTGGTTGGCTCTGAAAACGGCGGTCAATATGGTCGCCTTTATTAATTCTAATTACGTTCGCTCTAGGGTCGCCAGGTATCTTTAGATACCGCCGCAAGGTTCAAAACCGAATACTGATCAAAGACTTTGTACACCAGTTAGTTAGTTCAAAGTCAATGCTTATTTATTTACACACACAGTAATATCTACTCATGCACAAAGCGCTACAGACCAAACTATCACTACTGCTAAAGTCTATACTTAGCTTCGGGCGCCCACTCAGTCAGAGGAACAATGGCCGTTGTTCGGATCTGAGGCTGCTGGGGTCGAAGTGGTGAAGGGGAACAGCTAAGGTCGTCCGCCTGGTAGCAAGCGTTGACCTTGGACTTACTTCGGTGCAGCTGGTGGACGGGTCTCTCCGCTATGAGAGCCAAGTCCAAGAGAGCGATTCTCTCTTGGAGGCTCCTTCTTGTACCCAAAGGGGCTTCGCGCTCTTTTGGGAGGACCTTGAACTTGGCCCCAATCAATTGGGCCGTTTCTCGATCATTCCTATTGATTTCACCCAATAAAGGGGTGGGTGCCCTAATGGCTGGGCATGTCCTAGGTGGCCGTTGACCTGCTTTGTTTCGGTCTCCTCTGGCGCCGGGGTGTCTGCCTTAGTATCGGTTACTCAAATGTTACTCTTTTGTTCCCGGAGATGGGCCATTAATATGCTAATGGGCCTACAGTTTTGGTCTTGTCTGGGAGCTGCGGCTCCAATATACAGACAAGCTCTGAATCTGCTTGTTTTCTCAGCATTGTCCATTTTCCCTGCAATCTTTGCAAAGTATCCATTTTGTAATCGGGAATTGGCCATCCCAGATGGTACACACAGTCCTCTATCCTTGTGGCCAGTATCTTAGCCAGCAGTTTGGTGTCCACATTCAGTAGAGAAATTGGCCTGTGTGACCCGCATTGCTCCGGATCCTTCTCACTTATGTATAAAGTTAAGAACCAGGTTTTACTTGCTTATCTTGGTACAGAGTCCTTAGAGAGAGAAACCTTTCAGGAACAACTGAAAACACTTCTGATCAGCTTTGAATCCTGTAGGAAACTGCCTTTCAGACAGACCTGGCTCCTCCCATTAACTAATTTGTTACACTAAAAGCATTTGCCTTCTGTTACAAGATGTGTCTTAAATTCTTTTGACAATGCCAACACAATACCTCACTTTCAATCACTGCTCTAGCGGACATACTGTCTGTATGCATTTTAACCCAGGTTGTAGTAACATTATTGCATAATCCTCAAAATACCAATTATGACAATTTCTTATATTCATCACACTTGCATGGCCAATTTAGAGGGCAATTAAGAGTCAAAACACATTGTTGTGGATCTGGAGTCACATGTAGACCAAACCAGGTAAGGATGGCAGACTTCTTTCTCTAAAGAGCATTAGTGAATCAGATTTGTGTTTTACAGCAATTGGTGATAGCTATCATGGTCACCATTACTGAGAATAACTTTATATTCCAGATTTTTCGAATTGAATTTAAATTCCACACTCTACTCTGGTGGGATATGAACCCATGCCCCTGGGCATTAGCTTAAGTCTCTGGATTTTTAGTCCAGTGATATTACCACTGCACCCCCATTAACAGAGATGCATAAGGGGAAAAAAATCAGAGAACTAGTAAATACAAATGCTATGAAATTGGCATATAAATATTAATATGACACTATTATGATGTCTACCTTTCAGTGTTAACAGTGTTAACATTCAAATTTCGTGGTTTTATACCACTTATTGGACTTCCAGGACTGGTCCAAATGTTAATCACTGAGATTATAGGTTTTGCTGATGACATGACTAAGGAAATTGCTATTACTGTGCAGAGACCCTAAATTAGACAAAACAGCTACGATTCTGACATTGACTGCACATACTTATTATCGTTTATTGTAAATCAAATATCAGAAAATGGATCACTTAATCTGCCAATTTGGTCAATTATTCCATTTGTTCTCTTCTCGCTGCTGCTGAAGAGGATGAAGTGGAAATTGGATGTCTAGTGTGTACTTTATTTTAATAAACATTTAATTGAGGTATTTATGGTTTTACAACAACAACAAAATAAACAATGTACATGAATTTACAGAGTGCAAAAGCCGACTTCCTCCCTTGCAGATCCCACCTTTACTAACTTCCTACTCTAAACTAATCTAACCCCCATCCACCCCCCCCCCCCCTTCTGCTGACGATTAATTTTCCGCAAAGAAGTCGACGATGGGCTCCCACCTCCAGGCGAACCCTAACAGTGAACCTCTCAAGGCGAACTTGATTTTCTACAGACAGAGAAAGCTAGCCATGTCAGTTAGCCAGGTCTCCGTCATTGGGGGCTTTGGGTCCCTCCAAGCTAATAGAATTTGTCTCCAGGCTACCAGGGAAGCAAAGGCTAGAACATCTGCCTGTTTCTCCTCCTGGATTCCCGGGTCTTCCGACACTCCAAAAATCACCACCTCTGTACTCGGTGCCACCCTTGTATTCAGCACTTTGGGCATGACATCTCCAAATCCCTGCCAGAATCTCCTAAGCTTCGGGCATGCCCAGAACATATGGACATCGTTCGCTGACACTCCCGCACACCTTGCACACCTATCTTCTACCCCAAAGAATCTGCTCATCCGGGCCACTGTCATGTGGGCCCGATGAACAACCTTAAATTGTATCAGGCTGAACCTGGCACATGTGGCAGATGCGTTGACTCTACTCAATGCGTCCGCCCAGAGACCATCCTCTATCTCTCCTCCTAACTCCTCTTCCCACTTGCATTTCAACTCCTCGGTCTGCGTCTCCTCTGACCCCATGAGTTCCTTGTAGATGTCAGAAACCCTCCCTTCTCCCATCTATACTCTGGAAACTATCCTGTCCTGTATTCCCCTTGGTGGTAGGAACGGAAAGGTTGAGACCTGCCTGCATAGGAAGTCCCGCACCTGCAGGTACCTAAACTCATTTCCCCTCCAATCCAAATTTCTTGTCCAGCTGCCTCAGGCTAGAAAAGCTCCCGTCCATAAACATATCTCCCATCCCCTCAATCCCTGCTCTCTGTCATCTCCGGAACCCTCCATCCAGCCTTCCCGGGGCAAACCGGTGACTATTACAGATTGGAGACCACAGCGATGCTCCCTCCGCCCCCACATGCCTCCTCCATTGCCCCCAGACCTTCAGGGCCGCCACCACCACGGGGCTGGTGGAGTACCGTGTCGGCGGGAATGGCAGAGGCGCCGTTACCAATGCCCCCAAACTGGTGCCCTTGCACACTCCCATCTGGAGCTCCCCCCCCGGATCATCCCCTTCCAGCCCCTTGAGGCTCTCAGCGCAATTGCCAGCTCTCTATGGCTAACACGTACAGTGGGGAGAGGGGGCATCCCTGTCTTGTCCCCCGATGCAGCCTGAAATAGTCCGATGTTGTCCTATTCAGTCGTACGCTCGCGATAGGAGCCTGATACAGCAACCTGACCCAGTCAATAAAGCCCCGCCCAAATCCGAGCCGTCCCAGTACCTCCTACAGATATTCCCATTCCACCTGATCAAAAGCCAAAGGAGGCATGTGGGGGCGGAGGGAGCATCGCTGTGGTCTCCAATCTGTAATAGTCATTCATTGTGAGTGAAGTACTGTGGCAGTCTTCCATCTTGTAAGACAATGGTTTGCTATTTGGTGGTCAACTCTATGTGAAACATTGCTTGCTGTGGCTCAGGAGCCCCACTCTGACATGGCAGTCCCTATTTTCTGTAAAGCAAGATAGTGGGGTGAGAAAGTGCATGATTGGCTGGGCATGGATGGATGTTAATGGCATCAAGGCTGGTACGTTAATTTATTCACCCTTTCTGGACGTGAACCTGACTATATCACTGGCGGGGTATGGGAAAAATATCAAATAAGATTTTGCTGGTGCAAATCCCATTAGAGCCCATTACGGGATTTGCATCGCAATCAACGTGGCTGCTAAATTGCGCCGATTGTTCTGCCAAGAGATGCTGAGGATACATTTGAGACTGCAAAGCTGGAAACTATTCATACGTTTCTCCTTCCTAGTATATGTTGTCCAGGTCTCACCATTGTAGAGCAGTGCACTGAGGACACAGGGATGGTAGACTTGCAGTTTAGTTTTCTCTGTCAATTTGCTTTTGTTACACAGACTTATATTCAGCTTGGACATCACATGCGCTACAAAAGCTGCAGATGTTTTTATTCAAGAATAAAATGACAGATTGCATGTGATTGTGGAGCCTAGATTTGTGAAGCTATCAAAATCTCCAGCGTCACATTGTCAGTGTTGACAGATGTTGGTATGGCAATGACCAAGATGGTAGCATTTGTCTGATGGTCACGCCAAACTCTTTACAGGGCTGAGAGTCTGTCCAGTTGCTGCTGTAGGTGTTCCTCAATACAGAATGTTTTTTTTTTTAATTTAGAGTACCCAATTATTTTCTTCCAATTAAGGGGCAATTTAGCGTGGCCAATCCACCTAGCCTGCACATTTTTGGGTTGTGGGGGCGAAACCCATGCAAACACTGGGAGAATCTGCAAACTCCATACAGCCAGTGACCCAGAGCCGGGATCGAACCTGGGACCTTGACGCTGTGAGGCAGCAGGGCTAACCCACAGTGCCACCGTGCTGCCCCTCAATACAGAATGTTGAGTGGCATCATCAACTCTTTGAGGATTTGCCGCAGTTTTGATGGATTGAGTTTTCCGTAAATTCTGGTATGAAAAATGAAATGAAATGAAAATTGCTTATTGTCACAAGTAGGCTTCAAATGAAGTTACTGTGAAAAGCCCCTAGTCGCCACATTCCGGTGCCTGTTCGGGGAGGCTGGTACGGGAATTGAACCGTGCTGCTGGCCTGTCTTGGTCTGCTTTAAAAGCCAGCTATTTAGCCCTGTGTGCTAAACCAGCCCCTGGTATTTATGCAGAACTTCTGTAGATGGCCTGGAGGCATAAGACAAAACACAGAGTCAGTGCCAGAACACAACCCTGGTTGACACCACTGCAGATCTTAAAGGGTTTTGATATTGTCCCATCATAGCTGACCTCACCCATCATGTTTTCCTCATCTTGAGCAGCTTTGGTGGGCAACCAATTTTCTCCAGCCGGTTAAATAAACCTTGGTTTATGTGGTCAAGTGCTTTGATGATAATGAATGCAATATTTTCACAGCATTTCTCTTTCACTGCCAGGCTAACAAAATCATGTCATTTGTAGGTCTGAACTTAGATTGGGATTCAGGATTGATGCATTTATCCAAGATTTGATGTCTGAAGAAACACTGGCAAACAGTTTTTGAGTCATAGTTATTTATGGCACAGAAGGGGCCATTCAACCCATCGTGTCCATATCGGCTCGCTGAGGAGCAATCCAGTCAATCTTACTTCCCCGCTTGGTCTGCATAACTGTGCAATGTTATTTCATGCAAGTGCCCATCCAATTTCCTTCTGAAGTCATTGGGTGGAATTTTTCATTTTTGAAGCTAAGTGCAGGAGTGGGTCCCATAGTGCTTTTCCTTCTGGTCAGAATGGTAGGAATAAGCACTAATTCTGTGCGCGGAAGCACGACCATAGTGGGTCAGATCTCGAAGAACGATGAATCAGAATACACCTAGTGGAGTGGTGTAACGACAACAATCTCTCCCTCAATGTCAGCAAAACTAAAGAGCTGGTCCTTGCCTTCAGGAAGCAAAGTATTGTACAGACCCCTGTCTGCATCAAAGGGGCCGAGGTGGAGATGGTTGACAGCTTCAAATTCCTAGGTGTGCACATCATCAAAAATCTGTCCTGATCCACCCACGTCTATGCTATGACCAAGAAAGAACAACAGCACCTATACTTCCTCAGGCAACGAAGGAAATTTGGCATGTCCACATTGACTCTTACCAACTTTTACAGGTGCACCTGTAAAATCTGGAAATCATCCTATCTGGCTGCATCACAGCCTGGTATGGCAACTGTTTGTCTCAAGACCGTAAGAAACTACAGAGTCGTGAACACTGTCCTGTCCATCACACAAACTCTCCACCCATCCATGGACGCTATCTACACCTCCTGCTGACTTGGGAAAGTGGGCAGCATAATAAAAGATCCCTCCCACCAGCTTACTCACTCTTCCAACTTCTTACATCGGGCAGGAGATACAAAAGTCTGAGAACACTCACCAACAGATTCGAAAACAGCTTCTTCCCCGCTGTTACCAGACTCCTAAACTCCCCTCTTATGGATTGATCTGATCTCATTACAAATCTTCTCTATCGAGTAGTACTACACTCCTGTATGCTTCACCTGGTGCCTGTGACTTTGTATTTACATTGTGTACTTTATGTTTTCCCTAATGTGTATTTTCTTTTCATGTACGGAATCTGTCTGAGCTGCACGCAGAACAATACTTTTCACTGTTCCTCGGTACATGTGACAATAAATCCAATCTAATCCATTGATTATGTGCAGCCGATTATCTTTCAGAATCACATGGTGATGCGTCTGCTCTGCCCTAGTGGGGTTAAAGGTTCGGACTCCATAAATAAACGCCACTAGATCGTGTACATTGCACTCTCTCCAGCTCAGCCGTCTTGCCAGAGGACTGTAGAGATGATGATCAACATGAAGAAGGCTGCACTCCGCTTCTATGACAGACTCCGCGCCTTGATCAGTGGAGTATGCAACATAGGAATGTCCTCTACCCAAGAGATGGCTCAAAGAAGCATACCAATCTCGCCTCTCCAGTCTGGGAAGCCTTGGCAAGGCAGTTTAGCACGTTTGGCTACCGCACCCTCAATGAGATACAGTGCAGGGAGAAGATGAAAGACCTCATCTACTCTGTCAGGATAAGACAACTGACAACGGTCTCCAAAGGCTAAACTCTTCAGGGATCTCACACAACAAATTAGCGGGGGACAAATATGAGGACTGATTCTTCCAGACATGTTCATAATACCACAATCGTATCTGTCAAGATACACACATCCTCAGTTCTTTTGAGGGAGGGCTCACTACAAACTGGGTGCATTCATGTTTCTCAATCGGCTCCATCCCTTCCCATCACATTCCTTTCATTTTTATTCATGCAGATCAAGCTTCTTTGCTATTTGTTTGCATGATGTGGGTGCCGCTGGTGCCAGCATTTATTGTAAATCCCTAATTTCCCTTCACCGAGTATTTGAGGATCCACCACATGGCTATGGATCTGTAGTCACATGTAGGCCAGATCAGGTAAAGATGGCTGATTTCTTTCCCTGGACATGAGTAGTGAACCAAATGGGTTTTTACAACAATCGATAATGGTTTCATTGTCACCATTAGACTTTTAATTCCTGATTTTTATTGGATTCAGATTTCACCATCTGCAGCGTCGGAATTTGAACCTGGGTCCCCAGAGCTTTATATTCTGGGATTCTAGTACTAGTCCAGTGACAATACCACTACGCCATCGCCAACCCAGGCGGGAGTCAAACGCAAGTCCTCAGAAAATCACCCACAGGAGCAGTAGTCAGCCATTCGGTCCATCGAGTCTGCTCTGCCAAAGGGAAAATGCTGGAAAATCTCAGGTCTGGCAGCATCTGCATGGGGAGAAAAGAGCTAAGGTTTCGAGTCCAGATGACCCTTTGTCAAAGCTCTGCTCTCACATTCAATCATCCCCATTCTCCTGCCTTCTCCCCATAACCCCTGATCCCCTTATTAATCAAGAATCTGTCTCTCTGTCTTAAAGCCACTCATTGATTTGGCCTCCACAGCCTTCTGCGGCAAAGAGTTCCACAGATTCACCACCCTCTGGCTGATGAAATTCCTCCTCATCTCTGTTTTAAAGGATCGTCCCTTCAGTTGTACCTCCTGGTTCTAGATTTCCCAACTAGTGTAAACATCCTTTCCACGTTCACTCTATCCAGACCTCGCAGTATCCTGTAAGTTTCAAGAAGATCCTCATCCTTCTAAACTCCAACATGTACAGACACAGAATCCTCAACCGCTTCTCATACGACAAGTTCTTCATTCCAGGGATCAGTCTTGTGATCCTCCTCTGGACCTTTTCCAAGGCCAACACATCCTTCCTTAGATACGGGGTCCAGAACTGCTCTCAGTACTCCAAATGGGATCTGACCAGAGCCTTATGCAGCCTCAGAAGTACATCTCTGCTCTAGACATGAATACTAACATTGCATTGCCTTCCTAACTGCCACAAACAAAAGAAAAGTACAGCAGAGGAACAGGCCCTTCAGCTTCCAGGCCTGTGCCGATCATGATGCCCGGAAGAAAAAAAACTTCCCTTGAGAGAATCTTGGACAAGGACTCCTAAGTCCCTTTGTGTTTCTGATTTCCTAAGCTTTTCCCCATTTAGAAAAGAGTCTATGCCTCCAAGTTTCCTTACAAAGTGCAGAATCTCACACTTTTCCACATTGTATTCCACCTGCCGCTTCTTTGCCCACTCTCCGAGCCTGTCCCAATCCTTCTGCAGCCCCCTGGTTCCTCAATACTACCTGTCCCTCTGCATATTTTTGTATCTCTTGCAAATTTAGCAACAGTATATCAAGGAAGGATGTGCCTTGGAGTGCCCTCAGTTCCTTCTTCCAGACCGTTAATATAGATTGTGAAAAGTTGTGGTTCCAGCACCGACCTCTGAGGCACACCACTAGTCACCGGCTGCCATCCTGAAAAATACCCCTTTGTCTTCACTCTCTTCCATCTGCCAGTTAGCCAATCCTTTATCCATGCCAGCATCTTACCCTTAGCACCATGGGCTCTTAACTTATTTAGCAGCCTCCTATGCGGCACCTTGTCAAAGGCCTTTTGGAAATCTAAATAGATCGCATCCACTGGTTCTCCTTTGTCCAACTTATTTGTTACGTTTTCAAAGAACTCCAACAGATTTGTCACACATGACCTACCCTTGAAACTGTGCTGACTCAGCCCTATTTTATCATACACTTACAAGTACTCCGCAATCTCATCTTTAATAATGGACTTTAAAATCTTATCAATTACTGAAGTCAGGCTAACCGGCCAAAAATTTCCCGTATTCTGCCTCCCTCCCTTCTTAAAAAGGGATGTTACATTAGCCATTTTCCAGTTCTCTCGAATCCTCCGTGCCTCCAGTGATTCCTGAAAGATCAGCACCAATGCCTTCATAATCTCTGCAGCTACCTCCTTCAGAATCCTGGGGTGTAGTCCATCTGGTCCAGGTGATTTATCCGACTTTAGACCTTTCAGCTTCCCCAGAACTGTCTCCTTAGTGATGGCCACTGCACTCACGTCTGCCTCCTGATTCTTCTGGAATTCTGGCATCCCACTCGTGTCTTCCACGGTGAAGACTGATGCAAAGTAACTATTCAGTTCGTCTGTCATTTCTTTGTTTCCTATTATTACTTCTCCAGCCTCATTTACCAGTGGTTCAATGCCTATTCTTGCCTCTCTCTTACCATTTATATATTGAAAAATATTCTCCCATCTTCTTTTATATTACTGGCTAGCTTACACTCATATTTCATCTTCTCCCCCTTATTGCTTTTTTTAGTTGCCACCAACAAACAATACAGCACAGGAACAGGGCCTTCGGTCCTCCAAGCCTGTAGTGGTCATGATACCACCCTTGGCCAAAACCCTCACACTTCCCAGTGCCGAATCCCTCTATACCCATCCCATCCATGTATTTGTCGAAATGCATTTTGAACGCCGTTAATGTATCTGCTTCCACAACCTCCCCTGGCAACACGTTCCATGCACTCACCACCCTCTGTGTAAAAAAAAAAAAAAAAACCTGCCTCGCCCATCTCCTCTGAACTTTGATCTGTTAGAGTTCTTTGAGGACTCTTTGAAGACGTAACAAATAAGTTGGACAAAGGAGAACCAGTGGATGCCCAGCACAGGACAGCAGAGCGGAGTCACTGATTGGCTGTTGCGGGGAAAATTTGCATAGTGCATTGCGGTCACTGTATCCAGAAGGTGTACCTGAGCAAGACCCTCTCCGTCTTCAAGTGAAGGCAAGCATCCAGCAGAGGGCAGCAGAGCGGAGCCGCTGATTGGCTGTTGCAGGGAAAATTTGCATCAGTGCATTGCAGTCACTGTACCCAGAAGGTGTACCTGAGCAAGACATACTCTATGTTCAAGTGAAGGCAAGCATCAGGCAGAGGGCATCAGAGCGGAGCCGCTGATTGGCTGTTGTGTGGAAAATTTGCAACAGTGCATTGCGGCCACTGTATCCAGAAGGCGGTTTGTGGAGGAGCTGTTGTCAAGTGACAGTTCAACCCAAAACACCTCTTCAGTTTTTCCCTCCCTACCTCCTCCTCTAATCAAAAAAAAACAATCACTAAGGATACCAGCCGAGTAAAGGTCAAGAGAAGACTCGAGGGCAGGTAGAAGTAGAAAGAAGTTGAACCGTGACGTCACAGCCAGCAGGTAAGTGATTGGCTGGTGACTGGGAAGTAGTTTTTCTTTTCCCTGAGATGTGTTGATAAGGTAAGGTTTTTCTATTTCTATTTTTTTTGTTATCGTGTGATTGGTAACAATTTTTCTTTTTTGTTTCCTTTTTCATTTATCTATTATTTGATATTATAGTTGGACTAAGAGCTTAAGATTACAAATGGCAGGAGATCTCAGACCTGTATTATGCTCCTGCTGCTCAATGTGGGAGTTCAGCGACGTGGCTGATGTCCCTGGCCCCTTCACGTGCGGGAAGTGTGTTCAGCTGCAGCGCTTGTTAGACCGCATGACGGCTCTGGAGCTGTGGATGGACTCACTTTGGAGCATCCGCGATGCTGAGGAGGTCGTGGATAGCACGTTTAGCGAATTGGTCACACCACAGATTAGGATTGCTGAGGGAGAAAGGGAGTGTGTGACCAAAAGGCAGAGAAAAAGCAGGAAGGCAATGCAGGTGTCCCCTGCGGTCATCTCCCTCCAAAACAGGTATACCGTTTTGGATACTGTTGGGGGAGATGGCTCACCAGAGGAAGGCAGCAGTAGCCAGGTTCATGGCTCCATGGCTGGCTCTGCTGTACAGAAGGCCGGGGAAAAGAGTGGAAGGGCTATAGTCATAGGGGATTCAATTGTAAGGGGAGTAGATAGGCGGTTCTGTGGTCGAAACGAGACTCCCGAATAGTATGTTGCCACCCAGGTGCACGCGTGAGGGATGTCTCAGATCGGATGCAGAACATTCTGAAGGGGGAGGCTGAACAGCCAGTTGTTGTAGTGCATATAGGCACCAATGATATAGGTAAAAAAAATGAGATGAGGTCCAACAAGCAGAATTTAGGGAGTTAGGAGCCAAGTTTAAAAAGTCGGACCTCAGAGGTAGTAATCTCAGGATTGCTACCAGTGCCACGTGGTAGTCAGAGTAGAAATGAAAGAATAGGCAGGATGAATGCGTGGCTTGAGAGATGGTGCAGGAGGGAGGGGTTCAGATTTTTGGGACATTGGGATCTGTTCTGGGGGAGGTGGGACTACTACAAGTTGGGCAATGTCCTTGGGGGTGCTTTTGCTAACGCTGTTGGGGAGGGTTTAAACTAATGTGGGAGGGGGATGGGAACCAAATGAGGAGGTTCATGGACAGTAAGGAGGTAGTAACTAGAGCCTGTAAGGAACTAGATCATGAAGTCAGCATTACTAAGGGGAAGAGTAGGCAGGGAGCAGATGATGAACGCAAAGGGACTGGTGGTCTGAGGTGCATTTGTTTTAATGCAAGAAGTGTAGTAGGTAGGGCAGATGAACTTAGGGCTTGGATTAG
This sequence comes from Scyliorhinus torazame, assembly GCF_047496885.1. NCBI lineage: Eukaryota > Metazoa > Chordata > Chondrichthyes > Carcharhiniformes > Scyliorhinidae > Scyliorhinus > Scyliorhinus torazame. The sequence goes on from NC_092709.1 coordinate 322,432,549, forward strand.
TACCTGGGAGTATGATGATATTGCCGTTACTGAGACTTGGTTGAGGGAAGGGCATGATTGGCAACTAAATATCCCAGGATATCGATGCTTCAGGCGGGATAGAGAGGGAGGTAAAATGGATGGAGGAGTTGCATTACTGGTCAGAGAGGATATCACAGCTGTACTGAAGGAGGGCACTATGGGGGACTCGAGTAGTGAGGCGATATGGGCTGTGCTTATAAATAGGAAGGGTGCGGTAACAATGTTGGGGCTGTACTACAGATCTCCCAACAGCGAGCGTGAGATAGAGGTACAAATATGTAAACAGATTATGGAAAGATGTAGGAGCAAAAGGGTGGTGGTGATAGGAGATTTTAATTTTCCGAACATTGACTGGGATACACTTAGTGTCAGAGGTCTAGATGGAGCAGAATTTGTAAGGAGCATCCAGGAGGGTTTTCTAGAGCAGTATGTAAATAGTCTAACTCGGTAAGGGGCCATACTAGACCTGGTGTTGGGGAATGAGCCCGGCCAGGTGGTTGAAGTTTCAGTCGGGGATTACTTTGGGAATAGTGATCACAATTCCATAAGTTTTAGAATACTCATGGACAAAGACGAGAGTGGTCCTAAAGGAAGAGTGCTAAATTGGGGGAAGGCCAACTATACCAAAATTCAGCAGGAGCTGGGGAATGTGGATTGAGAGCAGCTGTTTGAAGGTAAATCCACATTTGATATGTGGGAGGCTTTTAAAGAGAGGTTGATTAGAGTGCAGGACAGACATGTCCCTGTGAAAATGAGAGATAGAAATGGCAAGCTTAGGGAGCCATGGAGACAGGTGAAATTGTGAGACTAGCCAAGAGGAAAAAAGAAACATACATAAAGTCTAGGTGACTGAAGACAGACAAAGCTTTGGAAGAATATCGGGAATGTAGGACCAATCTGAAACGAGGAATCAAGAGGGCTAAAAGGGGTCATGAAATATCTTTAGCAAACAGGGTTAAGGAAAATCCCAAAGCCTTTTATTCATATATAAGGAGCAAGACGGTAACTAGAGAAAGGGTTGTCCTTCTCAAGGACAAAGGAGGAAAGTTATGCGTGGAGTCAGAGAAAATGGGTGAGATTCTTAACGAGTACTTTGCATTGGTATTCGCCGAGGAGAGGGACATGATGGATGTTGAGGTTAGGGATAGATGTTTGATTACTCTAGGTCAAGTCGGCATAAGGAGGGAGGATGTGTTGGGTATTCTAAAAGGCATTAAGGTGGACAAGTCCCCATGTCCGGACGGGATCTATCCCAGGTTACTGAGGGAAGTGAGAGAGGAAATAGCCGGGGCCTTAACAGATATCTTTGCAGCATCCTTGAACACTGGTGAGGTACCGGAGGACTGGAGAATTGCTAATGTTGTCCCCTTGTTTAAGAAGGGTAGCAGGGATAATTCAGATAATTATAGACCGGTGAGCCTGACATCAGTGGTAGGGAAGCTGCTGGAGAAGATACTGAGGGATAGGATGTATTCCCATTTGGAAGAAAATGGGCTTATCAGTGATAGGCAACATTGTTTTGTGCAGGGAAGGTCATGTCTTACCAACTTAATAGAATTCTTTGAGGAAGTGACAAAGTTGATTGATGAGGGAAGGGCTGTAGATGCCATATACATGGACTTCAGTAAGGCATTTGATAAGGTTCCCCATGGTAGGCTGTTGGAGAAAGTGAAGTCTCATGGGGTCCAGGGTGTACTAGCTAGATGGATAAAGAACTGGCTGGGCAACAGGAGACAGAGAGTAGTAGTGGAAGGGTGTTTCTCAAAATGGAGAACTGTGACCAGTGGTGTCCACAGGGATCTGTGCTGGGACCACTGTTGTTTGTGATATACATAAATGATCTGGAGGAAGGTATAGGTGGTCTGATTAGCAAGTTTGCAGATGACACCGAGATTGGTGGAGTAGCAAATAGTGAAGGGGACTGTCAGAGAATACAGCAGAATATAGATAGATTGGAGAGTTGGACGGAGAAATGGCAGAGGGAGTTCAATCCGGGCAAATGCAAGGTGATGCATTTTGGAAGATCTAATTCAAGAGCGAACTATACGGTAAATGAAAAAGCCCTTGGGAAAATTGATGTGCAGAGAGATCTGGGTGTTCAGGTCCATTGTATCCTGAAGGTGGCTGCGCAGGTCGATAGAGTGCTCAAGAAGGCATACGGCATGCTTTCCTTCATCGAAAGGGGTATTGAGTACAAGAGTTGGCAGGTCATGTTACAGTTGTATAAGACTTTGATTCGGCCACATTTGATATACTGCGTACAGTTCTGGTCGCCACATTACCAAATGTATGTGGATGCTTTAGAGACGGTGCAGAGGAGGTTCACCACGATGTTGCCTGGTATGGAGGGCGCTAGTAATGAAAAGAGGTTGAGTAGATTAGGATTATTTTCATTAGAAAGACGGAGGTTGAAGGGGGACCTCATTGAGGTCTACAAAATCATGAGAGGTATAGACAGGGTGGATAGCAAGAAGCTTTTTCCCAGAGTGGGGGATTCAATTACTAGGGGTCACGAGTTCAAGGTGAGAGGGGAAAGGTTTCAGGGAGATATGCGTGGAACGTTCTTTACACAGAGGGTGGTGGGTGCCTGGAACGCATTGCCGGCGGAGGTGGTAGAGGCGGACACGATAGCGTAATTTAAGATGTATCTAGACAGATACATGAATGGGCAGGGAGCAGAGGGATACAGATCCTTAGAAAATAGGCAACAGTTTTAGATAGAGGATCTGGATCGGCGCAGGCTTTGAGGGCCGAAGGGCCTGTTCCTGTGCTGTAATGTTTCTTCTTCTTTGTTCTATTTAGACCTTAAACCTGTGCGCCTTGGTGACTGACGCCTTCACCCTGGGAAAGAGTGCCTGCCCATCCACTCTATTTATATCCCTCATAATCTTGTAGACCTCTATCGGGACACCCCTCAACCTCCGTCATTCTAATGAAAACAGTCCAAGACTGTTCAGCGTCTCCGCATAGCTAACACCCTCCAGACCAGGCAACATCCTGGTAAACACGGCAGCACGGTAGCATTGTGGATAGCACAATTGCTTCACAGCTCCAGGGTCCCAGGTTCGATTCCGGCTTGGGTCACTGTCTGTGCGGAGTCTGCACATCCTCCCCGTGTGTGCGTGGGTTTCCTCCGGGTGCTCCGGTTTCCTCCCACAGTCCAAAGATGTGCAGGTTAGGTGGATTGGCCATGATAAATTACCCTTAGTGTCCAAAATTGCCCTTCGTGTTGGGTGGGGTAACTGGGTTATGGGGATAGGGTAGAAGTGTTGGCCTTGGGTAGGGTGCTCTTTCCAAGAGCTGGTGCAGACTCGATGGGCTGAATGGCCTCCTTCTGCACTGTAAATTCTATGAAACTTCCTCTGCACCCTATCCAAAACCTCCACATCCTCCTGGTATTGTGACGACCAGAATTGTGCGCAATACTCCAAGTGCAGCCTTACCAAGGTTCTCTACAACTGTAGCATGAATTGACAGTTTTTGTGCTCAATGCCCCATCCAATGAAGGCAAGCATTGTGTCCACTCTCAAAGATCTGTGGACCTGCACTCCCAGATCCCTCTGACTTGAAATGAAATGAAAATCGCTTATTGTCACAAGTAGGCTTCAAATGAAGTTACTGTGAAAAGCCCCTAGTCGCCACATTCTGGCGCCTGTTCGGGGAGGCTGGTACGGGAATTGAACCTTGCTGCTGGCCTGCCTTGGTCTGCTTTCAAAGCCAGTGATTTAGCCCTATGCTAAACCAGCCTCTGGTTTATATATTCCTAAGAGTTTTGCCATTTACGGTATATTTCCCTTCTATGTTCAACCTACCAAAATGCATTACCTCACATTTGTCCGGATTAAACTCCATTTTCCATTTCTCTGCTCAAGTCTCCAACCTGTGTATGTACTGCTGTATCCTCTGACAATCCTCAACACTATCTGCCACTCCATCGGCCTCGGTGTCATCCGCGAACTTGCTAATCAGACCAGCTACATTTCCCTCCAAATCGTTTGTGTATACTGCAAACAGCAGAGTCCCCAGCACAGATCCCTGTGGAACACCACTAGTCACAACCTTCCATTCAGAAAAACACCCTTCTACTGCTACCCTTTGTCTTCTGTGACTGAGCCAGTTCTGTATCCATCTTGCCACCTCACTTCTGATCCCGTGTGACTTCACCTTATGTACCAGTCATGAGGCACCTTATCAAAGGCTTTACTGAAGTCCATGTGAACAACATCCACCGCCCTCCCCTCATCAATCATCTTTGCCACCTCCTCAAAAAACCCAATCAAGTTAGCGAGGCACGACCTCCCTTTCACAAAACCATGCTATTGCTAATGAGTCCATTTGTTTCCAAATGGGTATAAATCCTGTCCCTGAGAATTCTCTCCAATAATTTACCTCCTACCAATGTGAGACTCACCGGCTTACAGTTTCCAGGATCATCCCTGCTACCTTTCTTAAACAGCGGTACCACATTAACTATTCTCCAGTCACTGGCATCTCAGCTGTAGCCAATGAAGATACAAAGATATCAGTTAAGGCCCCAGCAATTTCCTCCCTTGCTTCACTGTGTATTCTGGGATAAATCCCATCCGGCCCAAGAGACTTATCTACCTTAATATATTTTAAAACACTCAATACCTCCTTTTTTATAGTAAGAAGTCTTACAACACCAGGTTAAAGTCCAACAGGTTTGTTTTGAATCACTAGCTTTCAGAGCGCTGCTCCTTCCTCAGGTGAATGAAGAGGTATGTTCCAGAAACATATATATAGACAAATTCAAAGATGCCAGACAATGCTTGGAATGCAAGCATTAGCAGGTGATTAAATCTTTATAGATCCAGAGATGGGATAACACCAGGTTAAAGTGGTGTGAATTGTGTCAAGCCAGGACAGTTGGTAGGATTTTGCAGGCCAGATGGTGGGGGATGAATGTAATGCAACATGAATCCCAGGTCCCGGTTAAGGCCGCACTCATGTGTGCGGAACTTGGCTATATCCTACCCAAGAATCATCCTCCACAAAGTCCCTTTCTTTAGTGAACACTGATGCAAAGTATTCATTTAGTACCTCACTCATTTCCTCTGACTCAACACAGAGATTCCCCCCACTGTCCTTATGTGGTCCAATTCTTTCCTTGGTCACCCTCTTTTTACATATAAATAAAATGCTTTGGGATTCACCTTAATCCTACTTGCCAAGGACGTTTCATGACCCCTCCTAGCCCTCCTAATTTCCTGCTTAAGTACCTTCCTACTTTCTTTATACTCCTCCAAGGTTTCGACTGTCCCCACCCTTCTCATACAAAGCCTCCTTTTTCTTTTTGACGAGGTTCACAATATCCCTATTAATCAAGGCTCCCTAAACTTCCCACATTTAACCTTTGTTCTCTGAGACTTGCCTGAATCCTAATCAACTGTCACTTGAAAGACTCCCACATGTTCGATGTTGATTCCATCAGCCGCATCCAATCCAAATTCTTCAATTTCTGTCTAATGTTATCGTAATTTGTCTTTCCCCAGTTTAGCACCCCTCATCCTTATCCAAAAGTACACTAAAACCTAGGGAATTGTGATCACTACTCCCAAAATGTTCCCCTACTGAGACCTCAACCACCTGTCCAGGCTCATTCCACAATACCAAGTCCAGTACTGTCAGTTCCCCAGTTTGACTATCTGAAATGAAATGAAATGAAAATAACTTATTGTCACAAGTAGGCTTCAAATGAAATTACTGTGACAAGCCCCTAGTCGCCACATTCCGGCACCTGTTCGGGGAGGCTGCCACGGGAATTGAACCGTGCTGCTGGCTTGCCTTGGTCTGCTTTAAAAGCCAGCTCTTTAGCCCTGTGCTAAAGCCTTCCTGGATACACCTGGTTACAAAATTTCATTTCATTTCATTTTTCACCTTACAAACTCTGCCCCATCCAAGCCCCTAGCGCTAAGTGAGTTCCAGTCAATATCCGTGACGTTAAAATCCCCTACCACAAAAATCCTGTTACTTTTACACCTATCAAAAATCTCTCTACCTCCCTGCGCCTCTATTTCTCGCTGGCAATCGCACCTGCAATAAACCCCCAACATTGTGATTGCTCCCTTCCTGTCCTGAGCTCCACCCAGATTGCCTCATTGTCTGAGCCCTCTGACGTGCCCCACTAGTCCTTACCATTTTGTATGCTTTTTCTTTTTCTTTTATGCTGTCCTTGACTTCCCTCGTCAGTCATGGATGCCTCGTCCTCCCCTTAGCATGTTCTCTGGATTACTAGTCCATGACAATACCACTACGCCATTGCCACAACTGAAGTGATGGACCCTAGACGGGAGGAATGATGCCCAACATCAAACCCCTCATCCAATTCAAGGACAATGCTGCCAAATGGTTGGGGAGAACAAGGATGGCTACGATGGGAAAGGGGAGAAAGGGGACATCATTGTGTGGATGACGATTTTGCATGCACTGTCATGCGTACCTGTGTTACCCAAGTTACCCACCAGAACACAACTGTTCTCCATTTGACGCTTTACAATCGCTATGTTTTTGCACTCATCTGTCACTTTCAGCCTCTTTCTCCTCGCTCAGTAGACTTATGCTGAAACAAATTTTGTCGTTAATGAAATCATCTCTTAGTTACCAAAAATCACATGATTTTGAAAGCTGTGTTACTGTAATCAAATACTGATCAATGGACTCTTTTTGATTTTGAACCCTAATGTTGAACACTGACTGCTTATAAATTACGTTCATCTTGGGTTCAAAGTGTGCCTTCAAGGCTTTCAAAACTTATGAAGTCTTTATTTTTCTATTTTTTGGATAGCTTTGGGGTGGAGTACAATTTGTAGCAGTCTTCCCAGCAGTGTTAAAAATGTTGCTACTCATATCGGCTCCGGTTTGTTAATTACATCTGTTGCAATCTCACAGTTTTGCCATTGCAGGTGGAAAAATTGTAATTTCTGCCACATAATCTCCTTTCATTTGGAGCTGGAAGTAGAAAACTTACAGCCATTTTTGACTCACCGAGTATTTCACTTGCAAACCTTCAGTTTGTTGCAGATTGGAACATTTCAGTGTTCCTCTTTCAGTAGTTGTGGTTTCTCTTCCAGCTTTTCAAAGATCACCCCCAGATTTACTCCTGACACCATGTTGTAGGTCAGAGACTGCAGTCTTTCTAGTGTGGTGTCTTCATTGAATTGAATGTAATATGGAGGCCCCAGACATTAACTCATGGCAGATGTCCTTTGACTATGGCAAGCCAAGTAGGACATGTAGTCATGATTGCATTTCAAAACCTAAGCAGGCAAGGAAGGACCAGACTCTGAAACCCATGTATTCATCCAAAATATTCTATTTCTGCTCTGACTAACACTGCACTGGTAGTAATCTTGAAATCACTATCTTTGAGGTCCGACTTCTCAACTTTCTTCCTACGTCCCTATATTCTGCTTTTAGGACCTCATCCCTTTTTTTAACCCATGTCGTTGATACCGATATGTACCATGACATCCTTGACCATAGCACCAGGGAGACAACAAACCACCCTGGAGTATCTTTTTCAGCCATAGAAACGCGTACCTATTCCCCATACAGTTGAATTCCCTATAACTATTGCATTCCCACACTTTTTACTCCTCCCCTCTGCAGCAGAACCAACTATGGTGCAATAAATTTGGCTGTTGCTGCTTTCTCCTAAGAGGTCATTCCCCTCAACAGTGTGCAATTCTGATCGCCGCATTATCGGAAGGATGTGGAAGCATTGGAAAGGGTGCAGAGGACGTTTACCAGAATGTTGCCTGGTATGGAGGGAAGATCTTATGAGGGAAGGCTGAGGGACTTGAGGCTGTTTTCGTTAGAGAGAAGAAGGTTAAGAGGTGGCTTAATTGAGGCATACAAGATGATCAGAGGATTAGATAGGGTGGACAGTGAGAGCCTTATTCCTCAAATGGTGATGTCTAGCACGAGGGGACACAGCTTTAAATTGAGGGGAGATAGATATAGGACAGATGTCAGAGATAGGTTCTTTACTCAGAGAGTAGTAAGGGCGTGGAATGCTCTGCCTGCAACAGTAATGGACTCTCCAACACTAAGGGCATTCAAATGGTCATTGGATAGACATATGGACGATAAGGGAATAGTGTAGATGGGCTTTAGAGTGGTTTCACAGGTCGGCGCATCATCGAGGGCCAAAGGGCCTGTACTGCGCTGTAATGTTCTATGTTCTATGTGCTAACAGTGTAATGGCCACAGGAGATTCCTGCACTGCCTACCTAGCTGTCTTGTTCTGCCTGTGATCACCCATTCCCTTCCTGCCTGCGGAGTCTGAGGTTGCAGTGTGGCCACTCTCTGTACATGCTATCGACAATACTCTCTGCAGATCACTTGATTGTTCCCCCTTCCAGAAACATTCAAACCCTCCATCACCGACGAACAGTGGCAGCCATGTGTTCCATCTTGATTGATTGGTTTATTTTCCCATGTACCAAAGTACAGTGAAAGGCATTTTTCTGCGGCCAAGGGAATGTTCACGGTACGTTGACAAAAAGAACAATCGACAAAGTACATCGACAAATAGTGATTGGTTACAGTGCGGAACAAGGGCCAAACAAAGCAAATACATGAGCAACAGCAGCATAGGGTGTCGTGAATCGTGTTCTTACAGGGAACAGATAAAGCTCAGGGATAGTCGTTGAGGAGTCTAGTAGCTGTGGGTAAGAAGCTGTTCCTCTGTCTTGATGTACGGGTCTTCACATTTCTGTATCTTCTGCCTGAAGATTCAGTGCAGTAACTCGCCAAGGTTCCTTAGACAGCACCTTCCAAACCCATGACTGCTAACAACTAGAAGGACAGGAGCAGCAGATACCTGTGTATACCAACACCTGGAGGTTCCCTCCAAGTCACTCCTCACCCTGACATGGAAATATATCGTCGTTCCTTCACTGTCGTTGGGACAAAATCCTGGAACTCACTCCTTACAGCACAGTGGGTGTACCTACACCTCATGGTCTGCAACTGTTCAAGAAGGCAGCTCACCACCACCTTCTGAAGGGCAATTAGACATCGGCCTAACTAGCAATGCCCACATCCTGTAAATTAATTTAAAAAAAATCAAAACCCTGGTGCATACCAGAGAGTGATCTGTACCACTGTCAGCACTGTGTCAGTTGTGTTGAGCATGCTGCTCAGAGAATCGCCCCTGGTGATGATCATATACAACTTGTACCAGTCTCTGATCTTCGATGTGTCCAGTACATCTTAGAACAAAGCTCATGGTAGCATAAATAGTCTCTGTTTTCATTTTTTTTTCCAGACCATGATGCCCTTGAAAAGTCCTGGCATCCACATATTTCACTGGTGCTCAAGGTGCAGTTGAGCATCCTTGACTTCCGTGTTTAATCAGTTGTGACGTGCCAGTTACATGCAGCACTCATCACACCAGCAACAAAAGCTTCAGCAAACTGCAAAAGCATTTCTTCAACAGCATCATCAGGTGGCCCAATTGGATCACTGTCACGCAACAGGTCCTGCAGTGTTGTTTTGCTTCAATACGGATCGCCTTCAGGATTTATATGTCCCCCTGAACCTCGTATTCCAGGACCCAGGTATCTCAGAAAAAATTACCCTTCTTTCTGGCTACAGAAAAGGAATGAAACAGCAACAGCAACCAGGCATTTTCAGGCACCAGCAGGAGCAAGCAGAAAACACAATCTGCAGCTTTGAAGTGCTGAGGTATGTAAAGCACCATCACAACTAACGAGGCTAATTCGTCATTTGCAATTGGCCTTCCGCTCTGAAGCTAGAGACTGCTCACAATGAAATGGAGTGAAATTGACTTTCAACATTGAAGGCAAAGCAAGACTCTGGCCTGGAAGTGTTTGGTGGGACAGACAAGCTGCAGATTTCCCCTGTTGAGTCTCCACAATATTAAAGATGGTTTGAAGGCCTCACAGACAAAATGCCCTTCACTCTCACTCCCCCAACTCCAGCCCAGGAGCGACCCCCGATCTGGAACGCTTCAGCCCCCCGACCAAGCCCAACCCTCCCTGAGGGGTCTCCCACCCTCCCGACACTGGGGCAGCAGCTCTGGTAACCTTGAGCAGAATGCTGGAAAATTTGCCCTCAGCAGCCATTGTGACAGGGTGGCAGTGCCAAGGCACCCATGTTCTAGGGAGAAGGCCAGGGAGACACCCTGTACTTGCCCTGACCACCCAGGGGTCTCCAATGGCCCGGGAGACCCCCCCACGGGTGCCGTTCTATCTGGTCCACATTTGTGTGGACCAGCACTGATCGGCCGGGAGGGCGGGAAGATGGAGGAGGCCGAAGAATCGATGGAGGCCAGTGTATTCCGGGTGGGTAGGTTGAAAGTAGGTTTACAGAGAATAAAGAAGGAATAAAACCCTCAAAAGTTTTAAAGGCATAAGTAAGGCGAGTTCGAGGACAAACATCTTGATTTTTTTCAAAGGATGCAGCGAGAACTTAAATCATCAGCTGAAGTCCTTAGCAGAAATGTAACATTGAATGACAAAGCAAGTGAGGTCATAAGTACCAAGCAGGTTCACCTATCGCATTAAAGGTAAGCGGGAAAAGTCGGTGGCGAAGTTCAGGCGGCGTGGGTCACAAAGGTCGGCCAGTGTGGGTCGTGAAGATCGGCCGACCAACGTGGGTCCCGAAGGATGGATGGCCGGTTGTTAAAAATGGGTACTGGGCAAAACAATTTAAAAAACACTGATCTATACTACTCTTCCAAACACTGATCTATACTACTCTTCAACTCAACACCTACGGACTCAGTTTACCACTCCTCACAGTTTTTATTGTTCCTTTAACCAATATTGTGGCTTTCTCTTTGTGCCATCTGGAAACCTGTGACTGGGAATGTTGAGCTGCCATTCCTAACCTTCTTTAAGTCACATTTAATAAATAGCTGTGACATCGTACTTTCAAGCATTCATTCTGCTGCCAGCTCTTCTGCCTTTAACGTTGAATTCCTTGAGGGGAGGGTGGCCAGAGTTACAAAGATGCTGCTAAAGAGGGGAAGGCAGGCAGGGGGCTTGGGTCTTCCGAACCTGATGTATTGCTACTGGGCGGCGGATGTGGAGAAGGTGCGGAGCTGGGTCAGAGGGGTTGATTCCCAGTTGGTCAGAATGGAGAAGAATTTATGCAGGGGGTCGGGATTGAAAGCACTAGCAACAGCGCCGCTCCCGATAGCCCCGGGGAAGTACTCGGGGAGTTCGCTAATAATAGCTTCATTGAGAATTTGGAGGCAGTTTCACCAACATTTCAGGTTGGGGGCAGGGTCAAAGAAAATGCCGATTCGGGGGAACCACAGATTTGAGCCAGGGAGGTGGGATGGAAATTTTCAGAAACGGGAAGAGAAGGGAGATTAAGACACTAAAAGATTTGTTTCTGAGGGGTCGGTTTGCAGGGTTGAAGGAGCTGGAAGCAAAGTATGGGCGGGAGCAGGGGGAAATGTTTCGATACATGCAGGTTCGAGATTTTGCCAGAAAGGAGATACAGAGCTTCCCGGTGGAGCCGGCCTCCACATTGCTGGAGGAAGTGCTGATGACGGGGGAACTGGAGAAGGGGATAGTGTCAGCGATTTACGGAGCTATTTTGGAAGAGGAGAAAGCACAAGTGGGAGGAAGAATTGGGAGAGGATATGGAGGAGGGGTTCTGGTGTGAGGTGCTCCGGAGAGTGAATGCCTCCACCTCGCGGGGTTGGGGCTGATACAGCTGAAGTTGCACACCTCACGAGGGCGAGGATGAGCCGATTCTTTGAAGGAGTAGAAGATGTGTGTGAACATATGTTTTGGTCCTGTCCAAAGCTAGAGGATTACTGGAAGGAGATTTTTAGGGTAATTTCTAAAATGGTGCACGTGAAACTGGACCCGGGCCCCCGTGTGGCCATATTCAGGGTATCGGACCAGCCAGGGTTGGAAACGGGTGCGGAGGCAGATGTTGTAGCCTTCGCCTCGTTGATTGCCTGAAGGCGGATCCTGATAGAATATAGAACATTACAGCGCAGTACAGGCCCTTCGGCCCTCGATGTAGCGCCGACATGTGAAACCACTCTAAAGCCCATCTACACTATTCCCTTATCGTCCATATATCTATCCAATGACCATTTTAATGCCCTTAGTGTTGGCGACTCCACTACTGTTGCAGGCAGGGCATTCCACACCCTTACTATTCTCTGAGTAAAGAACCGACCTCTGACATCTGTCCTATACCTATCTCCCCTCAATTTAAAGCTATGTCCCCTTGTGCTAGACATCACCATCCGAGGAAAAAGGCTCTCCCTATCCACCCTATCTAATCCTCTGATCATCTTGTATGCCTCAATTAAGTCACCTCTTAACCATCTTCTCTCTAACGAAAACAGCCTCAAGTCCCTCAGCCTTCCCTCACAAGATCTCCCTCCATACCAGGCAACATTCTGATAAATCTCCTCTGCACCCTTTCCAATGCTTCCACATCCTTCCTATAATTCGGCAACCAGAATTGCACGCAATACTCCAAATCGGCCGCACCAGAGTTTTGTACAGCTGCAACATGACCTCATGGCTCCGAAACTCAACCCCTCTACCAATAAAAGCTAACACACTGTACGCCTTCTTAACAACCCTCTCAACCTGGGTGGCAACTTTCAGGGATCTATGTACATGGTCACCGAGATCTCTCTGCTCATCCACACTACCAAGAATCTTACCATTAGCACAGTACTCTGTCTTCCTGTCATTCCTTCCAAAATGAATCACCTCACACTTTTCTGCATTAAACTCCACTTGCCACCACTCAGCCCAGCGCTGCAACTTATCTATGTCTCTCTGTAACTTGTAACATCCTTCCGCACTGTCCACAACTCCACCGACTTTAGTGTCATCTGCAAATTTACTCACCCATCCTTCTACACCCTCCTCCAGTTCATTTATAAAAATGACAAACAGCAGTGGCCCCAAAACAGATCCTTGTGGTACACCACTAGTAACTGGACTCCAGTCTGAACATTTCCCATCAACCACCACCCTTTGTCTTCTTCCAGCTAGTCAATTTCTGATCCAAACTGCTAAATCACCCTGAATCCCATGCCTCCGTGTTTTCTGCAGTAGCCTACCGTGGGGAACCTTATCAAACGCTTTACTGAAATCCATATACACCACATAAACTGCTTTACCCTCATCCACCTGTTTGGTCACCTTCTCAAAGAACTCAATAAAGTTTGTCAGGCACGACCTACCCTTCACAAAACCGTGTTGACTATCTCTAATCAAATTATTCCTTTCCAGATGATTATACATCCTATCTCTTATAAACCTTTCCAAGACTTTGCCTACAACAGAAGTAAGGCTCACTGATCTATAGTTAGCGGGGTTGTCTCCAATCCCCTTCTTCAACAAGGGGACAACATTTGCTATCCTCCAGTCTTCTGGCACTATTCCTGTAGACAAAGATGACTTAAAGATCAAGGCCAAAGGCTCAGCAATCTCCTCCCTAGCTTCCCAGAGAATCCTAGGATAAATCCCAACCGGCCCAGGGGACTTATCTGTTTACACACTTTCCAGAATTACTAACACCTCCTCCTTCTGAACCTCACCCCTTCGAGTCTAGTAGCCTGAATCTCAGTATTCTCCTCGACAACATTGTCTTTTTCCTGTGTGAATACTGACGAAAAATATTCATTTAGCACCTCTCCTATCTCCTCGGACTCCACGCACAACTTCCCACTACTGTCCTTGACTGCCCCTACTCTTACCCTAGTCATTCTTTTATTCCTGACATATCTATAGAAAGCTTTAGGATTATCCTTGATCCTACCTGCCAAAGACTTCTCGTGTCCCCTCCTGGCTTTTCTTAGCTCTCTCTTTAGGTCCTTCCCAGCTAACTTGTAACTCTCGAGCGCCCTAACTGAACCTTCATGTCTCATCTTTACAAAGCCTCCTTCCTCTTGACAAGTGTTTCGACTGCTTTAGTAAACCACAGTTCCCTTGCTCGACTACTTCCTCCCTGCCTGACAGGTACATACTTATCAAGGACACGCAGTAGCTGTTCCTTGAACAAGTTCCACATTTCCATTGTGCCCATCCCCTGCAGTTTTCCTCTCCATCCGATGCATCCTAAGTCTTGCCTCATCGCATCATAATTGCCTTTCCCCCAGATATAACTCTTGCCCTGCGGCATATACCTATCCCTTTCCATCACTAAAGTAAACGTAATCGAATTGTGGTCACTATCACCAAAGTGCTCACCTACCTCCAAATCTAACACCTGCCCTGGTTCATTGCCCAGTACCAAATCCAATATGGCCTCGCCTCTCGTTGGCCTATCTACATACTGTGTCAGGAAACCCTCCTACACACATTGGACAAAAACGGTCCCATCTAAAGCACTCGAACTATAGCGTTTCCAGTCAATATTTGGAAAGTTAAAGCCCCCATAACAACTACACTGTTGCTTTCGCTCCCATCCAGAATCATCTTTGCAATCCTTTCCTCTACATCTCTGGAACTTTTCGGAGGCCGGTAGAAAACCCCTAACAGGTTGAGCTCTCCTTTCCTGTTTCTAACCTCAGCCCATACTACCTCAGTAGACGAGTCCTCATCAAACGTCCTTTCTGCCACCGTAATACTGTCCTTGACTAACAATGCCACCCCTCCCCCTCTTTTACCACCTTCCCTGAGCGTCCTGAAATATCTAAACCCCGGCACCTGCAACAACCATTCCTGATGGGATGGAGAGCAACCTCTCCACCCTGTGCCCTGGTGTGGTGGGGGAACTTGTTGGAATTCTTGACTCTTGAGAAGGTTAAGTTTGAACTGAGGGGAAGGATGGAGAGGTTCTACAATTCATGGGCATTATTCATCATGCACTTTCAAGAACTGGTAACATCGAACATTAGTTGGGGTGGGTGGGTGGGACGGTTGGGGGGAGGGGGTGCGGTGTGTGTTGATGGTGACTATGGGTGATTCCTGATTCCTTTTTGTAATTTTATATGAACATGCGGGCTAATGTTTGAGGTTTGGTGGGAGCATGGGATCGTTGTTATTGATTTGGGGATTGACATATTTGTTACTGATTATTGTTTGTTGTTGGGTGTAAAGTTGGGAGAAAATGTGAAAAGGAGATTAAAAATATATTTTTTTAAAACATTGAATTCCTTGCATTGAAGTGAAAGCACTGCAAAATACTATTTTGTCTATTTCCTAGCCTTTATTTCTATTGCCTTCCACACTTGCTTACTAATTTTCTAGCTTCTATTTCTAGCTTTGCTTCTTTCCTTTGTGAATTCACTCTCAGGTGCACATTCCTGTCAAGCTCGTTTAAACCCAACCAGAGAGCTGCTCTAGCAAATCTCCCCACAATATTCTTGATCCTGGCCCTGTTGACTACCTTTTCCAAGCTCCCACCTCTCTTTGAATTGGTGCTCATGCCCCAGGAATCTAAGGCACTTGGTCATGCACCATCACTCCAGCCACACACTAATTTGTACTGTCCTTTCATTTTTTAAAAATAATTTTGAGTACCCAATTAATTCTTTCCAATTAAGGGGCAATTTAGCGTGGCCAATCCACCTACTCTGCACATCTTTTGGATTGTGGGGGTGAAACCCACGCAAACACGGGGAGAATGTGCAAACTCCACACGGACAGTGACCCAGAGCCGGGATCGAACCTGGGACCTCGGTGCCGTGAGGCAGCTGTGCTAACCACTCCGCCACCTTGCTGCCCCTGTACTATCCTTTCATTACTGTACTTGTTTTATTTAGCTTCTCCGTCAATGCAGCTGTGGTGGTCACCTCAAGTGTGGTAGACAGTGCCAAATTGAATCACTTTCTGGATGAAACAGTCTCTCCTGAATAGCCTGTTGGATATTTGTTGACTCTCTTATGTTGATAACATCTAGTTCTTAGCTCGCTTGCAAGTGGAAATATCTTCGCCGCATCTCCCCTTTCATTATCTCAAAGATCTCTATCAGGTCACTCAATATAATTCTGTTTGATACACAAAAGCCTGTTGAATCTTATCTGATAGGTATGACCTTTTCATCTAGTATAATTCGAAAAAACCATTTTGAACTTTTTCCAGTTCTTTAATGAAGACCAGAACTGTTAAAGGGATATGGGGAACAGGTAGGGAGATGGATTTGAGACCAGGAAGATATCAGCCATGATCTGATTGAATGGCGGAGCAGGCTCGAAGAGCTGAATTGCCAACTCCTGTTCATTGTCTGCAGCCTCTTTCTACTTCCTATTTTGAAAATATTCTTCCATCATGTGAAATATGCTGAATCAAGTATAAAGTTTTCTCATCACTGCCATAGCTGCTTGCTCATGCCAACATCCACATGTGGAGCATAAACATGTCCTCTAATTGGGCCAAAAGGCCAGTTTCTCGATGTGTATCGTATGTAGTATTTAGTGTTTATGTAGAAAACCATATAATAACCAGCTATGGAATTTTAAATAAGACATCCAGCTTGTGTTGAATTTTTCTGCAGTGGAATTCCACAAGGGATTTTGATGAGACTATTCAAACAGATTAAATTCGAAGGACTAATCAAACTTAAGGTACTCTAATTGGTAATGAAGTTAGTTCGTGTGGACCTGATTAGATTCAAAATCTGGTCTCAGAAGTAAATGAATGGAACTTGTAACCCAGCCCATTAATATTATTTACTTTCCTGGACTGGTGCAGTCATGATCATTCTGCACCATTTGGAATCCAGAGTTTCTTAAAAATCAATTAAATTCCACAGCTGACATTTTCGGCACCAGGCAGTAAATAGTGTACCACAGAAATGAACACCACTTGATGTATAGTATAATGGTAATAGACTTTTCTCACTGTGGTAAGTCATTACAGGCACTTACTTCTAATAAATCAATTTTAATTCCAGGGTATAGGAGGGATTGATTTTTCGGCTGTGCAAGATGATGGATTGAAGATTGCACAGCTGGCACAATGATCTGAACCTTGAAGCAGTTCCCAGAAGTTGGAGCATACTTCAAGGTCTCTTATGCAGTCCCTCGGAGTAGAGGATGACTTGCTTCCACACTAAAAATGAGTTCTCAGGTGACTAGGCGTCTAATGCGTGATCTACGGTCTGTACAGGTGGGGCAGACGGTGATTGGAGTCATGCGTGAGTGGGTGTCCTCCTTTTGCTGTCAACTTTTGGCTTCAGCTTACTCTCGGCGAGGTGTTCAACTTCCTGGATGCTTTTCCTCCACTTTGGGCAGTTTTTTGATCAGCGAATTCCCAGATGTTGGTGATGATGTTGGACTTTTTCCGTGAGGCTTTGAGGGTCTTCTTGAAGCATTTCTTCTGCCTTCCTGGGGCTGGCTTTCAGTACTGAAGCTCCGAGTGTAGCGTTTGTTTCAGGAGTCTCAAGTCAGGCATACGAACAATGTGGCCTACCCAGCGGAGCTGATCTTGAAACAAGCCATAGATATATCACAGAACTGTTACAGCACAGAAGGAGGCCATTTGTGGGCAGCACGGTAGCATTGTGGATAGCACAATTGCTTCACAGCTCCAGGGTCCCAGGTTCGATTCCGGCTTGGGTCACTGTCTATGCGGAGTCTCCACATCCTCCCCGTGTGTGTGTGGGTTTCCTCCGGGTGCTCCGGTTTCCTCCCACAGTCCAAAGATGTGCAGGTTAGGTGGATTGGCCTTGATAAATTGACCTTAGTGTCCAAAATTGTCCTTAGTGTTGGGTGGGGTTGCTGGGTTATGGGGATAGGGTGGCGGTGTTGACCTTTGGTAGGGTGCTCTTTCCAAGAGCCGGTGCAGACTCGATGGGACGAATGGTCTCCTTCTGCACTGTAAATTCTATGTAAATTTGGCCTAAGATGTCTGCGCCACCTCTCTGAATGAGCAGTGCACCTTGTGCCATTCCTTGCTTTCTGCTCCTAAGCCCTCACATTCGTCCTTTTCACATAAGTCATATTTCCTCTTTTGAATGCTTCGATTGAACCTGCCTCCACCACAATCGCAGTCTATGAATTCAAGAGAAGTTTCTTCTCATGTTGACATGGCTTCTCTTGCTAAGTACCTTAAAACCTGTGTCCTCTTATTCTCAATTCTTCTACCAGTGGGAATTCTTTTTCCCCCATCTACTCTGTTGCGAGGAGATCTCGGTGCGCAGTGGGTAGTGTCCCTGCCTCTGAGCCAGAAGCTTCACATTTGATTCCCACTCCAGGACTTCATGGCCAAGGAAGGTGCAGTTCACACCATGGCCAACAGGCTTGAGTATCAACCTGCAAAATCATTCCAGTGTGGGAGTCTCCTGGTTAGTCATGGTTGATGTGGACCCCTGCCCCTCAAGCTATAAGCCTCTGGTGACAGGCTAGCGACCTGTTCCAGGAAGAAAATCACTCTTGGAACAGTTGAGAGTTACTTTGTTTCCATCTTGGAACAGATTAAATATGCCTTGTGCACCATTAGGCGCAGGAAGTGAAACAGCAACAACGCTGTTGAGATTACTTATGATTTTGAATACTTCTGTCAAATCACCCCATGAACTTATCTTCTCCAAGGAGAGCAGTCCATCTTCTCCAATCTATACATTTGTTCGAGGGCTGTGGATGTCGCTATTTAGACCACCATTTATTGCCCATCTCTAATTACCCTAGAGAGCGTGATGGTACACTGCCTCATTAAACCGCTGCAACTGTTATACGGACATTCCAGTGCTTTTTGGAAGGGATTTCCGCGTCTTTGACCCAGCGACATGGAGGAATGATAAAATTGTTCCAAGTCAGGATGATATGGGGCTTAGAGAGGTGGTGATGTTCCTGCAGCTCTTGTCCTTCTAGGTGATAGAGGTCACAGATTTGGAAGGTGATGTTGAAGGAACCTTGGTAAATTGGTACATACTGCTGCAACTGTCTGTTGGTAGTGGAGGAAATGAATATTTATCATGGTGGATGGGATGGCAATCATGTGGGCTGTTTTATGCAGGATGGGGTCAAACCTCTTGAGTGTTGTTGGAGCTGCACTCATCCAGGCAAGTGGGGAATATTCCATCACACTCCTGACTTGTGCCTTGCAGATGGTGGACAGACTTTGGGGAGTCAGGACATGAGTTACTCTCCTCAGACATCCCAAACTCGGACCTGCACTTTTAGCAGCAATATTTATCTGGTTGGTCCAGTTCAGTTTCTGGCCAATGATAGTGGGGGATTCAGTGATGGTAATGTTATTGAAAGCCAAGTGGAGATAGCTAGATTCTCTTTGACAAAGCTTTGACAAAGAGTCATCGGACTCGAAACGTTAGCTCTTTTCTCTCCCTACAAATGCTGCCAGACCTGCTGAGATTTTCCAGCATTTTCTCTTTCATTTCAGATTCCAGCATCCGCAGTAATTTGGTTTTAGCTAGATTCTCTCTCGTTGGAGACAGTCACATGTGTATCGTAAATATTACTTGCCACTTAACTGGTCAGGCTTAATATTGTCAAGGCCTTGCTGCACTGACTGCTTTAGCAGTAAATTCAATAAAGCAGTAAATTCAATAAGGAGCTGATCATTGACTTCAGGAAGCAAAGCATCATACACACCCCTGTCTGCATCAATGGTACCAAGATGGAGATGGTTGACAGCTTCAAATTCCTAGGTGTGCACATCATCAACAATCTGTCCTGCTCCATCCACGTCGACACTATGACAAAGGAAGCACAACAGCGCCTATATTTCCTTAGGAAACTAAGGAAATTCGGCATGTCCACATTGACTCTTACCAATTTTTACAGATGCACCATAGATGGAGCCTGGTATGGCAACTAATAGAATCACAGAATTTATAGTGCAGAAGGAGGCTATTCGGCCCATTGTGTCTGCACTGGCCCTTGAAAAGAGCACCCTACTTAATACACACCTCCACCCTATCCCAGTAACCCCAAGATCAAAATCGAGCCCTGGTCCCTGCTGCTGTGAGGCAGCAGTGCTAACCACTGTGGCCCCCACCCCGCCAAATTGGCTGAATCACAACATCTGTGATGCTGGGGAGTTCGGAGGAGGCTAGGATGGATCATCCACTCTGCACATCTGGCTGAAGGTGGATGCAAAAGCTTCAGTCTTATTGTGACCTGGGGTCCCCCATCACTGAGGATGGGAATATTTGTGGAGCTTCTTCTTTCAATGAGTTGTATAATTATCCACCACCCAGGTCTCTATGTATGTATAATCTGTAATGTTAGATCATAAAATATTTTCAGTATACTTTGAAGTTAAGCAGGAAAGTTCTCCCTGGTGTTCTGGTCAATCTTTATCGCCCAACCAACCTCTCAAAAACAAATAAGCTGATCATTTACTTCAGAATGTTGTGGAAACATGCTCTGTGCAAATTGCCTACCGTGTCTCCTGCGTGACAACTGTGCTTCAAAAAGAACTGCATTGGCTGTAATATATTTTGAGACATCCTGTGGTAAATGGATTACACTCAAATAAATTAGTCCCAGAATAAGAGGATCAATTTTGGTTACAGTTTTATTTATTAAATTTTGTGGAATCCAATTATTCTTGTATATTGCCGATCCTTATTCTTTAAAGGGCTAGCACCAACCTGTGTTCGAGGGTACTTAGTGGTTATTTTACTGATTACCTTCAAGGATACGTGAAATAGGCAGCATGGTGGCGCAGTGGTTAGCATTGCTGCCTCATGGCGCTGAGGTCCCAGGTTCGATCCCGGCTCTGGATCACTGTCCGTGTGGAGTTTGCATATTCTCCCTGGGTTTGTGTGGGTTTCGCCCTCACAACCCAAAGATGTACAGGCTAGGTGGATTGGCCAGGCTAAATTGCCCCTTAATTGGAAAAAATGAATTGGGTACACTAAATTTATTTTAAAAAAAAGGTTAAGTGAAATATCTGAGTAAAAACCATTAGTCTTAAGATTCCTGAATCCATATTTCGGAGGTTAATTGTCTTTTCGCACTTCGGACTAGACTTTATGGGGTGGGGGGCTGATCGCAGTTGAAAGGGTCAGCCATCAGCCCAGGCACCGAAAAGGAACCTACCCTGCATCCATAACGTTCTGCTAATAGGCTGAGCAGGCCGAGAGTGGGACTAGGGCCCCTCAGTGGGAGAAAGAACTCACTCTAAGGTGGCATGGTGGCACAATGGTCATCCCATTCGATCCCGGCCACAGGTCACTGTCTGTGTGGAGTTAGCACGTTCTCCCTGTCTTTGCATGGGTCTCACCCTCACAATCCAAAGATGTGCAGGGTAGGTGGCTTGGCCACGCTAATTTGCTGCTTAATTGGAAAAAGCAAAAAAAAAAGCAGTTCACACAGTGTCAGAACTGAGTAGTGGTACGCAGGCACTTGAAGGTAATCATAGCATCTGGACCAAGGTAAGTCAGGGATATTGATCAAGGAACAATTGGGCAGCCTAGGTGCCTGGCTGGGGTCTCCTCAGCGAGGCCAGTAGATTCCGAGAGCCAATTCTATCTGGCATTGGCAGAGTGAAGTGAGCTTTTGAAGTCCCACCCCTTGTGGGCTGGATCCTGATCGTGACGTCTGGCGAGACCATGCAAGGCGTAATGACCGTCGGGGATCCCAGAAGAGGCCTCTCCTGGGAGCTACCGGCTGCATCCGGTGCTGATTCTGCATGGATGCGGCCGGTAAATCGCGACCCACATTTTTCTTGGGAACCGATGATACTTTTATATGCTATGTAAAAGCTTATGGTTAAAAGGGTGTCTTTGAATATGAAGTTTGAAGACCAACCACCTCACTAGAAAGAGTAAAGTCCTTTAGCAACACAACACTTTTCCAATATACTTATTGTCACCTTCGTTCTGAGTTTGGTAATAGTTGATCAGAGAATTCTATGTTTTTTTTGTTTGGATTGTTTGAGTTGCTGTAATATCTTGCATATATACATATGTTTTGTGTTCCTCATTGGTGCTCTGTAATCAACCCTGCAATGTGAATAGAGCATTGGGTGCTGACACATACAGTACAGTTTGTTCTCTTTAATAGCTTGGAGCTTAATGCAAACAATCTGTGTGACAGCAAAATACGTGCAATGGATCTTTTAAAATGGCTGAGAATATAAAACCAAAGAAAAATTATATTTTATGCAAATTATTATTGGTGAAATACTGTGCATGTACAGATCCAGTCAAGATCTTTTGCAAAAACATTTATTTTGATCCTATTGTGTAGTACTGTTATGACTGCAATCTTATATTTTGCCAACTGTAGAATTTAACCCTTTGAAGTTTATAGAAGCAATCTTCAGCTCATAATGACAGTTTCTTCCTGCACAAGAATGATTCCTTGTGACACATTAAGTTTACAGGCCTTCCTACACAATTTATGTCCTGGAATCAACAAATGTTCATAAATTAATGTTACTGGCACAGCGTGAATTAGATTGCATTTGGTGCTTTATGTGGTCTGCTGAAAGTTAAAGGTGAAATATTCAAATCATTCCACAGGATCATAGAATTATTACAGCACATTCGGAGGCCTTTTGATCCATTTTGTCCATGCTGTTTCTCTGCAAGAGCAACCCTGCTAGCTGAAAAGACAATGGGCGTGCGTGATAAAAGCAGAACGTTTCTAAGTGTTATTTCAGCCGTGTTTGGCTGGGAGTTTTTCCCTGGCTATGCTGGCACGTTTCCCACCGCTATCTAACCCAACTTAACTCACCCTGGGGAGTCTTTCTCAAGGCTAGCCCACACTTTGAATTTTTTTTCCTTTTTTTCCATCACTGGGTGTATCAGTGATGAAGCAACTGATAGAGAGGGCTGACACTGGACGTGACGAGGAGGAAATGGGAGGAAGACCTGGGACTCTGAAGCGAACTCAACCTAACGTAACTAAAATTGGTACATAGAGCCCACTTAACAAGAACCCGAATGAGAAGGTTCTTCCAAGAGGGGGTGGCCAGATGTGAACGGTGCTAAGGAAGCCCGGCCAACCACAGCCAATGTTCTGGTCTTGCCCCATACTTGCTGGATAATTGACAGCCTTCTTCGAGGCAATGTCCAAAGTGATGAGGATGAGGGTGGAGCCGTGCCCGAAAGTGGTGGTCTTCGGGGTATCAGACCAGCCAGATCTCTTCATGGGGAGAAGGGTGGACGTCCTTGCCTTTGCCTCCCTGAACGCCCGCCGCAGAATCCTGCTTCGCTGGCAATCAGCAGCACCATCTAAAGCTGCAGACTGGTTGTCCGACCTATCAGAATTTCTCCAAATGGAGGAAATCAAATTCGCCATCCGGAGGTCGGAAGATGGCTTCCTCAGGACATGGGAGCCATTCACTCAACTGTTCCGGGACCTGTTCCTGGCCAACGAACAAACAAACAGATAAACAAGTAGCCAAGAGCCAGGGGAAAGTAACCAAGATATGAGAGAAGAGAGGGAAGGGGGGAAGAACTGGAAGAAAGGGCAGTACGGTAGCACAGTAGTTAGCACAATTGCTTCACAGCTCCAGGGTCCCAGGTTCGATTCCCGACTTGGGTCACTGTCTGTGCGGAGTCTGCACGTTCTCCCCGTGTCTGCGTGGGTTTCCTCCGGGTGCTCCGGTTTCCTCCCACAGTCCAAAGATGTGCGGGTTAGGTGGATTGGCCATGATAAATCGCCCTTAGTGTCCTAAAAGGTTAAGTGGGGGTTGCTGGGTTACGAGGATAGGGTAGATACTTGGGCTTGAGTAAGGTGATCTTTGTAAGGGCCGGTGCAGACTCGATGGGCTGAATGGCCTCCTTCTGCACTGTAAATTCTATGATTCTATGGGGGGAGAGGGGGGTGGGGGAGAACAGTGCGAGAGGGAGTAGCCAAACACAGCTGAAAAGAAAGGAGAGCTGCAGAGAGAGGGGGGGGGGGGGGGTGGGGGGGGGCGGGGGGGGGCGGGGCAGAGAAGAAGGAAGGACAGGGGGCAAAGAATAATAGAGGGGAGCCAGAGGGGAGGCAAGACGAGGGGACACAAACTGGAAGGAGAGCACGGGAAACCGCAACGACCACAATGAACACAGGGCAATAGAGAGTAAGAAAGTAAAGGAGGAAGGAACGACAGACGGCCGAGACGGAGGCAAACACACAAAAACAACAGCGAAAACCAACCGGGAGAAGCAAGTAACATCAGGGGCGCCGTCCACCCAATTTTATTTTGTTTTGCTTGGTCGGTATGTATTTTCTTTAAAAAAACAGATAAGGGGAGTGGGAAAGCCCTCTTCCAATGACATGTATAACATAATCGTCTCACTGTTGCTTCTATGTATATACACTTTGTGGTGAACCACTGTATTAGGGGATGTAAGGTAGGACCTGCACTACAGGTTCGCCGGTAGCTCCTGCCGGCTGGCTCCGCCCACGGAGAACTGTATAAATATGCATGACCTCCAGTGTCCTGCCATTTCGCCAGCTGCAGCGGGAGGCCACGCATCTGACTGCAATAAAGCCACAGTTGTACCCAATCTGCGTCTTTGTGCAATTGATTGCGCATCAATTTATTGCAGTTAGATTTTTCCACAGAATGGATATCAGAATCAAACACGATCGCCTGCAGCTGGATCCGCACTCGCCCGACGCCCGACTGGCTAGCATGTTTTGAGGACGACATCAACGCTGCGGACCCCGCGCCAACGGAGGCTCAGAAGATAAACGTCCTGTACTCCAGACTGAGCTCCAGCATGTTCCCGTTGATCCAAGACGCCACAACTTACGCGAAAGCAATGGAACTCCTTAAAGAACACTACACACAGAAGGCATACACGCTCTTCGCCAGGCATGTACTTGCTACCTGCTCGCAACTACCTGGTGAGTCCATCGAAGACTTCTGGCGCGCCCTAATTCCACTCGTTCCACTGTGACTGTCAGGCCGTTACGGCCGCTGAACACGCGAACCTCCTCATGGGCGATGTTTTCGTGACGGGGATTGCGTCGGACCGCATCCGAGAATGATTACTGGAAGGGGCCACGCTCGAACTGGCGGAGATGAAAACCTTGGCGCTCTCCATGACGGTCGCATCCCCTAATGTACAATCTTACCCCTCCTGCCGCGCTGCCCACCCTTCTACCCCTTCCTACCCCTCCTGGACCCCGCCGATGACCTCCTCAGCTGGGGCCCTGCCTTTCCAATACGCCTGCGCCACACGCCGATCCGCACACCCCGGGGGTCCCTGCTGCTACTTCTGTGGTCAGCAGAAGCACCCCCGCCAAAAGTGCCTGGCCCGCACTGCCGTTTGTAAATCCTGCAGTAAGAACGGCCACTTTGCGGCTGTGTGCCAGGCCCGTGCAGTCGCTGCGATCGCGCCCGTTATCGCCACCTTCCCCATGCCAAACGCAGAATGGGAGCCGCCATCTTCTCCTCCTTGGGCCATGTGAGACCAATGGGCGCCGCCATCTTATCCCCCTTCGACCACGTGCGCTCCATGGGCGCCGCCATCTTGTCCCGACCCCGCAATGTGCACACCATGGGCGCCGCCATCTTGTCCCGAGCCCGCAATGTGCGCACCATGGGCGCCGCCATCTTGTCCCCCACAGGATCTCCGGACATCCCGAGATCGGAACCGCACACGCTTGCCACCCGAAGCATCCGATGACTACCCGCAGCTCGCTTCGATGTGCTGGACCAATCTCGCCCGCGCAACCTGGCCATTGCGTCGACAACGGTGAAAATCAACGGCGACGCGACCTCGTTCCTGCTGGACTCTGGGAGTACCGAAAGCTTCGTACACCCAGATACGGTAAGGTGGTCAATCCTGCCAATCAAAGGATCTCCCTCGCCTCCGGATCCCACTCCGTCCCAATCCGAGGCTTCTGTACAGCCACCCTCACTGTCCAGGGCGTAGAATTTAGTAACTTCCGCCTCAATGTCCTTCCTTATCTTGGCGCTGCACTCCTGTTGGGCCTGGACATCTAGTGCAATCTCCAGAGCCTCACCCTCAAATTCGGCGGGCCCTTACCTCCCCTCACCGTTTGTGGCCTCGCGACCCTCAAGGTCGATCCCCCTTCCCTTTTTGCCAATCTAACTGCGGATTGCAAGCCCATTGCCACCAGGAACAGACGGTACAGCACCCAGGACAAGACCTTCATCAGGTCTGAAGTCCAGCTGCTGCTTAAGGAGGGTATTATCGAGGCCAGCGACAGCCCCTGGAGAGCCCAAGTGGTAGTGGTTAAAACTGGGGAGAAACACAGGATGGTCGTGGACTACAGCCAGACCATCAATTGGTACACGCAGCTCGATGCGTACCCCCTCCCACGCATATCTGATATGGTCAATCAGATTGCGCAGTACCGGGTCTTCTCAACGATTGACCTGAAATCCGCCTACCACCAGCTCCCCATCCAGAAGTCGGACCGTCCATACACTGCCTTCGAGGTGGACGATCACCTCTACCATTTCCTGAGGATCCCTTTCGGCGTCACAAATGGGGTCTCGGTCTTCCAAAGGGAGATGGACCGAATGGTCAACCAGTACGGTTTGCGGGCCACCTTTCCGTATTTAGATAATGTCACCATCTGCGGCCATGACCAGCAGGACCACGATGCCAACCTCGATAAATTCCTGCGCACTGCCACTCTTCGCAACCTGACCTATAACAAAGAGAAGTGTATGTTCAGCACGACCCGGTCAGCCATTCTCGGCTATGTAGTCCAAAATGGACTTCTCGGGCCCGACCTCGACCGCCTGCGCCCCCTCATGGAGCTTCCACTCCCCCACTGCCCCAAGGCGCTCAAACGCTGCCTGGGGTTCTTTCCCTACTCCGCCCAGTGGGTTCCAAACTATGCGGACTAGGCCCACCCACTCATTCAGTCCACCCAATTCCCTCTCGCGGCCGAGGCACAACGCGCTTTCGCCCGCATCAGAGCAGACATCGACAAGGCCGGGATGCACGCAGTGGACGAGTCACTGCCTTTTCAAGTAGAAAGCGACGCTTCAGACTCCGCCCTTGCCACCACTGTAAACCAGGCAGGCAGACTCGTGGCATTCTTTTCCCGCACCCTTCATGCCTCTGAAATTTGACACTCGTCCGTCGAAAAGGAGGCCCAAGCTGAAGCAGTGCGGCATTGAAGCTGTGCGGCATTGGAGGCATTACCTGGCCGGTAAGAGATTCACTCTCCTCACTGACCTACGGTCGGTAGCCTTCATGTTCAATAACACACAGCGGGGCAAGATCAAAAATGATAAAATCTTGCGGTGGAGAATCAAGCTCTCCACCTATAATTACGAGATTTTGTATCGCCCCGGTAAACTCAACGAGCCCCCAGACGTCCTCTCCCAAGGTACATGTGCCAGCGCAAAAGTGGACCAACTCCGGGCCCTACATGACAGCCTTTGTCACCTGGGGGTCACTCGATTGTACCATCTGGTCAAAGCTCGTAATCTGCCCTACTCCGTCAAGGAAGTAAGGACAGTCACCAGGGACTGCCGGGTGTGTGCGGAGTGCAAGCCGCACTTCTACCGGCCGGACCGTGCGCGCCTGGTGAAGGCTTTCCGTTCCTTTGAATGCCTCAGCATGGATTTCAAAGGGCCCCTCCCCTCCACCGACCGTAACACGTACATTCTCAGTGTGGTCGACGAATACTCCAGATTCCCCTTCGCCATCCCATGCCCCGATATGACGTCTGCCACCGTCATTAAAGCCCTCAACACCATCTTCGCTCTGTTCGGTTTCCCGGCTTACATCCACAGTGACAGGGGATCCTCATTCATGAGCGAGGAGCTGCGTCAGTTCCTGCTCAGCAGGGGTATAGCCTCCAGCAGGACGACCAGCTGCAACCCCCGGGGTAACGGGCAAGTAGAACGGGAGAATGGGACGGTTTGGAGGGCCGTCCAGCTGGCCCTATGGTCCAGGAACCTCCTAGCCTCTCGCTGGCAGGAGGTCCTCCCTGACGCACTACACTCCATCCGGTCACTATTGTGCACCGCCACGAATAACACACCCCATGAACGTGTTTTTACCTTCCCCAGGAAGTCCACATCCGGGGTGTCGCTCCCGACTTGGCTCGCAGCTCCAGGACCGGTCCTTCTTCGTAGGCACGTCCGACTCCACAAGGCGGGCCACTTGGTGGACAGGGTTCACCTGCTCCACGCCAACCCTCAATATGCCTACGTTGAGTTCCCCGACGGCTGCCAAGATACTGTCTCACTCGGCCCTGGCACCGTCACACTCCCCCACACATGCGCCTCCCCCCACAGCGCCGCCAGCACTGACCCCACCAGACAGACCACCCCCCCCCCTTTCCGCACAAGAGGACTTCGGCATGCTCCCGGAGTTCCCCGATGACTGGCCAGCATAAGCACCGCCATCGGTGCCACCTGCACCACCGCCAGCACCGACTTCGCCGCCACCGTTACGCCGCTCCCAACGAAGCACCAAAGCACCGGATCGGCTGAACCTTTGACGGACTCCGGACCGTCAACATGGACTTTTTCCTTTTTTTCTTCTTAACACTGTACATAATTGCACTATTTGTATATAGTTTCACATCACCCCCGCCGGACTAATTTTAACAGGGGGTGAATGTGCTGAACCACTGTATTAGGGAATGTAAGGTAGGACCTGCACTACAGGTTCGCCGGTAGCCCCTGCCGGCTGGCTCCGCCCACTAAGAACAGTATAAATATGCATGACCTCCATTGCCATGCCATTTTGCCAGCTGCAGCAGGAGGCCACGCATCTGACTGCAATAAAGCCGCAGTTGTACCCAATCTGCGTCTTTGTGCAATTTTTTTTTAAAAAATGTAAATAATTTTTATTAAAAGTTTTCATAAAATATCAATAACAAAATGAGAAAGAAAAAAGAACCCAACAGGGTTAAGTACAAAACACAATCTAAAAAAAGCAACCCCCCAAACCCCTCCCCCGCTGTACATAAATAATCAATTAACATTAATACCCCGACTTAACACAACAGGTGTATATAACATAAACAAAAATAAAGTCACCCCCCCCCCCCCCCTGCCCGATCTGCTGTTGCCATTGACCAATGTCTGTCGTTCTGCCAGAAAGTCTAAGAACGGTTGGCACCGCCTAAAGAACCCTTGTACCGACCCTCTCAAACCGAATTTCACCCTCTCCAATTTAATGAACCCTGCCATATTGCTGATCCAGGATTCCACGCTTGGGGGCCTCGCATCTTTCCACTGAAGGAGAATCCTTCGCTGGGCTACCAGGGACGCAAAGGCCAGAATTCCGGCCTCTTTCGCCTCCTGCACTCCCGGATCCTCTGCCAGCCCAAATATTGCGAGCCCCCAGCCCGGTTTGACCTACCACCCTCGACACCGTCCTCGCTACGCCCTTCCAAAATTCCTCCAGCGCTGGGCATGCCCAGAACATATGGGTGTGATTTGCTGGGCTCCCTGAGCACTTAACACACCTGTCCTCACCCCCAAAGAACCAGCTCATCCTTGTCCCGGTCGTGTGTGCCCTGTGCAGCACCTTAAACTGTATGAGGCTGAGCCTCGCGCACAAAGAGGAAGAGTTCACCCTCCCTAGGGCATCTGCCCGCGTCCCCTCTTCGATCACCTCTTCCAACTCCTCCTCCCACTTACCTTTCAACTCCACCGCCGAGGCCTCCTCCTCCTCCTGCATCACCTGGTAAGTTTCCGAGATCGTCCCCACTCCCACCCACCCCCCCGAGAGCACCCTGTCCTGTACTGTGTGTGGCAGTAGCCGCGGGAATTCCACCACCTGCCGTCTGGCAAACGCCCTTACCTGTAAGTACCTGAAGGTGTTCCCCGGGGGGAGCCCGTACTTCTCCTCCAGCTCACCCAAGCTCGCGAACTTCCCGTCCACAAACAGGATTATCTGCCCTGTGCCACCCTGAAAACCCTCCACCTGTTCTTCCTGGGGCGAACCGGTGGTTCCCCCATAATTCCCCCGAGGCCCCAACTTCCCCCCTATGCTGCCTCCACTGCCCCCAGATTTTGAGGGCTGCCACCACCACCGGGCTCGTGGTATACCTCCTTGGAGGGAGCGGCAGCGGCGCCGTTGCCAGCGCCGCCAGACTCGTGCCCACACAGGACGCCGCCTCCAGCCTCTTCCATGCAGTCCCCTCCCCCTCCATTACCCACTTGCGCACCATCGTCGCATTGGCGGCCCAGTAGTGTCTTTGTGCAATTGATTGCGCATCACACTTCACAAGTTTTTCTTTTCCCACCCCTTGGTTTTTTAGTTACGTTATTTTTGTTATCTCTTTTTGGTTTCTCTGTGTGTACATCTATAAATATGCCATGTATAAAAAGCCCATTTTGCACATTACGCAACCAGCGTCGTGACGTGTAAACATTGTGGCCAAGCCCACCCAGTGAAAAAATTCCCAGCCTTCGGGAAAGTGTGCGTTAAATGTCGCAGACAGAATAATTTTGCTGCACAGTGCCGAACAGTAACAAAATCACAGTACCAAAGTCTAAGAAAAGATGTTCAGATAACAAAGAGAAAACTGTACAAAGTGCAAATGCAAATAAAAATGCAATGAAAGTGATCAAACTTGGCAATGTTCCAGACATGTACGACCTGGAAGATACATTCTTTGTAGGCATAGTAGAAAAGATTGATACTACTTCAAATTGTATTTCTACACAAGAAAACACAAAACCAATATCAACAGTCAATACTAAAGAGGACTGGACAATTCCATTGACAATAGAATGGACATTATATTTAAATTGGAGACAGGTGCTTATGCAAAATTAATTAACAAATTGGACTTGGCTAAACTAAGTCTACAGCCTCCAATGCATGACAATGAGTGTCAATTACATGATTACAATGGCAATGTAAATCAGACATTGAGAACCTTGGGCGAAATTCTCCCCCAACGGCGCGATGTCCGCCGACTGGCGCCAAAAACGGCGCCGATCAGACGGGCATCGCGCCGGCCCAAAGGTGCGGAATGCTCCGCATCTTTGGGGGCCGAGTACCAACATTGAGGGGCTAGGCCGACGCCGGAGGGATTTCCGCCCCGCCAGCTGGCGGAAATGGCGTTTATTGCCCTGCCAGCTAGCGCGGAAATGCGGCGCATGCGCGGGAGCGTCAGCGGCCGCTAACAGTTTCCCGGCGCATGCGCGGGAGCGTCAGCGGCCGCTGAAAGTTTCCCGCGCATGCGCAGTGGGGAGAGTCTCTTCCGCCTCCGCCATGGTGGAGGCCGTTGCGGAGGCGGAAGGGAAAGAGTGCCCCACGGCACAGGCCCGCCCGCGGATCGGTGGGCCCCGATCGCGGGCCAGGCCACCGTGGGGGCACCCCCCGGGGTCAGATCGCCCCGCGCCCCCCCCAGGACCCCGGAGCCCGCCCACGCCACCTGGTCCCGCCGGTAAATACCAGGCTTAATTTACGCTGGCGGGACAGGCAATTTCTGGGCGGGACTTTGGCCCATCCGGGCTGGAGAATTGAGCGGTGGGGTCCCACCATCCGGAGCGGCCCGATTCCCGCCCCCGCCCTATCTCCGGTACCGGAGACTTGGGCGGGGGAGGGATTCACGGCGGCAAACGACCATTCTCCGACCCGGCGGGGGGGTGGAAGAATGACGCCCATGTTATCTCATGGTACAGAATAAAGACATGAAGATGCCGTTCAAATTTGAAATGGTGCATCCAAAAAGATCATCACTACTAGGCGTACAGGCATACGAGTTAGTGCAACTAGTGAATAGAATTCACAGCATGGACAGGATCTCAGTCCATGCACAAGATGAAATAGATGCCACTGTTGAAAATTTTCTAAACGTGTTTCAAGGAATGGGTATACTACCATTTAAGTACAAGATACAGCTGAAGGAGAATGCCAAGCCGGGGATTCACTCACTGAGAAGGATTCCTGCTCCCTTGAGAGAACGCCTGAAACAAGAACTCAACCTTATGCAGCAGTTGGGAATTATCACAAAAGTGATAGAGCCCACTGACTGGGTCAGTTCAATGGTATGAGTCAAAAAATCTAATGGGAGATCTCAGAATCTGTATTGACCCGAAAGACCTCAATCAGAATATATATATTTTTTTTAACAAACAATTTTATTGAGGTATTTTAGGCAGAAAGACAAAGTGACATTGAACAGTACAGAAAAAAAGAAGTCAAGACACAAATTACAATTTAAACAAAGCAAACTGTGGTGATATGTATTAGGGGTAATACGGTACCTGTGAAGCCGAGAGGCTATTGGCTGACAGGTCCCGGGTCCTGGTTGGATCTGCCGCCTTCTGGCTCCGCCCTGAAGGCGAAGTATAAGAGCTCGAGTTCTCCCAGCAGCCGAATTCTGTCACTGAGCTGCTGGGGAACAAGTCTTGCTTAATAAAGCCTCGATTGATTTCATCTCTTCTCGACTTGAGTAATTGTTGCGCTACACAAACCACGGCCCTGTTCACGCACAGACCAGCCTCGATATCCCCCTACTCTACTCTACCCTTGCCCCCCCCCCTTTCCTGCTGACGCTTACTCCTCTGTGAAGAAGTCAATAAATGGCTGCCACCTGCGGGCGAACCCTAGTAGCGAGCCTCTCAAGGCGTACTTGACTTTCTCTAGACCAAGTAGTACGAGAACTCCCTCGCCGTCGTCCGGCTAAATCTCCACGGATCTGCTCCCCCATTTGCTCCATGAACCCTCAGTTCCTTTGCCATCGTTGGCAACCTGCCCGTTCTTGAGCATGACCGGTCCAGGCTCGGGTCCAGGACTGTGTTAAAGACCCCACCCATGATCAACTTACGCAAATCCAAGTCGGGGATCTTCCCTAGCATCCTCCTTATAAACTCCACATCGTCCCAATTAGGGGCAGACACACTGACCAGGACTACTCTCACCCCTTCGAGCTTACCCCTCACCATAACAAACCTGCCACCCCCATCCATGACTGTGCCCTCCGCCTCAAATTGTACCCTTTTATTAATCAGGCTCGCAACCCCCCTCGTCTTAGAATCCAGCCCCAAATGAAAGACCTGACTGACCCAGCACTTCCTTAACCTAACCTGGTCTGCCACTTTCAGGTGCCTCTCCTGCAACAAGACTATGTTTGCCTTCAGAACCCACAGATGCGCAAATACACGTGCCCTCTTCACTGGCCCGTTTAACCCTCTAACATTCCTGGTGATCAGCCTGGTTGGGTGGGCACTTCACCCCCCCCTTTGCCGATCAGCCATCCCCTTTCGTTGGCCAGCCACCCAGCCATGTGTCGCGTTTCCTCTGGCCCGCCCCCTGACTTGCTCCACCCATGACCTCCTCACTGTTACCATGCCCACTTTACATCCCCGTCAGCAGAACAACTCCCCCCCCCCGCCCCCCTCTCTTTCCTCCCCCCCCCCCCCCCACAACACCATCCTATCACCTAACGCCTGCTCTAATCTAACTATATGGACACCCCCCCCGCCCCCCCTCCCCCCCCACCTCGGCTCCCCTTGACTAGCTGCACTCAGCTAGCCTGGGGCTCCCACCCATTGTTCCCAGTCACCCCGACCCCGACCCCTCCACACCACTTCCCCAGATCAGCCCTACTTAAGCAAACACTCTATACAAGTGATAAATAACCCCCACAATAGCAAAATTCAAGTTAAAACAAGAAAAAAAGAGATAAGAAATAACAGGCACTCTTCAGTCCTTTCCATACAGACACAGAAAAAGATAGCACAAAGTTCTATACACATAACAGAGCACATAACAATATTAATTTACTGCACAGAGCATACATTGCTTACCACGTATATATGTTTGTATTGATGTACAAACATCTTAAAAGAAAGGGGGATGTAACAATATGTATATTGTAAGGAATACAAAGGGTTAACAATGTGATGTTAATACTACTCACCACCAGATGAGATAAGGAGCAGTCATAGAATTATCATCTGACTCCTGGGATTCTGGCAGAAGGTATTTAGGCATGAGATAGATGAAAGAAATGAAATGAAATGAATGAAAATGAAAATCGCTTATTGTCACAAGTAGGCTTCAATGAAGTTACTGTGAAAAGCCCCTAGTCGCCACATTCCGGCGCCTGTTCGGGGAGGCTGTTACAGGATTAGTTGCATAGTGTAGAGTTCTGTAGTTAGAGATATTGTATAGTTTACTTTAATAACTTTTACCTTGTTGACTTGTTTGTATCTTATTTAAATAGTGTAAACAAATCAGCTTTGTTCAAAAACATAGCTTTATGTTGTTTGTTAACACTACATTCTCAAGACATCCTGATTGACACAACAGAGAACATCACACTGGGAGCTGAACTTGCTGCAGATCTGTTCCTGCGAGATCAGGCCAGCATTTTGAAAGGATATCCCAATCTCTCCGTGAACTTGAGTGTGTCCCCCCGCCCCCCCCCCCCCCCCCCCACCCACCACCCGCCACCCATGGGCAATGTCATCCCCCACCCACATGAACACATGAGCACTACCCCACATCCAAGTGAGGACAACCCGCTATGGTGTTGTTGAGGGCCCCTCCTATTCAGGCCTTCACACATCCCTTTTCAGGGCTCCCCTTCCAGGAACATTCCCCCCGAGCATTCTGGGGGGCCCTTCATACCCTCCCTTCACACAACTCTCTCCCCCCCCCCCCCCCCCCCCCATCCTGCCTTTCATGAGCATGAGCATGGCCCCCGCCAGGACCTGACCCTTGGTAATGGTACCCTGGCATTGAAATGCTGTCATGCTTGCACTGCTCCTGCCAGCCTGACAGTGCCACCTGGGCACCTTGACAGTACCATGGTGCCGGCCTGGCACTGCCAGGTGCCCAGCTTGATGTTCTTTGTTAACACTACGTTTTCAAGACCTCCTGATAGACACAACAGAGAACATCACACTGGGGAGCTGAACTTGCTGCAGATCAGCTCCTTCGAGATCAGGCCAGCATTTTGAAAGGATATCCCAATCTCTCAGTGAGCTTGAGTGTCCCCCCACACCCCCACCCGCCACACGCCACCCATTAATCCCTACCTTGTTTCCTCTCTGCCAGTGTTCTATCCACCTCAATAAATTTCCCCAATCCCATGCGCTTTAATTTTGCACAATAATCTTTGATGTGGGACTTTGTTAAACGCCTTCTGAAAGTCCAAATATACCACATCAACTAGCTCTCCCTTGTCAACATAGCTGCACTCAGGCCCTGACCCTTGACAATGCCACCTGGGCACCTTGGCACTGCCAAGCTGGCAATTCTGCCAGATTGGCAGTGCAAGGGGAGTGCCAAGATGCCACCCTGCCCTGTCTCTGATCACCCAGGAGCCCCTGATGTCCTGGGAGACTCCCCAGGTGTTGTTCCACCTGGTCCACGTTTATGGAGGCCAGTATTAATCAATGTCCGGTTGGGGTCTCCTTCGGAAGGCCAATAGATGCCAAGAGTCGGTTAGACCCAATGTCAGCACAATCAAGTGGGTTTTTAGCTATGCGCAACGTACCGGCCATCAGGAATCCCTTTTTGGGGCGGGGGGGGGGGCGGTTCATCCGCTATTTACTGGCTGTGTCCCCTCCAATTCAGGCGGGATGCTGCCAGTAGATCACACCCAATGTTGTGTAGAATTTTAACAGTTAATTTTCAAATTGGGATTGTGGACTGAAAGAAAAATAATGAATCAAATTAAAATACTGCCAATAACTTTATGGAAAAATATCTGTATTTCAAGATTAATAGCTTGTCTCTTTGAGTGTGTATAATATTGCTGCATACATTTTTGATTTGATTTATTATTGTCAAATGTATTAGCATACAGTGAAAAGTATTGTTTCTTGCATGCTGTACAAACAATGCATACCGTACATAGGGAAGGAAGGAGAGACTACAGAATATAATGTTACAGTCATAGCAAGGTGCAGAGAAAAGATCAATTTAATACGAGGTAGTCCATTCAAAAGTCTGATGGCAGTAGGGAAGAAGCTGTTCTCAAGTCGGTTGGTATGTGACCTCAAACTTTGGTATCTTTTTCCTGACGGAAGAAGATGGAAGAGAGTATGTCCGGGGTGCGTGGGGTCCTTAATTATGCTGGCTGCGTTTCTGAGGCAGCGGAATTATAGATAGAGTCAATGGATGGGAGGCTGATTTGCGTGATGGACTGGGCTGCATTCATGACCTTTTGTAGTTTCCTGTGGTCTTGGCCAGAGCAGGCTCCATACCAAGCCATGATACAACCAGAAAGAATGCTTTCTATGGTGCATCTGTAGAAATTGATGAGGGTCGTAGCTGACATGCCAAATTTCCTTAGTCTTCTGAGAAAGTAGTGTTGTTGGTGGGCTTTCTTAACTATAGTGTTGGCATGGGGGGACCAGGACAGGCTGTTGGTGATCTGTACACCTAAAAACTTGAAGCTCTCGACCCTTTCTACTTCGTTCCCATTGATGTAGACAGGGGCATGTTCTCACTACGCTTCCTGAAGTCGATCACAATCTCCTTCGTTTTGTTGACATTGAGGGAGAGATTATTGTCGTCACACCAGTTCACCAGATTCTCTGTCTCATTCCTGTACTCTGTCTCGTTATTGTTTGAAATCTGACCCACTACGGTGGTGTCATCAGCAAATTTGAAAATCGAGTTGGAGGGGAATTTAGCCACACAGTCATAGGTGTATAAGGAGTATAGTCGTGGGCTGAGGACACAGTCTTGTGGGGAACCGGTGTTGGGGATAATCATGGAGGAGGTGTTGTTGCCTATCTTTACTGATTGTGGCCTGTGGGTTAGAAAGTTCAGGATTCAGTCGCAGAGGGAGGAGCCGAGTCAAAGCCACGGAGATTGGAGATGAGTTTCGTCGGAATGATGGTGTTGAAGGCTGAGCTGTAGTCGATAAATAGGAGTCTGACATAGGTGTCTTTGTTACATAGGTGTTCCAGGGTAGAGTGCAGGGCCATGGAGATGGTGTCTGCTGTGGACCTGTTGCAGTGGTAGGCGAACTGTAGTGGATCAAGGCAATCCAGGAGGCTGGAGTTGATTTGTGCCATGACTAACCTTTCGAAGCACTTCATGATGATGGATGTCAGAGCCACTGGACGATAGTCATTAAGGCACGCTGCTTGGCTTTTTTTGTGTAGCAGATAGGGACCTCAGATTGTTGTAAAGAGAGGTTGAAGGCTGATCCGCGCAAGACCTGAGTGCTCGTCCGGGTACCCCATCCGGGCCAGTGGCTTTCCGTGAGTTGATCTTCGAGAAGGCTGCTCTGACGTCTGCAATGGTGATCTCAGATATAAGTTCATCCGCGGCTTCTGGGGTGGAGAGCTCGTTCTCGCTGACCTCTTGCTCAAAGCGGGCATAGAATGCGTTGAGCTCATCAGGGAGGGGTGCATTGGAGCCGGTGATTTTACATGCCATCATCTTGTAGCCCGTTATGTCTTACAGACCTTGTCATAGACGGCGGGGATCCGTGTGGCTAACCTGGGACTCGAGCTTGGTCCGGTACTGTCTTTTGGCATCTTTGATGGATTTCTTTAGATCATATCTGGCTTTCTTGTAGAAGGCAAGGTCGCCTGACTTGAACGCCTCAGACCTAGACTTCAGCAAGCAGTGAATATCCCTTTTCATCCAGGGTTTCCGGTTGGGAAATACGCGGATTTACTTCTTTGGCACACAGCCTTCTACACTCTTACTAATGAAGTTAGTTACTGTAATGGCGTACTCATTCAGGCTGGTCGCAGAGTTTTTAAATACTGACCAGTCCACTGACTTTAAGCAGTCCCGGAGGAGATTATCCGATTCCTCAGACCAAGTATGCAGCACTTTCTTTGACGGATTCTCCCGCTTCAATTTTTGCCTTTAAGTTGGGAGCAGGAGCACAGCCTTGTGGTCAGATTTGTCAAAGTGTGGGCGGGCGATAGAGCAGTAGGCATGTTTGATATTTGTGTAGCAGTGGTCCAGGATGTTTGGGCCTCTGGTGGAACAGGTGAGGTGTTGGTGGTAACTTGGCAGTACGCTCTTGAGCTTGGCCTGATTGAAGTCCCCAGCTACAATGAACATGGCCTGGGGATGTTTCGTTTCAAGGCTATTTGTGGTGGTGAATAATTTGTCCAGTGCGATTTTCACGTTCGCATGGGGTGGGATGTAAACTGCCGTCAGGATTACGGAGCTGAACTCCCGCGGAAGGTAGTAGGGGAGGCATTTTAGTGTCAGGTATTCTAGGTCCGGGGAGCAGAAACTCGCAGTGTTGCTACATCTCGGCACCAGGAGGTGTTGATTAGGAGGCAGACCCCACCTCCCCTTGCCTTGCCTGAGACCACCATACATTCCATTCGGTGTAGTTTATGTAGTTTAACATAGCCTGATATGTTAAAGTTGTAACAAAACCATTTGTTTTCCATGCCTTTATTGGTAAATATGCACAGAAACCTCTTGAGAACCAAATAGTTTTGCACAGTACTGTCAGACATATTTAGAGCGTATATAGCTCCAAGTGTGCATTTGCAACTTGTTTCATGTTGTGCCAATATGTGACCTTGTTAAAATTGATTAATTGGCCACATAAATTGTTGAGGAGGGCTGAGAAATAAACCTGTCAATTTGTGGCAAGTAGTAAACTATGAATATTCAACTAATGAACACCTGAAATGCAGAAGTTTTTCTCTTGGTCTTGAGAGGTTTTCCAGATAGTGTAAGTTATACGTGAAGATTCAGCCATACAAATAGAAAATGCATTTTGATGGATCCCATTCATTGTAGTTTAACAAAACCAATCTTAAAAACACATGAATGGAAGTGACTGTCTTTGCGGTACCTGGTTTAAAATTATTATTCTGTTAGCTTTAGTAATCTTAAAATGGATTTCGCTGTGACAAGAGCTTAATTTGTCTTTTATTAAGTGATGCTCAGATGGAAGCAACTTGAGTGGTTTTATTTCTTACTGTTTTCATATTACAGGGTCTACCATTAGGCAAGTCTATAATAAAAATGAGGCAGTGCTACTGGAGTCACAAAGACCACATTAATATGTGGATTTATATCGACAAAAGTTGAATTTGAATCGTCTCCTGTAACTTTGCCAGATATTGCTAACTCCCATTTGGCTGGTTGCAAATAGACTGAGAAATAAGATAAGGAATGCTTTATTTCAAGAAAGTATTGTTAGCTCATCTAAACTGTATATTCATATTGAGGATAGTCCTTTGGAGAAATTGTGCAGTTAATTTCAATCTGGAGGAGTTTGGGTACAGGTGGAATGGGGGTGGGGGTTAAAGCAGACTGTGGTATTATCAGGTATTGCTGTACCTAAGAGGCTGATGACCATTGGTTAAACTTAGGAGTTTACCATTGGCTGTTGATACGTAGCTCCGCCCTGATAGGCGGAGTATAAGAACCGGTGCCGCCCCAGCAGCCTTCACTTTCTGTACCGAAGCTGCTGGGGAACAAGTTCTAGTCGATTAAAGCCTTCAGTTATGAAATCACTTTGTCTTGAGTGTAATTTATCGTGCATCAATTTAATCGACTACACTTAAACTGGAAGGATGGATCTCCGAATCAAACCGGAGTGCCTACAACCCAGCCCCCACGCGGAGAACTCGGCTGCAATATTTAAACACTGGCTGTCGTGCTTTAATGGCTGACTCGAGATGGCCGGAGGCACCCCCTCAGAAGGACAGAAAATGCATCTCCTGCGCTCAAGGGTCAGCCCTGGGATCTACACCCTTATCGAGGCGGCGGAGGACTATGATGCCGCGATCGAACTGTTAAGAGGACATTATATCCGCCCTGTAAATCAGGTCTACACACGTCACCTGCTTGCAACTAGACGCAAAGCCCCGGAGAATCGTTGGAGGATTTCTACTGGGCGCTACTGGTGCTGGGCCGAAACTGTGGCTGCCCGCAAGTTTAGGGGAGCGAGCACACGGAACTTTTAATCAGGGATGCCTTCGTAGCAGGCATGAGCTACTCAGAGATCCGCCAAAGACTCTGAGAAAAGGACACCCTGGGATTTAGAGAGCCATGGGCCCTGGCAGGGTCCATGGACGTAGCCTCCCAAAATGCGCAGTCCTATGCGCCCGACCGCGCGGTGGTCCCCTGGGCTGCGTGGCAGCCCCACAGACCTTCCCCCTGACCCCGCAGGCCTGCGCTGGGAGCTGGCACGCTAACGCCGCCGGGCTCCGCTGTTTCTTCTGCGGGCAGGCGAATCATCCCCGCCGGCGCTGCCCGGCCCGCACCGCCACCTGCAAAGGGTGCGGCGAGAAGGGCCACTTTGTGGGGGTCTGCCAGGCCCGCGCCGTGGCCGTGGTCTCCAGCGACTCTGGACCGCCGCGGCATCCCCCCCTTCAGGCCCCGACCGGCCAGCGCTCACCGCCACCCCCCCTATCCTAGGGCCACGTGCGACCCACAGGCGTGGCCATCTTGCCTCCCGGACACCACGCCGGACGGGTGGGCGCCGCCATTTTGTCCATCTCCGCCGCCATCTTGTCCATCCCCGGCCACCATGTGCGACCCATGGGAGACACCATCTTGGATGGGGCCCCAGGCCCCCAGCACGGCCGACTACACGCTGCCCAATCAGAACTCGCATCTGCTTCATCTGGCCTCGGTGACACTGGACCAAAGTCGACCTCGGACACTCGCAACAGCAACAATGACGGTCTTCATCAACGGCCACGAGACGTCTTGCCTTATTGACTCTGGGAGCACGGAAAGCTTTGTTCACCTCGACACGGTAAGGCGCTGTTCACTTGTTACCCACCCTGTAAACCAAAGGATCTCCCTGGCCTCTGGGTCACACTCGGTGGACATAAAGGGGTTCTGCCTAGCGAACCTCACTGTCCAAGGCAGGAGATTCAACAATTTCCGCCTTTATGTCCTGCCGCACCTCTGCACAACTACACTCCTGGGGTTGGACTTCCAATGTAACTTGCAAAGCCTGACCTTTAAATTTGGCGGCCCTATACCCCCCCCCTTACTGTCTGCGGCCTCGCGACCCTTAAGGTCGACCCGCCTGCCCTGTTTGCGAACCTCACCCCGGATTGCAAACCCGTCGCCACCAGGAGCAGATGGTACAGTGCCCAGGACCGGACCTTCATTAGGTCAGAGGTCCAAAGGCTGCTGAAGGAAGGGGTCATCGAAGCGAGCAACAGTCCCTGGAGAGCTCAAGTAGTGGTGGTAAAGACCGGGGAGAAACATAGGATGGTCATTGACTACAGTCAGACCATCAACAGGTTTACGCAGCTGGACGCGTACCCTCTCCCCCGTATAGCCGACCTGGTAAACAGGATCGCGCAATACAAGGTCTTCTCCATGGTGGATCTCAAGTCCGCCTACCACCAGCTACCCCTCAGTAATAGCGACCGCCAGTACACTGCCTTCAAATCAGATGGGCAGCTCTATCAATTTTTAAGAGTTCCCTTTGGTGTCACTAATGGGCTCTCGGTCTTCCAGCGAGAGATGGACCGAATGGTTGACCGGTACGGCTTCCGCGCAACGCTCCCGTATCTGGATAACGTCACCATCTGCGGCCATGACCAGCAGGACCACGACACCAACCTCCGCAAATTTCTCCAGACCGCGAAAATCCTTAACTTAACGTACAATAAGGATAAATGCATATTTAGCACCGACCGTCTAACCATTTTAGGCTAGGTAATGCGAAATGGAGTTATAGGCCCCGACCCTGAGCGCATGCGCCCCCTTATGGAGTTCCCCCTCCCTCACTGCCCCAAGGCCCTGAAGCGCTGCCTAAGGTTTTTCAGTTACTACGCCCAGTGGGTCCCTAACTACGCAGACAAAGCCCGACCCTTAATCCAGTCCACAACCTTCCCCCTGTCGACGGAGGCCCGCCAGGCCTTCAGCTGCATCAAAGCAGACATTGCAAAGGCCACGATGCGCACCATCGACGAGTCCCTCCCCTTCCAGGTCGAGAGCGATGCGTCCGACGTAGCTCTGGCGGCCACCCTCAACCAAGCCGGCAGGCCCGTGGCCTTCTCCTCTCGTACCCTCCATGCTTCCGAAATTCGCCATTCCTTGGTCGAAAAAGAGGCACAAGCCATAGTTGAAGCTGTGAGACATTGGAGGCATTACCTGGCCGGCAGGAGATTCACCCTCCTCACGGACCAACGGTCGGTTGCTTTCATGATCGATAATGCACAGCGGGGCAAGATTAAAAACGACAAGATCTTGCGGTGGAGGATAGAACTCTCCACCTTCTACCACAAGATCTTTTACCATCCAGGGAAGCTAAATGGGCCTCCTGATGCCCTGTCCCGCGTCTGCCACCCGGGGGTCACTCGTTTCTTCCACTTCTTCAAGACCCGCAACCTGCCCTACTCCATCGAGGAGGTCAGGACAGTCACCAGGGACTGCTAAATCTGCGCGGAGTGTAAACCGCACTTCTACCGGCCAGAGAGGGCGCACCTGATAAAGGCTTGCTGTCCCTTTGAACGCCTCAGCATGGATTTCAAAGGCTCCCTCCCCTACACCGACAGCAACACGTGTTTCCTGGACGTGATTGATGAGTACTCCCGGTTCCCATTCGCCATCCCCTGCCCAGACATGACTGCAACCACCGTCATCAAGGCCCTCCAGGGTATCTTTACACTGTTCGGTTTCCCCGTGTACATACACAGTGATAGGGGGTCCTCCTTTATGAGCGACGAACTGCGTCAATTCCTGTTCAGCAGGGGCATTGCCTCAAGCAGGACGACTAGTTACAACCCCCGGAGAAACGGACAGGTGGAGAGGGAGAACGGAACGGTCTGGAAGACTGTTCTACTGGCCCTCCGGTCCAGGAATCTCCCAGTCTCCCGCTGGCAAGAAGTCCTCCCGGTGGCCCTCCACGCCATCCGATCGCTGCTCTGTACAACTACCAATCAGACACCTCATGAACGTCTCCTTGTTTT
Organism: Scyliorhinus torazame; assembly: GCF_047496885.1. NCBI lineage: Eukaryota > Metazoa > Chordata > Chondrichthyes > Carcharhiniformes > Scyliorhinidae > Scyliorhinus > Scyliorhinus torazame. The sequence goes on from NC_092709.1 coordinate 322,475,259, forward strand.
CCCCAGGAAGTCCTCCTCCAGGACCTCGCTCCCAACCTGGCTAGCGACACCCGGACCCATCCTGCTTCACAAGGACATGCGGGCGCACAAGTCGGACCCGTTGGTCGAGAGAGTCCACCTGCTGCACGCTAACCCCCAGTACACCTACGTGGCGTTCCCTGACGGCCGGCAAGATACAGTCTCCCTTCGGGACCTGGCGCCCGCCGGAACCCCACGCGCACCCGAACCATTACCCCCACTCCAACCCCCCCCCCCCCCACAGCACCTCACTGGAGGGTAAGTACTCCCGCCGCTCCGGCCTAGGCCCGCCCACCCACCAACGTCCCCGACAGGCGCCCCCTCCCCCCGTGTCAACCGTTTGCCCCAACTGCACCGCCTAGTGGTGACGAAGCTGCCAGGGAGGCCGAAACCACGTTACCGGAGTCGCAACCACCTGGACCCCCACCAGAATCACCACCGAAGCCCAGACGATTCCGAAGGACGACCAGGGCACCCGATCGACTGATTGCTTCGCTGTGACTTTAACCGTGAACGAACACTTTGTAAATATTCTCGACAGCCCTGTAAGGAGGCAGCCCTGTAAGGAGATATCACGGTACCTCCATATCTGATCATACCATGTTAAAGGCGACTGTTACCACTGGCCACCACCCCCGCCGGACTCTTTTTTTTAAACAGGGGGTGAATGAGGTATTATCAGGTATTGCTGTACCTAAGAGGCTGATGACCATAGGTTAAACCTAGGAGTTTACCATTGGCTGTTGATACGTAGCTCCGCCCCGACAGGCGGTGTAGAAAAAACCGGCAGCCTTCACTTTCTGTACCAAAGCTGCTGGGGAACAAGTTCTAGTTGATTAAAGCCTTCAGTTATGAAATCACTTTGTCTTGAGTGTAATTGATCGTGCATCACGGACAAAAATAATAAGTGTGTTCCAACATGTAAACACCTGCATTTAACACTGCATTAGGCTGTTTGCATGCAACCTCCTCAGAATTGAGTCTCCAGCTGGCATCCTACACACGATTCATCATGCACAGTTCATTTAGGGCATGATTGAATGGCCACGCTGCGCCCAAAATGCAGCCAGCCACGGCGCAGCATGGCCGATAGAAGCCGGGAGACCATGCTCTCGGGATCTTCCTGGCTCGCAATGCCTCTCCAGATCCAACGCGATCTCGCGAGATGTGGCGATGTTTTAATAAAATTCTACATATTGAACTGTCTCACTTTAATGTGCAGTTGCTTGAGATACCTGAGGCACTGGGATCTATCTGGGGACCCTCCCATAGTGTGTTGGGGATTGGGGGGTTCGGGGATAGCTTTGGGGGCTGCTGAGATGGGACCAGCATACTCCTAAACAGCCCTCTTATGGACTGACCTGATTCATACTACACTTCTGTATGCTTCACCCGATGCCGGTGTCTATGGATTTACATTGTGGGCCTTATGCCCTATTATGTATTTCCTTTTTATTTTATTTTATTTCATTTAATAAATGATCAGGTTTGAGCTGCTCGCAGAAAAAAACTTTTCAGTGTACCTCGGTACACATGATAATAAACAAACTCATCCAATTCAAATGGTGTCCTGATCTCTCGCTACACTGAGGAGTTCCGGCAAGCACAGCACCTCAGTACACAAAAGGGGGTTATATGTGGCTTCAGCCGCTCTTTGGCCGCTGAGGCCCCGTTTCTAACCCGAGTGCCGTTTCATCGCGTTGTATTTCACGGCACTGTAAGCACCATGAAATACGTAGCTAAACGCGTTCACTGTGGGATTTTGATCCCATTTAGTTAAATCCCGCCCTTAGGTTGTATCAGTGGACACTGATATTAGAAAGCCATTCAAAAGCACCCTTTCTGCCAATCATGCAATACCACTGCAATACCACTGACATTAAACAATCCAGTAAACAAACTGCCACCCCTTGAACATCCCCTCTTCTACCTTATTGGTCCCTGTGAATTTTTGTCTCATTATTGAGCAAGTTAAAAGGCAGCTTGCTGCCCAGCAATAAAAATGAACAAGAGGAGAAAGTGATGCAACATAATGCAATATTTTACTCCATTAAAGAATGGAAACTTCACAACATTTTTAGACACAGCCATGTGCATACCTCGTGCAATTATAACATCGTACTTTTCCTTTTTCAAACCACCTGCAATGCAAGATCTGCCCATCCCACTTCCACCAGACAGCCCTCCACCACCCCCCTAGATAAGGAGACCCCCTAAATAAGGAGACCCCCCAGAGACACCTTAAATAAAGAGACCCACCACAGAGACCTCCAAAATAAGGAGACTGCCTCAGAGACCCGCTAAATAAAGAGACTCCGTCAGAGACACCCTAAAAAAGAGACAGCCCCCAAAGACCTGCTAAATAAGGAGATGCCCCCCAGTGACCTATATAAGGTGACCCCCCCCCCCCCCACAGATCCCCTAAATCAAGATAACTCCCCCCAAAGACCCTCTAAATAAGGAGGCCGCCACCCAGAGACACCAAGAATAAAGAGACCCCCCCAGAAAAGAGACCCCTGTCAGGAAGCTTCCCAGAAAATGGACCCCTGTCTGGAAACGAGAGTGCGGTCCAGACGGGCAGTGAAAACCATTACTGTTGTAACACTCACTTGGGCACTACACCTGCTGACTCAGAGACAGGAAGCAGCACCTATCAAATCCTGGAAAGAGAAAACCAATCAGTTGTGTTTAAAACCCCTCCGATCCTTGAGCTGCAAGCCATCATTCATTTCCCTTACTAGGCTGTGATTACCACGATGTGGAGATGCCGGCGTTGGACTGAGATGAGCACAGTAAGAAGTCTTACAACACCAGGTTAAAGTCCAACAGGTTTGTTTCAAATCACTAGCTTTCGGAGCACTGCTCCTTCCTCACAGTGCTCCGATAGCTAGTGATTTGAAACAAACCTGTTGGATTTTAACCTGGTGTTGTAAGACTGCTTACTAGGCTGTGATTGACAGCTTCCACACACACACACACACACAGTTGTCAGCTTTGCTCCATTCATCTTCCTTCACGGTTGAGTAACTCAAGTGCTCTAATCGCAATGTTTATAAACATCAGACTTTGATTAACAGGTCCTAGCCCACTTCAAACAGAATTAAGTGCTATCAATTTCCAGCTGACCACTTCAAAATCACTCGAGCATGAAGAGAGGTAATTGGAAAGCAGCCACAACACTTCGCTAGCGTGCAATGCAGTTCGGCGGGCGAACAAAGGGCTGGATTCTCCGTTTTTGGGACGATGTCCCTACGCCGTCGTGAAAACTGTGGTCTTTTACGCCAGGAAAACTGGCATCAAAAGACCACAGATTCACAGCCTTGCAAGGGGGCTAGCAGGTAGCTACGGCACCCCACACTTCCGGGTCAGAGGCCGCGCATGCGCACGGCGGCGGCCTCCAGTGGCCGCACTGTGCTCCATGGCGGAAATAGTGCCCCCAATCGGCTGCTCCCCGACCCGGACCGCCTGCACAAAAAAACCCCAGTCCTGAATGAGGCCCCCCCTGCCCTCCGATCGGCCCACCCCGACTGTCCGCAGCTACTTCGCGAGTTTCCCGAATGGCAGGACCAGATTAGATCCACGCCGTCGGGAATTCGGCCGGTCGGGGACGGAGAATAGCAGAGCGGGCCTCAGGCAATGGCCTCAGGTGGTGGATAATTGGCATGGCGTACTCCACCCGTATGCCACTTTTCGGGGGACGGAGAATCGCGGAACCAGCGCCGGTCCCGATTTCATGCGTGAAACTGGATTCTCCGCCTTGTCGCCGAACACGATTTTGGCGTCGGGGTGCGGAGAATCCAGTTCATAGTCTCCCAAATGGACAATTCTGTCCAATGTATCAGATACTAATTGGGATGGGGATTGGGGGGGTGGTAACGGAAACAATGGAAATCCTTTGGGTGGCATGGTGTTGCAGTGGGTAGCACTGCTGCCCCACAATGCGAAGGACCTGGGTTCAATTCCGATCTTGGGTCACTGTCTGTGTGGAGTTAGCACACTCTCCCCGTGTCTGCATGAGTTTCTTCCAGGTGTTCCGATTTCCTCCCGTGGTCCAAACGTGCAGGTTAGGCAGAGGGTCGGTGTCGAGTTGATGGGTCGAATGGCCTCCTTCTGCATTGGACATTCTGAATTCTCCCTCAGTGTATACGAACAGGCGCTGGAGTGTGGTATACACAGTATACTCCATTGCAGTGTTCACGTAAGCCTACTTGTGACAGTAATAAAGATTATTATTATATCATTGCTACCACAGTGATGGAAAGCATTTGATGCAATTAGTACAGTGCTGTAAGGCCGAGGCTATTTTAGGTGCAAGGTATGTTTGGCACCTAGGGTGTGCAGGGACTGAGGTTTACAGCATGGAAACAGGCCCTTCGGCCCAACTTGTCCATGCCGCTCAATTTTTCCCACTAAGCTAGTCCCAATTGCCTGCATTTGCCCCACCACCTCTCTACTCATTTGATTACTGCATTTCATTTTTTAAAAAAATTTAGAGTACCCAATTCATTTTTTCCAATTAAGGGGCAATTTAGCGTGGCCAATCCACCTACCCTGCACATCTTTGGGTTGTGGGGGCGAAACCCACGCAAACAGGGGGAGAATGTGCAAACTCCACACGGACAGTGACCCAGAGCCGGGATCGAACCTGGGACCTCTGCGCCGTGAGGCAGCAATGCTGACCACTACGCCACCGTGCTGTCCTTCTGCATTTAATCTTTCACAGAGTGGGCCACTGCATCCTTTCAAGAAGATATTGTCATAATTCCCCGCAAAAGTATTCCATTCGTGTTTGAGGCAGATTGCTTTACCTTTCCCTGCAGTCAGTCATTGTGCTTGAAAAGTCAAACAGTACATCACACGTTCTCTGCTTCTTATTGATTATCCTTTTCATTGGTGCACCCTGGGTATGGCAGAACTTGATGAGGGTTACACCCTTTAATGTGGACACTCCACACCTGTCTATTCCATCACCATCTAGCAAGTGAAAACACAGCTATCTGATTGACTCCACCAAAGTGCGACTATCTGAGCTGGTGCATGGTAAACACAAGTCGTGTGATGAATGAACTCTGCCCCTCTGATGATTCATCACCCACAAAGTCCATGGAGTCCTGTTGCCTGTGTGAAGATCCTGGTGGGGAAAGAGGATACATATTGGCACCAATAAGGTAAGTGTTTCACTAATCATTATGGAACAGATCATATTTCATTCATTTTTATTATCAGACAGTTGTGACGTTATGATTTTCTTGTTGCTAATATGCACTCTGAAACACAGCTGATCGTGAGCGCCACTGTCTCAAGTTATTAACTGGGACATCTGTGGAGGGTTGCCTCCTGTTCTCTTTCTTGTGCTCTGTGCTCTCTCCTTCAATGATGCAAGAACTAGAAGAAGTTATAATGGCATGTGTTATTCACTTGATGAATCTGGAGCATTTGTGAAGGTGGTTATCAGGGAAAATAATCTGTCAGATGAGGACAAGTGATAGTGTACATGATTTCTGGAGGATAAGAAAGTGCATAGAACAAAAAGGATGGGTGCGCTTATTACGTTTGACTCGATGGAAAATGGCTCAGGGAGAAGGCTTGACTTGAGTGTGCCATTTTCTGAACTGAATCAAAAACGTCTGGGTCATATGCAGCCGTGCTTTCTTTGACACTGCAGCAAGTTTCTTCTCTTTGCTAAAGAAGTGTGTCTCTCTCTTGCCCCACCAATGGGAAGGAAAGTGTAATTGAAATGGGATAGAACCAATGAGAACCTTCAATTCACTTTCACTGACCATTTTCGCTTTCTTCAAATTCCATGCTACTCCCAAAATCACAGAATTCCTACAGTGCAGAAGGAGGCCATCTGGCCTATTGTGTCTGTGCCGACCCTCCAAAAGTGCACCCCACCTAGGCCCACTCCCCCATCCAATTCCGTAACCTCACCTAGGCTTTTTGGACACCAAGGGGCAAATTAGCATGGCCAATCCACCTCACTTGCACATCTTTGGACTGTGGGGGAAACCGGAGCATCCAGAGAAAACCCATGCAGACACGGGGCAAATGCACAAACTCCACACAGTCGCCCAAGGTGGGAATCGAAGCCGGGTCCCTGGCACTGTGATGTAGCAGTGCTAACCATTGTGCCAGGGGTGCAATTAAACGATCATAAAAAGCTTGGGCAAATAGAAATTTATTTTGATTAAGGGGATTCCCTGTGGAGTTAATTAGATTTCAGCTTGGTAATATTGTGTCATTGCTGGGTGGAGTTAGTGCATCAGGCATTTTGCAGAAAACAGGTCAGTGCAGTTCTGGATGAAGCTGTGACCCACAAGCCAGTTAGTTTTCTCTCGGTAGTTCAGTTAAAAGAGATTAACTGCCTTTAAAACAGTGTAGACCTGTCTGAGAACAAGGGGGAGCTAAAACAAGCTGCAGATATACAGCCAATACTTCTACATGCATTTGACAGGAGTTAGATCTTGACTTTAAAGCAGTATCAAGAGATCTCTATTTCTGAAAAATCATGGGCGGGATTCGCCATTTGCTGACGGCAAACTCGGGAAAGGCGATTTGTTGGAGAATCGGTTCCGTCGGCGGCAGGTGGCGATTTGATGCCAAATCACAATGCTCCAGCCCCTCGACAACCGCGTCAATACGTTCCGGAATGGTCATACAGTAGACACCGTTTGCGTATCATTAACGGGCCCGACCCGGTTTTCTCTGGGGCCTCCGCGATTCTCCGCCTCTGATGGGCCGAGTCCCTTAAGGCATGGTTCACTTGTGCTTTTAAAAATCATGAAGCTGGCGTGTCGGCCACTGAGGGAGAAAAAGGGGGTACGGAAGGTGTCCAACATCGGCATAATTTTCTGACAGTTGTGCCACTGGCCAGGGGGCTTCTGCCCGGGCCGGGGGAGTAGTGGGGGGTGGCCAGGAAGTGGGCTGCGGGGTCGGTGTGGACAGGCATGCAGCTGCGTCAACACATAGTCTCAGAAATGTAGAATCCCACCCTATATCTTTAAAACAAGTATTCCTATATGCCATTGGTAGTTACAGTTGATTGAGAGCTGAGTGGTCTTTTTCCTTGTTATAGTGGAAATAAAGATAGCAATTAAGGGTATTGTATTATTTAAGGGGTAACTGTAAGTTAAGTTCTCGCATGATGTTAAATATTTTAATACTGTGTTAGTAATAAATTTGTTTGAACATTCCATATCCTTATTTATTTGTGCAATTACTCCTGGAGTGAGGCATGCTTTCCTCACAGTCTTACAAAGTTAAAATAAAATATTGGGGTTTCTGTCCAGTATCCCAGTCACCGTTGGTGTCTGGTCTGGAATCACAATAGATTCCTCCAGTTTCATCTCCCTCCATCAGTTCTGCTCTTAAGTGCTTCGGAGTTGTGTTCAGTCAGGGTCACTCAGCTCCAAACATCATTACAGCCTTGGTTCAAACATGACAAAAGAGCTAAATGCCAGAGGTGAGGTGTCAGTGACTGCCCTTGACATCAAGGCAGCATTTGACCGAGTATGGCATCAAGGAGCCCTAGCTAAACTGGGGTCAATGGGAATGAGGGGGAAAATTCTCCGTGGTTGGAGTCATACCTGGCACAAAGGAAGATGGGTGTGGTGGTTGGAGGTCAATCATGTCAGCTCTAGGACATCACTGCAGGGGTTCCTCAGGGTAGTGTCTTAGGACCAACCATCTTCAGCTGCTTCATCAATGACCTGCCTTCCATCACCAGGTCAGAAGTGGGGAGGTTTGCGGATGACTGCACAATGCTCAGCACCATTCGTAACTCCTCAGATAATGAAGCAGTCCATGTCCAAATGCAGCAAGACCTAGGAAATAGCCAGGCTTGGGCTGACAAGTAGAAAGTTACATTTGCACCACACAAGTGCAAGGCAATGATCACCTCCGACAAGAGAGGATCTAACCATCACCGCTTTACATTCAATGGCATTATCATTGCTGAATCGCCCACAATCAACATCCTGGGTGTTACCATTGATCAGAACTGATCTAGGCACATTAATACTGTGACTACCAGGCAGGTCAAAGGCTAGGAATCCCACGGTGAGTAACTTGCCTGCTGACCCCCCAAAGCCTGTCCATCATCTACAAGACACAGGTCAGGAATGCAATGGAATTCTCTCCACTTGCCTGGATGAGTGCAGCTCCAGCTTGACACCATCCAGGACAAAGCAGCCCGTCTGATTGCTCCTCCTTCCACAAACATTCAAATCCTTTAACACCGATGAACAATGGCAGCTTTGTGTACCATCTACAAGATGCCCTGCAGTAGCTCACCAAGGTTCCTTAGACAGCACCTTCCTAACTCATGACCACTACCACCTAGAAGGACAAGAGCAGCAGATACCTGGAAAACCCACCACCTGGAGGTTTCACTCCAAGTCACTCACCACCCTGACTTGGAAATATATTGCTGTTCCTTCGTTGTCACTGGGATAAAATCCTGGAACTCCCTCCCAAACAGCACAGTGAGTGTATTTACACCCCAAGGACTGCAGCGGTTCAAGAAGGCAGCTCACCACCACCTTCTGAAGGGCAACTAGAGTTGGGCAATAAATGCTGGATGAACCAGAGACACCCAAATCCCATAAATGAATAAAAAAGGGAACCATAAACAATATTCAATTGACCCATCTATGTGTAAACAAGTAAATGGTTAAAATCAATGATTTCCTCACCTTTATGACCTCTTAATCACAACTTTAGCAGACGCACTCCCTGCATGTATGTGAACTCAGGGGTTTTAACAACATTACTACAACAAAATATAATATGTAACAATTTCTTACATTGACCACAAGATTTAGATTGTTGCATCCATTTGTCTAATTCTGCCATGTAATGTAAACAAGATGGTTGAAAGGGCCGTAAATGGTACACAGAGGCAATGCCTCCACAAAATAGTTCTGAGTCCAAAAGCTGGATTTTGCCACATAACGGCTTAGGACTGTCATATTCCTGCCTACTTCATGTCTGTATTTCGTTGAGTCTGAGATTTTCAGCACGGAGGATGATTTTCTGGGGCGTCATTCTCCGACCCCCCGCCGGGTCGGAGAATGGCCGTTGGCCGCCGTGAATCCCGCCCCCGCCCCCGCCGAAGTCTCCGCTCCCGGAGATTGGGCGGGGGCGGGAATCCGGCCGCGCCGGTTGGCGGGACCCCCCGCTGGATTCTCCGGCCCGGATGGGCCGAAGTCCCGCCCAGGAATTGCCTGTCCCGCCGACGTAAATCAAACCTGGTATTTACCGGCGGGACCAGGCGGCGTGGGCGGGCTCCGGGGTCCTGGGGGGAGGCGCGGGGCGGTCCGACCTCGGGGGGTGCCCCCACGGTGGGCTTTAACACTTGTCTGCTGAAGTATGCTCAACACTCGGGGCCCACCGATCCGCGGGCGGGCCTGTGCCGTGGGGGCACTCTTTCCCTTCCGCCTCCGCCACGGTCTCCACCATGGCGGAGGCGGAAGTGACTCTCCCCACTGCGCATGCGCGGGAAACTGACAGCGGCCGCTGACGCTCCCGTGCATGCGCTGGGAAACTGACAGCGGCCGCTGACGCTCCCGCGCATGCGCCGCATTTCCGCGCCAGCTGGCGGGGCAACAAACGCCATTTCCGCCAGCTGGCGGGGCGGAAATCCCTCCGGCGTCGGCCTAGCCCCTCAATGTTGGGGCTAGGCCGCCAAAGATGCGGAGACTTCCGCACCTTTTTGCCGGCGCGATGCCCGTCTGATTTGCGCCGGCTTTGGCGCCAGTCGGCGGGCATCCCGCCGTTGGGGGAGAATTTCGCCCCTGATGTTTGAACGAGTCATGACAGGTCAGAGGAGTCATGAACCAAGCCGGGGGGGGGGGAGATGATAACCTCTGGGAGTCAGGCAATGTTTCATCGACACCTTTTTCATGGAGTTTGAATGGCTGTACGATTTATTGACAGCCTGGCACTACCAAGGTGCCCATGTGGCTCTGACAGCTGGCAGTGCCAAGGTGCCAGTCTGGCATTTTTTCCTATGACGGGGATTGGACCTGGGGGTGCCCTACAAAGGTGCAGGGTGTGCAGAGGGGGGTGGTGTACCTGAAGCCCCCCTTTTAGGTTACTTGGGGCTTGGGGGGGTGGGTGTTTGAATGTCGCGTTGGGGGAATGGGGGGAGTCGAGAGATCGGGTCGCCATTTAAAAATGGCGGACAGACATTATCTTGTACTGGGGATATACAGCGGGCGAAGCTCCTCAGTGCAGAAAATGATACGAAGTGCGGCCTCGGCCACGCGTTCTTTGCTGAGGCTCCCAATCTACCCGAATGATTGTTCAATAGCATGGTGTTTCTCGGCACTCCGAGGACATCACATTGAAACATAGAAAATCCTTACTTGGCATGGCAGGATAGATGCAGGAAGGATGTTTCCTTTGGCTGGGGTGTCTGGAACCAGGGGACACAATCTCAGATTAAGGGACATGTCATTTAGGACTGGATTAGGAGGAATTTTTCACTCAGAGTGGTGAACATGTGGAAATCTTTGTTCCAGAGGGCTGTGGAGGCTGTCGTTGAGTAGGTTTCTTTATATGAAAATATCGCGATACAGGGATTGTGCATGAAAATAACATTCAAGTAGAAGATCAGCCATGATCTCATTGACTGGCAAAGTGGGCTTGAAGGGCTGAATGGCTTTTCCTATTTCTTGTGTTCTTATCAGTTAGCATGTCTTCTACACCTGTCAAATATTTAAGTTCAGATGTTTTATTAATAGGATTGCAATTAGTCTTTCTAAAAGCTTCAAAGGTCATCTGGACTATTCAACTAGCTTGGTAATTCATAGAAGACATTTTTGACATTGCTTATAAATTCACATGGGGCTTGTAAGGAAATTGGAAGAACAGCCTAATGACAGCTGGCTGGACTGTTGGATTATGGAACAATGTTACATATCCAGAAATTAAGAGGTCTGCAAAACTAGGTTAGCTGAAGTAGTATATGTGACTGGAAAATTATAAACCTATGCTGATATGGAGTGATGTTTATGATTATACTTGTCACAGATGTTGAGTGGAATGAGCTTTAATGTAAAATTGCGCATTACAAGTTACTTTTGGATAATGGAAATCCTGTTTTTGATTGTGAAATATATATTTTTAAAATTCTGCTACCTCCTTAATTTCAGTGATGGGCAGGATGTTTAAAATGTTAAGAGAAATTGTTGTTCATTTTGTGATTGTATTTATTCCAGCTCTTATTTTCTGCCACAATGTTTCATCATGTTCAATAAAAGCATGGCGATTGTCAGCCTTGCTTAATCTCAGTCTGTGTGCGTAGAATTATTTTAGAAAGCAATTGGTTGGTGTAGAATTTTTTAGGTTTCAGCAGGAATGTACTAAATTCAATGCTTGTTTTTACAACAGTTTCCTAAATGTTCCCTTTCTGTTTTTGTTAAATAAACTGTCATCCTAATTTTTTTTAAAGGGCCAGTTGGATGGAGAGATTAATGCAAAATGATTTTCAATAAATTTTGAGATTTAGTTTATTTTAACATGCTACCTATATAGTGGGTGCAATATACTGGCTGCGTTAAGCTCAAAAGGGCAGCGCTGCGCTGCCTGGTACGACACGACTGGTACATGCCAGGCGATCCCACTTCCGGGATCTACCCGGCTCACTATGCCTCGCGAGATCTAATGCGCTCTTGTGAGACGTTGCTATGTGAATCCCGCCCATTGTGGATGGAACACCTGTTGGCAAATTTGCATATTGGAACGAGACAGCAAGTCTCATTCTAAAATGCACTCCCACGATTTAACCAAGGTGACGGCTTCTAACCCCTTCGCCTTGGGGACCTTGGGCGAGTGCAGTTCAATGCTCAAACGGGGACCAGATGGAACATCAGTGGTGGAGGTCTCCCAGGGGATCGGAGGCACCCAGGTGCTTGCCCTTTGGGCATGGTGGCAATCTGGCACTGCTGGTGCCACCAGGGAACTTTGGCACTGCCACCCTGGCATTGCCAGTCTGGCACCCTGGTAGTACTACCTGACACCACCAAGGTGCCTAGGTGACCATGCCAGCTGACAGGGGAACTGTCAGGCTGACAATACCAAGATGCCAAGCTGGCATTTTGTCCATGATCAGGGATCGGGCTTGGGGATGACGAATGTGATATAAAATAGTTACTTTAGAGATATTAGTTACTGTAATGTAGAGATAGGCCAGTCTCATCCTGGTGAGTTCACAGACAAAGGATTTCAGACCGCATGGCAAAGCAAGGAAGAGGTGTGTCCAGCTACGGAGGGGAAAAGGATGCTGGGTAATAGGGGCCAGAGGAAGGGATTGGAAGTGAGCCAATTAGAGTGTATGGCTAGGTCAGGAGGGGTATAGGATGACCTATGGGAATCGTGTATGTGAAACCTGATGCCATTTGAATGTATCAGTAGAGACTTCTTTGTCCTACAGACTCACTTGATTCCAGAGGTGTACGAAGCAAGATGTGCTTTGTACTTGCTGTGAATTGAGAAAGACTTGCAAGTCAAATAAAATAACTAATGCTGTACCTGCAAATCCATCTCGACTTTTATTGAGGCCAGACTGACGGGTAAAGAAATTTGGAATTTGTCAGGGGTTCAAGAAATCGGACACATTTTTAATATGGCATCCCGATCTCCTTCTGCACTGAAGAGTTTCAGTCAGTGGAGCTCTTCAGTGCAGAAAACTAAGTGCGGCCTCGTAGGGGAGTACCCCACTGAGGCCCCGAATTGGAACAGAATCCCAATCGATAGCGTGGGCTTTCTCGGTGTGCCAAGTGCCAGGAAACACCCGGCTAAACGCTCTTGTTTCGGACTCTGTTCCCATTGGAGTATATGCCCAATCTATGTAATGAGCTGATTCTACTCCAATGCAGTGTTGAGCATACTTCAGCAGACAAGTGTTAAAGTCCACTTTTGGGCGTGTCTGGTGGGGTGTTTCTCAGCGGCTGCAGAGCGCAGAGACATCCTGCTATTCAGCGGCATGTGCTGTTTTTTTCTGTCCTCCAGGAGTTCCTCCCCGCAGAGGCCGCACTTCGAGGGATTTCCTGCTGGTGAGCTGGTTCACAGATCGGGACGCCATTTTGATCGGCAGTCCCAATCTTCTCTCTCCCCTTCCCTTTCCCCACTTTCAGGTCCCCCACCTGCAGCTCGGTTTATCACGCCCCCCCCTCAAATTGGCAAGGCCGCCTGGGGCCTGACCCCTTGCAGTGCCAACCTGGACACCCTGCCACTGCCAGCCTAGCCGCTGGCACCCTGGCCGTGACAGGGTGTCAGGCCTGCCATGCCAGAGAGAGTGCCAAGATATCATCCTGCCCTTTCCCTGACCAACCAAGGGTCTCCATTGGCCGAAGAGCCCCTCCAGCCTAAGAGTTCCCATACCAGCCTCCCCGAACAGGTGCCGGAATGTGGAGACTAGGGGCTTTTCACAGTAACTTCATTGAAGCCTACTCATGACAATAAGCGATTATTATTCTTCCCCAAGGTGCCGTTACGCCTCGTCCAAGTTTGCTGTGTTTTGGAGGTGTGATACTAGGGAGCCTGGAGGTTTAAAACAATGGAGTTTTATTTACAGTTATTTCTTACATGGCTATTCTTCTGTCTCTGTTTCCTGGGCTCGGACATATGACGCCACTTATGGTGAATACATTAATAAAAGAGAGCTTCATGAGAGTTGATAGAATTACTGCAAATACACAACACATTGAACATCCCACTTCTGACCCATTGATGAAGCACTTGAAGCAACTGGAAATGGTTGGGCCTGAGACACTACCCTGAGGGACTCCTGCAGAGATGTCCTAAAACTGAGATGATCGACCCCTAATGACCAATACTATCTTCCTTTGTGCTAAGTGTGACTCCAACCAGCAAAGAATTTTCTCGCTGATTCCCATTGATTCCAGTTTTGCTAGGGCTCACTTGATGCCACACTTGGTCAAATGCTATCTTGATTTCAAGGATAGTACCAGTATTCAAGAAATGAAGAAGGGAAAAACAAGGTAATTACAGGCTTGGGCCCTTGCCCTGCTTGTGCCCAAGCTCTCTCTCTCTCGCTCTCTCTCTCTCCCTATCTCTCGCTCTGGCTCCCTCGCACTCTCTCCCCTGTCGATGGTGTCTCCAATCCGCTTGCTCTCTCTCTCTGGCTGTGATCCAACAAAAAGAAAACAAAGTCCCGTTCTGCAGCGGGATTAGTGGGGTTATTCCCGGCACATGTAGCTTATGGCACTTTGTTGTTTTATCGGGCCACACAGAAATCGCCCTGTCGAGACAGAGTCACGTATTTCCTACATTGAGGTTTTCTGTTCGTAAGTGCAGAAAGAAATCGGGGTACCATTTTTAAATGACGCCCCTAACTCTTGAACCCCCAGTGCCAGCTGGACACCCCTGCAGATCCTCTGGCATCAGCAGTGCCAGGATGCCACCTAGCCCAGAGGCCAACCACCCAGGGGCCTGGGAGACCTCCCCCTCAAGTGCTGTTCCGCCTCTGCAGCGGGACGCAGTTGATAAATCGCGCCCTCTTGCCCCGCCTGCACTCTCCGTCTCTCTGGCTCTGTCCGTCTCACTCTGTGTCTCTGTCTGTCTGTCCATCTGTCTGTCTGTCTGTCTCTCTCTCTTTTATCCTTCATCGCTGCTGATGTCTCCCATCTGTCCATTCTCTTTCCCCTCTCTGAATACTCATATTCATTCAATTAATATATTTTAATTATACAACTTTAGCGTAGAGATCTGTTGCTGAAATATCTTAGCTTGTTCTAAAATAGTAGTTTCATTTTACCATTCAAGTTTTTTTACTCCAATCTTTCTCATTTTTATGAAAGCTGAGTGATACTGACTTCAAAATCTATGTTTTTGAAATAGAGTTTTAGTCCTCATTTCTTAACTCAAGGAAATAAATACTCTTTTGGTGACATTTCTGTATGGTTACATTTGTATCATTTTCATTTTTGAGAGAGAAAATATTGTCAAATATGAGCGAGAAAATATTGTCAAATCTCTATTAGATCTTGACGCTTATTGTGACCATTATTTTAAATGTAAGCTAAGAATGTCAGCATTTTCCTGTTTTCTTTATTCTTTCATGGGGCGTGGACATCATTGGCAAGGCCAACATTTATCCATCTCCAATTGCCCTTAAACTGCGTGACTTGGTCGGCCATTGTAGAGGGCAGTTAAGAGTCAACCATATGGATGTGGGTCTGGAGTCACATGTAGGCCAGACCAGGTAAGGACAGCAGATTTCCTTCACTAAAGGCCAAGGACATTTGTGAACCGGATGTGTTTTTGCAACAATCATTGATAATTGTTGTGGTCACCATTACTGAGACGAGCTATAGATTTCAAGTTAGTTAATTGAATTTAATTCACCAGGTGCCATGGTGGGATTTTAACCCATGCCTCCAGAGTGTTAGCCTGAGCCTCTGGATTTCTACTCCAGTGACATTGCACTATGCCACCATATTTCTAAGATGATAAAGTTTGCCTGCTGGCTAACATCATAAATCTATTCATGCCAACAGTATCTGAGCTTGCGTATAGGAAAGGAAATGCAAACTATGAAGGATTTAGGGTCTATGCATATCAAGGACTCACTTATAATTTATCATGTCCATGAGTAACAGTACACATTGGTATTTTTATGCTAAAGTCTCTTTAATGAAGTTAAGACTGAAATATCCTACAATTAAAAGCTGTTGAAATAATTCCTCAAAAGGATCACAGATACTTAAGAGTGTGCTGCCCCACATGGGTAAAGATTTAAATGATGCCATGAATCATGAGAGCTGATATTAAGTAGTTTATGAACATAAAACAAGCCTGAAACACATTGCCTAATTGATAGAAATTGATTGCCGTAATTTGTCACCAATTCCTTTAACATATTACCATATGACTACCAGAATGGGAGAAGGTGAACTCGAAGGACCATAGTCCTTAATGTTCAGCAATTTCTACTTTTATTATGTATTTAATGCAGACAAGACATAAGTACATTCAAAATAAAAAGTGACATTAAACTGATGTGATGGTTAAGGGGGAAAAAATTGATTAAATGGACGAGAGACAGTAGAAGCCTTTGTTTGAGGCAGGTTGTCATCACAAATAAATGAAGTGAGAACTGGTGATATTACTCATGTTTAGGATGAAAGATTTACTGTGCTGCTTGATATGAACAAAACAGGTGCATGTTATATTAAGGTACTGCAGCTATTTTATAAAATTTTTAACAATCTGAATTGTACATGAATCTTAAGTTCATAGAAATTAATTTATACAGCACCTTCTCACTTCTGATAATTAGATTGTTAGCTGTATCTCAGTTGATAACATCACAGTTCCAGGTTCAAATCCCACGAAAGGGATTGAGTAAAAAGTTAAAGTTGTCATTCCAGTCCTGAAGGAATGCTGCAGTGTTGGAGGTGTTAGGCTGGATTCTCCGTTGGCGGCATGTTCCGTCTCGGCAGCAGCACACTCGCGCCTGGGGATTTCCCGTCGGCGTGGGGGTATCCAAATGGGAAACCCCATTGGCCAGCTGTCGGACGGAGGATCGTGCTGCCAGCGGGGGGACACCGCACACCCCGACGAGAATCCCATCCGTTGTCTTTCAGATGAGAAGCTAAATTGGATTGAAGTAAAAGATCCAATATTTATCCCTCCGTAAGCATCGCAAAACCAGATTATCTGTTTGTTACATTGCTGTTTGTGTGGGTTTGCTGTGTGCATATTAGCTGCCAACTTATGAGAAAATAGGAAATAGGAGCAGGAGTGGGCCATTTGGCTCATTGAGCCTGTCTGCCATTCAACAAAATCATTAATGATTGGAGCCTTAACTCCACCTTCCTGCCTGCTCCCACTAAAACCCTTGACTTCCTTATCAATAAAAAACTGTCTAACTCAGCCTTGAATGTATTTAATGTCCCAGCGTCCAGTCATCTGTGGAAGAAATATTCAAAGATTAATCACCCTCCGAGAGAAGAAATTCCTTATCTCGGTCTTAAATGGGAGACCATTTATTTTTAAACTGTGCACCCTTATTCTAGATTTCCCGATTTCCCCCATGAGAGGAAGCATGCTCTCACATAAACCCTGTCAAGCCTCCTCAGAATCTGAAATGTTTCAATGAAATCGGCTCTCATTCTTCGAAACTCGATTCTCCGCTCCCGCGACAGTTGGGAGAATCGCCTGGGTCGCCAAATTTTCCTGCGCCGCCAGTCCGACACCCTCCCGCGATTCTCCCAAGCGGCGAGAATGGCCCCGTCGAGTTCCGCGCGGCGCAGGCCGGAGAATCGCCTGAGACACCCAAAATGGCGATTCTCCGGCACCCCTGCTATTCTCAGGACCGGATGGGCCAAGCGGCCAGTCCAAAATGGCGGGTCCCCCGGCGCCGTCCACACCTGGTTGCTGCCGGCGGGAACAGCGCGGGAATGCTGGGGGGGGGCGGCCTGCGGGGAGGGGGGATCCTGCACCGGGGGGGGCTCAAATGGGGTCTGGCCCGCGACCAATGCCCACCGATCTTCGGGCCAGCCTCTCTGAAGGAGGACATCCTTTCTTCCGCAGCCCCGCAAGATCTGTCTGACATCTTCTTGCGGGGCGGACTCGGAGAGGACGGCAACCACGCATTCGCGGCGCCGAGGCCTGGCGCGTGTAAATGACGCGGCAACGCTCCTAGCCCATTATCGGGCCCTGAATCGGTTGGGATAGGGGCCGTTTCGTACCGTCGTGAACCTCGACGGCGTTCACGACGTCGCAAACACTCTGCCTCCATTTCGGAGAATCCCGCCCAGGGTGGTTGTGAAGCACCATCTAATGCAGATTTTTTTTTTTCTTTCTTTCCTTGATCTAACATTCTCATACATACTAAGTGCTTTGACATGAAATATTGTCAATTGTAGCCTAGTTTCTATGCATGTTCTGCAGTGGGACTTGAACCGACTAATTTCTGTCTTGGATGCGAAAGCAATGGTTCAGTTGTCGATCTGTCACAAATAGATAAAATAGTAGCAGTGAAATAAATGAAATAGGATCCCTAATTTTTCTTATTCTGAATACTTAATACCAGCCTTGACATTTATCAAACTAACTAAAGTTATTTTTCTATCTGCCATGACTGTTGTGCTCTAATTGGAAGTGATCATCATCATAATGATGTCATTGTGTGCAAGGCAGCCGATTTTGGGCCTGCCGATATTCTCCCTTCCGGATGGGCCGAAGTCCTGTCGACGTGATGACCGTTCACGTCGACGTGAATCAAACCTCCTTTTCATCGGCGTGACCCGGTGCTCCAGGCTCACGCCGACCAGCGAGGAGGTGAGTGACGGCCTGGGGGGTTGGCTCTGGGCAGGAAATGGCGTGGCCGCAGACTGATTGCGTGAGGAGAGGTGTGTCTCGGCTTGTGTGTGTGTGCGGCGGGGGGGGGGGATGGTTAGAGTAGGCTGGGCTCCGGGGGAGTTCCGGGAGGGGGTCCGTGCCGGGGTGGAGGTTGGGGGTTGGGGGGGGTCCGTGCCGGGGTGGAGGTTGGGGGGGGGGGGGTCCGTGCCGGGGTGGAGGTT
This sequence comes from Scyliorhinus torazame, assembly GCF_047496885.1. Classification (NCBI taxonomy): domain Eukaryota; kingdom Metazoa; phylum Chordata; class Chondrichthyes; order Carcharhiniformes; family Scyliorhinidae; genus Scyliorhinus; species Scyliorhinus torazame. The sequence continues at coordinate 322,493,831 of NC_092709.1, forward strand.
GGGAGGGGGGTCCGTGCTGGGGTGGAGGTTGGGGGTTGGGGGGGGGTCCGTGCTGGGGTGGAGGTTGGGGAGGGGGTCCGTGCCGGGGTGGAGGTTGGGGGGGGGTCCGTGCTGGGGTGGAGGTTGGGGGTTGGGGAGGGGGTCCGTGCCGGGGTGGAGGTTGGGGGGGTGGTCCGTGCTGGGGTGGAGGTTGGGGAGGGGGTCCGTGCCGGGGTGGAGGTTGGGGGGGGGGTCCGTGCCGGGGTGGAGGTTGGGGGGGTCCGTGCTGGGGTGGAGGTTGGGGGTTGGGGGGGGTCCGTGCTGGGGTGGAGGTTGGGGAGGGGGTCCGTGCCGGGGTGGAGGTTGGGGGGGGGGTCCGTGCTGGGGTGGAGGTTGGGGGTTGGGGGGGGGTCCGTGCTGGGGTGGAGGTTGGGGAGGGGGTCCGTGCCGGGGTGGAGGTTGGGGAGGGGTTCCGTGCTGGGGTGGAGGTTGGGGGTTGGGGGGGGTCCGTGCTGGGGTGGAGGTTGGGGAGGGGGTCCGTGCCGGGGTGGAGGTTGGGGGGGGGGGGGGTCCGTGCTGGGGTGGAGGTTGGGGGGGGGTCCGTGCTGGGGTGGAGGTTGGGGAGGGGGTCCGTGCCGGGGTGGAGGTTGGGGGGGGGGGGTCCGTGCCGGGGTGGAGGTTGGGGAGGGGGTCCGTGCCGGGGTGGAGGTTGGGGGGGGGTCCGTGCTGGGGTGGAGGTTGGGGGTTGGGGAGGGGGTCCGTGCCGGGGTGGGTGATGGGAGGGCAAATGAGTTGGTTCACCTGGCCAGGTGCCAGCCTCCAACAGTTGGACCTATGCGGTCCATGCCACCTGGCTGGGGGGAGGAGGGGATATGGGCAATGATGACATGTCGTCGTTCCCCTCCCCCCCACCAGGCCGTCATGTTTTCAGACCATCCAACGATGTTGGCCGCCGTGGTGGCAGCCGCTCATGTCTATGTTGCCCTGGATGAGGAGGAGGAGGAGGAGCGTGCCAGAGAGGCGGCGCAGGCTGCCGCAGAAGGGCAGGCGGCAGCCGCCCAGGCTGGAGGGACACCTGACCGACAGGATGAGGAGGGGGAGGAGGACGTCGCCGCCCCACGGCAACGGAGGCACCCGAGGGCGCCCCGTGTGTACCGGCCCCGGCAGTCATACCAGGACCTCACGGACCGGGAATGCAGGAGGAGACTCCGGATGAGCCGGGAAACCGTGGCACACATCTGCCACCTGCTGGCACACCTGTCACCGCGTGGCACTGGCGGGGGACACCCTCTCCCCGTGTCCGTCAAGGTTACGGTGACCCTGAACTTTTATGCAACGGGGTCATTCCAGGCACCGAGTGGGGACCTGTCCGGCATATCGCAGACATCGGTGCATCGGTGCATCCGGACAGATGCCCTTTATGCCATGGCGCACCGCTACATCCGCTTCCCCGTGGACAGGGCCAGCCAAGATGCCCGGGCCGTGGGCTTCTCTGCCGTTGCCGGGTTCCCCATGGTCCAGGGCGCGATCGATGGGATGCACGTCGCCGTGCGGACACCTGCAGAGAACAGGGCCGTGTTCACTAATAGGAAGGGGACCTATTCAATGAACGTACAGGTGGTCTGCGACCACCGCATGATGATCCTGCACGTCTGCGCCCGTCACCCAGGCAGTGTACACGACTCATTCGTGTTGTCGCGGTCATCCATCCCCGGCATGTACGAGGGACGCCATCCTTGGCTGAGGGGCTGGTTGCTGGGCGACAGGGGCTACCCATTGCGATCGTGGCTGATGACGCCTATACGGAGGCCACGCAATGAGGCGGAGAACCGCTACAATGATGCCCATGTAGCGACAAGGGGAGTGATCGAGAGGTGCTTTGGCGTGCTGAAGATGCGTTTCAGGTGCCTGGACCTCTCTGGGGGCGCCCTCCAGTATCGGTCAGATAGGGTCGGCCGCATCATTGTGGTGTGCTGCGTCCTGCACAACATAGCCCAGCAGAGGGGCGATGTGCCGCAGGCAGAGGAGGGCGGAGTGGAGGAGCAGCAGGAAGAGGCCCAGTCGTCCCCAGATGAGGGGGATGGGGGCAATGGTCAGGGCAGACGGGGTAGACACAGGCGGGTAGCTGTCCACCGTTATCGGCTGGCCCAGCGGGCACGGGACAGACTGATAGACGCCCGCTTCACTGACTAGATGGGCGTGGGAATCGGGTAGTATGGCCACAGACCGCACACCATGACAACAGCCGACCACCCACACCCCCCACCCATCCACCCACCCAGCACCCTCATCCCCCTCCCCAACCCCACACACCCCACCCGCATGCACACCACCCCCCCACCCCCAATTGCCGATCCACCGGCGGCACAACGGGCCGGGCTCACCCAGTTGCGGGTGGACGCGTGTCTATCGCAGGCCATGGAGGATGATGACAACCTGCCTCCGATGAGCTCCTGGCTCTACATCGTTGGACTATGTCTGACCCATGGCCACAGTACCACCATCCAGCCGGACCATCCCTGCATGCGGCTGTGACACTGCAGCGCACGGTCCCGTCCTCTGCCCGGGGGATGTTGATGGCGGCCCAGGAGGAAGGGGGCAGACTCACCTGGGGCTGAGGTAAGACCACCCGTCACACACACACTTGCGCTCAACGTACATGACACGCCCGCACACTTTGGACAGAGCACAAAGGCAGCTTCGGTAGGTGTAACATTGACTTTAATAACCAAAGGAGTTCATGCACGTGCCCTAGCCCCTAAAACTCATCTGTGCCCTGCACCCGTGCCAACTTACTCAGTGTCTAATTGTTTGGCCTTACGGGCCCTTTGACTACGTCTACGTGGTTCCCCAGACGGTACAGCAGAACTGGAGGTGGACTCCTGTGATTCCTGCCCTCTGACACTGGATCCCTTTGGCGGCCGTTTCCTGGGGCGTCCTGGCCTAGATGGGCCAGGCTGCGGCCCGGCTGACTGGGATGGCGAGCTGCCAGCCTGTCCTGCCCGTTGCCCACCCGATGCACCTGGGACGGAAGGGGGGGAGTCCGAGGTGCCGCGGTGTACCGGGACCTCCCCTACAGAGGGAGCCGGGACGGACCACACCACCTCCTCCTCCCTCGGGGTGCCCGATGGCCCCCAGGCCTTTACATGGGTGGGGGATGCGAACGGACTGGCCATCCGACGCGCCCCCGACATCTGGCGCTGCCAGTCCTGGAGGCCCGTGCTGGTATCGACAGGGGTCTGCAGGTTTGCAGCCATGGAGCCCAGGGGGTTGTCGAACCCTGTCTGTGACAGTGCGACGCTGGCTCGCACATGGCCACTGGCGCCGATGCCCTCAGCGATGGCCTGCTGAGACTGGGCCATGGCCTGCAGAGACTGGGCCATGGCCTGCAGAGACTGGGCTATGGCCTGCTGAGACTGGGCCATGGCCTGCTGAGACTGGGCTATTGAGTTGAGCGCCTCTGCCATCTGGCGCTGGCACTGGCTCATGGCCTCCTGTGAGAGGGCAGCCATTTCCTGGGCCACAGATGCCGCCTGCACGGAAGGCCCCAGGCCTCGCAAACTGTTCCCCATGCCTGACACCGTCGCACCCATTGCCTCCACCGCGGACGCCACCCGTGCGGTGTCAGCCTGGGTGGCAGGCATGACCGGGACCACTCCCAGCTCCTGGACGCGGGTGGACTCCTCCACCTGTGACCGCAGCCGCCACAAGCCACCCGTCACCCTATTCGCTCGTCTCCGTGTCGGTGGTTGCATCGGATCTATGTGTGGGTGTGTTAACTGCAGGAACCCGGGATCCATCTGGGCGGCAGATGTTCGCTTGGCCTGGGCTGCCCTCCGACCGCCCGGTCCCTCTGCTGCTCCTACCTCCACCTGCTGTACCGGGACGGCTGTGTTGTGCGCACCAGTGAGTGTACCAGACGCCTCATCACTAAAGTGCCCAACCGTGGTGAGTGTTTCTGCGATGGTGGAGGGTGTTGGTGACAGCAGTGGCGTTGTGTCGTGCTCTTCGTCCCACTCTGAGTCCATGGCACTTTGGGGTGGGGGTTCGTCTCCACCCATCCACTCTGAGTCACTGTCCGGTATTTTGTCTTCCCGGGTAGGGGTGTCCTGGGTAGTGCTGTCCCGGGTAGTGCTGTCCCGGGTAGTGCTGTCCCGGGTAGTGCTGTCCCGGGTAGTGCTGTCCCGGGTAGGGGTGTCCTGGGTAGTGGTGTCCCGGGTAGGGGTGTCCTGGGTAGTGGTGTCCCGGGTAGGGGTGTCCTGGATAGTGGTGTCCTGGGTAGTGGTGTCCTGGCTCGGATGTGACGGGGGCCTGTGGCTGCCCCCCTCATCGCTGGGTGGTCGCTCCCGCACGTGACGGAGGTGTCGTCTCCCTGTTGCTCCAGGTCTCTCCGTCTCCCGTGGTGTGCGAGGGGCATCCTGCGGGCGTCGCATGCTGGAGGGTCCGGGTCTCTCCGTCTCCCGTGGTCTCCGAGGGGCATCCTGCGGGCGTCGCATGCTGGAGGGTCCGGGTCTCTCCGTCTCCCGTGGTGTTCGAGGGGCATCCTGCGGGCGTCGCATGCTGGAGGGTTCGGGTCTCTCCGTCTCCCGTGGTGTCCGAGGAGCATCCTGCGGGCGTCGCATGCTGGAGGGTCCGGGTCTCTCCGTCTCCCGTGGTCTCCGAGGGGCATCCTGCGGGCGTCGCATGCTGGAGGGTCCGGGTCTCTCCGTCTCCCGTGGTCTCCGAGGGGCATCCTGCGGGCGTCGCATGCTGGCGGGTGCGGGTCTCTCCATCTCCTGTGGTCTCCGAGGGGCATCCTGCGGGCGGTGTGCATCTGCGGGGATGGGTGCCTGGACGTTTGGTCCTGCGATACAAAATGAAGCATGCATGGTTAGACATCAGGCAGTGATCAGGTGATACGGGGGAGGGGGATATAGGGGAGGGGGGATATGGGGACGGGCTGTTGGTGGCTCACTTGCTCGTGGGGCCCCGACCTCTGCATCAGCAACCTCCCGGTCCTCAGGTCCGCCAGCCAGTTCCAGGGCCCTTTCCTCGTGTACGGTCAGTGGCCTCTCATCAGCGGGCCCTCCTCCAGTCCTCACATGCTCCCTATTGTTGTGTGCGCGCTTCTCCTGTGGGGGGGGGGGGGGGGGGTGGTGGCAGGGGTAAAAGGCAACAGTGTTAGGCAGGTATATGAATGCACGCCATCGGTTGCGCGTGCATTGCAGAGGTAAAGGTTAGGGCTGGATTCACTTGGGGATATGGGGGATATGGGGGAGGGGGGTTATGGGGGAGGGGGGGATATGGGGGAGGGGGGATATGGGGAGGGGGGATATGGGGGAGGGGGGTATGGGGGATATGGGGGAGGGGGGGATATGGGGGAGGGGGGATATGGGGGAGGGGGGAGATATGGGGGAGGGGGAAATATGGGGGATATGTGGGAGGGGGGATATGGGGGAGGGGGGATATGGGGGAGGGGGGATACGGGGGAGGGGGATACGGGGGAGGGGGGATATGGGGGAGGGGGAGATATGGGGGATATGGGGGAGGGGGGATATGGGGGAGGGGGGATATGGGGGAGGGGGAGATATTGGGGATATGGGGGAGGGGGGATATGGGGGAGGGGGGATATGGGGGATATGGGGGAGGGGGGGATATGGGGGAGGGGGGGATATGGGGGAGAGGGGATATGGGGGAGGGGGGATATGGGGGATATGGGGAGGGGGTATATGGGGAATATGGGGAGGCTCACCCTGCCTGCTCTGACGAGGTCGTTCACCTTCTTGTGGCACTGGGTGCCTGTCCGTGGTGTCAGGGCGACAGCGGTGACGGCCTCTGCCACTTCCCTCCACAGACGCCGGCTGTGGCGTGGGGCAACTCTGCGGCCGTGCCCGGGATACAGGGCGTCCCTCCTCTGCTCCACCGCATCAGGAGCGCCTCCACATCGCGTGACTCGAACCTCGGGGCTGAGCGACGGCTAGCCATCCAGTCGGGTGTTGCGGTCGGGTGTTGCGGTTGGGTGGGGGGGGAGCTGCGCGGCCTTATGAGCCGTCACGCCGTGCAGCGCGTATGACGCTGCACGGTGTGAACCATTGCGCAAGCGCGGATCCCGTCACGTCGCTGCTAGCCCATTTCGGGCCGGAGGCTATCGGCCCATTTTTATGACGTGACGCAAGTGGGATTTGCGCCGTTTTTTGCGCCGATCGGCGGACTTTCCGCCGATAACGGAGAATTTCGCCCATGATGTGCGACACGGTGGCACAGTGGTTAGCACTGCTGCCTCATACAGCCAGGGGCCCGGGTTCAATTTTGGCCCTGGGTGACAGTGCGGAATTTGCATGTTCTCCCACTATTTGTATGAGTGCTCCGGGTGCTCAAGTTTCTTTCCACAGTCCAAAGATGTACAGGTTAGGTGGATTGGCCAGGCTAAAAAAATTGCCCATTAGTGTCCAAAGATGTGCAGGTTAGAAGGAATAGCCATGAACAATGCATGGGGTTACAGGGATAGGGTCGGTTGTAGGCCTCGGTAGAGTCTCTTTCGGATGGTCAGTGCAGACTTGATGGGCTGAATGGCCTCCTTCTGCACTGTAGGATTCCATGGATGTCAGAAAAAGTTAAAATGTCACAGGATGGGGATCACGGCCAAGGGGGATGTTTGGCAGCGGAGTGACTCTTAGCAGGCCCCACCTCCTGGATGCTCCCCTCCTGGGGAGCGGGCAGGAAGGTGAAGATGCGACCGAGATGAGATTAGCCATGAACGTATTGAATTGCGGAGCAGGCTCGAGTGGCTGAATTGCCTACCGCTCCTCGTTCTTATGTTCTTACAATGAAATACTTAACCTAGAATAGCTAACCAGTCATTGCAGTAATATATACTAAAACATGCTGGCTTTAATTTGTTTTAAATGTATGAATACAAAGATATGGTGATGCCTTTACTGGAACTGTAATATGTTCTATTGAATTGTAATCACCTTTATTCTTCTTCTTACTCTCCCCCTGCACCCACCCTCCCTCCCAATCTAAACTTACTCAAACCATGAGGAAGATCTATAGATAATCCCTCCTCCTCCTCACTCCAAGAAACACTTGTACTCATATCATGACTTTAACTTAACAAATCGTTCCAAAACACTTAAAACTTGAAGGTAGTTACTTTTCAGTGTGACAGAGCTGAAGACCGAGGAGCGAATTACTGAAATTACAAGGAAACGTGAAGGAAGGATGAAGATATTTATAATACTTCTAACAAAAGGTGACACGTCAGATTATTTTCCATTGTTCGATATGTACACTGTGCAATCAAAATTGAAAGTTGCATTTAGCATGCAACTGAATTTATCTTACTGGGGGGAGTAAAGAAAATATTAATATCCCTGTGATTCAATTGATTCAGAGTAGTTGGTTAACTGCTGTCATTGGAATTTGTCTATCTAAAATGGCAGTGATTTGAAGCATTTCTTTAGCTTGGCATTGGCCTGATTTTGGTGATTGGTTGCTTTACATGATTTTTTTTAATGGATAACATTCGTAGTGGATTGAATCAATGTTGTATATTATGTGTGAAGATATTATTCAATTGGAAGTTCAATTATTTAACAATACTGCAGTAATATTCTAGGTTACAGATTTGAACACAGCTACACAAGAAGCGCACTTAAAAATAATATAATCAAAATAGATACAGGCGGTGAAACTTATAACTCCAAATCTGTCTCAATTTTATTTGTGCATTTATATTTTCAATTATTATTTGTCGTGCGAATGTATGTTGATTAATTATTTCTGAGGGTAAATAATTCATGGGAACTTTGGAAATTGTTTGATACTTAGTTATCTTCCTGCCCTGTACCCCACTGTTTTATTCTTTATTACTGGCCAGTCGTCAACAGGGTTAAATGACATTACCCAACTGAGAGGGTCCAGAGGAGGTTCACAAGAATGAACCCTGGAATGAAGAGCTTGTCGTATGAGGAATGGTTGAGGATTCTGGATCTGTACTCATTGGAGTTTAGAAGGATTAGGGGGGATCTTATTGAAATTTACAGGATACTGCGAGGTCTGGATAGCGTGGACGTGGAAGGATGCTTCCACTTGTACGTGGAGGGATATTTCCACTAGCAGGAAAAACTATAACCAGAGGACACAATCTCAGACTAAAGGGAGATGAGGAGGAATTTCTTCAGCCAGAGGGTGGTGAATCTGTGGAACTCTTTGCCGCAGAAGGCTGTGGAGGTCAAATCACTAAGTGTTTTAAGACAGAGATCGATTGGTTCTTGATTAATAAGGGGATCAGGGGTTCTGGGGAGAAGGCAGGAGAATGAGGATGGGAAAAATATCTGCCATGATTGAATGGCGGAGCAGACTCGATGGACCAAGTAGCCTAATCTGCTCTTATGTCTTACGGTCTTATGGAAGGGGTAGTGAAGTGATTACCTCTCTGACATTCATCAATGCTGATATATGAATGAATAACAATGGCCTGAATTGAATTGCTGTTATAACCTGCCTGCTTACCACTGGTTGGGGACTAATGGCAATCCCACAATCCTTAGGGAGTATGAGCTTCCCCAATGAGGGGGGACGGAGAAATCATTAGCAGGTTCCTGCGTAAATAAAGCTGGCCAGTATGGAACCAGCTAGAGAGGAGTGAGCAGCAAGGGAGTTACTGCTGCAGTTGTATATATATGTTATTGTAAATAAAGTTTTCTTTCTGTTCTACAACTCATGCTGGATTCTTCGTGGCCCTCACAAAAATTGCATTGTGAGGCTGTTCTTCACAGTGCATCCTCATGTGAATTGGCTAGTTGGGAATTTGTGGCATGGAGAGCTGTGAACGCAGGCATTTTATGGTCCATGTATTAACTCAGATTTTATGGCTAGTGTGAATGAATGGTACTAACCATTTATTACACTTGCGCTTGTTCACAGACTTGAGGAAATTAGAAATCCATTTAGCCATGAGACTCTCCAGAGGCAATCTGAGGCCTTTGTGAGCAGACAATGGTGTGCCTTCGTAGTCAATAAGTTTGAAGAATCTTTATTGCAATACAGGCAATGCAAAATTTGGATGCATAGAACCTGTTTCTTGGGTACTGCAAATGCCCTTAGAAGTACAAAATGGCACCTACAACCCTATGAGATAAGAGATGGATAATCTTTTAGATTTTAATGGCATCAAGGGGTACGGGGAGAAAACGGGAACATGGCATTGTGGTTGAAGATCAGCCAAGATCATATTGAATGGCGGAGCAGGCTCGAAGGGCCAAATTGCTTCCTGCTGCTCCTAGTTTCTATGTTTTCCTGTTTCTATTGTAAGTCACTTTGGTGAGGGCATTAGTGCACCTTTAATGAGTGCTCCCCAGAAGTATTTCAGTGTAGGCTGATCATGACGTCAATCCACATTTAACGCTGATATAATGGTGCTGTCCAATTTCACCGCCATTGGATCAATACCAGTTGGTTATAATATTAATTTTAATTCCAAGCCATATACAGCAAAAGATAGCGTGAGGAAGAAAAGTAGATTGAGATAAGAGACAGCACGATTAAGTTAAATGCGTTATAATTTGTTTAATATTTTAAAATTTTGCAAATAATAATTAAAATCTTAAGGTTGATGACTGGATATTTGTAAACTCAAATTTCAGTGCCAGTGAAGTTGTTTGGAAGTAATTAATTCACTTGCAGTTGAATGATCAAGCCCAACTTTGTCCAGCGTGCTGAGTGGTTATTTGATTGGGAAGTACCATAACTTCATGCCTTATATGCCTGGATACTCCACATTCAAATGCGAGATAAGTATAGCGCAACCTCTTAAGGAACAGAGCAATTTTCTGATCTCTACATTTAACCGTGCATGGGCAGACACTAGAACTTGCTGTCTGATTTACTTCTTAATAATAGTGAGTACTGGTTGCCTCCAATATTCTTATCAGTATATCTGAGAAATTAACATACCTGTTTGATTCACCAGCAGCCTGCTGTGAAGTGTTGTTTTGGGAAATGAATCATCTAGATTAGTTTTCTATTTAGAAAATTGTTATGTGGGTGGCTATGGGAAGAGTTCAGACTTCCTTCCAAATCAGGTTTGCCTTATGCAATTTTAGTATTCGCTCGGATTGTCCAAACACTTCAGGAGACCTGGAAACATTTCTGTCCACATATCGAACTTGCCACAGAATATCAATGGAAGAGTTCTATCTCTGAAAGCAATTTTGTTGACAAGCTGTGTTTATAGTATCGGTGGAATAATCATATCTTGCAATTAAGTATTCTGTTTCACTTTGTCACTTGTATTTTAATTCTACTTGTTCTCTCAATGCAGAACTTCTAAGTAGTTACTCAAATAACTACACCAGTAGACTGTAACACCATCGTGGAATACTTTTTTCAAAAATCATTTAATAGGGTGTGGGTGTCACTGGCTGGGCTAGAATTTATTCCCCTTCCCTAATTGCCCTTGGGAAGGTGGTGGTGAGCTGCCTTCTTGAACTGCAGAAGGCCATATGGTGCTGTAGGAAGGGAGTTTCAGGATTTTGCCTTCGCGTCATTTCTGTTAGTCTAATAAATAGGACACCTCAGTCCTGTAAAGTGCACTTCCTTGCTATGTGGGAATGGCAGGATACCACTTGTGTTCTGGACAACAACATGTGCAGCAAGTTTGAGGAGCTTGAGCTCCAACCTTCAGAGCTTATTGCAGCAGTTGACTTCGCTGAACTGCACATGCAGGGTTGAGAGCTATGTAAATAGAATATTTCTAGATATAGTCACCCCACAGCTTAATGGTGTGCAAGCAGAGAGAATGGGTAATTGCCAGGCAGTCACGGAGGACCAGTCTGGTAGTGAAGGAATCCCCTGAGTCATTTGATTTCCAATCAGTATTCAGTTCTTCTGAGAGTGTGGTTCATCTGGGAAGTGCAGCCAGAGCGAAAATTGGGAATGTAATAATGAAAAGATATTCTGTAGTTAGAGGAACAAACATGTGTGAATTCAGGATGGTACATTGCCTTCCTGGTGCCAAAGTCAAATGTGTCACTAAGTGACTGAAGAGCACTCTTGAGGGGGAAGGGACAAAGAAACATACGTTAAAAAATAGAAGCAGGAGAAGGCCATTCAGCCCTTGAGCCTGCTCCACCATTCATTATAATCATGGCTGATTATCCAAGTTCAATCCCTGATCCTGCCTTCCCCCCCATATCCCTTGATCCCTTTAGTCCTGAGAAGAGCCAGAGGCCATGATCCATACTGATACCAATGACATTGGTAGAAAGAAGGATGAGGACCTGCAAATCGATTTTAGGAATAGGATCTCAAAAAAGAAAACTTTGGATTAGTCCCTGTGGTAGGTGCCCTGAGCGTAGAGATAAAAGTATAGAGTGGATGAAGATGTGACTGGAGAGAGAGTGCAAGAGGGAAGGTTAAAGATTCTTGGGATGGGCGGATGGTTGTGCGGAAGTTGGGACCTGTACACACTCGACAGGTTGGACTTCAGATCTAGGAGCAAAGCGGTGTGGGTGGTTTTTAGTGCTGACGAGAGGATTTAAATGAGCTTGGTGGGAAGATGGGAATCGGATTGTCATATTTGGAAGAATAAACAAGCTGCACAAAGGAGAAGCAGATAGCCTTAGAATAAGCAATAGATGGGGCCAGACTAAGAGATTATTCAATAGGCTTTTAAATTATGTTTAAAGTGTGTGCATGTGAACACACAAAGCATGATGAATAAGGTTAGTGTGTGACAAGCCACCTAGGATTATGATTCCATACAGGTATACTTCATTTAAAGTGTATTTTTAAAGTGAGTCTTCATTTGCGTGGTTGGTAAATTATATACATAAAAACAGAAACTAGGAGCAGGAGGACGCAATTTGGCCCTTTGAGTCTACTCCGCTATTCAATATGGTCATGGGTGATCCTCACCATTTTCGTTTTAATGTGTTTACTGAGTTTTTGTTTAAAAACAAGCTACTGCTTCGCCGGTTCCCTGCTTGACATGCCCACTCTCCGCCTCCCCGACACTTCCACTCACTGCTTTTCAGCGCCAATTCTGTTTCCTCCCTTCCTCGCGTTGCCCTTCTCCCGAGCCCTTGCTCACAGGATAGAGAAGGTTCAGGATAGGAAAGTGACAAGATGGTGAGAGCAGGAAAGGAAATGACAAGCAGGAAGATGGGGAGTAGGAGGGTCAGCTGGTGGGAGAGGCAACGAGTAGGTAGTAGAGAGCTGGTCACTCCCAAGGGTATAATGGTGCTAGTGGCATTACCGTCTGGTTAGATTCACATGAAGAACTGAATTTCCCTGTGTTCTCAAAATCCAGGTCCATATTAGGCCACCAAACGTACGACCTGACCAGACTCTTCATTCGAGAGGCACCTCGATGAGCCTCATGAATTCCATTCATTACTTGCAAATGCCCAGGGGGTGAAACAACTACTCTCGACTCTCACAGTATGCAACCTTCCTGCAAACCTAACTCATCTTTGTGCCTCACATAAAGATTCAACCCACCCTCTTCTATGATAGATGGTCATCCTTTTATCAGAAATCATTTAACTTGTGTCTCTGTCCATCCACTGCTTTATTTGTTTTGCACTCACTGGAGATTTGACACGTCTTTCTAGTAAGAAAATTGTCTCGAACGGACACGATATCTGGATTGGCAAATCAAGTAAAGGGAAACAACTTAACGTGTTCACGTTAGCATTGTCATTCCCTGCCCTGTACACGGCTGTCCTGATACGCTGACAATATAAGTGCCCAGCACTGTATTCTTGCAGGGGCCATGGGAGGAATACATTCTGACTCAGTGAAAAGGTTCATCAGCAGATTGTGATCAGTATATAAACTGAGGTACTGATGGAATCTTTTTACCGTAGAAGCGATAGCTAGACCTTTGTCCAGCTGCAAATATGCTTATTCTGCATTGCCAGTGTCCTAGATGCAAAACCAATGGGTTTGTCAGGCCTATTCTCTATTACCTGTGAAGGTCCCACCCCCACACCGTAGGGTGAGGCATCGCACAACAGAAAATGTTCACTGTCTGGATCAAAATGGACTAACATTTTTTGATAGCAGCAGCGCAATTACATCTTTATAAGCCACCTTCTGTGCAGACTCCCACTTCCATTTTGTTTCTTTGTGCAGAAACAGGTACAGTGGAGCCAATGTCCTTCTAAACTCTAAAGAGCACAGATCGAGAGTCCTCAACCACTTCTCATTTGACAAGCTCTTCATTCCAGGGGTGATTCTCATGAACCTCCTCTGGGCCTTTTCCAAGGCCAGCACATCTTTCCTTACTTACGGGGCCCAGAATTGCTCACAATACTCCAAATGGGGTCTGACCAGATCCTTATATAGCCTTAGAAGTACATCCCTGCTCTTGTATGCTAGCCCTCTTGCGATGAATGCTAACATTGCATTTGCCTTCCTAACTGCCGACTGAACCTGCATGTTATCCTTAAGAGAATGTTGAACAAGGACTCCTAAGTCCCTTTGCGCTTCTGATTTCCTGAGCCTTTCCCCATTCAGAAAAAAGTCTGTGCCTCGATTCATCCTTCCAAAGTGCATAACCTCACATTTGTGGTGATATACCTGTGCACAGCTTTGTAGATAGTTAGTAATGTGACCTCCAACCAGCTGGTAGCATCAGACATCCTTGACATGACTTGAGGTACCCGCCAGTTGGTAGTAGGATGTACTCGAGGATAGTCGCACTTAGAATAGTTTCAGGAGAATTTACTGAATTCATTTTGTAGTTATTGTCTGTATAGCAATCTGTTAGTTGTCTTTCCATGTGTTTGTTAATAAATCATCTTTTAGTTAAACAGCTAGATGTTCTGTGTATCTCATTACAAGGCCATATCGCAGAACACAACACGGTACCAGGAGTGCAGAACATTTAAAGATAATGAGAGAGAAGACGAGGCGAAATAGGCCGAAGAATGAAAAGAGACGATTCTTCTGCCAACTTGGTGAACGACAGCTATCTGTAACTCAACACAACAAACGAGGTGGAAGGTTTAAAGGCAACCCACCAGATTCACGTCTCGAGTATGGGAGATGAAAACTGCCATGTTTTCAAGCAACAATTTAGACTCAATGTTTCAGTCCTTGGCCTGCAGGCACAGCAGGTGTACTGTATTGCTGCTCATCATAGATTATCAGAGAATTTTCAGTGCAGAAGGAGGCCATTCGGCCCATCGAGTCTGCACCGGCTCTTGGAAAGAGCACCCTACCCAAGGTCAACACCTCCACCCTATCCCAGTAACCCCACCCGACACTAAGGGCAATTTTGGACACTAAGGGCAATTTATCATGGCCAATCCACCTAACCTGCATATCTTTGGACTGTGGGAGGAAACCGGAGCACCCGGAGGAAACCCACGCACACACGGGGAGGATGTGCAGACTCCGCACAGACAGTAGCAGGTCCTCAAGCTATAGAAATATACAATACCTTTGCTTTTAATAACGAAAAGGAAAGCAAGACCTACGATGAGGTGATAAAGTGCTTCGATTGTAGCATTGCTCTTGGGGGGGAAAAGCGAAACATTTGAACGATACATATTTTTTACGCGTACCCAAAAACCAGGCAAATCTTTTGATAGTTTTGGAACCGACTTGAGGCTGAAGACCCAGTCCTGCAATTTCAGTAATATACAGTCATTGATGATCTGCGACCAAATAGTGTTTGGAATAGCAAATGATAAACTCGTGAGAGATTGTTACGGGAAGAAGACCTGAAATTAGAAAATGCAATTTAAGATCTGTCGCGTGAGTGAACTGGCTGCACAACAGATCAGTATACTCAGCTTGAAACATGTTGGCGCCAATATGGAAGAAGACGCCAGCACCATCAGCACTGTGAGGCAGTTCAATAAAAAACGTCTCATTTTACGCGGCCGACCGGGTCCGCCATTTTATGTTAGTGATGTGGCAATCATCATGGGCCATGGCAATGTCCAATATAGGGAAAAATATGTTTCAAGTGTGGGCGTACAAATTATTTTCCGAAGCAATGTTCTTTGGGTCCTACAGTGGACCAAAGAGGGTCAGTCAATGCAATTTATGACAAAGGGTCATCAGGGCTCGAAACTCCCTACAGATGCTGCCAGACCTGCTGAGATTTTCCAGCATTTTCTCTTTGAATGCAATTTATGAGATACCCTTTGAAGAATTATTTTTTGTTGATCTGATTTCAACCAAGGACACGATGAGTCCGAACATGACAACTGAAGAGGTCTTACTGAGCAGTTAGCACAACAGTGATGGTGGAGCTGATACCATAGAAAACAGATGGACAATTCCAGTAGTGTTGAACAACACATTGATAAAATGCAAGCTTGATGCGGGTGCAAAGGCAAAGCTCCTCAGTCTGTCCGATTTAAACGACTTGCGGGTGGGAATGAGATTGAGACGTGGAGCATCATAGGAGCGGATACATATGAGGCCCTGAACCTAGTTGAGCGGCTGTATGTTCCAAACTGCGAGGCAACAGAAGATTACTACGACTCGCAGCGAGATATGCTGGCGCAGTTATACGATGAGAAACAAGTGAAAGTTAAGGTGAAGGACGACAACTCAGATGAAGAGATGGAAGAGCCAAAGGGAATTCCAAACTTCTGGTTAACAGTCTTCAAGAATGTGTATTTATTCAGTGGCATGAATGATACAGGAGCATGATGAGCCTATATTAAAGCATCCACAAGATGTGAACGTTAAATGTTCAGATCTGGAACAGCCAATGAGCTTCATTCTGGAGTTTAAAGTTTGAGCCAAATGAGTATTACAAATGAGGTAGTCACAAAAGTATACCAGATG
Source organism: Scyliorhinus torazame (assembly GCF_047496885.1). Classification (NCBI taxonomy): domain Eukaryota; kingdom Metazoa; phylum Chordata; class Chondrichthyes; order Carcharhiniformes; family Scyliorhinidae; genus Scyliorhinus; species Scyliorhinus torazame. The sequence goes on from NC_092709.1 coordinate 322,509,608, forward strand.
GAATCACGGCCTGATGAGTTTGATTTTTCATTTTTTGACGAACCAGAAATCACGGGATGCACATGGTGCCAGATCGACTGGAATGAAGGAAGAAAATGTCACACTGGAAACTATTAAAATGAAGCAGAAGCAAAACAGTCGGAATGCTCGTAAAACAGTTCCGAAGGCTGTACCATATGAATCATTCTTCAACTTCTTCAGTTCTCCTGAATATCCAGAGCTTGGAGTGTTAAGTAAAAGTTCTGCAGCGAGACTCGCTGATGACTTCGAAATGGGTCTCCTCTTGCATAAACACAATTCCATGTGCAATGTTGTATTTTACAGGAGAAGCCAATGCAGATTACAGTAACTTCGATGACGATTATTATGATGATAATTCCAAGGATCATGAGTACAATGAAAATAATAGAGACTCAGATGGTGAGCTCGATGATAACGACTATGAAACGCTATAGCGGTTGTTTGGCAGGAGTGACGAGGTGATCACAAGGGCGCCCAGTCAACGCAGGACACCGAGAAGTGTGAGAGCTCTATGTTGGCGGATGCAGAGACTGAAAGTGAGATTGAAGAAGCAGACACTTCAGATGAGTGCAACTCAGCTCCGAACAGACTGATAACGAAAGAAATCGCCCCATCCTAGAGAAACTGGCTCCAGAGGCATATGGTGAATCATCTCAGCCCACAAAATGGTTCCGGTAGTGGACTCCCTAACACATGAGACTACTCCGCCAAAAGGCATGCGAGTAGAGCAAATGGTTGTATCTCTATGCAGCTCCACAATGACAATACATACATCATACTAGCAGACGAGGATGAGCCACTACTTGGTTCTTCAGGAATAGATGACCTATACATTATCATATCGAGTGACGATGAGCATCACTTGGGGCTCAAATATAGGATGAAGGAGCGGCACCCAACGTTGCAGATGTGGATCCAATCCAGACACCAGAGTGAGGCTCTGCAGCCCGTTACAGAAGGTGCAGACTTGACCGCGACCCCACAGTCCCTCATAAGTATGCCGACACCGGGGGCGCGATTCTCCACTCCCACGCCGGTTGGGAGAATCGCCTGGGCTGCCAAAAGTTCCGGGGACGCTGGTCCGACGCCCTCCCGTGATTCTCCCAAGCGGCGGGAACGGCCCGGTCGAGTTTCGCAGGCCGGAGAATCGCCGGAGGCACCCCCGCTCTTCTAAGGCCCGGATGGGCCGAGCGGCCTGGTCGCTGCAGTCGTGGGCGGTGCATGAACGCTGGCGGGGGGGGGGGGGGGGGGGGGGGGGGAGACGGCCTGTGGGGCGCGAAAGGGGATCCTGCACCGGGCTTCACCTGGAATGTGGGGTGGCCCGCGATTGGTGCCCACCGATCGTCGGGCCGTCCTCTCTGAAGGAGGACCTCCTTCCTTCCGCGGCCCCGCAAGATCCGTCCCCCATCTTCTTGAGGGGCGGACATAGAGAGGACGGCAACCATGCATGCGTGGGTTGGCGCCGGCCAACTAGCGCATGCGCGAATGACGTCCGTTATGCGGCGCCGGCCACGTCATCTATGCGGCGCCGCTTTTACGCGGGCGACAAGGCCTGGCGCATGTGGATGACGCGGCCCCGATACTGGCCCATTGTCAGGGCCTGAATCGGTCGGGACCGGGGCCGTTCCGCGCCGTCGTGAATCTCGACGGCGTTCACGACAGCTCGGCCACTTCGGAGTGGGAGTGGAGAATCCCGCCCCGGATGTCTCAACAGACGATCCACAAGCATACACTGCCATGGCACACTCCAGTGGCAGGATAGTTGCAACTAAAATCAAACAGAAAAAGAGGCGCAGTCACAGGATCCCTTCCACAAAAAAGAAGAGGAAGAGAAGGAGAGTGGGGGTACCATGAGTCCCACCTGTGGTACTAAACAAGAAGACATATGCAGTGTGGCCAACAGGCCAGAAGGTGGAAGTATACGATGATGCAGCAAAAAGAAGCATGATAAAAAATTAAAGAAGCTGGTGATGCAGGCAAGGCCACCAAGGAAACCAGTCTTCAGGACGCATCAAGTCAAGAGACTAAACAAGGTGTTAAGAAAATAAAAAGACCTGCAGGAAAACAGTGTTCCAGAAGCAAAAGTGACGCCGGGAAGCTGATAAGAACTCAGAAGATCAACGGGGCGATGTTGTCGCAGATGTATAATAAGCTGTGCACCAGGGACACGTTCATCAGGCATATTATGTTGTTTTAAGCACAGTTGTGTATATACATATATAAGATGTGTAAAATAGGAGCACAGATCATGTTTTTGTAAGATACAGTATATTTAAATATAAACATTAACACTTCCAAAGGAAGGCGGATGTTGCGATATGCCTGTGCACAGTTTTGTAGATAGTTACTAACGCAACTCCCAACCAGCTGGTGGCGTCAGACATCCTTCATGTGACTTGAGGTACCCGCCAGTTGGCAGTAGGACACACGACAGGATAGTCACACTTAGAGTAGTTCCAGGAGAATCCACTGAATTCACGTGTTAGTTAATAAATCATCTCTCTGGTTAAAGAACTAGATGTTCTGTGTATATCATTACAACGGCCATATCGCAGAACACAACACTTTTCCACATTGTATTCCATCTGCTACTTCTTTGCCCACTCTCCTAGCCTGTCCAAGTCCTTCTGCAGCCCCTCCCCTTCCTCAATACTACCTGTCCATCTGCATATCTTTGTTTGGACTCAAAAACTGGAGCAACTAGCTGAACATTTAAATAACAGTAGCAGAATAGAATTAGAACTGACAACAGTTAAATAGAATATACCATTCGGTACCAACAACAACTAATGGCATCATAGCACTTACTGATTTCATCAGCAATGTATTTAAATAAGATGATGTATAATAATACGATTACAATGTCCTTTCTGGGTGTGAACATGATTATGTCACAGGGGGAGGTGGGGGGTGGTGGTTGAAGGGCAGATATCAAACAGATCTCGCTGGTGTAAATCCTATTTTTGGACACCTGTGAGATTTAGCGGCCATTGCTGGATTAGCACCTGTAACGAAGGCAATCCTTAAATTGCATCCAGTATCAAGTACAGCAGTGTGAATATAGGCCTTGTTATTGTGCATATGCCAAACAATGTGCTTCACGTCATAGAATAATAGAATCGTGACAGTGCAGAAGGAGCCCATTCGGCCCATCAAGCCTGCACCAACCCTTTTGAAAGAGCACCCAAAGAACAAAGAAAAGTACAGCACAGGAACAGGCCCTTCGGCCCTCCAAGCCCGTGACGATCATGCTGCCCGACTAAACTACAATCTTCTACACTTCCTGGGTCCGTATCCCTTTATTCCCATCCTATTCATGTATTTGTCAAGATGCCCCTGAAATGTCACTATCATCCCTGCTTCCACCACCACCTCCGGTAGCGAGTTCCAGGCACCCACTATATCTGTGTAAAAAAACTTGCCTCGTACATCTACTCTAAACCTTGCCCCTCGCACCTTAAACCTATGCCCCCTAGTAATTGACCCCTCTACCCTGGGGAAAAGCCTCTGACTATCCACTCTGTCTATGCCCCTCATAACTTTTTACACCTCTACCAGGTCGCCCCTCAACCTCCGTCGTTCCAGTGAGAACAAACCGAGTTTATTTAACTGCTCCTCATAGCTAATGCCCTCCATACCAGGCAACATTCTGGTAAATCTCTTCTGCACTCTCTCTAAAGCCTCCACATCCTTCTAGTAGTGTGGCGACCAGAATTGAACACTATACTCCAAGTGTGGCCTAACTAAGGTTCTATACAGCTGCAACATGACTTGCCAATTCTTACACTCAATGCCCCGGCCAATGAAGGCAAGCATGCCGTATGCCTTCTTGACTACCTTCTCCACCTGTGTTGCCCCTTTCAGTGACCTGTAGACCTGTACACCTAGATCTCTCTGACTTTCAATACTCTTGAGGGTTCTACCATTCACTATATTCCCTACCTGCATTAGACCTTCCAAAATGCATTACCTCACATTTGTCCGGATTAAACTCGATCTGCCATCTCTCTGCCCTAGTCTCCAAACGATCTAAATCCTGCTGTATCCTCTGACAGTCCTCATCGCTATCCGCAATTCCACCAACCTCTGTGTCGTCTGCAAACTTACTAATCAGACCAGTTACATTTTCCTCCAAATCGTTTATATATACTACAAACAGCAAAGGTCCCAGCACTGATCCCTACGGAACAGCACTAGTCACAGCCCTCCAATTAGAAAAGCATCCTTCCATTGCTACTCTCTGCCTTCGATGACCTAGCCAGTTCTGTATCCTGTGTGACTTCACCTTTTGTGCTAGTCTACCATGAGGGACCTTGTCAAAGGCCTTACTGAAGTCCATATAGACAACATCCACTGCCCTACCTGCATCAATCATCTTTGTGACCTCCTCGAAAAACTCTATCAAGTTAGTGAGACACGACCTCCCCTTCACAAAACCATGCTGCCTCTCACTAATACATCCATTTGCTTCCAAATGGGAGTAGGTCCTGTCTCGAAGAATTCTCTCCAGTAATTTCCCTACCACTGACGTAAAGGCTCACCGGCCTGTAGTTCCCTGGATTATCCTTGCTACCCTTCTTAAACAGAGGAACAACATTGGCTATTCCCCAGTCCTCTGGGACATCACCTGAAGACAGTGAGGATCCAAAGATTTCTGTCAAGGCCTCAGCAATTTTCTCTCTAGCCTCCTTCAGTATTCTGGGGTAGATCCCATCAGGCCCTGGGGACTTATCTACCTTAATATTTTTCAAGATGCCCAACACCTCGGGCAAAATTCTCCGTTATCGGCGGAAAATCCGCCGATCGGCGCAAAAAACGGCGCAAATCCGACTTGCGTCACGTCGGAAAAATGGGTCGAAAGTCTCCGGCCTGCAATGGGCTAGCAGCGACGTAAGGGGATCCGCGCTTGCGCACGTGACGGCTCAGAAGGCCGCGCTGCTCCCCCCCACCCGACCGGAATACCCGACCGGAACACCCGACTGGATGGCTGGCCGCCGCTCAGCCCCGAGGTTGGAGTCACGGGATGTGGAGACACTCCTGGACACAGTGGAGCAGAGGAGGGACGCCCTGTATCCCGGACACGGCCTCAGAGTTGCCCCACGCCACAGCCGGCGTCTGTGGAGGGAAGTGGCAGAGGCCGTCACCGCTGTGGCCCTGACACCACGGACAGGCACCCAGTGCCACAAGAAGGTGAACGACCTCGTCAGAGCAGGCAGGGTGAGCCTCCCCCATATTCCCCCTCCCCATATCCCCCCTCCCCCATATCCCCCCTCCCCCATATCCCCCATATCCCCCCTCCCCCATATCCCCCCTCCCCCATATCCCGCTCCCCCATATCCCCCCTCCCCACCCCTCCCCCATATCCCCCACTCCCCCATATCCCCCCTCCCCCATATCCCCCTCCCCCATATCCCCCTCCCCAATATCCCCCCTCCCTCATATCCCCCATATCCCCTTCCCCCATATCCCCCATCCCCCTATTCCCCCCTCCCCCATATCCCCCGTCCCCCATATCCCCCTCCCCCATATCCCCCTCCCCAATATCCCCCCTCCCCCATATCCCCCCTTCCCATATCCCCCTCCCCCATATCCCCCCTCCCCCATATCCCCCCCTCCCCCATACCCCCCCTATCTCCCATATCCCCCCTCCCCCATATCCCCCTCCCCCATATCCCCCCTTCCCATATCCCCCCTCCCCCATAACCCCCCCTCCCCAATATCCCCCCTCCCTCATATCCCCCCTCCCCAATATCCCCCCTCCCCATATCCCCCCTCCCCCATATCCCCAAGTGAATCCAGCCCTAACCTTAACCTCTGCAATGCAAGCGCAACCGACGGCGTGCATTCATATACCTGCCTAACACTGTTGCCTTTTACCCCTGCCACCACCCCCCCCCCCCCCACAGGAGAAGCGCGCACACAACAATTGGGAGCATGTGAGGACTGGAGGAGGCCCCGCTGATGAGAGGCCACTGACCGAACACGAGGAAAGGGCCCTGGAACTGGCTGGCGGACCTGAGGACCGGGAGGTTGCTGATGCAGAGGTCGGGGGCGTACTAGCAAGTGAGCCACCGACAGCCCGTCCCCATATCCCCCCCTCCCCTATATCCCCCTCCCCCATATCACCTGATCACTGCCTGATGTCTAACCATGCATGCTTCATTGTGTATTGCAGGACCAAACGTCCAGGCACCCATCCCCGCAGATGCAGACCGCCCGCAGGATGCCCCTCGGAGGCCACGGGAGACAGAGAGACCTGGACCCTCCAGCATGTGACGCCCGCAGGATGCCCCTCGCACACCACGGGAGACGGAGAGACCTGGAGCAACAGGGAGATGACACCCCCGTCACGTGCGGGAGCGACCACCCAGCGACGAGGGAGGCAGCCACAGGCCCCCGTCACATCCGAGCCAGGACACCACTACCCAGGACACCACTACCCAGGACACCACTACCCAGGACACCACTACCCAGGACACCATTACCCAGGACACCACTACCCAGGACACCACTACCCGGGACAACACTGCCCAGGACACCCCTACCCGGGACAGCACTACCCAGGAAGACGAAATACCGGACAGTGACTCAGAGTGGATGGGTGGAGACGAACCCCCACCCCAAAGTGCCATGGACTCAGAGTGGGGCGAAGAGCACGACACAACGCCACTGCTGTCACCAACACCCTCCACCATCGCAGAAACACTCACCTCGGTTGGGCACTTTAGTGATGAGGCGTCTGCTACACTCACTGGTGCGCACAACACAGCCGTCCCGGTACAGCAGGTGGAGGTAGGAGCAGCAGAGGGGCCGGGCGGTCGGAGGGCAGCCCAGCCCAAACGAACATCTGCCGCCCAGATGGATCCCGGGTTCCTGGAGTTACCACACCAACACATAGATCCGATGCAACCACCGACCCGGAGACGAGCGAAGAGGGTGACGGCCGGCTTGCGGCGGCTGCAGTCGCAGGTGGAGGAGTCCACCCGCGTCCAGGAGCTGGGAGTGGTGCCGGTCATGCGTGCCACCCAGGCCAACACGGCACGGGTGGCGTCCGCGGTGGAGGCAATGGGTGCGACGGTGTCAGACGTGGGGAACAGTTTGCGAGGCCTGGGGCTTTCCGTGCAGGCGGCGTCTGTGGCCCAGGACATGGCTGCCCTCTCACAGGAGGCCATGAGCCAGTGCCAGCGCCAGATGGCAGAGGTGCTCAACACCATAGCCCAGTCTCAGCAGGCCATAGCCCAGTCTCAGCAGGCCATGGCCCAGTCTCAGCAGGCCATGGCCCAGTCTCAGCAGGCCATGGCCCAGTCTCTGCAGGCCATCGCTGAGTGCATCGGCGCCAGTGGCCATGTGCGAGCCGGTGTCGCACTGTCACAGACAGGGTTTGCCAACCCCCTGGGCTCCATGGCTGCAAACCTGCAGACCCCTGTCGATACCAGCACGGGCCTCCAGGACTGGCAGCGCCAGATGTCGGGGGGGCGTCGGATGGCCAGTCCGTTCGCATCCCCCACCCATGTAGAGGCCTGGGGGCCATCGGGCACCCCGAGGGAGGAGGAGGTGGTGTGGTCCGTCCCGGCTCCCCCTGTAGGGGAGGTCCCGGAACACCGCGACACCTCGGACTCCCCCCCCCCCCCCCTCTTCCGTCCCAGGTGCATCGGGTGGGCAACGGGCAGGACAGGCTGGCAGCTCGCCATCCCAGTCGCCCGGGCCGCAGCCTGGCCCATCTAGGCCAGGACGCCCCAGGAAACGGCCGCCAAAGGGATCCAGTGTCAGAGGGCAGGAATCACAGGAGTCCACCTCCAGTTCTGCTGTACCGTCTGGGGAACCACGTCGACGTAGTCAAAGGGCCCGTAAGGCCAAACAATTAGACACTGAGTAAGTTTGCACGGGTGCAGGGCACAGATGAGTTTTAGGGGCTAGGGCACATGCATGAACTCGTTTGGTTATTAAAGTCAATGTTACACCTACAGAAGCTGCCTTTGTGCTCTGTCCAAAGCGTGCGAGGGGGTCATGTAGGTTGAGCGCAAGTGTGTGTGTGAGGGGTGGTGTTACCTCAGCCCCAGGTGAGTCTGCCCCGTTCCCCCTGGGCCGTCATCAACATCCCCCCGGGCAGAGGACGGGACCGTGCGCTGCAGTGTCACAGCCGCATGCAGGGATGGTCCGGGTGGATGGTGGTACTGTGGCCATGGGTCAGACATAGTCCAACGATGTGGAGCCAGGAGCTCACCGCAGGGCGGGTTGTCATCATCCTCCATGGCCTGCAATAGACACGCGTCCACCCCGCAACTGTGTGAGCCCGGCCTGTTGTGCCGCAGGTGGATCGGCAATGGGGGGGGTGGTGTACATGTGGGTGGGGTTGGGGAGGGGGGTGAGGGTGCTGGGTGGGTGGATGGGTGGGGGGTGTGGGTGGTCGGCTGTTGCCATGGTGTGCAGTCTGTGGCCATACTACCCGATTCCCACGCCCATCTAGTCAGTGAAGCGGGCGGCTATCAGTCTGTCCCGTGCCCGCTGGGCCAGCCGGTAACGGTGGACAGCCACCCGCCTGTGTCTACCCCGTCTGCCCTGACCATTGCCCGCATCCCCCTCATCTGGGGAGGACTGCGCCTCTTCCTGCTGCTCCTCCACTCCGCCCTCCTCTGCCTGCGGCACATCGCCCCTCTGCTGGGCTATATTGTGCAGGACGCAGCACACCACAATGATGCGGCCGATCCTATCTGACCGATACTGGAGGGCGCCCCCAGAGAGGTCCAGGCACCTGAAGCGCATCTTCAGCACGCCAAAGCACCTCTCTATCACTCCCCTTGTCGCTACATGGGCATCATTGTAGCGGTTCTCCACCTCATTGCGTGGCCTCCGTATAGGCGTCATCAGCCACGATCGCAATGGGTAGCCCCTGTTGCCCAGCAACCAGCCCCTCAGCCGGGGATGGCGTCCCTCGTACATGCCGGGGATGGATGACCGCGACAACACGTATGAGTCGTGTACACTGCCTGGGTAACGGGCGCAGACGTGCAGGGTCATCATGCGGTGGTCGCAGACCACATGTATGTTCATCAAATAGGTCCCCTTCCTATTGGTGAACACGGCCCTGTTATCTGCAGGTGGCCGCACGGCGACGTGCATCCCATCAATCGTGCCCTGGACCATGGGGAACCCAGCCACGGCAGAGAAGCCCACGGCCCGGGCATCTTGGCTGGCCCGGTCCACTGGGAAGCGGATGTAGCGGTGCGCCATGGCATATAGGGCATCTGTCACTGCCCGGATGCACCGATGTCTGCGATATGCCGGACAGGTCCCCACTCGGTGCCTGGAATGACCCCGTTGCATAAAAGTTCAGGGCCACCGTAACCTTGACGGACACGAGGTGAGGGTGTCCCCCGCCAGTGCCACGCGGTGACAGGTGTGCCAGCAGGTGGCAGATATGTGCCACGGTTTCCCGGCTCATCCGGAGTCTCCTCCTGCATTCCCGGTCCGTGAGGTCCTGGTATGACTGCCGGGGCCGGTACACACAGGGCGCCCTCGGGTGCCTCCGTTGCCGTGGGGCCGCGACGTCCTCCTCCCCCTCCTCGTCTTGTCGGTCAGGTGTCCCTCCAGCCTGGGCGGCTGCCGCCTGTCCCTCTGCGGCAGCCTGCCCCGCCTCTCTGGCACGCTCCTCCTCCTCATCCAGGGCAACATAGACATTAGCGGCTGCCGCCACGGCGGCCAACATCGCTGGATGATCGGAAAACATGACGGCCTGGTGGGGGGGAGGGGAACGACGACATGTCATCATTGCCCATATCCCCTCCTCCCCCCAGCCAGGTAGCATGGACTGCATGGGTCCAACTGTTGGAGGCTGGCACCTGGCCAGGTGGACCAACTCACTTGCCCTCGCATCCCCCTCCCCGGCACGGACCCCCCCATCCCCCTCCCCGGCACGGACCCCCCCCCAACCACCTCCCCGGCACGGACCCCAACCTCCTCCCCGGCACGGACCCCCCCAACCTCCTCCCCGGCACGGACCCTCCCAACCTCCTCCCCGGCACGGACCCTCCCAACCTCCTCCCCGGCACGGACCCCAACCTCCTCCCCGGCACGGATCCCCCACCCCGGCACGGACCCCAACCTCCTCCCCGGCACGGACCCCCCCATCCCCCTTCCCGGCACGGACCCCCCCCCAACCTCCTCCCTGGCACGGACCCCCCCCAACCTCCTCCCCGGCACGGACCCCCCCCCCCCCAACCTCCTCCCCGGCACGGACCCCAACCTCCTCCCCGGCACGGACCCCCCCATCCCCCTCCCCGGCACGGACCCCCCCCCAACCTCCTCCCCGGCACGGACCCCCCCCTAACCTCCTCCCCGGCACGGACCCCAACCTCCTTCCCAGCACGGACCCCCCATCCCCCTCCCCGGCATGGACCCCCCCAACCTCCTCCCCGGCACGGACCCCCCCCAACCTCTTCCCCGGCACGGACCCCCCCAACCTCCTCCCCGGCACAGACCCCAACCTCCTCCCCGGCACGGCCCCCCCCCCAACCTCCTCCCCGGCACGGACCCCCCCAACCTCCTCCCCGGCACGGACCCCAACCTCCTCCCCGGCACGGACCCCCCATCCCCCTCCCCGGCACGGACCCCCCATCCCCCTCCCCGGCACGGACCCCCCCCAACATCCTCCCCGGCACGGACCCCCCCCAACCTCCTCCCCGGCACGGACCCCCCCCAACCTCCTCCCCGGCACGGACCCCAACCTCCTCCCCGGCACGGACCCCCCATCCCCCTCCCTGGCACGGACCCCCCATCCCCCTCCCTGGCACGGACCCCCCATCCCCCTCCCCGGCACGGACCCCCCCATCCCCCTCCCCGGCACGGACCCCCCCAACCTCCTCCCCGACACGGACCCCCCCCAACCTCCTCCCCGGCACGGACCCCCCCCCAACCTCCTCCCCGGCACAGACCCCAACCTCCTCCCCGGCACGGACCCCCCATCCCTCTCCCCGGCACGGACCCCCCTCCCGGCACTCCCCCGGAGCCCAGCCCACTCTAACCACCCCCCCCGCCGCACATACACACAACCCGAGACACACCTCTCCTCACACATTCAGACTGCGGCCACGCCATCGCCTGCCCAGAGCCAACCCCTCAGGCCGTCACTCACCTCCACGCTGGTCGGCGTGAACCTGGAGCACAGGGTCACGCCGATGAAAAGGAGGTTTAATTTACGTCGACGTGAACGGTCATCACGTCGACGGGACTTCGGCCCATCCGGAAGGGAGAATATCGGCAGGCCGAAAATCGGCTGCCTTGCGCAGACCCGTGCCATTCTCCGACGGCAGCGGCGCCATTAACGCCCCGCTGACTTTTCTCCCTTCAGAGACTTCGGCAACCGGCGGGGGCGTGATTCACGGCGGCCAACGGCCATTCTCCGACCCTCTGGGGGGTCGGAGAATGACGCCCCTCGTCTTTTTGGATCTCAATGTGACCCAGGCTATCTGCACACCCTTCTCCATACTCAACATCTACCAATTCCTTCTCTTTGGTGAATACTGATGCAAAGTATTCATTTAGTACCTCACCCATTTCCTCTGGCTCCACACATAGATTCCCTTGCCTATCCTTCAGTGGGCCAACCCTTTCCCTGGCTACCCTCTTGCTTTTTATGTACGTGTAAAAAGCCTTGGGATTTTCCTTAACGCTATTTGCCAATGACTTTTCTTGACCCCCTTCTAGCCCTCCTGACTCCTTGCTTAAGTTCCTTCCTACTTTCCTTATATTCCACACTGGCTTCATCTGTTCCCAGCCTTTTAGCCCTGACAAATGCCTCCTTTTTCTTTTTGACGAGGCCTACAATATCTCTCGTTATCCAAGGCTCCCGAAAATTGCCGTATTTATCCTTCTCCCTCACAGGAACATGCCGGTCCTGAATTCCTTTCAACTGACACTTGAAAGCCTCTCACATGTCAGATGTTGATTTACCCTCAAACATCCGCCCCCAATTTTGGTTCTTCAGTTCCCGCCTAATATTGTTATAATTAGCCTTCCTCCAATTTAGCACATTCACCCTCGGACCACTCTTATCCTTGTCCACCAGCATTTTAAAACTTACTGAATTGTGGTCACTGCTCCCGAAATGCTCCCCTCCTGAAACTTCTACCACCTGGCCGGGCTCATTCCCCAATACCAGGTCCAGTACAGCCCCTTCCCTAGTTGGACTGTCTACATATTGTTTTAAGAAGCCCTCCTGGATGCTCCACGACAACCTCTGCCACCTGGGGTTCACCCGGTTCTTCCACTTTGTTAAAACCCGCAATCTGCCCTACTCCATCGAGGAGGTCAGGGCCATAACCAGAAACTGCCAATTCTGCGCGGAGTGCAAGCCGCACTTCTACAGGCCAGAGAAAGCGTACCTGGTGAAGGCTTCCCGCCCCTTTGAACGCCTCAGCATGGATTTCAAAGGGCCCCTTCCCTCCACCGACCGCAACACGTATTTCTTAAACGTGATTGATGAGTACTCCCGGTTCCCTTTCGCCATCCCTTGTCCCGACACGACGGCTGCCACTGTCATTCAAGCATCTTTACCCTGTTCGGTTTCCCCGCCTACATCCATAGAGATAGGGGGTCCTCCTTCATGAGTGACGAGCTGCATCAATTCCTGCTCAGCAAGGGCATTGCCTCCAACAGGATGACCAGTTACAACCCCCGGGGAAGCGGGCAGGTAGAGAGGGAGAACGGGACAGTTGGAAGGCCGTTCTACTGGCCCCACGGTTATGAATCTCCCAGTGTCCCAATGGCAGGAGGTCCTCCCCGATGCACTTCACTCAATCTGATCACTACTGTGCACTACTACCAACGAAACACCTCATGAACGTCTCCTTGCCTTCCCTAGGAAGTCCTCCTCAGGGACCTTGCTCCCAACATGGCTGGCAGCCCCCGGACCCATCCTACTCCGCAAACACGTACGGGCCCAAAAGTTGGACCCACTGGTTGAGAGGGTACATCTCCTCCATGCTAACCCCCAGTACGCCTATGTGGCACACCTCTACGGCCGACAATACACGGTCTCCCTCCGGGATCTGGCCCCCGCTGGATCCCCCCCCCCCCCCCCACCCACCAACACCAAACATTTTTTCACCGGCGCACACCACCACAGCCCCCTTCCCAGGAGGATCCGTCCTCCCACTGGCCCCATCCGGATGCGATGAAGCTGAAGACGACACGCTCCCAGAGCCACGGATGCCCGAGCCGACGCCAGCATCACCACCGGGACTGCGACGATCGCAGAGGACGACCAGGTCCAGCTGATAGTTTCATTGTAAAATGAACTTGTAAATAATTGTTTGTAAATATGTGTATTGCATGTAAAGGCACCGAATGGTACCGCTATAACCTCTACCACTGTAAAAGCAAGGCCACCACCCCCGCCGGACTCCCTTTTTAAACAGTGGGTGAATGTGGTAGGCTGTATTAGGGGTATCGCGGTACCGAGGTGGGATGTACCTTATGAAATGAAATGAAAATTGCTTATTGTCACAAGTAGACTTCAAATGACGTTTCTTTGAAAAGCCCCTAGTCGCCACATTCCGGCGCCTGTTCGGGGAGGCTGTTATGGGAATCGAACCGTGCTGCTGGCCTGCTTTGGTCTGTTTTCAAAACCAGGGATTTAGCCCTGTGCTAAACAGCCCCTCCAGTTATATAGTTATAACTCCAGTCCCCTACAATTATACTGTAGTATGAGTGGTAGAACCTGCCTGCTGGTTCCGCCCAGCAGGCGGAGCATACAAGTCTGTGTTTCACCCACTGCAGTCATTCTGTACCGGAGCTGCTGGGGTAACTACTTGTTCATTAAAGCCTTCAATTGGACTACAATCTTGTTTCAGTAGTGATTGATCGTGCATCACCACTGTCCCAACGTGCCTCCCATATCAGAAAATATAACTTCTTAAACAGGTGGTGTTTCTATTTGGAAGCAGTATTTTGTTCTTGATAATGCCAAGAACTCAATCCATTTAAAATCAATCCACTTTCCCAGTTTGTGTGTATTATATTAGGCAGCCACACTTGAATATTTGATTGCAGCATGATCCTAAAAGGGTTTTACTGCCAAATCAATGCAGCATCAGAGAGTTATATTGCTTCTTTGCATACTAATTCCTTGTGAATGATTACATCAGTAAGTGCCTAAAAGCAGGGATAGAATTCTAAGTTATCTGACCGAACTATTTGATGTATAGTATTCATCTTGTTTGGTCACAATCAAATTGTGACCATGTTGCTTATCCACTGATGTTCTTCAGTGACAAATAAGATAATTAAACCATGGACTTTCTAATATCAATGGATTAGTCAGTTTATTTTTTTAATGAGTTTGTAATTTGATTATCATATGTTAAAATGTTATTTAAGTAGCATTTCCTGTATCTATAATAATGGGAAGGAACGGTAAAAAAGGCATGCACATTACATTTTTATTTCAAGATAAATTGTGGTGAGCTTATTAAGGAGGATTGTAACAGATGTGAAGAGCTTATAAAAGAGCTTATCACCCGCTTTGTTCTTTCAAAAACAAAAATTAAAAGTAACCAAACAATCTTTTCAAAATGATTTTACGGGCTGTTTAGAGGTAGCAGAACTATCTTTTCAAAATGATTTTATGGGATGTACATGTCACTGGCTGGGGCAGCATTTATTTTCCATCCCTAATTGGCCACGGGAAGGTGGTGGTGAGCTGTCTTCTTAAATCACAGCAGTCCCTGCAGTGTAGGTACACCCACAGGGCTGCTCGGCTGTTAAAGTTGTTGAATTTAGATCATCTCCAGTAATGTTTTTCTCTCTTTTAAACATATTGGCCAGAAGTTTACATTAAGAATAATCAGCGCTCGCTATTATTGTGGGATAAATCAGACAGCAACATCTGGCATTGCACAAAATCAGGAAGTTGCTGTTCGATGTGCCTTGCTCTTCCAGACGCTTTGCTGCACCAGTACCTTGCAGAGTAACTGTGCTAAAGTGCATAAACAATGTGAAATTGAACTTATTAGAAATATTCAGCAATTTTCCTGTACTTTGACTTGACAAAAGATGTTGACTCTTTTAAATTTTAAGGAACCTCTGGAAGATTCTGCTGATATATGGATATCCTCCAAAATTTGTTGGCACCCTTTGTCTGCTTCATGTGCTTGGTGGGGTGTGTTGGGGTGATCCTGAATAACGGATCCAATACAACTGCTTTCAGGTTAAGATAGGGGGCACAGCCTTAGAATAAAAGGGAGTCACTTTAGAACAGAGATGAGGAGAAATTTCTTCAGCCAGAGAGTGGTGGGTCTGTGGAATTCATTGCCACAGAGGGCGGTGGAGGCCGGGACGTTGAGTGTCTTTAAGACAGAAGTTGATAAATTCTTGATTTCTCGAGGAATTAAGGGCTATGGAGAGAGAGCGGGTAAATGGAGTTGAAATCAGCCAAGATTGAATGGTGGAGTGGACTCGATGGGCCGAATGGCCTTACTTCCGCTCCTATGTCTTATGGTCTTGTGGGTCAAACAAGGTTGTGTCATTGCTCCAACCCTTTTAGCAACCTTCCCTGTTGCTGAGCTCTATCTTTCTAGAGACAAGCTCCTCGTTAAAATGCTGCCGAATGGACGGTAGCTGACTCCAATCTGATGACTCCAATCAATAATTAAGACCACCCTGACCTCTGTCATTGGACTCCAGTAGGCTGATGATGATGCAGTCAGCGTAGAGAATGCTCCAGAGTATCATTAAATTATTTACTGAGGCATACAATAATATGGAACTCACACTCAACATTTAGGAAACCAATCTCCGACTTCAGCAAGCTTCAAATGCACATGCTGAATCCCAATTGATTAGGATTCATGATAAGTGCCTAGAAAATATGGAGCACTTCCAGTACCTTTGAAGTTATTTTTCACATAAGGCTGACACCTACTAAAAAATCCAGCGTTGTTTGAATTTAATTCATGCAACCTTTGACCACCTGAGGAAGTGTGTGTTTGGAGACAGCAACATCAAAATTTGAAACCAAACTCATGGTCTACTCATGCAGTCATATTCCCTTCCTTACTGGATGTAGCTGAATCATGGGTACTGAGAGGCATTTCAAAGTACTGGAGTCATACCAACAACCCAGCTCATGGAAAGCCTGACATATTAAGTGGGAGGTCAGACTCACCAACATCAGGGTCCTCTCACAACAGGCACCACAAGCATCAAGGCTATGGCTATCCTTCATCAGCCTCGTTAAGTTGGTCATGTAGTTTGGATATCTGATACCAATCTTCCAAAACAGTTGTTCATTTGCCAGCCCAGTCAGGGCAGACGCACAAGACGTCAGCAGGGACATTTGAAGAAATTAAGCATTGACATCAACTCCTGGAAGATCATAGCCTTGTCTACCAGCAGTGTCTGTGGGAATGATATTGTGGGTAAAATTCTCCACTTCGCAACACCGCAACCGCAAACCGCGATCAGGAGAAGAATCGAGCGTTCGGCCAATATTGAGGACTGTGCCCAGCGTCGGTCCGGGCACAATGCTCCGGTACCTCACTGGTGGCGATAACAAGGTTTGCGCGATGGCGGCATGCAAATCCGACCTTTGCATGCATTTAAATGTGATCAGTGGACACAGTATGTCAACAGACAGCCACAAAAAGTGCTATAAAGAAAAGTAAGATAGTTTATGAAAGCTCAGAATATAAAAACAGATAGCAAACGTTTTGACAAATATATAAAACGAAAAAGAGTGGCTAAGGTAAACATTTGGTCCTTTAAAGGATGAGAAGGGGGATTTAATAATGGGAAATGAGGACTTGGCCGAGGCATTGAACAGGTGTTTTGTGTCGGTCTTCACAGTGGAAGACACAAATAGCATGCCAATAATGGATGGCAAGGAGGCTATGTCAGTTGAGGATCTAAAAACGGTTATTATCACGAAGGAGGTAAAGTTGGGCAAGCTAATGGGGCTAAAGGTAGACAAGTCTCCTGGCCCTGATGGAATGCATCCAAAGGGACTAAAAGAGATGGCAGGGAAATAGCAAATATGCTTGTGGTAATTTACCAAACTTCGCTCAATTCTGAGGCTGTCCCGGCAGATTGGAAAACAGCAAGTGTGAAGCCACTGTTTAAAATATGAGGTAGACAAAGGCTCATAATTATAGGCCAGTTAGCTTAACTTCTGTAGTGGGGAAAATGCTTGAATCTATAATTAAGGAAGAAATGGAGAGATATCTGGGTAGAAATTGTCCCATTGGGCAGACGCAGCACGGGTTCATGAAAGGCAGGCCATGTTTAACTAATTTATTGAAATTCTTTGAGGACATTACGAGTGCGGTGGACAAATGGGAACCGGTGGATGTGGTGTATCTGGATTTCCAGAAGGCATTCAACAAGATGCCACACAAAAGGCATAGGATAAGGGTGCATGGCGTTACGGGCAATGTATGAGCATGGATCGAGGATTGTTTAACTAACAGAAAGCAAAGAGTGGGGATAAATGGGTGTCTTTCTGGTTGGCGATCAGTGGCTAGTGGTGTGCCTCAGAGATTTAGCACTGCAATTGTTTACAATTTACATCGATGGTTAGGAATTGGGGACCAAGTGTAAGTGTCAAAGTTCGCAGATGACATTAAAATGAGTGGTAGAGTAAAGTGTATGGAGAACACTGAAAATTTGCAGAGGGATATAAATAGTTTAAGTGAGTGGGCAAGGGTCTGGCAGATGGGGTACACCCTGGTATATGTGAGGTCATCCATTTTGGTAGGAATAACAGCAAAATGGAATATTGTTTAAATGGTAAAGAATTGCAGCATGCTTCTGTGCAGAGGGACCTGGGAGTCCTTGTGCATGAATCGTAAAAAGTTTGCAGATGCAGCAGGTAATTAAGACAGCAAATGGAATGTTGTCCTTTATTGCTAGAGGGATGGAATTTAAAGACAGGGAGGTGCTGGAGTACTATGTGCAGATTTGGTCTCCTTATCTGAGAAAGGAGGAACTTCTTCACCCAAAAAGTTGTAAATCTGTGCACTTCCGTGCCCAGTGAAGCAGTTGAGGCTACCTCATTGGATGTTTTTAAGGCAAAGGTAGATAGATTTTTGAACAGTAAAGGAATTAAGGGTTATGGTGAGCGGGTGGGTAAGGGAAGCTGAGTCCACAAAAAGATCAGTCATTATCTTATTCAATAGCGGAGCAGGCTCAAGGGCCAGATGGCCTACTCCTGCTCCAAGTTCTCTTGTAAGATAATAGCTCATCCAACCACCTCACGGGTTGCCCAGCTGTCACAAGGCCCTTTTTTCCTCTCTCCCCAACCCCCCAATCCCGATGGTGCCAATCCCAGTCACTATTCACATCCTCGCTCCCACTCCAGTCCCATGCATGCTACTCCTCAACCACATTAATTGGCAGGACTCCCCCCTACAATTTCCCCATCTGTCTCTCTGCAGGACAAAATCGAGCACAACAGTCATGAGAGGGCACAGCCACTCTGAATTATGCACGAGTTCCGCACCCTCACCCCACATGAGGAAAAAGCCCTTGAGTTGGCTGGGGAAGAGCAAGTGTGCGGATGGCGAATTGGGGGCACAAGCCAAAGTGAGAACCCTAAAGATAGACAGTCATTCTTCAAGCTTCACGTGAGTAAATATCTCACTTAATTTAACCCTGTGCTATACTAATGCCCGTTCCCTTCCCTTGCTAGTTATTCAGACGAGCAGCCCAGATCATCTTTATGCTCCCTGAATACTAGTGATCTGAGCTGCTGAGAGAGGGACATCACCTAAAAGAGTCATCACATCTGTCACTTGCATCCTCCACCTGTGCAGATACTCACACGTCGGTGGTAATAACTAGTATGCAGGCTTCTAGGTCACTCACACCTGAAGATTCACAGTTGTAAGCAGGGATGTCCCAGGAAACCGGCACTCGGACGGATGCTGGAGCCCAGGACGTACTGGGCCCTTGGCCGATGACGTGCCCCTGGGTCCAGTCATCCCAGAGCTGTGAAGGCAGAGTCACGAGCAACAGAGAAAGGGATGACAGCATCACTCCTCAAACCGCTAGGCCAACAGTAGGAGTCCCATCACCTTCTGTCCCAGGAGATGATGCCGTCACTCCAACGCAATGAGGCCAACACTGCGAGCGTGGCATCTGCATTGGAGACCTTTGTACAGGAGGTGCACTTTGTGGCTGAGGATGTTCGCTCCATGGCTCAGCTCATAACCTCCATAGTTGAAGGCATGAACTCCATGATGCAGAGCTTCAACTGCATGACGTAGACATTGGTGGAAATCATGAGGGTATGTGCCAGAGGATGGGGGGGCTTTTGGATTTCTATCCCATGGATGAGCACAGGGGCCCCCGTGCACATGAAGGAAAGACGAACCGCCAAAGTGCAACATGGGGCTCTCGGTTCAGTCCATCTGACACTCCCCCTGTGAGCAATACCTCTCCAGGCATGAACACCAAGGAGAGTAGCATTGCAACACCCGTGCTTCCCAAAAATGGACGTGTACATTCAAAGTCCAGGCCCACAGTGGACACCCGCAAAGGTTATCTCAGGTAACAGGACGTGGAAGGCAGCAGACCATCTCAATCTCTGCTGCTGCTCGATCGCTATTAGTTGAAAAGCCAACTCGACAGGCTCCTTAATTCTCCAGAATCATGTATTGAAAAGAGAACAGCAAAGTGAAAGATGATTTCTGACAGAGCCCTGTCTCTCAACCCTCCACTCCTCTGGGACTTCCACCCATGCGCTTCCCCCTTAGTGAGCACTTCTCCAGGATCCCCCCCCCCCCCCACCCTCACACTGTCAAATCCCCATAGCTGTCCATCTTAACTCCAGGATTAGTGGCCTGGGCCCTCTAGAGTTTGTGCCACATTTCCTCCACCCGTCAAAACTTGCTTAGATCCCAGGGCAGTTGAGTGTTTGCATCCTCACGGGACACCTCAAAGACATCCATACCAGTCATGACCCAAAATGGAGTGAGTGATGAAAGACTTAACCATGAAGCCTTGCATTGGGGCACACATCAGTATAATCTGTGTGCGGTTATTCGCATTAAAGTTCAATGTTTGCGACACAGCTGATTAAAGTGGAGCCTGTAATTAGCATGATAAGCACATTCTGAAAGGGTACCCTCATTCTTCCAGTTTACCGCCTTATATACTAATTACTGACAAGTCAAATTTCCCAGACAAGGGGAACTAAAATTCCATGTACCTTAAACCCTTTGTCCCCACAGTGCTGCTTGAGTGTGGGGTTCTAGTCACACTGCAATCATGCTTCTCCAAGTGAGAGGGTCTTCATTCCTCTGAGGCAGGGGTGCAAGCCATTCCTGAATCCCCATTCAGCCTTTGCAGCCTGGCCTCTCATAGAACCCCACTCAAGAACCTCACAGTTGCCCTCCGTCCTGAATCTCTGTATTCACTTCCTTTCGCCCACTTTCCGGCACCCACTAAGGACAGGCACTCCCTCAGCGGCAATCTGAGCACAAGCCCAGCAAAGAGGGGACAGGAAGCGATACCTGCATGCCAGTTTCCAGATCATCTTAAAGGAAGGGGATCTTGATTAATAAGGGGATCAGGGGTTATGGGGAGAAGGCAGGAGAATGGAGATGAGAAAATATCAGCCATGATTGAATGGCGGAGCAGACTCGATAGGCCAAGTGGCGTAATACTGCTCCTATGTCTTATGGTCTTATGGAAGGCAAAACGCATGAAGGTAAGTTAAGGTCTGCTAGCGACCCCTCTCCCGCGAGACTTAGAGAGTGAATCACAGCCTCGACCCTGAGTTGAACATATCTGTGTCCCCCATAACCTCTCCAGTGCAGCCTGACCATTAAAGACCCTGGTTGCCTGAGCGCTGACCTCTGATATCCCCCTCGGAAGTGATACCGCCAAACCTATATAAATCTCTTTTAAATGCGCCGGCGCCCCATGAATATTCTGTGATGGGGAAGGATTGGGGGGGGGGAGTACGCGCTAATGAAAAGTTGATGTCTTAAAATGGGGTTCCCGTGGTGTGATCCACTGGAGAGGCGGGGTGAAAATCACACCGGAGAGAATCGCATTTTTTGATTCTTTTCGGATTTTGAATCTGCGCTGTGTTTCTCACTGACTGATAATGCGGGCTCAAAATCACCCCGCATCTATCCAAAAGGGGTACATCTTGGGTTTAACTTAGACCAATAGAATTCCTTTAATTGATTTCAAGAGATAATATAGCTTAACCAAAACAGGCCAAAAAGATTTATGGGTCTGGATTCTCCAAAGTGCTGTCGCCGGCGTGGGAACAGTGGCGTTTTATGCCAGAAAAAACACACAAAAGTGGCACGGATCCTCCATCCAGTGGGGGGCTGGACCACCCCGACTCGTCCCCCAAGACCCCAACGAAGGCCCCCCTGCCAGCGGAAAGGCTCTTCCCCCCACCCCCCCCCCCCCCCCGCCCACCCCCCCGACTGTGGCGGCTCTGGACCCAGTCCGCAGCCGCCACACGGGGTCCACGAAAAATAACCTCATAAGTGTTCCATGCCATCGGGAACTCGGCCCATCGGGGGCGGGGCATCAGGTGACGTCCTCAGGAGCATCGCAAAAGCGGTGCTGCTCTCGATTTCGATGCAAACGGTGATTTTCCGGCCGATCGACAACCGCGATTTCAGCAACCGCCATATCCCGCCCATGTTTTTTCTCCTTATCAGACTACACGTATACATATTTTGAAAAATTGCAACACAATTATGTGGTCATTTGACTGCTTTAATTTAAAATATGTTTTCTGATCAATTACTGAAATTTGAGTCACAGGTCAGTCGTGTAAAGTACAATTTATGTCTCAAGTGCCAATGGACTCGACTGAAAACATTCAATCTGAAAATTTAGCTTTACCATAGTCTTCAATTTCTGAAGCCTGCAATTTGAATCAACTTATTGCCACCAGCTGCTAAATTATAATAAATTTTTGACAGGCAGTGATTGCTTCACAAGATCTGCTACACAATTTATTTTTCTTCATATTTTCTGGGAAGCTATTTTGGTTTAAAAGGTTGGCATAACTTTCTTTATATTTTTTCATTCGCTTTTTCTACAACTGTCAATTACTTCAAAGCACTGAAAGATAAATGTAAAAACTTAGCCCACAAACTTTGCAAAATTATTGCCACTACCAAGAAAAACTGGCAAAGATAATACAAAACTGTAGTTAGATACATTCACCAGGTCTTTTAGTTGAGTTGCTCAACCTAATGCCTGAAATCCTGTCTAACAAAGAACATGCAAAGAAATAAAATGGAAGTACGTATTGATCATCCAAAACCTTTCTGTGCTGTAAGGCATCCTGTATCTATTTCTTAAATACTAATTCTAGGTTATATTAATAATAGAAATGCTGGGCGCCATGGTGGCAAAGTGGTTAGCACTGCTGACTCATGGCGCTGAGGACCCAGGTTCGATCCCGGCCCTGGGTCACTGTCAATGTGGATTTTGCACATTCTCCCAGTATCTGCTCTGAGGACCCGGGTTTGCATACCACCATGGCAGATAGTGAAATTTGAACTCAGGACAGAAATTCTGGAATTAAAAGTCTAAAGGTGACCATGAACCCATTGTCGAATGTTGTAAAAACCCATCTCGTTCACGAATGTCCTTGAGGGAAGGAAATCTGTCGTCCTTACCTGTCTGGCCTACGTGTGACTTCAGGTCCACAGCAATGTGGCTGACTCTTAAATGCTTTCAGGGATGGGCAATAAATGCTGTCCCAGCGAGTGAGGCCCACATCCCATAGACAAATAAAAAATATAGCGTGTGTGTAACCATTGGGTAAAAGCTTTGACAAATGGTCATCTGGACTCAAAATGTTAGCTCGTTTCTCTCCCTACAGATGCTGCCAGACCTGCTGAGATTTTCCAGCATTTTCTCTTTGGTGTGTGAACCATTATTATAATTAAATGTACCTTTGTTTTGTATTGTGCTGTTTTTCTGTTGGGGTTTCTTCTGTTCTGAAGCCAGGGTGCCGAGGGCAGTGCCAAATTGGTACTGTCTGGATGCCAAGAGCAGTAGTAGGTTGGCAGTGCCAGAGTGCCATGTGGCAGCACTCAGATAGAGCGCCTGTTCTTTCCAGGAAGGACCCCAGAACAAAGAAACAGCCTCTTTTTAAAACGAACTGTGATTAGAAACAATACCTGCTCAAAAGAGGAAGTACTTCAGAGTTAATCAACCTGGAAGAACTATAAAAACAAATAAAGCTAATCTCTCCTTTGAAATAGGCTGGACCAGTCAATCAAGAGGTTTGTAAAAGGAAGGGACCATGGAATTGAATGCAAACAATGCAGTTCAAAGCTTTTAGGCTTCTCAGCAAGCCCAGAAGCTTGATAAAGTTAAAGGAGGATGAAAGTGAATTTGAATAAAGCACTTCAAAGATTTCCAACACATCGAAGGAAGACATTTCGGCCCCAGGTTACTGTCTGTGTGGACATTCTCCCCGTGTCTGTATAGGTTTCACCTCCACAACCCAAAATGATGTCTAGGGTGAATTGGCCATGTTAAATTGCCCTTTAATTGGGGGGAAAAAATGAATTCGGTACTCTAAATTTATTTTTAAAAAGGGAGGACTTTTACTTTTATCTGACAGATCATTGATATTGACATGCTGGGAGAGACATCAAAGAACTACAGAGCTAGAGAATCCCTACAGTACAGAAAGAGGCCATTGGCCCATCGAGTCTGCACCGATCCTCTGAATGAGCACTCCACCGAAGTCCAGTTTCCCCCTCTTTTCCTAAAACCCTTTAACCTAACCTGAACATACATGGACACTAAGGAACAATTTAGCATCGCCAATCCACCTAACCTACACATCTGTGGGAGGAAACTGGAGCACCCGGAGGAAACCCACGCAGACACGGGGAGAAAATGAAAATTCCACACATAGTCACCTGAGGCCGGAATTGAACCCGGGTCCTTGGCGCTGTGAGTCAGCAGTGCTAACCATTGTTTGAACACTACAGAAGGAAGATTTTTACCTTCATCTAACAGATTTTCCTTAGAAAGTGGGCAAGTTTACATTTTCCATATTGCTAAATTTAGGTCGACATTTTTGAGACGTTGCAACAATTTGGGCGGGTCCAGGTTTGGAATTCCCGCTCCCATTTCAGGTGCTCCCCAATTTCCGCTGGCGTGGGATATGGGAGTTAAGCAAACTCACACTACTGACTTGGCCAACTCCATTCGGGGGTAGGCATCTCCTTGCCCCTTGCAATTTTGATGGGGTCGGGCCAGCTTCTGCATGACACGTCATTCAAAGAACAAAGAAAAGTACAGCACAGGAACAGGCCCTTTGGCCCTCCAAACCTGTGCCAACCATGCTGCCTGTCTAAACTAAAGTCTTCTGCACTTCCGGGATCCGTATCCCTCTATTCCCATCCTATTCATGTATTTGTCAAGATGTCCCGAAAACGTCACTATCGTCCCTGCTTCCACCACCTCCTCCGGCAGCGAGTTCCAGGCACCCACTACCCTCTGTGTAAAAAAACTTGCCTCGTACATTTCCTCTAAACCTTGCTCCTCGCACCTTAAACCTATGCCCCCTAGTAATTGAGCCCTCTACCCTGGGAAACCGCTTCTGACTATCCATTCTGTCTATGCCCCTCATAATTTTGTAGACCTCTATCAGGTCTCCCCTCAACCTCCGCCGTTCCAGTGAGAACAAACCGAGTTTATTCAACCGCTCCTCATAGCTAATGCCTTCCATACCAGGCAACATCCTGGTAAATCTCTTCTGCACCCTCTCTAAAGCCTCCACATTCTTTTGGTAGTGTAGCGCCCAGAATTGAACACTATACTCCAAGTGTGGCCTAACTAACGTTCTATACAGCTGCAACATGACTTGCCAATTTTTATACTCAATGCCCTGGCCAATGAAGGCAAGCATGCCGTATGCCTTCTTGACTACCTTCTCCACCTGTGTTGCCCCTTCCAGTGACCTGTGGACCTGTACACCTAGATATCTCTGACTGTCAATACTCTTTACGGTTCTACCAACAATTGTATATTCCCTACCTGCATTAGACCTTCCAAAATTCACAGCCCTTCAGTGGAGTGAACCCCAGTCTGGATGCTGAAACCTTTTGAAAGATATTCAGAAGATCATATCTATGACCCTTCCATTTCTCTTCTATGCCAACTCAGTGCCAACTCATGCCCCCCCACCAATCCCGATGGCACCTCAAACTGTCTATGCCCACTCCTGTTTCTTCTGTTCACCCAGTATAACCAATGAGCCATATAATACAAGGGCCAATGTGGAACTGCTGAAGGAAGAAGAAACACCTATTCACAAATCTGCTTGGCTAGATTTCAAAAGCTGCTCATCGTTTCAGCAGAGCAAGTAATCTATTGACACAAGAACAATTTAAACGTTTAAGAGGCTATATTCACAGAGTCTGAGGCTTCTTGTTTGTTTACAAACCTAATAAGCACTTAAGGGATCATAATCTTTTTGCACAAGGATTTTTTATTTCCAGGATCAATGATAGTGTGTTTTAATTAAGGATTTTATTAGATTGTCAGAGGCTTATTTGTTTCCATTTCATAATAATACCCAATGCTCCTAAGGACTGTTTACAGTAGAATAAATATTGGGTGAGTAGCTATGGAGGGTACATGGGGCATGCAGGTGGCTTTGGGTAACATAGGAGAACTGAGGAGGCATGAGGTGTGGAGGGGGAAATGGCATTGAGTGTGGGGCTGAGGGGGTGAGAGGGACATGGAGATGGTATGGGTGAGCTGAGGGGTCATGGGGTGGCACGGTGAGTGGGTGAGGGACATGGGCCATTGAGGTCACATGGGTGATCTGAGGGGTATGGAGGACATGAGCAATTTGAGGTGGCATGGGGTGGATGAGAAGAGGTGATGTATGGGGGCTTTTCAACACCATTGGGAACCAAATTGGGCCTTCGCACCCATACTCGTCACAAACCGTATGAGTGATGGCAAAATGCACTGAGGGCCCAACCATTATGTGCGAAGACGAGCATCCCAGGAAAAGTCAAACAAAGGTTGTGTGTGTATTTTGGGGATCCGTGCTTGCCAGCATCTGTATCCCCTGCCCCTCACAATGCTGACACAGAATATACCCCCCTTCTAAAAAATGACAAAGTGTGAAAAGTTCTTGACAGAATACCTGCATGTTTCTTACTCCAGTTTTCAGTCAAAACCTGACACATTTTGGGGAAATCCCTGCCCATTGTGTCCAATTTTGAGCACCGTACTTTAGGAAGGATATGAAGACATGAAAATGAAAATGAAATGAAAATCACTTATTGTCACAAGTAGGCTTCAAATGAAGTTACTGTGAAAAGCCCCTAGTCGCCACATTCTAGCGCCTGTTCGGGGAGGCTGTTACGGGAATTGAACCGTGCTGCTGGCCTGCCTTGGTCTGCTTTCAAAGCCAGCGATTTAGCCCTGTGCTAAACAGCCCCTGATCATTAGAAAGGAAGCAGAAAATATTCACAAGTATGGTTCCAGAGATGAGGAATTTAAGTTATGTGAAAAATATGGGATTGTTCTCAGAGCAGGGATGGTTTAGAGGATTTTTAAAAAAACTTTTCAATTAAGGTTCACATCTTTTGTTGTGGGGGAGAGACCCATGTAGACACAGGGCAAATGTGAAAACTCGACACGGACAGTGACCTGGGACTGGGATCGAACGCGGGTCATTGGCATTGTGAGGCAGCAGTGCTACCCACTACGCCACCATGCCACCCGAGAGGAAAGTTGATAGAGGTTTTCAACATCATGAGGGGTTGAGAAACACTAGTAAGGGATAAATTGTTCACATTGGTGAAGGGTCAAGAACCAGAATACCGATTTAAGATAACATGGGGAAAACCCTTTTTTTTTAACTCATTATGTGGTGAAAATTTGGAATGCACTTCCTGATAGTGTGGTGGTGGTAAGGTCAATTGTGGTTTTCGTAAGTTGAATAATTACCTCAAGTGAAAAGAATTGCAGGGCGATGGGGAAAAGTCAGGGGAGCGGGACTAGCTTGGTTGTGCTTTCAGAAAGCTAGCATGGACCTGAGGGGTCAAAGGGCCTTCTTCTGCACTGTAACCAGGCTATGATTATTTGAGGTTGTTTTACAATTAGCGGGATGTAGAATGACTGAGCCACTGCTTCTGTTGTAAGTAATGAAGGTAACCTGCAGCAGTTTGTTTAAATTTCTGTAGCTGCTAACATTCAATTACAGTTAAAGAGCTTCTAGTTAAGTCTGTTGTATTTGCCAGATAAATAAATTGTTTTTTCACACTGTATAACTGATACGAAATGATAGTAATTTTATCTGTAATTGCACATGCACAGTGATCCATCTTGTAGCATGTTATTCTGTAGTTGAGGAACGGTTGATTAATTTTTGGTATTAGTCCATAAAGGTTTCTATAATTCCAATTTTTATTTTGTTTTGGGGAATGTTGGATTCAAGCAATTCATACAGATACTCTAAAGTCACAGCAGGAACACATGAAGAAGACTCATAAGAATCAACTCTACTCTCCCCAGTCAATGGCAATGAAGGCAAGGGTGCACATAAAATCCAGTGGGTAGGCATCACGCCATCCACTTGCCCCGACCTGTCTGAAATTATATGGGGGATGGGTGTGTGTATGTGTAGGGGGGGGGGGGGCGCATCTCAGACAGCCGTCCTGCCCTTGGGACTACTAAGACCCTTAAGTAACCAATTAATGGCCACCTAAGGGGCTCATCCCACTGCTGTTACTTGACCCACAGCAGGAAGAGGCACACGCCTGATGAGAAATGCACCCAACTTTAGCTGCGCCCCCGGTGCTGGATAAGGTCCGGGGGGGGGGGGGGCAGGGGGGGAGCCTCCTTTGTGGGACTCCTGATGAATTGGAGACATCAATCCCCAGGTAATCTCGCATTTCACCCTCCCCTCCCGGTGTGGATTGGGTTGGCAGCTCTTTGAGGCGGGGCGTCCTCCAGAGTGATGTGTTGGGTACTCTGCTACACAGACGAACCAACACGGTTGCGAATGGTACAACTCAGTTTTATTACTAACATTTATTTACAGTGGTAAACTGGTTACTGAGGTTCGATCATAACCCTAGAAACTGTGGACCTATTCCTAATACTATCTCTGTGCCCTGAGCTGTCTCCTGCTGGAATGCTCAGGAAGTGTCGTGTTCCCTATTTTGTACTGTGTATGCTCTTGCCTGTGATTGGCTGTGGTGTTGTGTGTGTGTTGATTGGTCCGTTGATCTGTCCATCAGTATGTATGTATGTTTGTGCTATGATGTTTACCTAAATATCATGACACAGAGAAAAGGACACCAGTCTTGTCATAAAAAAGCGTGGGTTCAATTCCCACACTGGCCTCCCCGAACAGGCGCCGGAATGTGGCGACCAGGGGCTTTTCACAGTAACTTCATTGAAGTCTACTTGTGAAAATAAGTTATTATTATTATTAAAACTGCTGCTGGACCAAAGGAAAGCTTTTTAGCCCGGGGAGCAGGGACAATGGAGCTCTGTAAATACACGGCCTACTGATTTTTGCACCTCCAGCTGTCTATAGATGCAGAAGTATAGGGCACAATCTCCCAAAATATGTTGGGTGGTTTGACGTTATCCAGATCATCACCTATCCACACTTGGAAATGTTTTGGAGCTTGGGGTGGTTTGTGCCGAAAATGTGATGTGTAGAACCCAAAGACACTGGCAATGCGAGATCCTCAGAGATCAGACAAAAGGTTCCCCAATCTCAGAGTAACCTGACAGCCTGACAGAACCCCCCCCCCCCCCCTCCGCCAATCACTGTCATCAGACCCCCTCCCCCTCAAGTGAGCAAAACCCAACTGTGGGGTCGCCAAAGGCCTCTTCCTCAACCCCCCCTTCTGGCCCTGGCACTGCCCATGGCATACGTCCAGCCATGTCCCTGGACTCTAATGTCTGTATTGAGGAACCCTTGTCACTTTAATGTCTGAGCGGTGCCAGCTGCTTCGAAAGTGGGAAAAGTACCTCCAATGCAGGCAAGTTGTTCAGGCATCAGAGGTTGCAAAAGACCCAGTGTGTGATTCAGCAGGCTTATCGAGCCCGATTTGGTGGTTGATTCGCGACAGTCAAAACATCCCGCGAGATTCAACGGAATCTCGTGAAACGTTGCAATCTGGATCTCACTCTCACTGGGCGAGATCCAGAAACGCATATTTAATATGTCATTAGGTTCATTCAAATATGGGTTCACCGAATTCTTCCGAGGCCCAGGATTCAGCGGTCGAGTCAGGGTACAGTTTAGTACTGATCCCCACAAAATGAACAAGTTGTAATGGCACCTGGGGGAATTGTCGAGGGCATAGGAAACCTCGGGGTGGTCGGGCATTGGGCAGAGTGGTACCCTGGCATTTGCACTGGCACTGGGCACCTTGGCACTGCCATCTGGGTACCCTTGTAATGCCACCCAGGTGCCAAGTTGCCTATGACAGTCGTGTATCCGGGGGTGCTTTGCCCATAAAAGGTGAGGTGAGATGTGGCTCGAGGAACCCGGAAGAGGTAAGTTGGGTGAAGTGAGGGGGATCAGGATGCAGCGGTGAGGATGCTGAGGGTTGTCAAAAGATTAGGGCTGCTTTTAAAAATGGTGTCCCGATCCACAAATAGTCTTCCTGCCGAGGCCCAAAAAAACGGGAAAGTGCTGTTGAATAGCGGGGTCTTTCTTGTCTCTGCAAGCACCAAGAAAAACCCTGCTAAAAGCACCCAAAACTGGACATAGAAATGTTTTGGTTGAATTGTGCTCCCAGTCTAAAAAGCATTGCTGTCAGACAGAGCATCCACTCTTTCTAGGAAGTAATTCAGAGTATAAAAAAATCCACTGCAGAAAAAATTCAGTCAGAGAGGACACTGGCTCAAAACAAATTTTTTTTCAGATTTAATGGACCGTGAGCTGATATGAAAATAAACAAAGCTACTATCTCCTTTGAAATAGCGTTCTGCTGTTAATCAAGTGGCTTCTAACAGTCAATGGGGAGTGAAATTCAATGTAAACAACCAAATGGAAAGGGATAATAGAAGCATAGAATCCATAGATTCCCTAGAGTGCAGGAGCAGGCCATTCGGACCATCATGTCTGCACCAACCCTCTGAAAGAGCAACCTACCTAGGCACACTCCGCTGCCGTAACCCTGTAACTCCACCTAACCTGCTCATCTTCGGACTGTGGCAGGAAGCCGGAGTACCCGGAGGAAACCCACGCACAGGAGGGATATCAGAGGTAGGTTCTTTACCCAGAGAGTAGTGGGGGCATGGAATGCACTGCCTGTGGAAGTAGTTGAGTCTGAAACATTAGGGACCTTCAAGCAGCTATTGGATAGGTACATGGATTACGGTAAAATGATATAGTGTAGATTTATTTGTTCTTAAGGGCAGCACGGTAGCATTGTGGATAGCACAATTGCTTCACAGCTCCAGGGATCCAGGTTCGATTCCGGCTTGGGTCACTGTCTGTGCGGAGTCTGCACGTCCTCCCCGTGTCTGCGTGGGTTTCCTCCGGGTGCTCCGGTTTCCTCCCACAGTCCAAAGATGTGCAGGGTAGGTGGATTGGCCATGATAAATTGCCCTTAGTGTCCAAAATTGCCCTTGGTGTTGGGTGGAAGTGTTGACCTTGGGTAGGGTGCTCTTTCCAAGAGCTGGTGCAGACTCAGGGGGCCGAATGGCCTCCTTCTGCACTGTAAATTCAATGATAATCTATGATTAATCTAGGACAAAGGTTCGGCACAACATCGTGGGCCGAAGGGCCTGTTCTGTGCTGTATTTTCTATGTTCTATGTTCACACGGGGAGAACATGCAAACCCAAACGGACAGTCACCCAAGGCTGGAATTGAACCTGGATCCCTGGTGCTGAGAGGCGGCAATGGTAACCACTGCGCCACCATGCATCATACATACGTACCGCAACAGTGAAACCACAAAGCCTATTAAAACTTCAAGGGGAGTGAAATGCTTCTCCAAGAGACAAGCTGCAGAATGTCTCTATCCTGTGAGAGGAGTTTAGAATAGACAGGCTGCAGCTGTGCTTTCCCTTGTGATGGGGTGTTAAACATGAAAGAAAGCGAGCTTCGAGGCTTCACAGACTGAAAGCAACCCCCATCTCGGGGGAGACCCCCGACCTGCCTCCATGCAGCCCAACCCAAGCCTCCCAACCTTCAGCTCCCTTGAAAGACCCCACCCCCACCACTGTTCTGGCCAGTGACTGCTGTGTCATTGTGCTCCCTGAAGGTAAGTGGAGAGTATTGGCAACTGGCTTTAAAGGACCAGTAGTGACTTCCCCCTGGGGGGCAGGAAAATGCCAGGAGAACGCTGCATTTGACTTTAATCTCACTAATGAGATTAAAATGAATGCAATTTAGTGTGATCAGCTGCTGATCATACCAGATGGAGCTGGTTGGGAGCAAAGGAAACTGTTTTGCACCTGGCGCCAATCCCATTTCGGAATTCCCTCGACAGATCAGGACTTGTGATGGTCACAATGCGGCCGGAGAATCCCCCCATTGTGTCACTTCCCATTTACTGTGACAGGTGAAATGGCAAAATGAGCACAGACATGGAATTGACCAAAGGGTTTTTATATTTCTGTGGTCATTTACTTACTGAGGTATCAGTGCTGTCATGTGGATGCAGTTAACTGATGTCATTAATGAGCTTAGTGGCACTAGCTTAGGTAAATTTTCAGAGTTTACTACCATATAGAAACCACCACCTGCACATAACAACATTAACTCAATCAAAAATAAAAATTATTTTTCCAAGAAAGACTACGCCTCGATTTCTATCCTCAAAGGTGGGTATTGTGGGATTGGGAAAATTCCTGGCTCAGCCCACCCATGTCAAGAGCAAGTGCCCACAAAGGCGGCATCTTCATTGCTGGAGGGAGCTGGTGCAGGCTTGAATTGGGCCAGCCAATCTGGAAGAGGTTTGGAGACGGCTACAATGGCTGTTGGGTCTGGGGGTATGCTGATTAAAAGTCCCACCTCGGTGCTCTGGGACTTTTTCCCCAGTTCAACTAAAAACACAAAAGACCTTCCAACCCTTATCCCATTCACTCCCTCACCTTCCACACACTGCCCATGCTATCTCATGCAGACTAGGGTTCACAGGTTCCTTGAGTTGCTGTGAACCATGACTCTTTAAAAACCTGGCCCAACTTCATGAAAATTACAGTGGAGATGTGTGTGCGTATCACTGCAATAGATCCAACCAGGTTGGGGGTGCAATATGCGGCTCTTGACAGGAACCAGCCTGTACCCTTTAAATACACCCCCAAAAATCAGACAGCCCAGGAATAGGTCAGGAATTCTCAAATCAGGAGCCGCCTGCCATTTTAAAGGGCTCCCAAAACATCCCGACTCGGTGAAAATCCAAGCCTACGTTTTCAGGTCATGTTGCCATTCATTTACATACCCACCCCTGCATTGGAGGTAACCGTGTGACACTTAATTGGTTGAGAATTCTATCTAATTAGCAAGATGTGAAAAGTCTTCCCCAGAGAGCTGTGCTAGGTTTAGATTCATTCTGCCAGAAGACACCAATTTGGAGATGCTGTCTCTATGCTGGGAAGTAAAGTTCTTGTACAGTGTCTTCATTTAGACAGATTAAGTGAGCCGGCAATAAAGTGGCCGATGGATTACAATGTAGGGAAATGTATCTTTCACAGAAAGAACAGAAAATCACAATACTTTTTAAAAGGTTAGAATTCAGAAGGATGCGGGAGCCTTGTACATGAATCATAAGTTTAACCAGAGGGTGCAGCAAGCAATTAGGAAGGCAAATTGTATGTTAGCCCTTATTGCAAGGGGGTTGGTGTGTAAGTGTAAGGCCGCCTGTCAGGTTTTGGTGACTTCTCATGTGGAATACCCTGTACACTTTTGGTCTCCTTGCCAAAGGAAGGGCATTCTTGCCTTAAAGGCAGAGCAACAGAGGTTCCCTGGATCGATTCCTTGACTTAAAGTGTTGTATTAAGAACGATGAAGTAAATGGGTCTATAACCTTTGCAGATTAGAACTGTGCAAGGTGATTTGTGCAATGACAATTGGTACAAACTTGGAGTTTTGAGCTGATGTTTTGAAACTCCGCATGGAGAGCACCTGTTTCAACTGATTCTCTTAAAACTGTCCTTTAACGATAAAATGGAGCCCTGAATATTAAAGTGCCTTCTTTAATGAAAAAAAATATTTTCTGCTTGTGTTCCTAACAGTGGCATTTGCTTGTTTATCATTTTTATGTATTAATGACGTGGTTGAAGGAATCGCAAGTTGTGTATCTAAGTATGCAGGTGGCACTAAATTAGGATTCGGAGAGGGGTAAAATTTGTTTTG
This sequence comes from Scyliorhinus torazame, assembly GCF_047496885.1. Classification (NCBI taxonomy): domain Eukaryota; kingdom Metazoa; phylum Chordata; class Chondrichthyes; order Carcharhiniformes; family Scyliorhinidae; genus Scyliorhinus; species Scyliorhinus torazame. Next base: position 322,542,983 of record NC_092709.1, read on the forward strand.
TGCGATAGTATATTCCCAGGCAGTTTTGCATACTAAAACAAGCAGTGTTAGCCATGGCTCAGTTGGTAGAATCTTTGCCAATATTGTTAAAAAGACCTATCTTTCCTGAGGTACGGTGCTCCAAATTGAATGTAGTACTCTAAGTGAGGACTAACCAAATCTCTGTATAATTGAGCTGCCACTTACTCACTTTTTTATTCAAACCCACTTGATATAAAAGGCCAACGTCTAAATAGCATTTTTACTTATTTTTTGGAACAGCACATTAACTTTTAGTAATCTGATGCTTGGGCACTCAAACCATGTTCCTCCATTGTTCCAAGTCTTCCACCCTTAAGAAACTACTCCAATTTCATTTCAGATGGAACTGGATGAAATTACACTACCCCACATTGAACTAAAATTTAAAAAAACTTGCATTTATATTGTGCTTTCCATAACCACTAGACATCTCAAGCTCCACAGCCCTTAAAATGCCTTTAAAGTAGCGTCACTATTGTGATGGAGGAAACGCAGCAGCTAATTTGCACATTGCAAACTTCTACAAACAGCAATGTGTTAATGAACAGATAAGTCTGTTTATGAGATGTTGATTGAGGCACAAAAATTGATCAGGGCACCAGGGATCATTTACCTACTCTTCTTCATAATAGGTGAATTGGACATTCTGAATCCTCCCTCAGTGTACCCGAACAAGCGCCAGAGTGTGGCGACGAGGGGCTCTTCACAGTCGGTACATTGCAGTGTTAATGTAAGCCTATATGTGACAATAATAAAGATTATTATTATTCATAGTGCTATGTGATCTGTTGCATCCACTGAGAAGGCAGATAAGGCTTAGTTTAATGTCTCATATGAAAGCTATCGAATTCTCCATCCCGCCGCACCCAATTTAGGCCTATACTCACTGGAGTTTAGAAGAATGGAGGAGATCTAACTGAGGTACATAAGATGCTAAAGTGGATTGACAGGCTCGATGTAGGGCGAATGTTCCCCTTGTTGGACATTCTAGAACGAGAGGCCACTGTTTTTGGCTAAGGGGTTCCAGGTTTAAAACTGAAATGAGGAGGAATTACTTTACTCAAAGGGTCATGAATAGCGGAATTCTCTACCCCAGAGTGTAGTGGACGCTAGAACGCTAAACAAATTTAAGGAGGAGATATAGGTTTTTAATTAGTAGAGGGCCAAAGGGTTATGGGGAGTGGAGAAGACATTGGAGGTGAGGTCAAGATGAGATCAATCATTTTTAAAAAAAATATCTCTTTATTCAAATTTTCAACAGATTTTCAACAACCCCCACCCCTACAGAAGAAAGAAACAGGAAAATAAGAACACCACCCGCAAGAATTATACATAGAATTTCCCCAAACTACAATAACCCACCGTATAACAATAAAAACACAAATAGGGAAACACCCCACCCAAATGCCACCCCAGAAGAACCCCCCCCGGGTTGCTGCTGCTGCTGACCTCCCCCTAACGCTCCGCGAGAAAATCTAGGAACGGTTGCCACCGCCTGAAGAACCCTTGCACAGAGCCTCGCAAGGCAAGCTTTATTCTCTCCAGCTTGATTAACCCTGCCATGTCATTAATCCAGGCTTCCACGCTAGGGGGCTTCGCATCCTTCCACAGTAACAAAATCCCCTGCCGGGCTACCAGGGACGCAAAGGCCAGAATACCGGCCTCTTTCGCCTCCTGCACTCCCGGCTCATCCGATACCCCAAATAATGCTATCCCCCAGCTCAGCTTGACCCGGGCGTTCACCACCTTGGACATAGTCCTCGCAAAGCCCCTCCAAAACCCATCCAGCGCCGGGCACGTCCAGAACATATGGCCGTGATTTGCTGGGCTCCCCGAGCACCTCACACATCTGTCCTTCACCCCAAAGAACCTCCTCAACCTGGCCCCTATCATATGCGCTCTGTGAACAACTTTAAACTGTATCAGGCTGAACTTGCGCAAGAAGAGGAAGAATTAACCCTACTCAGGGCATCAGCCCTCAGACCCTCATCCATCTCCTCCCCGAGCTCCTCCTCCCATTTTCTCTTTAGCTCCTCCACCGAGGTCTCCTCCTCTTCTTGCAGCTCCTGGTAAATCGCTGACACCTTGCCTTCTCCAACCCATACCCCCGAGGTCACCCTGTCCTGAATCCTGCGTGCTGGAAGCAGCGGGCATTCCCTCACATGCCATTTCACAAATGCCCTCACCTGCATATATCTAAAAGCATTTCACGGGGGTAGCCCAAATTTCTCCTCCAGCGCCCCTAGGCTTGCAAATGTCCCATCAATGAGCAGGTCTCCCATTCTTGTAATCCCTGCCCGATGCCAGCTCAGAAACCCCCCATCCATGCTTCCCGGGTCAAAGCGATGGTTCTCTTGAATTGGGGACCAAATTGAGGGCCCCCCCCCCCCCCCCCCCACCCCTATGACGCCTCCACTGCCCCCAAATCTTCAGAGTCGCCGCCACCACCGGACTCATGGTGTACCTTGTCGGAGGGAGCGGCAACGGTGCTGTCACCAACCCCCTCAGACTCGTGCCCACACAGGACGCCATCTCTCGCCTCTTGCACGCCGCCCCCTCCCCTTCCATTACCCACTTCCAGATCATCGCCACATTGGCTGCCAGTAGTAGCCACATAGATTCGGCAACGCCAGCCCTCCTCTGTCCCTGCACGCTCCAGGAAAACCCTTTTTACCCTCGGAGTCTTATTCGCCCACACGAATCCCATGATGCTCCTGCTTACCCGTTGAAAAAAGGCCTAAGGGACCACAATGGGATGGCACTGAAATACAAAGAGAAACCTCGGAAGGACCGTCATTTTAACTGACTGCGCCCTACCCGCCAGCGAGAGTGGCAACATATCCCATCTTTTAAAATCCTCCTCCACCAACCGTGTCAAATTGAGCTTGTGCAGGGCCCTCCAACTCCTAGCTACCTGGATCTCCAGGTACCGAAAGCTCCTTTCCACCCTCTTCAGCGGAAGATCGTCTATCCCCCTTCCCTGGTCTCCTGGGTGCACCACAAAGAGCTCACTCTTCCCCACGTTAAGTTTATACCCCGAAAAGTCCCCAAACTCCCTAAGGATCCGCATGACCTCCGCCATCCCCTCCATTGGGTCCGCAACATACAATAACATAGAACATAGAATAGAGAATGATACAGCGCAGTACAGGCCCTTCGGCCCACGATGTTGCACCGAAGCAAAAGCCATCTAACCTACACTATGCCATTATCATCCATATGCTTATCCAATAAACTTTTAAATGCGCTCAAAGTTGGCGAGTTCACTACTGTTGCAGGTAGGGCATACCACGGCCTCACCACTCTTTGCGTAAAGAACCTACCTCTGACCTCTGTCCTATATCTATTACCTCTCAGTTTAAAGCTATGTCCCCTCGTGCTAGCCATTTCCATCCGCGGGAGAAGGCTCTCACTGTCCACCCTATCTAACCCCCTGATCATTTTGTATGCCTCTATTAAGTCTCCTCTTAACCTTCTTCTCTCTAACGAAAACAACCTCAAGTCCATCAGCCTTTCCTCATAAGATTTTCCCTCCATACCAGGCAACATCCTGGTAAATCTCCTCTGCAACCGCTCCAAAGCTTCCACTTCCTTCCTATAATGCGGTGACCAGAACTGTACGCAATACTCCAAATGCGGCCGTACCAGAGTTTTGTACAGCTGCAACATGACCTCATGACTCCGGAACTCAATCCCTGTCTTCGGCGTACAGCGACACCCGGTATTCCTTTCCCCCCCCCCCCGAACCAACCCCCTCCAGTTCCTGGACTCCCTCAATGCCATAGCCAGCGGCTCAATTGCCAATGCAAACAACAAGGGGGACAGAGGACACTCGGTAAAGCCGAAAGTACTCCGACCTCCGCCGGTTCGTAGCTACACTCGCCACCGGGGCTTTATATAGTAGCTTAACCCAACTGATGAACCCCTCCCCGAACCCAAACCTCCGCAGCACCTCCCAAAGATACTCCCACTCTACCCTATCGAAGGCCTTCTCCGCATCCATAGCCACCACTGCCTCCTCTTCCCCCTCCAACGAAGGCATCATAATTACATGAAGGAACCTCCGCACATTGGGGTTCAGCTGCCTACCCTTCACAAATCCCGTCTGGTCCTCATGAATCACCCCCGGGACACAGTCCTCAATTCTCGTGACCAGAACCTTCGCCAGCAACTTCGCGTCGACATTGAGGAGCGAGATCGGCCTGTACGATCCACACTGTAATGGGTCCTTGTCCCGCTTCAAGATCAAAGAGATCAGTACCCTGGACATTGTCGGGGGCAAAGTCCCCCCCTCCCTCGCCTCATTGAAAGTCCTCACGAGCAGCGGGCCCAGCAGGTCCATGTACTTCCTATAAAATTCTACCGGGAACCCATCCGGCCCCGGGGCCTTCCCTGCCTGCATGCTCCCTAGTACCTTAACCAGCTCCTCCAGCCCAATCGGTGCCCCCAGCCCAACCACCTGCTCCTCCTCCACCCTCGGGAACCTCAGCCGATCTAGTAATTGGCGCATCCCCCCCTCCCCTGTCGGGGGCTCAGACCTATACAGCTCCTCATAGAAGTCCCTGAATGCATTGTTTATTCCCCCCCGCACTCCGCACCGTATTCCCCCCTTTATCCCTAACTCCACCAATCTCCCTCGCTGCCTCCCTCTTCCGAAGCTGATGTGCCAGCATCCGACTCGCCTTCTCCCCATACTCATATGCCGCCTCCTGCGCTTTCCTCCATTGCACCTCTGCTTCCCCAGTAGTCAGCAAGTCGAATTCCGTCTGGAGGTTCCGTCGCTCCCAAAGTAGTCCCTCCTCGGTGGCCTCTGCATAGCACCTGTCCACCCTTAATATATCCCCCACCAGTCTCTCCCTCTCTCTCCTCTCTCTCTTCTCCCTATGGGCCGTAAAGGAGATTAGCTCTCCCCTGACCATCGCCTTCAACGCCTCCCAGACTACCCCCACCTGCACCTCCCCATTGTCATTGGCCTCTAAGTATCTTTCGATACACCCCCGAATCCGCCCGTACACCTCCTCATCCGCCAACAGTCCCACATCGAGGCACCACAGCGGGCGCTGGTCCCTCTCCTCCTCCAGCTCCCCACAATGCGGGGCATGATCTGGAATGAGTATGGCCGAATATTTCGTGCCCTCCACTCTTGGGATTAGCGCCCTACTCACAATGAAAAAATCTATCCGGGAGTAGGCTTTCTGGACGTGGGAAAAAAAGGAAAATTCCCTGGCCACCGGCCTGGCAGACCTCCATGGATCCACTCCCCCATCTGGTCCATAAACCCCCTAAGCACCTTGGCCGCAGCCAGCCTCTTACCCGTCCTGGACCTAGACCGGTCCAGTGCTGGGTCCAGCACCGTGTTGAAGTCCCCTCCCATTATCAGGCTCCCTGCCTCCAAATCCGAACCAACATGCACTTCATAAATCCGGCATCATCCCAATTCGGGGCATATACATTGACCAATACCAACCGCACTCCCTGCAACCTACCACTCACCATCACGTACCGACCTCCATTATCTGCCACAATGTTCAGCGCCTCAAACGACAACCGCTTCCCCACCCGAATCGCCACCCCTCTATTCTTCGCGTCCAACCCCGAGTGAAAGACCTGCCCTACCCACCCCTTTCTCAGCCTAACCTGATCTGCCACCTTCAAATGCGTCTCCTGGAGCATAACCACATCTGCCTTCAGTCCCTTGAGGTGTGCGAACACCCGGGCCCTCTTGACCGGCCTGTTCAGGCCCCTCACATTCCACGTTATCAGCCGGATCAGGGGCCTTCCCGCCCTTCCCCCTGCCGACTAGCCATCACCCTTTTTAGGCCAGCCACGCGCCTGAGCCTCCCACACCCTCCATTCCCCCAGGCGGCGGACCCCCGCCCCGACTCCCTCTCCTAGCTCCAGCTCCCCTTTGGTCAATGCAGCAGCAACACAGTTCCCCCTCCCCATCACTCCCCCCTCGCCTCCCCCCCCCCCACTCACCCACCCAGCTAGATCCTCCTCTGGCCGTTTTGCTCTCCCCATGGCACTCCCATAAGTCAGCTGACTCCTGCTGACCCCGGCCTTTCTCCATCGACCCCCCAGTGTGAGAATCCTTCCACCTCCCCCTGGCAATCAGTGTGTGCTCCTCTCCAGCACCGCCCTTCCCCCCGGCCCCGCCCCCTTCCCGAGAGCGGGAAAAAGCCTGCGCTTTCCATCCAAGCTGGCCCCAACCCCTCTGGCACAGCTCCCTTTTTGCAGCCTTGTCTCAACTCCCCATCCCCTGGCCTCCAATTCCCCCCCCCCCTCCCCCCCCCGCGGGGCCCTGTCCTTCCAACACCGACGCCCACATCACACAGCCCCCATAGCGAACCATTTCGCCCAACCCCACCGAGCACCAAAGAAAACAGAACAGAACATCCCCCAAAACACATTAACCCCCCCCCAGGCACCCCCTCCCATCAAACCCTCAGTTCGAGTCCAACTTTTCAGTTTGGATAAAGGTCCACACCTCCTCCGGCGTCTCAAAGTAGTGATGTCGATCCTGAAATGTGATCCACAATCACGCTGGCTGCAGCATCCCAAACTTCACCCCCTTCCGATGTAGAACCGCCTTAGCCCGGTTGAAGCCGGCCATCTTCTTGGCCACCTCCGCACACCAGTTCTGGTATATTCGGATTTCTGTGTTCTCCCACCTGCTGCTCCGTTCTTTTTTGGCCCATCTCAGGACACACTCCCTGTCCACAAAGCGGTGGAACCGCACCATTACCGCCCTTGGCGGCTCGTTGGCCTTGGGGCTCCTCGCCAGGACTCGATGAGCCCAGTTCAGCTCCAGGGGCCTCGGAGAGCTCCCGCGCCCACCAGCGCATCGAGCATCATGACCACATATGCCCTGGCATCAGTCCCCTCCACTCCCTCCGGGAGACCCAGAATCCGGAGATTCTTCGTCCTTGACCGATTCTCCATGTCCTCAAATTTTTCTTGCCACTTCTTGTGCAGCGCCTCGTGCGCCTCCACCTTCACCGCCAGGCCCAGGATCTCATCCATGTTCTCCGAGGCTTTTTGCCGCACCTCCCGGATCGCCGCCCCTTGGGCCTTCTGGATCTCCACCAGCTTGTCGATCGACGCCTTCATCGGCTCTAGCAGTTCTGCCTTCAGCTCCGCAAAGCAGCATTTGAGGATCTCCTGCTGCTCCTGAGACCATAGCGCCCATGCTGCTTGGTCTCCACCCGCCGCCATCTTGCTTCTCCTCCCTCGCACTTTTCGCTGCACTAAAATCACTTTCTTCACCGCTCCACTCCTGGTCCAATCCATACAGTGCTGGGGGACTGTACTGTCACCTTCCCACACTGGGAACCGTCAAACAATTGCCGTTGGGGCCCCTCAAAAGAGCCCAAAAGTCCGTTTCTGGCAGGAGCTGCCAAACGTGTGACTTAGCTCAGCATAGCCACACCCGGAAGTCGATGAGATCAATCATGATCGTATTGAATGACGGAGCAGGCTTGAGGGCTGAATTGCCTACCCCTGTTCCTCATTCTTATATGCTTATGTATACACAATGTGTCTTTTTAAAAAGCTGAAATTTCCCTGCTGTCCTCCCCTACTCACTCACCCAGCAGCCCCACATCCTCATCATCCCTCTCAGCTCCTTGGAGTCTTTCTCTTCCTGCTCAGAATCTGTGTGTCTCTCTCTCCCTCAGGCACAGATTCTGAGAGGGAGAGAGACAGAGAGATTCCGTGGAGGGAGAGAGAGACTCCCAAGTGGCTGAGAGAGATGGTTAGGATCTGGGTTTACTGGGTGAGTAAGGAGAGAACAGTTGGGAAATGACATTGCCAGGAACATGATAAGAACAGCATAAGAACAATTGCCTGAATTTTTCATATGGCAGAGGCGCGACCCCCACCATCTGGAGGAGAGCCGGGAGGAATGCACCCTCCCCACAACGATAGGCCCACTGCCATTTTTCATTCTAATGAGCATTGATTGGCAGCGGCCAAGTCTTCTGTCTGCACTGGGAAGAAAGTCTCTCTTGAGAGCTGCCGGCCAAGCAGATTGACTGACAGCTCCCCAGCCCATCAAGGTACAGTGCTGCAGTAGCTGGAAGAGACACTGCAGTGTCGTGCCGGTGTGAAGGTAAAGTGGCAGGGGTCTCAGGCAGGGTAGGGAATGCCTGAGGTGGCCGCGAAGTGAACGATTGAGTTATCAGGGGATAGGCTGGAGGTGGGAGAGCGATCTGGAGGTATCCGGTCCTAGAAGGGAGGGTCCGACAGTCAGGCGGGGGCTTCAAGTGGAGGCATCCCCATCCCTCCCTCCCAAAATCGAGGATAGTGAATTTTCTATTTCCCACCCTCAGCTATACAGCGCCTAAGAACTTAAATGGGGCAATCCTATCCGAGGCTCTTCTCTCCCGACCATAAAATCACATCTTAGTTTGATTGGGGTAGGCGGAATCTCAAAGGTAATCTTATCCACCCAATTTCACCCCCCCCCCCCCCCCCCCCCGCTTCAAAACCCACCAGGAGAGAATGTAAAATTCAGGCCAATGTTTCCCTTTAATTTGCTAATAAAGCATGCTCTGCAATACCCACAAGGAACGATTTACAATTTAACACCATTGTGGGAACATTGGCAATTAGTAACTGAAAGTCAATCATCACTAAATAATATAGCGAGGAAAGATTTAGAATTTTTAAATGGTTGTTTCTACCTGTGGAACAAAATGCAAACTAAATTGCTTCCAAATGCAGACACATTTGAAGTTTTATTCCACTCATTTGTTCTATCTGAAACCCATTTGAGAATTTATGTAGTTCTGTGGTGTAATTCAACTCTTTGCATTGTCATCGGCTCATAGAGTCTTTTGTAGCGCAGAAGGAAGCAAATTGGCCCATCAAGTCCATGCTGGCTCACTGTAGAGTAATCCTGTCAGAAAGTAATTTTGTTTCAATTAATAATTAGAAATGAATGAACAACTTCAGCGTAATGAAATAAAAGCAACTATTTATGTTGTGCTGGCCAATTATGTAGGTTGAAGTGCAGTCCCACCTGGCCTAATCAGAAGGCCACCACAATTGAAATCAGACCAGACTCGCCGTGGCACAGCATGGCCGATAAGAACCGGGTAACCCCGCTCCCAGGATCTACCCGGCTCGCTACGCCTCGCTTTTTAGCAAATTTCATATCAGATAAAGACAGCCAGTCTCACTTTAATGCACAGTTTCCCAAGGTACCCGAGACGTTGGGATCTATCCCCTTTGCCTCGGAGACCTTGGCCGAATGCTATTCTGTACTGGTCTCCAGAAACCGGGACCAGACAGAATGGCATTCGTGGGGTTCTCCCAGGGGATTGGAGAGTCCAGGTGCATGCCATTTGGGATGAGTGGCACCTTGGCACTGCTGGTGCCACCTAGGCACCCTGGCAATGCCATCCTGGGTGCAATCAGGCCGGCGGTGCCCTTCGTGGGTGTTGGGGTGGTGCAGGGGATGGGGCGGAGGACCCTCCCATAGTGCATTGGGGCTTGCAGGGAGGGGGTGGCAGAGGTCACTTCCGGCGCCCCAGAGTCCTAGTCTCTCGCTACACTGAGGAGTTCCGACAAACGGAGCTCCTCAGTGTGCAAAATGGGGCTATGTCTGGCCTCAGCCACATGTTTCCCGTTGAGACCCCGTCTCAAACGCGAGTCCCGTTTTGCAGCCTTATGTTTCTCGGTGCTGCGACTGTCAGGGAACACGCAGCTAAACATGCTCGCTGTGGGCCATTGTTCCAATTTAGTTAAATCGCGCTCACTGGCTGCGATTTAGCGGCCACACTAGACTTGGGCGCAGTCCCGTAATGGCTGCTAAATCTCGTGAGAGAACAAAAATGGGATTTGTGGCGGCAAGATTTTGGTTTGGGATCTTCCTTGTCCCTCTCCAATGACACGATCAGTTTCATACACAAAAGCGGAAACCAATCACGATGACCATGCCGGGGGCGCACAGGTAAAGATAGCCAATGGGTGGTTAGGGACATGGAAGTACTGTGGCGCATTAAAAGCAGCAGAATTGTATTCATTCACAATCTGTAACCTCATTGTTCAACATATCTCTCACTCTACTTGGATGACCACCCTTGGTTCAATGAAAAATGCAGAAAGACATGCCAGAGTACAGCACGGTGGCGCAGTTAACCCTGCTGCCTCACGGCGCCAAGGTCCCAGGTTCGACCCTGGCTTTGGGTCACTGTCCGTGTGGAGATTGCACATTCTCCCCGTGTCTGCATGAGTTTCGCCCCCACAACTCAAAGATGTGCAGGCTGGGTGGATTGGCCAAGCTAAATTGCCCCTTAATTGGAAAAAATTAATTGGGTACTCTAAATTTAAAGAAAAAATAAAGACATGCCAGGAGCAGCATCAGGCAGATATAAGGAAGAGTTCTCAACCTGGTGAAGCTACAACACATGACTGCAATATGCATGCTAAACAATGGAAGCAGCACACAATAGTCAGGATTAAGCCATCCCACAACCAAAAGTTCAAATCTCCGCATTTCTGCCAAATCTAGGAGCAGGAGGCAGCAGCTCCATATTCAATGATGGCAGAGCCCAGCACATTGAGTGCAAAAGACTAAACTGCTGTTACAACACCAGCATCTACTCAACAAAATAGAAAATTGTCCAGTCTCTTGGGCAAACTTTTCTGCCTCTTGCCGCCAATAGCGGAGGGTCCCGGGGCACATCACACCCATTCACTTCCTCCACCACCGACGCACAGTGGCAGCGTGTGCACCATCTACAAAGTGCATTGCAAGGATTCACCATGGCTCCTTAGACTGCACCTTCCAAACCCACAACTCTTACCAGCTAGAAGGACAAGAGCAGCAAATACATGGGAACCACTGCCTGTACGTTCCCCTCCAAGCCACTCCCCATTCTGATTTGGAAATATATCATCGCCCCTTCACTATCGCTGGGCCAAACTCCTGGACCTCCCTCCCTAACAGCACTGTGGCTGTACCGACACCACATGGACTGCATCAGTTCAAGAACTCATCACCTCCTTCTCAAGGACAATTCGAGATGGACAATAAATGCTGTCCTAGCTAGTGAAGCCACACCCTGTGAATATTTTAAAAGTTCACTCAAGTAACAAAGATGTGGCAAAGATCTAATAGAAGTCATAATGTTGCAAATTATGGAAACCCCCATTATGCAAAAGAAAAACAATTCAAACCAAATTAATTTTACACTATTAATATTCAAAAATAAAAGCACAACTTAACCTTTCTAATGAGCTCGGTCCAGTTTCATTATGACCTTTCTAATGAGCTCGGTCCAGTTTCATTATGCCATTTTAAAAGCTCACACAATGCCACATGATTATTTTAATGGGATGTTCGTTAATGTAGAGGACCAGCTTTCTTAAAATTGCAGCTGCAGTTCATCCTTCAGCATATTACCCCCTATATCGATGTAACACACTGCAGGTGAATAAACTAACAAACGATAATATCAAAACTAACCACTTAAACATTCTACTTAGCTTTGTAAACTGGCTGGCTTTTATTCATGTCTTTAAGATTATTAAAGGATTTGATAGGTAAGTCATAAAGAATGGGCTCGATTCTCCGCTCCCGCGACTAAGTGCCCACACCGTCATGAACGCCGTTAAGGTTAACGACGGAGCGAAACGGCCCCGATCTCGACCGATTCAGGGCCCGAAAATGGGCTAGGATCGGGGCCGCGAGAAACTCGGGGGGCGGGGGGGGCGGGGTGTGTGTCGCTAAAGCAGCGTCGTCAGCGCGCGCCGGGCATTGGCACTGCATAAAAGTGGTGCTGCGTCATCCGCCACCTAACTGGCGTCACCCGCGCATGCACGGGTTGGCCGGCGCCAACCCGCACATGCGTGGTTGCCGTCCTCCCCGAGGCTGCCCCGCAAGAGGATGTCGGATGGATCTTGCGGGGCGCGGAGGAAAGGAGGTCCTTCTTCAGAGAGGCCGTCCCGCCGATCGGTGGGCACCAATCGCGGGCCAGACCCCTTTTGAGTGCAACCCCGGTGAAAGAACCCCCCTCGCCCCCCCACAGGCCGCCCCTCCCCAGCATTCCCGCGCTGTTCCCGCCGACAGCGACCAGGTGTGGATGGCGCCGGCGGGAAGCCGTCGTGTTGGGCAGGCCGCTCGGCCCATCCGGGCTGGAGAATAGCGGGTGTAGCGGAGAATCGCCATCCCGGGCGATTCTCCGGCCTGCGCCGCGCAGAACTCGACGGGGCCGTTCCCGCCGCTGTGCATCGCGGGAGGGCGTCGGACCGGCATTGCAGGGAAAAATGGCGCGCCAGGCGTTTCTCCAAATCGGCGCAGGAGCGGAGAATCGCACCCAATATGTTTACACTTGTGGAATCCAATTCTGGAGGTTATCAATGCAAGACAGTCATCAACAAAACCAATAGGGATTACAAGAGGAAGTGGTAAGAGTGCAATCTGCATTTCCACAAATAGGTGTTGCAAATATATGCATTTAAGTGGAAACTAGGGAAGCTCAAGGGGAAAAGGAGCAGCAGGATATGCTGGTAGAGTGAGATGAAAACGAGTGGGAAGAAGTTCATGTGGAATATCAATGGTGGCAAAGATCAGGAGAACTGATAGACCCTTTTCTGCCATGTATACCTTATGAGGGGGTGGGCGAGGTGATTTTTATCTGGAGGAGCGTATCGGTTTGTATGTGATTGTGAGAGGAGTTAAATCAGGCAAAAATAGCACCAAGTCTCCAAATTTAGTGTTCAACTGGAACATGTTTGGCCACTTCCGTGCAACCTGTTCCGGAGAGCCTGGTTGCCTGTTAACATATGACATTTGCTCCAGTAGAGCACAATTTCAACACACTTTTAAATTTATCACAGTATCCACTAATTTCTCAGGGCTTTTGAAACTCCCATCAAAAACTAGGTGTGACAGCTGTTTAAATGTCATAGAAATATTGCAATACACACTCACTCCACGCTTTCTTACCTACTTTGGGAACTAATTTGTTCACGGTACTTTTGGAGAAAGTTTACTCCTGCACATCATCTGAATCACATTGGGATGGATGGTGGCTTTGTTGCCTTTGAGTGGACCGTGGATGAGGTGCAAAATGACCAGCACTAGCTGGAGAGAGACAGGTGGACATCAGGGGCGAAATTCTCCCCCAACGGCGCGATGTCCGCCAACTGGCGCCAAAGACGGCGCCAATCAGACGGGCATCGTGCCGGCCCAAAGGTGCGGAATGCTCCGCATCTTTGGCGGCCTAGCCCCAACATTGAGGGGCTAGGCCGACGCCGGAGGGATTTCCGCCCCGCCAGCTGGCGGAAATGGCGTTTGTTGCCTCGCCAGCTGGCACGGAAATGCGGCGCATGCGCGGGAGCGTCAGCGGCCGCTGACAGTTTCCCGGCGCGGGAGCGTCAGCGGCCGCCGACAGTTTCCCGCGCATGCGCAGTGGGGAGAGTCTCTTCCACCTCCGCCATGGTGGAGGCCGTAGCGGAGGCGGAAGGGAAAGAGTGCCCCCACGGCACAGGCCCACCCGCGGATCGGTGGGCCCCGATCGCGGGCCAGGCCACAGTGGGGGCACCCCCCGGGGTCAGATCGCCCCGCACCCCCACCCCGGAGCCCGCCCACGCCGCCTGGTCCCGCCGGTAAATACCAGGTTTGATTTACGCCGGCGGGACAGGCAATTTCTGGGCGGGACTTCGGCCCATCCGGGCCGGAGAATTGAACGGGGGGTCCCGCCAACCAGCGCGGCCCGATTCCCGCCCCCGCCCAATCTCCGGTACCGGAGACTTCGGCGGGGGCGGGGACGGGATTCACGGCGGCCAACGGCCATTCTCCGACCCGGCGGGGGGGTCGGAGAATGACGCCCCAGAAGTGAGGCCAGCAGCAGTAGTTGCCTGCTGTTGCGAACCATTTGTTCTATCACAAAATTTGTTCAAATGCATATCCATCAAATGTCACTGCTGGATACTCTGGCGAATGGGATTCTCTGTTCCCACCTGCAGTGCATCCCCACCTACAGGCTTCCCGACGACGTGGAGGGGCTTCAATGTGAAATATCATTGACAGGCAACTGGAGTAGAGATCTGCCAGCAAACGACGTGCCGCCGAGAAACACGTGGCTGGGGGACCGGAGAATCCAACCCCACATGTCCAGTAGAAATGTCTGAATCAACTTGGATCTCCTCTCCCCCAGTTCCCCACACTCTTCCATCAGCACTATTCTTGCCTGATCACCCTCAGAAGCACTTTACCGAACTGCTGGTGCCTGTTCCTTCCTGTTCGCAACAGTGTCCGCCCGTCACCCAATTAACATTTCCAACTGCATTCAAGTGATAAACTGAAAGGGGCCATGCAGTTGAAGCCTAGATTTAATATCCAGCTTTCATGTGTTTTGTTTCCCCACAGAAGCTGATGACCTACTAATTTACTTCCAACATCTTTTTTTGAAATCCAATATTGAATGTTGATTTATCCAGACAGGCAAATTGCTGGTTTAAATATGCGAACTGCAGAATGATTTGTCGCCTGGAAATAATATTCCAATTTACATCCTGCTGCACACTAGCTGCAAACACAGCTGCACCCTTTGTTCCATTAGCCATTTGCACAGCTCTGAAATAAGACAAAAGACAAACTTTTGACTGGCATCAGGTCCAAAGTGATTTAAAAAGATAGACCTCTCAGACCAGAATGAATAATAACAATGGAGTATCACTGCTGATTTTTAAATTATGTAGCACATAGGGACGTTGCTTTCCTCATTTCATAGTAAAAATTGGTAGGTGGTTGCTAACCGTATCTGCAGGGCGACATTTTTTTAACTGGACGTCCTAGAAATAGAAGGTTTCCAACAAATGACCAAGAAGCAAGAATGTGCACAGCTTTAAAAACAGAAGCAATACTTCAGTATTTCCTCTTGCATCAGTTCTGTAGATGCACATGTTCCATTTTATAGTGGCATCAGTTTGAAGTCCTCAGAGAGTGCAGATATGTCCAACTGAACAATCATGACACCTCAATGTCGACTCAAATCTGATTTAGTCCAACCTTCAAATCAAATTTGCTGTTAAGGGTGGCAGACCTGAAGGAAAATAATGAAGCCAAGAATGGAGGAAGGTTTGACCATCTGTATGGATGCTCAATTGGGTATAGTTTTTTTTAAAGTAAGTCAAAAGCGTATTGCTTTCAACTTTCAGAAATCTCAGTTACACTGATGTGAGGTAAACTTGGGTCATTCTGCCACACCAAAATCTTTGGGCATGTTATTGGTTACATTTGCACAAATTTTGCATGGCAGGTTGGATGGAGCATTGTTTCTGTATAAAAACAGCATAATCTAGCTTGTGCAAATTTTCAAGCAAAAAGTGAGACAAAAACATTCTTGTTCCATAGCTACAGGGCAGGATTCTCTAAAAATGGGGCTATATCCCCACGCCGTCAGGGAAACTGGTGCCAACGACTCCGGCGTCCACGGCCCCCGAAAGGGAGGAATTCTCACCTTTCTAGGGGGCTAGGTTGCCGCCGGGGTCGTCCTCTCAGCTCCAGCTGGCAGGGAATGGTCCGTGCATGCGCGGAACGGCCGGCGTATTACCGCGCATACGCGGGGGTTTACTTCTCCGCGCCGGCCCACGGGCAATATGGCGGAGCCCTACAGGGGCCCGGTGCAGAATAAAGTAGGCCCCCACGGAACCAGCCCACCTGCCGATCGGTAGGCCCCGATCGCGGGCCAGGCCACCGTGTCCCCCAGGACGACCCCCACACACTTACCTTCCAGGTCCCACCGTGTGTGAGGTGAGTAATCCACGCCGACGGGATTGGGCAAAACTCGTCGGCCCGACCGGCTTGGCAGCGATCCCACTGGCGTCTGAAAAATGGCGCCGGAGAATAGGGAAGCTGGCTTCGGGGCACCCCCCCAGGGATTCTCGACCTGGTGCCAGGTCGGAGAATCCCGTCCTGTACCTGTTCCAGGAAATTACTGGTGAAAATATATCAGAGCTCCCTTTGTTTTGTTTGTTGAAGAATGAACATCACAGTAAAATTCAATAAGTGGTCGGGGACAGGGATGGGGGTGGGTGGTACTGCAGCAAAATATATGTTAGTGTCGTGGCTATGTTACTGAACTAGAAACGCCGAGGTCAGCTTTAATTGTCCAGGGACTAAGTTCAAACCCTGACTGTTTACAATTTTTATCTATCAGCAAAAGTAACCATGAAGCTGTCAGATTGTCAATGAGACCCATATCCCACAAAGGAACAATAAAGAAAAGACGAAGAACAATGTCTAATGCTTCAGTGACTTTGACAGACTTGTCCATATCATACTCGGTCCAACCTTCCAATGACATTGAACTTGCTGAAAGTTTCCTTCCAAATTCATTCTGGTCTAAAGTAAGGCCATATGTGGATGTTGTGTAGAGATCACATTTTAGTCAATTTTGAGCCATCCAATAAAACAAATCATATACAGATCTGCTACTAATCCTCACATCCATTCTGTTTCGGTCATTAGATTAGAAGATAGTCTTTATATGCCATAAAAGTTATCGGTATCAGAAAATGGTTTGCTGTGCTGAGGATGAGCAACGTGAATGAATCTGCTCCATTGAATGTATCAATGCAGAATCACACACTGAACATTGCATTAGAACTGTTATTGCAGAAAATGTGGTTTAATGGTGGCTTGCAACAGCATTTACCAAATGTACATAATGATCTTTTAAAATGAAAACTACTGATTCAGTGAGTTAAGTGTTATTGTACTTCAGGCACCAAAGTTACATAAGATAGTGTACTCATTTCCCTAGTCATAATAAACCCCACTTTTACGATTGATCCAATCCCTCATAGCCTGGAAATCTGCCCATATGTCTTTTCAGGCAATGCATCATCCAAGACATCAACTCTCTAAAGTTGCACTGAAATGTGCAGTAGAAGCTAACTTTCATTACTTCATTATAAAAATACTGATCAGAATTTGTAGACATTAAAATTATCAATATATTTAATTTCAACTTAAAACAGATTGAAACTTCAGTCAACTGAATCTGAAAATTAACAAATTCATATTCATGCACATGTAACATAAAAAGCTCTTTCAAAAGGAAATTAGTATTAATTTGAATCGAACAAAATCCTTCTTAACAACTGATTAAATGTATAACCTAAGCTGTTCTCTTTTATTTCCTTAATTTTTCTTATTCGTTCGTAGGATGTGCACGTCGCTGGCTAGGACAGCATTTATTGTCTGTCCCTAATTTCCCTTGAGAAGGTGCTGGTGAGCTGCCTTTAACCACTGCAGGTTATGTAGTGTACATACACCCACAGCGCTGTTCGGGGGGAGTTCAGGATTTTGGGAAAAGAGAGTGAAAGAACAATGATATTATTTCCAAGTCAGGGTGGTATGTGGCTTGGAGGGGAACTTGCTGACATAGAATTTTACAGCACAGAAAGAGGCCCTTTGGCCCATTGTCTCTGCTGGCCATCAAGCACCTATCTATTAAGACCATAAGACATAGGAGCAGAATTAGGCCACTCGGCCCATCGAGTCGGCTGATATTTTTCTCATCCCCATTCTTCTGCCTTCTACCCATAACCCCTGATTCTAATCCCAATTCCATGCCTCTATACAAACGTTTCAAGTGTCCAAGGTGGAGGTGTTCCCATGCATCTGATGCCCTTGGCCTTCTAGGTGGTAGTGGACGTGGGTTTGGAAGGTGCTACAAAGGAGCTTTGGTGAGTTTTTGCAGTGCATCTTGCAGAGGGTACACACTGCTGCCACTGTACAACAGTGGTAGGGGGAGTGAATGTTTACAGTGGTGGAGGATGCTTTGTCCTGGATAGTAATAACAATAATCTTTATTGTCACAAGGAGACTTACATTGCAATGAAGTTACTGTGAAAATCCCCTAGTCGCCACATTCCAGCGCCTGTTCGGGTACACTGAGTGAGAATTCAGAATGCCCAAATTACCTAACAAGCACGTCTTTCGCCACTAGTAGGAGGAAATTCATGCAGACACGGGGAGAACATGCAGACTCCGCACAGACAGTGACCCAACCGGGATTTGAACCGGGACCCTGGCGCTGTGAAGCCACAGTGCTACCCACTGTGCTACCGTGCTGCCCAGTGATAGTGTCAAGCTTCTTGAGTGTTGTTGGAGCTGTACTCATCCAGACAAGCTGGGAGTATTCCATCACACTCCTGACTTGCAGCACAAAAGAAGGCCATTCAGCCCATCGTATCTGCGTCATAAATGAGCAATTTACTTTGAGCCATTCTCCTGTCTTCTCCTCGTAACCATGCATATTCTTTGGAAAGATTGAACAGGCTGTATTGAAGGAAGGTTGAGGCAGAATATTGTCACTCAGAGGCTTTTGCGAATCAGGAACTCACTGCCTGATAAGGTAGTAAAGACAATAGAGTCATAGGCCTTTCCTTGGATTGCCACCTTGTCGTGGTGGAGAGACTTGAATGTTCCAGTGAACCCAAGAGCAATGCCATCGGGAGTCTTAAGCTCCTGCCAGGGCCACCCATGACAGTAAGGTCAGAGGGGAGGGACCAGACAAAGCGCAATCGAAAACAATTCCTCAACGACACATCAGACGGAAGATATTCATATGGTATATTACAAATGATGGTTGCTGAAGGCTGCAGCAGTAGGGTGATCTCCAGTTGTCAAGCTTCCCTTGTGTCATAGTCACCACCGTTGTATTATATTGTATATACTGCACTGCATACGAGGGTATTACGGTAAGGCCCCTGTACTACAGGTACTGGGGTAGATTTCTGCCTGCTGGCTCCGCCCAGTAGGCGGAGTATAAATGTCTGTGCTCTCCGAACTGCAGCCATTTCGGCAGCAGCTGTGGGAGGCCACACATCTCTGTGTAATAAAGCCTCGATTACTCTCTACTCTCGTCTCATCGTAATTGATAGTGCATCAATTTATTACGCAGAGATTTTACAAAGGTGGATCTCCGCAACAAGCCGGATCGCCTGCAGCTGCATCCTCAAGCAGACAACGCCAAAAAGGACTTCGCACATTGGCTGGCTTTCTTTGAAGCATACATCGGATCTGCGACAGACCCAATCCCAGAAGCACAGAAGCTCCAAATTCTGTACACGCGGCTGAGCTCCGATGTCTTTCCCCTCATCCAGGACGCGCCTACCTATGCAGAGGCCATGGCACTACTGAAGGAGAACTACGCTCAGCAGATCAACAAGATCTACGCCAGGCACCTCTTGTCCATGCAACACCAACTTCCCGGTGAGTCTGTGGAAGATTTCTGGCGTGCCCTGGTGAGAGACTGTGATTGCCAGGCCGTTTTGGCCACTGAACATTCTAACCTGCTAATGAGAGACGCATTCATTACAGGCATAGGGTTGGGCTACATCCGCCAGCGCCTCTTAGAAGGGGCTATGCTTGACCTTGCGGCGACCAAAAAACTAGCGCTCTCAGTCGCCTCACACAACGTACAGGCTTATGCCCCTGACCGCACGGCCCACCCCTCCCGGGCATCGTGGACCCGCCAGCGGCCACCCCATCGTGGACCCCATCAGCGACCGCCCCCAGCCAACCGCACACCTGCGCCGCGCGGCAGCCAACCAACCCCGGGGGACCCAAGTGCAACTTCTGCGGACAGCCAAAACACCCACGGCAACACTGCCCAGCGCGGAGCGCGCTCTGCAAGGCCTGAGGCAAGAAAGGACATTTCGCTGCAGTGTGCCAGGCCCGCTCAATCGCCGCTATTGTCCCTGCAATCTCCGCATGCGGCCAGTGGGCGCCGCCATCTTCCTCGCCTCAGACCACGTGCGGCCCTTGGGCGCCGCCATCTTGCTCCCCTGACAACACATGCGGCCCGTGGGCGCCGCCATCTTGCTTGCCTCACAACCAATGGGCGGAGCCATCTTGCCTGCCCCAAGACACGTACAGCCCGAGGGCGCCGCCATCTTGCCTGCCTCAGGATACGTGCGGCCCGTGGGCGCCGCCAACTTCCCCGCCTCAGGACCCCTGCCCGTCGGGCACCTCATCGGGCCGCTCATCACTTGCAACCGCCGACTACCAGCCGCGTCTCGCCTCCGTCACGATCAACCAGTCCCGACCGCAAAACCTCGCGACCGCGCCGACAAAGGTGAAGGTCGCGGGCATGAGATATCCTGCCTACTGGACTCTGGGAGAACTGAGAGCTTCATCCACCCCGATACGGTAAGGCGCTGCTCCCTCGCGGTACACCCCATTAACCAAAGAATCTCCCTGGCCTCCGGATCCCACTCCATGGCAATCCGGGGGTACTGCATCGCCACCCTCACCATCCAGGGCGTAGAGTTCAGCGGCTTCCGGCTCTACGTCCTCCCCAACCTCTGCGCTGCCCTGTTACTCGGCATGGACGTCCAGTGCAACCTCCAGAATATAACCCTGAAATGTGGCGGGCCCCGACCACCCCTTACTGCGCCTCAAGACACTTTAGGTCGACCCACCTTCCCTGTTTGCAAACCTCACCCCAGATTGCGAACCCGTCGCCACCAGGAGCAGAAAGTACAGCACCCAGGACAAGACCTTCATCAGGCCTGAGGTCCTGCGGCTGCTGCTGGAAGATATCATCGAGACCAGCAACAGCCCCTGGAGAGCCCAAGTGGTAGTGGTGAAAACGGGGGAGAAAAACAGGATGGTCGTTGACTACAGTCAGATCATCAATTGGTACACGCAGCTCGACGTGCACCCCCTCCCACGCATATCCGATATGGTCAATCAGATTGCACAGTACCGGGTCTTCTCGACAGTGGACCTGAAATCTGCCTACCACCAGCTCCCCATTCGCAAGGCGGATCGCCCGTACACCGCTGACAGCCGCCTTTGCCATTTCCTTAGGGTTCCCTTCGGCATCATTAATGGGGTCTCGGTCTTCCAACGAGAGATGGACCGAATGGTTGACCGGTACGGACTGCGGACCACTTTCCCGTACCTGGATAACGTCACCATCTGCGGCCACGACCAGCAGGACCACGACGCTAACCTTTCCAAATTTCTCCACACCGCCAAACTCCTCAACCTAACCTACAACAAGGAGAAGTGTGTGTTCAGCACGAACCGATTAGCCATCCTCGGCTATTGGTTCAGAACGGAGTTTTATGGCCCGACCCTGATCGCATGTGCCCCCTCATGGACCTCCCCCTTACCCACTGCCCCAAGCCCCTCAAACGATGCCTGGGGTTCTTTTCGTACTACGCCCAGTGAGTCCCTAACTATGCGGACAAGGCTCGCCCACTCATCCACTCCACCAGTTTCCCACTGGCTCACCAGACCTTCAACCGTATCAAGGCCGACATCGCCACGGCTGCGATGTACGTAGTCGACGAGACGCTCCCCTTCCAAGATGCAATCAGACATCGCTCTGGCCGCCACCCTCAACCAGGCAGGCAGGCTCGTGGCATTCCTTTTCCGCACCTTCCATGCCTCCGAAATTCGGCACTCCTCCGTCAAAAAGGAGGCCCAAGCTATCGTTGAAGCTGTGCGGCACTGGAGGCATTACCTGGTCGGCAGGAAATTCACGCTCCTCACAGACCAACGGTCGGTTGCCTTCCTGTTTAACAGCGGGGTAAGATCAGAAATGATAAGATCTTGCGGTGGAGGATCGAGCTCTCCACCTTTAATTACGAGATTTTATATCGCCCCAGTAAGCTCAACGAGCCCCCCGATGCCCTGTCCCTAGGTACATGTGCCAGCGCACAAGTGGACCGACTCCGGACCCTGCACGACAATCTCTGTCACCCAGGGGGTCACCCGCTTTTATCACTTCATTAAGGCCTGCAATCTGCCCTACTCCATCGAGGAAGTCAGGTCTGTCACCAGAGACTGCCAGGTCTGCCGGAGTGTAAACCGCACTTCTACCGGCCAGACGGTGCGCGCCTGGTGAAGGCCCCCCGCCCCTTTGAACTCCTCAGCGTGGACTTCAAAGGGCCCCTCCCCTCCACCGACCGCAACACGTATTTTCTCAATGTGGTCGACGAATATTCCAGATTCCCCTTCCCCATCCCGTGCCCCGATATCACGTCTGCCACCGTCATCCAAGCCCTCAACACCATCTTCGCTCTGTTCGGTTTCCCCGCCTACGTCCACAGCGACCAGGGATCCTCATTTATGAGCGATGAGCTGTGCCAGAACCTGCTCAACAGAGGCATTGCCTCGAGCAGGATGACCAACTACAATCCCGGGGGAAACGGGCAGTGGAGCGGGAGAATGGGACGGTCTGGAAGGCCGTCCAGCTGGCCCTACGGTCCAGAAATCTCCCGCTGGCAGGAGGTTCTCCCTGATGCACTTCATTCTATTCGGTCACTCCTGTGCACGGCCACTAACGAAACCCCCCATGAACGTCTCTTTGCCTTCCCCAGAAATTCCACCTCCGGGGTTTTGCTCCCAACGTGGCTGGCAGCTCCAGGACCCGTTCTCCTCTGCAAGCATGTGTGGCCCCACAAGGCGGACCCGTTGGTTGAGAGGGTACAGCTACCCTACGCAAACCCGCAGTGCGCCTATGTAGCGTACCCCAACGGCCGCCAAGACACAGTCTCCCTCAGGAACCTGGCACAAGCTGGGTCCCCCCCCCTCTGCCCCGGCACCACCCTCCCTTTCCCCTGCGCACCCCACTCCAGGACAATCCGTCCTCCCCTTGGTCCCACCCGGGGTTGAAGAGGATGTCGACGCGCTCCTGGAGTCACCGACGACCGAGCCGACGTCTGACTCGCCACCAGCACTGCGGCGCTCTCAACGACGGATCAAGGCCCCCGACCGTCTAAATTTGTAACCGTCTCTGAAATTTTAATGACAACCTATATGTAAATCCTTTTCCACCACCCCTACTGGACTCATTTTTAACGGGGTGAATGTGGTAGTCACCAGTGTTGTATTATATTGTATATACTGCACTGCATACAAGGGTATTACGGTAAGGCCCCTGTACTACAGGTACGGGGGGTAGATTCCTGCCTGCTGGCTCCGCCCAGTAGGCGGAGTATAAATGTGTGTGCTCTCCGAACTGCAGCCATTTCGGCAGCAGCTGTAAGAGGGCACACATCTCTGTTTAATAAAGCCTTGATTACTCTCTACTCTCGTCTCGTCGTAATTGACAGTGCATCACCTTGCCACTGGAACTGGACCTACCCTCTGTCAAGGACCGTTGGACTGCCGATGTGCAACGACATACCCACGTTGAAAGATATCCCGCACCAGGCGTCTACGTAGCGGAAACTAGGACACCAATCCCCCCCCACACACACACACACACATATACACACATACAGATAAGCCCAGAGACAGTCGGCGAGAGTTGATGGGTTCAGGACCGTGAGATCTGGAAGTCCCTAGCTTCGGACTGGCATGTAGGTGATGGAGTCGATTCTGTCAATTCGCTGTTAGAAGAGGAACGGGGGAGCATTTCAACAACTTTCTTTGCGACTGAGCAGAGCTCTTCAGGATCCACTCTGCTCACCCCACCTGGAGAAAGGGCTAGAAAAGGTGCTCTCAAAATAGTCTTGTCCATCTCCAACCTGTCTGCTAAACCTCTTCCAGCAGGCTCATCTGCCTGTTAAACTCAATGTCAGAACCTGGAATGTACGAACCCTCATGGATAATGAGCAAAACAATTGATCGGAATGGAGATCTACCCTTGTTGCCATGAATTCAGACACTTGAACGTTAATGTCACTGCCATGTAGAGGACCGAAGAGAAGCCGAAGGGAGCTGAGAGAAGATGGCGGTGGTTACAAGTTCCTCTGGAGAGAAAAACCAGAGGATCAGTTCGGGATGCACAGAACTGGTTTCGCCATCAAGAACAACTCGTCAACCCAGTCAACCAACTCTTGGGAGTGCCCTGTCGGCATTAACGTGGGCCTCATGACTCTACATTTACAACTTGCCAAGAACCAGAAGGCAATGGTCGTGAATGCCTGTGCCCTAACCCTTGATGCCAATGATGAGACCAAAGACTCCACCCTGGAGAAAATACTCTTCAACGTTCCGAAGGAAGATAAGATCATCCTCCTTGGGGTCTTCAACGCCAGGGTTCGTCAGGACTCCCAACCCCGGAAAGACACGAACGGAAAGGGAGGAGTTGGGAATTGCAACTCCAACAGGGTTCTCATGCTCACCATATGTGCAGAACACCAGCTTGTCATCACTAACACTGTCCGGCAAAAAGACTGTTCAAGACATCCACAATCAAAGCAATGGTCGACTCCGTCATCATCCGATTCCGAGACCAAAAGGATCCCTCATCTCCAAAGTGATGACCAGTGTAGATAACCACTGGACAGACCACCAGCTCCTCTATGGACATTAAGCGCCAGCAGAAGGTGAAGAAGCAGCTCAGAAAAAGATCGATATTGAGCAGTTTCAAAAGCCAAACATGCTAGTGAATATCTAACGTTGTCTTCTCCAAAATCTGCAAAGTGTCCAAGAGTGGAGGAAAACTGGAAAGAACTGAAGTCAGCCATAATCTCAAGCTGTGAAGAAACCATTGGCTACAGGACCAGGAAATACTAAGACTGGTTTGACGAGAATTACCCCACCATCCAAGATCTCATTGACAAGAAAGGAAAGCTCTCCACACCTGGCAAAACAACATAACCAGCAAGGAAAAGAGGAGAGCTCATCAATTAGCCAAAGCCAAGGTACAAAGAAGAACAAGGGAAATCAAAAAGCAATGGTGGACTGACAAAGCTAAGGAGCTGCAGCTCCTTGCTGACGAGCATGACATCCGGGGCTTCTTCAGTGCCACCAAGGAAATATATGGATCCAACACCATGACTCGGTACTTGTTTAAAACCTCTTGCAAGCCTAACTTTCCCAGTTCTGACAAGCGTTTATTTTTCTGAAACATTAGTTCTGCTTCTCTCATCACAGATGTTGCCTGACCTGTTGAGTATTTCCAGCATTTTCTGTTTCTATTCCGATTTTCAACGTCCATGGTATTTCCATTCTTTGTTTCTTTCAATCCAGCAGATTTGCATTTCTGGTCAATCATTAGTCTACAACAATAGGAATGGATATCAATCCATAGGCAAACATAAGTTTTACAAAGATATTTGGATCATATTGTGATGTACAGATGAATAGCCGCACACAATGATTTGAGCCACACAGACTGAGACCAACACAATCTTTTTCCTGAGTGATTCTTTCAACAGAAAGGCTGATTTGTCTTACAATGCAGTGGCATGTTGAGGAATTGTATTGATGTAGTTTATATTATAGCGACACTATAACCATGAGATAGTCAGTCATTCATCTCTTTAAAAAAAGTATTTACATCATTTAATGCACTATATCCTTATCACTAGTGGATATACTTATCACAGCACAATAAAATCCAGAACAAAAAAAATATTCAGTCCATCATGTTAATTCCCTTTGCCAAATTCCCATGAAAAAAAATCAAGCAGCCCTGTCCTTACAACTCTCAATCACACTTCTCAACAGCTTATTTCTAACGGTGGTCATTGACTGTGAATCAGCAACAAGCTCCAGAAGTTTATTCTGCAGAAGGTGCAAAGTTATTTATAACCTCTAATGTTTTCAAATTTGTATTTCTGTCTTCTAGTCTTACGCCCAAATTGACCACAAATTAATGATTAATGTGCTTCTCACAGGTGAAGGGATGCAAGAAAATGGGGGCTGCATAAAGAACAAAGAACAAAGAAATGTACAGCACAGGAACAGGCCCTTCGGCCCTCCAAACCCGTGCTGACCATACTGCCCGACTAAACTACAATCTTCTTCACTTCCTGGGTCCGTATCCTTCTATTCCCATCCTATTCATATATTTGTCAAGATGCCCCTTAAATGTCCCTATCGTCCCTGCTTCCACTACCTCCTCCGGTAGCGAGTTCCAGGCACCCACTACCCTCTGCGTAAAAAACTTGCCTCGTACATCTACTCTAAACCTTGCCCCTCTCACCTTAAACCTATGCCCCCTAGTAATTGACCCCTCTACCCTGGGGAAAAGCCTCTGACTATCCACTCTGTCTATGCCCCTCATAATTTTGTATACCTCTATCAGGTCGCCCCTCAACCTCCTTCGTTCCAGTGAGAACAAACCGAGTTTATTCAATCGCTCCTCATAGCTTATGCCCTCCATACCAGGCAACATTCTGGTAAATCTCTTCTGCACCCTCTCTCAAGCCTCCACATTCTTCTGGTAGTGTGGCGACCAGAATTGAACACTATACTCCAAGTGTGGCCTAACTAAGGTTCTATACAGCTGCAACATGACTTGCCAATTCTTATACTCAATGCCCCGGCCAATGAAGGCAAGCATGCCGTATGCCTTCTTGACTACCTTCTCCACCTGTGTTGCCCCTTTCAATGACCTGTGGACCTGTACTCCTAGATCTCTTTGACTTTCAATACTCTTGAGGGTTTACCATTCACTGTATATTCCCTACCTGCATTAGCCCTTCCAAAATGCATTACCTCACATTTGTCCGGATTAAACTCCATCTGCCATCTCTCCGCCCAAGTCTCCAGACAATCTAAATCCTGCTGTATCCTCAGACAGTCCTCATCGCTATCCGCAATTCCACCAACCTTTGTGTCGTCTGCACACTTACTAATCAGACCAGTTACATTTTCCTCCAAATCATTTATATATACTACAAAGAGCAAAGGTCCCAACACTGATCCCTGTGGAACACCACTGGTCACAGCCCTCCAATTAGAAAAGCATCCCTCCATTGCTACCCTCTGCCTTCTATGGCCTAGCCAGTTCTGTATCCACCTTGCCAGTTCACCCCTGATCCCGTGTGACTTCACCTTTTGTACTAGTCTACCATGAGGGACCTTGTCAAAGGCCTTACTGAAGTCCATATAGACAACATCTACTGCCCTACCTGCATCAATCATCTTAGTGACCTCCTCGAAAAACTCTATCAAGTTAGTGAGACACGACCTCCCCTTCACAAAACCGTGCTGCCTCTCACTAATACGTCCATTTGCTTCCAAATGGGAGTAGATCCTGTCTCGAAGAATTCTCTCCAGTAATTTCCCTACCACTGAAGTAAGGCTCACCGGCCTGTAGTTCCCGGGATTATCCTTGCTACCCTTCTTAAACAGAGGAACAACATTGGCTATTCTCCAGTCCTCCGGGACATCCCCTGAAGACAGCGAGGATCCAAAGATTTCTGTCAAGGCCTCAGCAATTTCCTCTCCAGCCTCCTTCAGTATTCTGGGGTAGATCCCATCAGGCCCTGGGGACTTATCTACCTTAATATTTTTTAAGACACCCAACACCTCGTCTTTTTGGATCACAATGTGACCCAGGCTATCTACACCCCCTTCTCCAGACTCAACATCTACCAATTCCTTCTCTTTGGTGAATACTGATGCAAAGTATTCATTTAGTGCCTTGCCCATTTCCTCTGGCTCCGCACATAGATTCCCTTGCCTATCCTTCAGTGGGCCAACCCTTTCCCTGGCTACCCTCTTGCTTTTTATGTACGTGTAAAAAGCCTTGGGATTTTCCTTAACCCTATTTGCCAATGACTTTTCATGACCCCCTCTAGCCCTCCTGACTCCTTGCTTAAGTTCCTTCCTACTTTCCTTATATGCCACACAGGCTTCGTCTGTTCCCAGCCTTTTAGCCCTGACAAATGCCTCCTTTTTCTTTTTGACGAGGCCTACAATATCACTCGTCATCCAAGGTTCCCGAAAATTGCCGTATTTATCTTTCTTCCTCACAGGAACATGCCTGTCCTGTATTCCTTTCAACTGACACTTGAAAGCCTCCCACATGTCAGATGTTGATTTGCCCTCAAACATCCGCCCCCAATCTATGTTCTTCAGTTCTCGCCTAATATTGTTATAATTAGCCTTCCCCCAATTTAGCACATTCATCCTCGGACCACTCTTATCCTTGTCCACCAGTACTTTAAAACTTACTGAATTGTGGTCACTGTTACCAAAATGCTCCCCTACTGAAACATCTACCACCTGGCCGGGCTCATTCCCCAATACCAGGTCCAGTACCGCCCCTTCCCTAGTTGGACTGTTTACATATTGTTTTAAGAAGCCCTCCTGGATGCTCCTTACAAACTCCGCCCCGTCTAAGCCCCTGGCACTAAGTGAGTCCCAGTCAATATTGGGGAAGTTGAAGTCTCCCATCACCACAACCCTGTTGTTTTTACTCTTTTCCAAAATCTGTCTACCTATCTGCTCCTCTATCTCCCGCTGGCTGTTGGGAGGCCTGTAGTATACCCCCAACATTGTGACTGCACCCTTCTTATTCCTGATCTCTACCCATATAGCCTCACTGCCCTCTGAGGTGTCCTCTCGCAGTATAGCTGTGATATTCTCCCGAACAAGTAGCGCAACTCCGCCTCCCCTTTTACATCCCCCTCTATCCCGCCTGAAACATCTAAATCCTGGAACGTTTAGCTGCCAATCCTGCCCTTCCCTCAACCAGGTCTCTGTAATGGCAACAACATCATAGTTCCAAGTAGTAATCCAAGCTCTAAGTTCATCTGCCTTACCCGTAATGCTCCTTGCATTAAAACATATGCACTTCAGGCCACCAGACCCGCTGTGTTCAGCAACTTCTCCCCGTCTGCTCTGCCTCAGAGCCACACTGTCCCTATTCCCTAGTTCTCCCTCAATGCTCTCACCTTCTGACCTATTGCTCCCGTGCCCACCCCCCTGCCATACTAGTTTAAACCCTCCCGTGTGACACTAGCAAACCTCGCGGCCAGGATATTTATGTCTCTCCGGTTTAGATGCAACCCGTCCATCTTACACAGGTCACACATAACCATGAAGTGTTACAGTATTTTATTCCCTATCTCAGTGGGAAATACAATATAGTACCTGAAAACAATCTAGAAATAAAGCTGGTTACTTGGGAAAAAAACAAATTGATCAGGCAAAAATTACATAAAAATAGGATTAGGAAGAGTTGGTCTGAAAACTTTCAGGAGTTTTGTTTAACTCCTGCAATTCACATTTCACCTTTGTTAAACAGAAAGGTTAAATTACCATTTGCATATGAGTACATTATGCCGTGATATCATAACACTATACCATACAATACTTTTCTTCCATACTGAGCTTTGACAAAGAGTCATTGGACTCAAAATGTTACCTCTTTTCTCTCCCTACAGATGCTGCCAGACCTGCTGAGATTTTCCAGCATTTTCTCTTTCGTTTCAGATTCCAGCATCCGCAGTAATTTGCTTTTATTATTTTAATACTTTTCTTCTAATACGCAATAGCCTTTTTATTACCTTTATCATAAGCTGATTAGTTTCATCTAAGTTTATTTAAATATAAGCTATCCTTAAATATGGTGTGGGGATAAGCGCATGGAGTGCTGATTGCTGTATTACGAATAACAACACATTGCTACCATCTTATTCCCACACTGACTCATCTCACACACACGGGAAATCTCAGTGATTCAAAGAATCATGGAGTCATACAGTACAGAAGAGGCCCTTCGACCCATCAGATCTGCACTGACAAAACTACATTAAATCTACACAATTCCCACTTTGCAGCACTTGGCCCATAGCCTTGAATGTTATACCATTTCAAATGCTCATCCACGTACTTTATAAACGTTGTGAGGATTTCCGCCTCTGCTACCTTTCCAGGCAGTGCATTCCAGATTGCATCCACCCTCTGGATGAAAAAATCTTTCCTCAAATCCCCATTAAACCTCCTGCCCCTCACGTTAAAATTATGCCCCCTCATTATTGACCCTTCAACTAAGGGGAACAGCTGCTTCCTATCCACCCTGTCCATACCACTCATAATCATATACACCTCCATTAGCACCCCTGCGCCCAGCCTCTTAAAAAAAACAACCCAAACCGCTCAAATGCTTGATTCCAGGCAACACCCTGATGAATCTCCTCTGCACTCTCTCCAGTGAAATCACATCCTTCCGACAGGGAGTCCACCAGAACTACACACAATACTCCTGATGCATTGAAAATCCAGGAGTCTGTCCCTATAAACAAACCAGAAATTTAACTGGATAGACCAGCTAAATACTGTGGATACAAAATCAGATCACAAGCTGGAAATTCTAGGGTAACTCCCCTCCTAACTCCCAGAAACCCATCTACCATCCACAAGGCACCAGTCAGGAGCGTGTTGGAATTCTCTCCACTTGTCTAGATGAATGCAGCTCCAACTAGCTGGACATCTCTAACACAAAGCAGCCTACTTAACCGGCACCCCATGCTGCCCCCTTACAATGCAGTGGCATGTTGAGGAATTGTATTGACGTAGTTTATATCACAGCGACACTATAACCATGAGATAGTCAGTCATTCATCTCTTTAAAAAAAATTTACATCTTTGCAGTGCAGTACACATTATACGACAATACTATAAAGCAGGTGAGAGGCTACTTCAGTTGAATCTGTCATAACTGAGATTGATAGGATTTTGTTGGGCAACAAATAGAATCAAGGTAAAAAAACAGCTCAGCCTTGACCTAAAAGAGTTATGGAAGAGACACCAGGCCTGAATATGCACTCCAGTTCATATCTTACAATGTTCATAAAAACTTATAACTGGAGTTATTTTGCTTTGACTAACAGTGCATTATTCGATAAAGTAGCAATGCCAATACACACTCTTTATTCATTTTCTTAAGATGAAATAACTTTAGGTTGAGATAATAGAAAAAAAATGTAAAACACAAGATATGAATAGGAAATTATACAAATTCACAATAAGTCATGGAAACACATGGAAAGAATGGGCATATGAAGTAGGAGGGGTGGGAGGGAGATGGTGACATAGTGATAATGTTACTGGACCGGTAATCCAGAGGCGCTCACTAATGCTGTGGGGGCATGAGGTCAAATTCCACCATGAAATTTGGTGGAATGTAAATTCAGTTAATAAATCTGGAATTGAAAGCTAGTCTCAGTCATGGTGACCAAGAGCCCATCACTGGTCATTGTTAAAATCCATCTGGCTTGTCACTCAATCTGTCTATATCACTTTACAACTTTTTCCTGTTCCCGTAGGTTACGTTCCTCCCTAGCTTTGTATTGTCAACAAGTTTTGATACATTACTTCTGTCTTTTGGTCTAAATCATTCGTTAAGATTGTAAATAGCTGAAGCCCCAGTACTGGGGCGACATTCTCCGACCCCCCGCCATGTCAGAGAATCGCCGGGGGCTGGCGTGAATCCCGCCCCGGCCGGTTGCCGAAGTCTCCGGCACCGGATATTCGGCGGGGGCGGGAATCGCGCCACGCCGGTTGGCGGGCCCCCCGCTCGATTCTCCGGCCCGGATGGGCCGAAGTCCCGCCGTTAAATTGCCTGTCCCGCCGGCGTAAATTAAATCACCTACCTTACCGGCGGGACAAGGCGGCGTGGGCGGGCTCCGGGGTCCTGGGGGGGGCGCGGGGCGATCTGACCCCGGGGGGTGCCCCCACGGTGGCCTGGCCCGCGATCGGGGCCCACCAATCCGCGGGCAGGCCTGTGCCGTGGGGGCACTCTTTCCCTTCCGCCTCCGTCACGGTCTCCACCATGGCGGAGGCAGAAGAGACTCCCTCCACTGCGCATGCGTGGGAAGCTGTCAGCGGCCGCTGACGCTCCCGCGCATGCGCCGCCCCGACATGTCATTTCCGCGCCAGCTGGCGGGGCAACAAAGGCCGTTTCCGCCAGCTGGCGGGGCGGAAATTCCTCCGGCGTCGGCCTAGCTCCTCAATGTTGGGGCTCGGCCCCCAAAGATGCGGAGCATTCCGCACCTTTGGGGCGGCACGATGCCCGTCTGATTGGCGCCATTTTGGGCGCCAGTCGGCAGACATTGCGACGTTTCTGGAGAATTTCGCCCCTGATCCCTGAAACACTCTATTAGTTATTCTGCCAACTTTAAAATACACTGGCTGGGATTCTCCCATCCCGCGGCAAAATGTCCACGCCGTCGTGTTACAACGGCGTGAACGGGTACCGCTGCCAGGAGTAATTCTGGCCCCCGTCTTGTGGGTAGCACGGTAGCACTGTGGATAGCACAATTGCTTCACAGCTCCAGGGTCCCAGGTTCGATTCCGGCTTGGGTCACTGTCTGTGCGGAGTCTGAACATCCTCCCCGTGTGTGCGTAGGTTTCCTCCGGGTGCTCCGGTTTCCTCCCACAGTCCAAAGATGTGCAGGTTAGGTGGATTGGCCATGATAAATTGCCCTTGGTGTGCAAAATTGCCCTTAGTGTTGGGTGGGGTTACTGGGTTATGGGGATAGGGTGGAGGTGCTGACCTTGGGTAGGGTGCTCTTTCTATGAGCCGGTGCAGACTCGATGGGCCGAATGGCCTCCTTCTGCACTGTAAATTCTATGATAATCTAAGGAGCGCATGCGCAGTGACCTCCTTCAACGCAACATGGCACAGGAGTACAGGGGCCGGCGCGTCACAAAAGAGGCCGGGGGACAGAGAGGCCTGCCTGCCGATTGGTGGGCCCCGATCGCGGGCCAGGCCGCACCGGAGGCCGCCACCTGACCCTGGCACGCAGAGTTACCGCTGACTGCGAGCAGGTGTGGACGGCGCCAGCGGGACTCAGCGTTTTAACTACAGCCGCTCGGCCCATCCGGTATGGAGAATCGGCAGGCCGGCCGCGTAGAGCGGCCCATGACCGGCGCCGTGTCAACCACGCTGTTGCCATTGCCGCCGATTCTCCGCTCTGAGGAGAATCGTTTGCCGACGTCGGGGGGGGGAGGGGGGGGGGCGGTCGTGGGGATCCTCCGGCCCGGCCCCTGGCTGAGAGAATCCCACCCCTTATTTATCCCTACTCTTTGATTCTTATCTGTTAAACAATAATATATTACTCTCTCTTCATGACCCCATCTTGTTTATCAGCATTTTGGGTGACAACATATTAGATACTTTTTGGAAATCAAAGTGTACTACATCGTCTGGTTCCCCTATATCTATCCTCCTCGTTACATGCTCAAAAACTCTGTAATAAATTTATCAAACACTATTTCCCTTTTGCAAAACCTTGTTGACTTTCTTTGATCGTAGTATGATTTTTTAATTGCATTGTTCAGACTTTACTAATAGTAGATTCCAGCATTTTTCCAATGACTAATGTTTGGTTGACTGGCTTTAGTTCCCTGCTTTCTCTCTTGCTCTATCTTTTTCGTGTTACGTTTGTTAGCTTCCATTCTGCTGGGACCATTACAGAATCAAGGGAATTTTGGAAAATCATAGCCAGCAAATTCATTATCTCTGCAGCTATCTTTCTGAGAACTGTAGGATTTGGGCCATGAGGTCCTGGGGGTTTGTCATATTTTAGTACCTTGAGTTTCTCCATGGGGGGCACGGTAGTGCAGTGGTTAGCACTGTTGCTTCACAGTGCAGGGACCTGGGTTCAATTCCCGGCTTGGGTCACTATCTATGCGGAGTCTGCACATCCTCCCTGTGTCTGCGTGGGTTTCTTTGAGGTGCTCCGGTTTCATCCCACAAGTCCCAAAAGACGTACTGTTAGGTAATTTGGACATTGAATTCTCCCTCCATGTACCTGAACAGGCGCCGGAATATGGTGACTAGGGGCTTTTCATAGTAACTTTATTGCAGTATTAATGTAAGAAGTCTTACAACACCAGGATAGAGTCCAACAGGTTTGTTTGGAGTCACTAGCTTTCGGAGCACTGCTCCTTCATCAGGCACTCACCTGATGAAGGAGCAGTGCTCCGAAAGCTAGTGAATCCAAACAAACCTGTTGGACTTTATCCTGGTGTTGTAAGACTTCTTACTGAGCCCACCCCAGTCCAACGCCGGCATCTCCCTCTGAGTGTTAATGTAAGCCTACTTGTGACAATAAAGATTATTATTAATAAGTCCGGAATTGAACTCTGGTTCCTGGTGCTGTGAGGCAGCAGTGCTAACCACTGTGCCACCGTGTCACCCCATCTCCATCTGCAGTCATGGGCTTGAATTTTTCGATGATGAAACCTTTCAAAGATTATTTTTAGTTCTGATGAAGGATCTCCAGCCAAAGAATTAACCTATCAATTCTCTTTTCAGATGTTGCAAACATGGGGAGCGATCCTCCGGTGATGCTGCGCCTGAAAAGCAGCTTGCCACGGTGCAGCATGACCGGTGAAAGCCAGGAGACCCCACTCCCAGGATGCAACCGACTCGCAACATCTCGCGAGACGTTGCAAGGAGAATCCCACCCACAATGGGCGGAATCAGGTTTTGGCAAATCTGCATATTAGAGCGAGACAGTAAGCCTAATGTGCAGATTCCCAAGGTACCTGAGGCTTTGAGATTCAATCCCTTCACCTCGGGGACCCCGGGCGAGCGCCGTTTGCTACTTGTCTCTACAAACGGGGATCAGACGGAACGGCACTCGCAGGGGTCTCCAATGGGATCGAAAGCCTCCAGCTGGGTGTTGCGCTGGCACTGCTGGTGTAACCTGGATACCCTGGCAGTGCCAGCCTGGCAGTGCCAAGGTGGCACTGCAGCTAGCAGGGGCACTGCCAGGATGCCAGATTGGCACTGTCAAGGAGCCAAGCTGGCATTTTTTGCGTGCGTGCGATTGAGCCGTGGTTGCCCACCGTGGGTGTTGCAGGGATGCAGGAGGGGAGGGCGGGGGTGGGGTGGAAGTCGTTTTCTCCCCTCAATGTTGCGTTCGGGCTGGGGGTGGTGAAGTTTTTTTTTTTTCGTGGGCCTCGGAGATCGGGATGCCATTTAAGTCCCTTATTCAACGTGTGTAGCATTGAATAGCCATGCGTTTCTCGGCACTGCCAGGAAACACGTGGCTAAACGTGCTCGTTTGGGGACTTTATTCCCTTTTGGGAAAATTGCACCCATATTTGCAACATTTTTAAGTTCAAGTGAAAATAAAATATAATAATTGGATTGTTTTTTTGTTTAAAAGATACACTGATCTATTAAGTGTTTATTTTGTAGCGATATTCTGCCTCTTCTCTGCAAACTGCCATGAGCAGAGATCCACATCTGTTGCATGACCCTTTTCATCGGATCAAATCAACCATCTTTCATAACTTAATCCTCAGTTTGTGAAAAACTGAAAAAAAGATACACTTAGACACTGGGCAAGCATTGTGAAAGGGCAAGACGATTTGTGCACCCTTTGGGCTTTGCTATAATACAGTAGAATATGCCCATGTTGTGCTTTGTTATTCATGGACAGGACAGCTATGTTAATGACATGATATCGGGGGAAAATGTTGATCTATTGATATTGATGAATGAAGAGAAAGCACTATGTTAAACAGAAAATGACTCCAGCGATGTGAGGTGCACTTGGCAGACGTCACAAAGGCCTCTGAACAAAGCTCATTGTGATGTTCGTCTGCATGTTCTACAGACTCTAAAACCGATCGAGCTCCCTTTCTATCCATGTCAAAGTGTAGCACCATCGATCACACACGAGGCGAGACGTAAAGAACTTCAATCGAGGCTTTATTGAGCAGACTTGTTCAGACTTGTTCCCCAGCAGCTCAGTCACAGAATGCAGCTGCGGGGAGTAAAACGGGTACTTAAACCCCGCCTATCTGGGTGGAGCCCAGTAGGCGGCAGATCCAATCGTGACCTAGCATCTGTCCTCCAATAGCTCCTCGGCATTCATGGTGTACCGTATTACCCCAATACATACCACCACACAAAGTTCACTGATTTGTATATGTAGTTGTGTGAAGCACAGCTCTATTAATTATATCCGTGCAAACTAGTGTGAACTACTTAGCCCTTCCCCACCTGTTTTGGCAGCCGATTAAGACCACAAGAGCCCTCTACTCTTACAGAAACAGATACTTCATTGCATCACTTATTTTCTGCTGTTCGTGCTTCTTTTAGTAGGGTCACCCATTATCAATGGAAGTCAGGGTTTAGGTTTGCGAATGAGGAGCAATACTTTGATACAATGCTTCTACCCAAAAGGCTTAGGGAGGGCCGAATTTCAAACAAATATGTCCTGACAACTTCCAGTTCACTTAGTGTTGAACTGTAAGATCCTTTTGAATATTTGTGCACGTAAGTTAAGATGTTTTTGTGGGAACTTGGAAAACAAATTGGATGCGCCTTGAAGCTTGCAAAGCTAAACTTGATAGTTCTGTTTATGGCTGTGATTTCAGAGGTAGAGTCGGTGCTGTAAAATCTGCGAGTTACCTGGTCAATGCAATAGGTCTGAAGTATTTCTCGCCTGCAGCTTGTTATATTGAGAAAGCAACAATGTTAAATGTATGTCAGCATTTAAATTAGGGGCACGGCTGTTAATAACACAAATACTTTGAGCTATTTTACTTGTCAGTTACTCTTTCTGAATGCTGTGTGGTTCTCTGTGTCTTGTAAAAGAATATTCTCTGTTCTGGGAAAAGAAGGAATCCAAATGAATTTAATTGGCAATTTGAAAGTTACAAGCACAGATGAAAGCATTACAGATGGGTTATAAAAGCTCTTAAAACTTGGAAACAATTAAAATATTGCATCATTTGGAACAACGACAGTACTAACTGATGTCTGATTGTTTATTGCAGTAATTGCACTTTTGTTTGTGCCAACAAGTTACTTCAGTAAAATTGAACTTGAAAATTAAAGGCTACACAAGGTGCTACGAAACAGAAAATGCTGGAAAATCTCAGCAGGTCTGGCAGGATCTGTAGGGAGAGAAAAGAGCTAACGTTTCGAGTCCGATGACTCTTTGTCAAAGCTGGCAGAGTGGAGGACTAAGGGATAAGGAAGGGGTGAGCGGTTATGTGGAAGGGAATTTCATTTTGAAGTGGTTGGGGGCGGGGGGGGGGACACCAGCTTTTACAGAGAGTCATCGGACTTGAAACATTAGCTCTTTTCTCTCCCTACAGATGCTGCCAGACCTGCTGAGATTTTCCAACATTTTCTCTTTCGTTTCAGATTCCAGCATCTGCAGTAATTTGCTTTTATTTTTTACGCAAGATGCACTATAACGGATGCCCTTTGCGCCCAGGCATCAGGATTGCCCAGGATGCTCGGGCAGCAGGATTCACCGCCATTGCTGGCATGCTCCCGGTCTAAGGAGCGATCAGTGAAACGGATGTCTCCCTTCGAGCACCAGTTCAACGGGGAGTGCCCTTCATCATCAATTGGAAGATGTTCCATTCCCTTAACCTCATCACCTCCCTATTTTCTAACTTGGCTGCATGGCCACCGGAACTCCGCTGTCCTGTGCACCTCTCCAGTCCCCCCTCCCCCCTCACTTCAAAATGAAATTCCCTTCCCCATAACCTCCCACCCCTTCCTTCTCCCTTAGTCCTTCACGCCACCATTGTTCTCCCTCAGTCCTTCACATTCCTTCTCCCTCAGTCCTTCACTCACACCATCCCTCTCCCCAGGCCGGTTTAGCTCAGTTGGCTAGACGGCCGGTTTGCGATGCAGAGCAAGGCCAACAGCGTGGGTTCAATTCCCTTGCCAGCTGAGGTTATTTATGAAGGCCCTGCCTTCTTAACCTTGCCCCTCACCTGATGTGTGGTGATCCTCAGGTTAAATCACCCCATCAGTTCTCCCCCTCAAAGGGGAAAGCAGGCCATTATTAACTGGGACAATGGTGACTTTTTTTTTACCTGTCTGTCACTCCACCTTCCGCCTCCCTCAGTTCTTCACTGCACTTTCCCCCTGGCCTTCCACTCCTTCCCACTATCAGAGCTCTCCTTCCCTCTCCGAGGGTCCTACCAGCATCACCACAGGGTACAGGCCCTGGGTAGGCTCTTTTGGTGGGTCTTGTCGCCGGGACAGAGGATGATGAAGACTCACTGTGAGACGAGCTCTGGTGCTCTTCATCACCTGACAAAACTTGTCTCCCGACTTTAGGATCATATTCTATTGTCCACCTGGGTGATCCTTGCATGTGTGCTGGCCAATCCTTCTCATGAACCTATGTATCTTGGGGTGTGGTGGAGGGAGAGGGCATGGGGCTGGTGGGGTTACAGGAGATGGTGAACAGTTAGGACACTCTCATTGGGTAAACTGCTATATAGGGTTGGCTCACACGTCTGGCCCCGTGCTTTGCCCATGGTGCTGAGGGTGACACCATGTGGGACTTTCATGTGACATGGGGGCCAACCCCACTCCATCCTCCAGCACCACTCGCACCCTGCACATCCTCTACACCCAGGCCCAGTTCATCCCTAACACCCATCAGACAGAGGTCAAAGGCAGGTTGCACTGTTGGTGCAAAAGTGTTTAACAGTGAGTACATACATTGTTGTCCCCTAGTCCCTAACTATTGTCTATGTGCTGTACCAGTGTCAGCTCTAGTGTCATCTGTCTTTCTCATCTTACATGCTCTGCTGTTCCTTCTAAGTGTAAATCCAGACAGCACATCAGGAGTGGAGGCAGCCTGCTACATGTCTTGCCCTCTGACCTGTGATGCTTTCTGGTGTCACAGGTGACGAGATACCACTCTCTTCTGCCCGCTGCCCATGAGATGTGTCGGGTGGGGGGGCGGGGGGGGGGGGGGGCTGGATTCGGAAGGGCTGAGGTGTTCCAGCACCTTCACTGCAGGATGCTCCGGCATGGGCCCTATCACATCCTCATGCTCCATGGCCCCTGAGCCATGAACATTGAGACTGGGACATGGCCCTCAGCAAGTGATGCACTCCCTCACTGCCTCGGTCATGTTCCTCTGTGGCTGTGGCATGTCCCTCTCTGACTGACTTAGATCGGTCAGCGCCCGGCCAATGCTCTCAATGCCCTCAGCCATGACCCTTTGTGAATGGGCCAAGCTCTGGAGTGCTGCAGCAATGTCCACGTGGGCCTGGGACATCATGTCTGCCTGTGACTGGACTCCCCTGTTGTGCACTTCAGTTATCGACCGCACAGCTTGCCCACACCTTGGATCTATGGCGCTGCCTTTTTTCTTTTAGTTTGCATTTTTTAAATTAGGGGGCAGTTTAGCGTGACCAATTCGCCTACCCTCCACATCTTTGGGTTGTGGGGTGAGATCAAGCAATCACGGGGAGAATATGCAAACTCCACATGGACAGTGACCCGGAGCCAGGATCGATCCTGGGTCCTCGGTGGCATGAGGTAACAATGTTAACCACTGCGCCACAGTCCTGCCTTGGCTCTGACTTCTTTCCCATTGACTTTCCACTGCGGACGCTACCCATTCAGTGTTGACCTGGGTAACACGCATTGTTGGCAACAGCTCCAGCGCCTAAAGGCGGTTGGACTCCTCCAGCTGTACCTGCAGACGCTGAAAAGTTGCTGACACCCCCTCCTGTAAATTCTGACTCTGTGTTTACATCTGGACTAGTAATGGGAGCATACTTTCTAAAATTGGGACACCTGTCCAGGTGACAGCTGTTTTCTAGGATCGAGCAGCCCTCTGACATCCCTCTCCCTCGGGATTTCCTGCCTCGACCTGATGTATTGTGGCGTTTGCAGCAAAAGGTGACCCAGGAGCCTCTTAACTAAAATGCCCCTCTGAGGTGATAAGCTTTACGATGGTGGAATGTGCAGGTGATAGCAGTGACGAAAAGTCGTTGTTTTCCCTGGAGTGTTTCTCCGGGGTGGCTGGAGGGCAGTGACCCCGGACGGCCCAGTCTTGTCTGATGGTGGTCCTGCGAGACAAAAGACATGGTGAGATCTTGGGAAGGAATGGTCTGTGGAAGAGGGGTGACTCACTTGCTATAGGGACTTCAGCATTGCATTGGGCTCTCACATGTTTAGCGCATGTCAATCTCCATGTCAGCCATTGTCCTTTCCTCGGCCTCGCCCACTAGCTGCATGGTGCACTCCCTTCCGCAGGGGTGTGGAACTGCCAATCAGGAATGCCCCCTCCAGTCTTCTGCCTCTCACGCCTGTTGTGGGCTGCCTAATCCTGAGGGACACAGAAAGGATGCAGTGAGACACTGGGAGACGAGTTATGCGGGGGTTTGGAGCTGATGGCATGTGTGGCCAAAGTGGACAATACATGTGTTGGAGTTGGTGGAGGATAGGTTGTAAGGGAGATGTAGGCTTGTGGAATGTTGTTGACCTCTTGGATATTGAGGGAATGATGTGGGACGGTAGTGATGCAAGGGGTACAGGGGTGGTGACTTACCCGAGCTGCTCTAAGAAGATTATTCATCTATGTACAACATTGCCCTCCAATCCTTCTTGTGAGACTGGCAGCACTGACTGCCTCGACCATTTCCACCCAAGCACTGTTGACTAGGGCAGGCTTGAGCCGATGGCCTACCCTGGGGAAGAGGGTGTCCCTCCTCTCCTCAATAGTGTCCAACAATCTGTCCACATCAGATTCCTAGAATAACGTTGCGGGTCGTCGCTGGGCCATCTTCTTGCCTGGAAGTGGAGTGTGTGGTGAGTGGAGCTCCAACTTGTCAGGCTCTTTCGTCCGAATCCCGGCCCCAGCGAATCAGACGCCAGCAGGATGGGAATTCCTCGCTATTCACTTGGACATAGTGCCGCTCCATTTGCATGTCCTCTATCAGGGAACAAATAGTACCCTCAAAGGGTATGCAAATCGCACACTATTCAACTCCAGCGGCAACACTTGTCTCCCAAATGGAGAATCCAGACCATTATTTTTTGGGAGGCGGTTCAGAGAAGGTTCACTAGGATGATCCCCCATATGGTGAGATTGTCTTATGAGCAAAGATTAAACAGGTTGTAATTTAGAAGAATGGCAGGTGATTAAAAGGCTGGATAGGGTAAATAATGAGTAGATGTTCCCCCTCATAGGACAGTCGGCCAGCCTATTCCTATTTCTTATGATTAGATGGCCTTATGGAAGATCGGGTATGATAGGATCACCTGGATTTCCAGGTAAGTACTTTCGAGCGGAGCAGCAGTTAAAATCAACCACGACTCCATCAAAAGTTATGGCCCACAATGTTTATTGATATTAATTCTGCAAATGATCAGGCATTCCTCCCAAAGTCTTAACTAACTTGATTTTTGCTGAACTATTTCTGTTTTCTCACATTTTTAATATGACATTTAAGGAGATTACAGTGGATGATCCTCAAAGTCATTTGAGGCAATGCTTGCCAGCACTTTGTGTTTCCTATTAGGCTGCAAAGACAGCATGGCAGGTGTAAAAAAAAATCTCTGGAGACCTTTGATGCATTGGAGTCCTATGATCGGTGTTGCTTTTCCTCAGAGCCTAACAGAAGCCTTGAATAAGTACTGGCTTTGATATCTCAATAAAGCATCTGTCTGTCTTTCAATGACATTTTATTGTCATAATTCCATTACTTTAAAAAGCTCTAATTTCCTTCAAAATTATTCAGACTGTAGTGACTTCAATTATTTTACAAGCATGTTTCAAGTGTCATTGTTCACTGTTTAGCTGTGAAATGCTGTCTTTCTGATAGAAAATTAAACCAAGGTTTCATCAGCCTGTTCTGGTATCTGTGACAACTACCATGACACTTTTGAAGAAGCGAAGGGGAGTTCTTCCAGTAACATGGTTAACATTTATCTTTTAGGGGACTTCTGGTGGCGGCTATGAGGGAGGAAGTCGCGTATTTGGTGGCTCTCGCTCCGGTCAGACTTTTAGATCTTTTCCCCTGACTTTTTTGAACTTTTGAGCGCTGGAGGGGAAAACAACAGCACTGTAGTTCTGAATCCATACAGAGTTGTATGGACTTAAGGAGTAGAAGGGAGCGAAAACAGGCGAGAAAGGGGCTGAACAAAGGTGGTGTGGAAGTTCAAGTGGGAGGAAAGATGGCCGACGAACGGATCACGGAATGAATGGTCCAGACAGCACTGGACAACATGCTGAAGGTCAT
The DNA here is from genome assembly GCF_047496885.1 of Scyliorhinus torazame. Classification (NCBI taxonomy): domain Eukaryota; kingdom Metazoa; phylum Chordata; class Chondrichthyes; order Carcharhiniformes; family Scyliorhinidae; genus Scyliorhinus; species Scyliorhinus torazame. The sequence goes on from NC_092709.1 coordinate 322,584,711, forward strand.
GAAGAAGAGCTTTGCAGCACTGAAGCGGGATAATTTGGAACCGCTTCAGAAAGCGGTGGAGCGACTGGACCAAAGGCTGGACGCCCAGAATAAGAAGGTCCAGGCATTGGGGGAGACAGAGGAGGAGTAGGCGGATTTCCAAACGGTAGCGGACGTGGAAATTAGAACGTTGAAGGAACAATAATCGAGGCTGGTGGACAGGCTGGAGGACCTGGAAAATAGGTCTCGCCGGCAGAATCTGAGAATCATTGGGCTCCCGAAAGGGGCCGAGGGAGTGGATGCCACGGCATATGTGGCAGACATGCTGCAGAAGCTGGTGGGGGATGATTTCTTCCCGCGTCCGTTGGAGCTGGACAGGGCACACAGATGCAGGCGAGGCAGCCGCGACAGGGGGTGCCCCCGGGCGATGGTTGTCTGGTTCCATAGGTTCGTGGACAAGGAGCGGGTCCTACAGTGGGCCAAGAACACGAAGAGCTGCTTATGTAACAACAGTGTCCTGCAGGGACTGTTTAGCACAGGGCTAAATAGCTGGCTTTGAAAGCAGACCAAGGCAGGCCAGCAGCACGGTTCAATTCCCGTAACAGCCTCCCTGAACAGGCGCCGGAATGTGGCGAGTAGGGGCTTTTTACAGTAACTTCATTGAAGCCTACTTGTGACAATATCAGGATCTGAGCAAGGAGGTGGCCAGAAGGAGGGCAGCCTACAGACATATTAAAGAGATCCTGTTTAAAAAGAAGGTCAAGTTCAGGCTACTTTTCCGGCGCGGCTTTGGGTCACATACCGGGAACAGCAACATTATTTTGACAACACGGAGGAAGCGATGGACTTCGCTAAGGGGCATGGACTGGTGCCGAACTGAGGACCCATGGACTCAAGTTAGAGTGTTTCAAGGGATGTTTGTATTTGTTTGTGGATTGCCCTTCGTGTTAGCGATGTTGTTCGGCATGTTCTTTTACTTAAAATTTGGGGTGTTCTTGTGTTTGTTTTTGCCTGTTTGAAAGTTTTAAAGTTAAAGCCAAAGTCATAGTTAAAGGTTAAGTTATTGGGTGCTGGGGGTCTGTATGGGTTCTTTTTGCTATTTTTCTGGTAATGTTGGGAGGGGGTTGGGTGGTCGCGCCCACCTCATTACACAGTTTGAATTGCACGATTGTGGGGGCGAGCTTTGTTCTTTGTTTGTTTTCTCTCTGTTTCGGTCCCAGAGCGATTGCTCGAATAGGGCTGTTCTGGGGAAGTGGTGTTGATGGGCGGGGGGGACAATAGGAGGGAGACATGGTAACGCCGGAGTTGAGAGTCACCAGGCTAGCTGCTTTGAGCTAGTCAACGGGAGCGAGGTGGGGGGTGTATACAGCCAGTATATGGCAGGGGTTAGGTTGCAGGGGGTTGTTGCTGGGGAGGGGGGAAGATGATCTGCTGACGAGGGAGGGAACTGAACCAGGTAACAGGGAAGAGGTCGGGGGTGGGAGCTGCCAAGAGGCGGACCAGGGGAGGCTCGGCACATGGGCATCAGTAAATTTACATCAGTAAATTTGCAGATGATGCGAAGATTGGTGAAGTTGTGGATAGTGAGGAGGGCTGTTGTCGGCTGCAAAGAGACATAGATAGGATGCAGAGCTGGGCTGAGAAGTGGCAGATGGAGTAAAACCCTGAAAATTGTGAGGTTGTCCATTTTGGAAGGACAAATATGAATGCGGAATACAGGGTTAACGGTAGAGTTCTTGGCAATGTGGAGGAGCAGAGAGATCTTGGGGTCTATGTTCATACATCTTTGAAAGTTGCCACTCAAGTGGATAGAGCTGTAAAGAAGGCCTATGGTGTGCTAGCGTTCATTAACAGAGGGATTGAATTTAAGAGCCGAGAGGTGATGATGCAGCTGTACAAAACTTTGGTAAGGCCACATTTGGAGTACTGTGTACAGTTCTGGTTGCCTCATTTTAGGAAGGATGTGGAAGCTTTGGAAAAGGTGCAAAGGAGATTTACCAGGATGTTGCCTGGAATGGAGAGTAGGTCTTACGAGGAAAGGTTGAGGGTGCTAGGCCTTTTCTCATTAGAATGGAGAAGGATGAGGGGCGACTTGATAGAGGTTTATAAGATGACCAGGGGAATGGATAGAGTGGACAGTCAGAGACCTTTTCCCCGGGTGGAACAAACCATTGCAAGGGGACATAAATTTAAGGTGAATGGTGGAAGATATAGGGGGGATGTCAGAGGTAGGTTCTTTACCCAGAGAGTAGTGGGGGCATGGAATGCACTGCCTGTGGAAGTAGTTGATTCGGAAACATTAGGGACCTTCAAGCAGCTATTGGATAGGTACATGGATTACGGTAAAATGATATAGTGTAGATTTATTTGTTCTTAAGGGCAGCACGGTAGCATTGTGGACAGCACAATTACTTCACAGCTCCAGGGTCCCAGGTTCGATTCCGGCTTGGGTCACTGTCTGTGTGGAGTCTGCACATCCTCCCCGTGTCTGCGTGGGTTTCCTCCGGGTGCTCCGGTTTCCTCCCACAGTCCAAAGATGTGCAGGTTAGGTGGATTGGCCATGATAAATTGCCCTTAGTGTCCAAAATTGCCCTTGGTGTTGGGTGGAGGTGTTGACTATGGGTAGGGTGCTCTTTCCAAGAGCCGGTGCAGACTCAATGGGCCGAATGGCCTCCTTCGGCACTGTAAATTCAGTGATAATCTATGATTAACCTAGGACAAAGATTCGGCACAACATTGTGGGCCAAAGGGCCTGTTCTGTGCAGTATTTTTCTATGTTCTATGGGCAGAGGGTGGGCCCAAGAAGGGGGATGGCTGATCGGCGCAGGGGGGGCAGGGTGCCTTCCAACCAGGCTGATCACCTGGAATGTTCGAGGGTTAAACGGGCCGGTGAAGAGGTCAACGTGTGTTCGCGCACTTACGGGCTCTGAAGACGGATGTAATGTTGCTGCAGGAGACACATTTGAGAGTGGCGGACCAGATTAGATTACGGAAGGGTTGGGTTAGCCAGGTCTTCCATTTTGGCTTGGCACTAAGACCAGAGGGGTCGCGATCATGATTAACAAACGGGTTCAATTTGAGGCGGACAGCGCAGTTGCGGATGGGGGTGGTAGATTTCTCATGGTCCAGGGTAAGCTTGAGGGGGTGAGGGTGGTCCTAGTGAATGTTTACGCTCCAAACTGGGATGATGTAGATTTCATCAAAAGGCTGCTGGGGAAAATCCCCGACTTGGATTTGCACAAGCTGATTATGGGTGGGGACTTTAATACAGTCCTTGATCCCGACCTGGATCGGTCGTGCTCCTGAACGGGCAGGGTCCCAGCAATGGCAAGGGAACTGAGGGGGTTCATGGAACAAATGGGGGGTAGACTCCTGGAGAATCAGTCGGCCGACGGGGAAGGAGTTCTCGTTCTAGTCACATGTTCACAAGGTTTATTCTCGTATTGACTTCTTTATTATGAGTAGGGACTTTTTGGAGGGGGTGAGGGATACAGAATACTCGGCGATCACAATTCCGGACCATGCTCCACATTGGGCCGACCTGCAGGTCGGCAAAGAAAGTTACCAGCGCCCACAATGAAGGTTAGAGGTGGGATTGTTGGCAGATGAGGGGGGGTGTGAGAGAGTGGGGAAATACATGCAGAACTACCTGCAGATCAACGATACAGGGGAAGTCTCAGCAGCGGTGCTCTGGGAGGCGCTGAAGGCGGTGGTGAGAGGGGAACTGATCTCAATCCGAGCCCATAGGGACAGAACGGACAGGGCGACGATGGACAGACTGGTTCAGGAGATGATACGGACGGATAGGGAATATGCGGAGTCCCCAAGGGCAGAGCTACTTAGGGAATAACGGAGACTGCAGGCGGAGCTGGGGGCGCTATCCAATGGGAAGGCCGTAAAGCAGCTCAGAAAGGCAAGGGGGCGCGGTGTATGAGTATGGGGAGAAAGCCAGCAGAATGCTTGCACAGCAACTTAGGAAGAGGGAGGCGGCCAGGGAAATAGGGACGGTAGTGGACGGGGCAGGGAACTGGGTTGGAGACCCGGCAGGATTGAACAGGGTATTCAGGGACTTTTACTGCAAGCTGTATGCCTCGGAACCCCCCTCGAGGCCGAAGGGGATGAGGCGCTTCTCAGATGGGCTGACCTTCCCAAAGGTGGATAGGGGGGTTGGTAGGGGAGCTGGGGGCCCCGATTAGGGCTGAAGAAGTAATGGGGGTAAAGCCCATTAGTCTGGTAAAGCCCCAGGGCCGGACGGGTATCCAGTGGAGTTCTACAAAAGGTTCTCGGGGATAGTGGGGCCGGTGCTGATTTGGGTGTTTAACGAGGCGAGGGACAATGGGGTATTACCCCTGACGATGTCGCAAGCCACCGTCTCGCTGATATTAAAACGGGATAAAGATCCGAAAGCCTGTGGGTCCTATAGGCCAATCTCCTTGATTAATGTTGACGCTAAACTACTGGCCAAGATCCTGGCATCCAGAATCGAAGACTGTGTACCGGACGTGATTGCGGAGGACCAAACGGGGTTTGTAAAGGGCAGCTGGTAGCCAACCTAAGAAGGCTACTCAATGTGATTATGATGCCCCCGGAGGGCAGAGAGGTGGAGGTAGTGGTGGTAATGGATGCCGAAAAGGCTTTTGACCGGGTGGAGTGGGACTATTTATGGGAGGTGCTGGGACGGTTTGGGTTTGGGGAAGGCTTTGTGGACTGAGTTAGACTGCTATATCAGGCCCCGGAGGCTAGTGTAAGGATGAACAGGACGACATCTGAGTATTTTCAGTTATACTGTGGGACAAGACAGGGGTGCCCCCCTCTCTCCATTGCTGTTTGCGTTGGCCATAGAACCACTGGCAATTGCTCTGAGAGTGGCAAGGGGATGGAAGGGAATGGCCAGGGGGGGGAGAACACAAGGTCTCGCTCTACGCGGATGACCTGCTTTTGTACGTGTCGGATCCAGTAGCAGGGATGGACGGGATTATGGAAATCCTTGAGGAATTTGGCCGGTTTTCGGGGTACAAGTTGAATATGGCAAAGAGTGAGATGTTTGTGGTGCAGGCGAGGGGTCAGGAGAATAGGCTGAGCGAGCTACCGTTTAGGCTGGTTGGGGAAAATTTTAGGTATTTAGGGATACAAGTGGTGTGGGATTGGAGCAGGATGCACAAGATTAACTTGTCTAGGCTGGTGGAGCAAATGAGGAGCAAGTTCCGGAGATGGGATGCGCTCCCGCTGTCACTAGCGGGGAGAGTACAGACGGTGAAGTTGACAATCCTCCCGAGATTCCTGTTTATTTTTCAGTGTCTCCCTATTTTCATTCCGCTGTCCTTTTATAAAAGGATCAATAAAATCACCCTGGGATTTGTTTGGGCAGGGAAGTCCCCGCGGATAAAGAGGGGGGATGCTGGAACGGAACCGTAGCGAGGGGGGACTGGCGTTGCCGAACCTCAGCAATTACTACTGGGCGGCTAACATAGCCATGATAAGGAAATGGATGGTGGGTACGAGGTCAGTTGGGAGCGGGTGGAGGCTGCTTCATGCAGGGGCACCAGCTTGGCAGCCCTGGTCATGGCTCCTCTGCCGCTCCCGCTGGACAGGTACTCCACCATCCCTACAGTGGTGGCGGCTCTGCGGATTTGGGGCCAATGGAGGAAGCACGCGGGGGAAGTGGGAGCGTGGGTCTGGTCCCCAATATGCGACAACCACCGTTTTGTCCCGGGGAAGATGGACGGCGGGTTTCGAGCGTGGCGGAGGGCGGGGGTAGGAAGGATGACCGACTTGTTCCTGGAAGGGAGCTTCGCGAGCATGAGGGCGCTGGAGGAGAAGTTCGGGCTGGCAAGGGGAAATGACTTTCGGTACTTGCAGGTGCGGGATTTTGTCCGTAGACAGGTCCCGTCCTTTCCACATCTTCCATCAAGGGGGATCCAGGACAGGGTAGTTTCCAGGGGAAAGGTAGGAGAGGGGAGAGTCTCTGATATTTATAAGGAGCTTATGGGAACGGAGGACACAGGGACCGAGGAACTGAAACTCAAGTGGGAGGAGGAGCTTGGTGGGAGTTGGAGGGAGGCGTATGGGCAGACGCTCTGAGGTGGTAAATGCAACCGCAACATGTGCCAGGCTCAGCCTGATTCAGTTCAAGGTAGTTCACCGGGCCCACATGACGGTGACCCGGATGAGTAAATTTTGGGGGCTGGAGGACAAGTGTGCTAATTGTGCGGGAGGACCAGCGAACCATGTCCACATGTTTGGGCATGCCCAAAACTCAGGGGGTACTGGCAGGGATTTGCGAACGTCATGTCCCGGGTACTGAAAACAAGGGTGGCGATGAGTCCAGAGGTGGCGATTTGTGGGTTGTCGGAGGACCCGGGAGTCCAGGAGAGGACGTTGTGGCCTTTGCTTCCCTGGTAGCCCGGCGGCAAATACTGTTGGCCTGGAGGGACTCAAAGCCCCCAAAGACCGAAGTATGGCTGTCGGACATGGCACGTTTTCTCAGCTTGGAAAAACAATCAAGTTCGCCTTACGAGGATCACTATCGGGGGTCGCCCGGAGGTGGCAACCATTCATCGACTTCTTCGCGAGGAACTAATTGTCAATGGGGGCGGGGGGAGGGTGGGGGTGGGGATAGAATAGTGTAGAGTAGGGGGGAAGAATAGGCGGGTCTATTTGCGAGAGAGGAACTGTTATTTGCACACTGATATATATTGTTACTGTTTACAATGCCAAAAATACCTCAATAAAATTGATTGTTAAAAAAAAACATTTATCTTTTAACCAGCTGTAAGCCATTCTTCCTGATGATTTTCTGATTTCTTCTTTCTTTATCTTCTTTGAGAGGAATGCCTGATAATTGGCAGAATTAATATCAATAAACATTGTGGGCCATAACTTTTGATGGAGTAGTGGTTGATTTTAACTGCTGCTCCATTTGAAAGTACTTACCTGGAAATCCAGGTGATCCTATTATTTTGTTCCATGGCAGCTCAATGGACATGTAACTTTAATCAAGCAGCAGAGAGAATGAGGAATTGAAAAGTTACAACAGAGAATAGTCTGCTAACTTTGGACAGAAAGACTCAAACTTCTCGGCACTTGCGAGATGGGGTGGGACATGTTTGGCTGGTGGCCAATGATTTGGCCTAAAGGCCGTATTCTGCCCGGTAACAGATGAGGGGATGATTTCCAGAGACCAAAGGAAAGCAGAGTTGAGACCTGGGCACGCAGAGACAAGGACCTGCTCTCTCTCTTTCCCTTGTGTCTTTACCAGAAATGCAATGAGTTTCTGTATTTCAGAAACTGCAGAGACCTGGATCTGGAAGATTATTTTGAAGTAAGGTCTGCTTAAAGACAACCATCTGAAACAAAGACTCTTTGTCCTTTTACTTATGATTTTAACCCCTCTCGTCCTCTTTGTGTTTGTCTGTCTTGTGTGTGTGTGTGTGGGTGTAGGTATGTGTATATATGTATGTGTGTAGAGGATGTGGGGCAAGTTAAAGTGGGGAATTAGGAATTAGATAATAGTTAACCAGTTGTATTTTCTGCATATTTCATTATAGTTCTTGTTATTAATAAAAAATAATTGTGCTTAAATTTACAAATCTGGCCAGGGCCCAGAGACTTTGGGTATTTTTCGAAGAATTATTGGTTAGTTCAATTGTGTTGTGACTCCGGGTCAAGTGGGGCTGGAATTGACTGCGTACTAGCCCAGGGGATGGCACCAACAAAAAGCAGATTGACAGGCTATTTACCAAATTTCTATTTGTTGCAGGTTTTTATATGCAAATTGCCTATAATCATAACAGTGGTGTCTTAAAAGTGATTAATTGGCACTTTATGATACATTGCAGTTTCCCCATGTGCATGTGGGGGACCTCCCTACGTTCGGGCGGGGTGAGGGGCAGGGATCACTCTTCCTGGCTGAGTTAACATTTAGTTGAAAAAAGTTCAAATCTGTCCATTGTTTATATTGCTGAGATTGTCACAAACCAGAGATAGGTACAGTGCTGTCTACTAAACCAGCCCATGCCAGCAAAACTCAGAACATAAATGTCTACGGTTAGATAGGATTTGTGATTGGACTTCAGTTTGTTGTATCTGTAAATCTCAGACACTTCCACCAGTTCATTAATCAAAAGTTTGACCCAGGTGTTTTTATTGATGAGGCTAACAAAGGACAACACCAGTATAAAGTTCAACCAACTTTATTTAACACAATAACATTAACCCTTAAATTATCCCCATTTCATTCACAGAAATGTCCCAAGTTTCATAATACTGCATGTGCCGATGGGCTCAGTCATTCCGCAGTTCCGATTCACTGAGTCTTACATTCCACAGGGTCGTCATTGCGAAGTTGGGTCTCGCTGGCTGCTTCCATCCGTCTCTGGTCAGTCTTCCAAATCGTCAAGATCACCTCCATGCCGAGTCTTTGCTGGGGTGTGTCTTGGGGGTCTATCATTATCCCTTCCCTTCACGCCTTTCCAGAACCTTCTCTGGCCCTCGGCCAATTGAATCTCGGGAAGGGGTCCCAAAACACCCAATGGACTTGGCGATGACCGCTTAGCGGGGCACCAGGTACCTGTCCATAGGTGTACATCTCTAGTGGGTTCATATGAATGGAGCCAATTATCTCCTTTTAGGTGATTGACAAGGCAGCCCCAGACATGTCCAGGGCAGTGTGTCTGTGCTTAGTGTTTTTGAATTTTGGTCAAGTTTAAATTCCCATCAGTCTGCCTGGAATTGACTGGAGTTTGATTTAAAATGTCCAATTCTTAATTCAGTGTCCAATTTTTTCGGGTCTAAAAATCCAGGCCATTCCAGATCAGCACAAGTTGTTGAGCAATCCCGAGTGTGCTAAGAATTACACTAACAACCAATTTGAGATTATCAGTTGGGAATCATATTATAGTTGACTTACACTTGCTAGAAGCTACATGGATTCAAAAGCAGGGACCTGTCTTCTGCAGACAAAATGAATTGGTCCATGGCTTTATTGCAAGGGAAATGGAGTACATGAATAAATAAGTATAGATACAATTGTGAGATTACATCTGGAATATTGGGCAGAATTTTAGTCATGGTATACTGTTCCTATGGCATGACAGGAAGTGGGTGCCGTTTTTAGCCTCTTCCTTTTTGCTAAGCTCTATCTGAATCCGATTAAAATTTAAAGTGCCTGTGATTGCATGGGAGACACATGCAATGACCTGGGGGGGAAAGCTTTTTATTGGTGAAATCCACCGTCAGATGACAATGGAACAGATCTAGCCTCCTGGACAAACCAAAAGGCTTTTCATCACGGCCACAACTTATTTGCCCTACTCCAATTCCATTAACATAAGACTTATTGAGAGAACAAAGGTGGCATAGGTGTTTTCACATTTAAATTTTACTTAAAACATTTCACCTTACATTGGTTTTATTTTATTCATATCTGTACATGTGGTTAACTCTTAAATGCCCTCTGAAATGGCCGATCAAACCACCAGAAAGTCACTAAAGAATGAAATTGGACAGCCCACCTGGCATCAACCTAGGAGCCAAAAACAGCAATGCCAAACTCCAACTTGCCGATCCTGCAGAGTCCTCCGTGCTAACATCTGGGGGCTTGTGCCAAAATTAGGACACATGAGAACGCCTGGAAGTTCCCCTCCACGCCACTCACAATCCTGACTTGGAAATAAATCACCGTTCCTTCACTGTCGCTCGGTCAAAATCCTGGAATTCCGTCTCTAACAGCACGTCTGCCACATGGACTGCAATGGTTTAAGAAAGCAGCGCACCATCTTTTTGAGGGCAATTAGGAATGGACAATAAATACTTGCCTAGCCAGTGATGCCCATGTCCCATGAAGAAGTTAATAAAAAGCCTGAGATGGACACACAAGTGAACATGCTAACCCCACCCTTTAGGCCCACGTTTTCTTAACGACCAAACCCATCCTGGGGCATCCTGCTAGGTGTTTCCCACTTCACCCCTCTGTGCCTCTGACCACCCCTCTGATCTCCCTCGGACCCCTCTTCCACTCCTGCATGCCCTGACCCCAATCCACACTTCCACCCCCGTTCCGAGGCTCCATGGAAGCTGCCATTCTCCTGCACCTCTCCCTTGTCCCACAGAATTCAACAAGGAAAACCGTTGATCTCAGACACAATGACACAAAGCTTTAAACAAACCTGAACCTGGTGGCACAAGATTCCCATGTGCCACTGCTTTTGTCCTGAAAGTAAGAAATAATTATAAACAGTGTTAATGTAATGCAAATTCATGCCATGCAAATGTATAACCTGCCACAGGATGGCATGAGGCTCCACATACCGCAAACATGCTGCTGCGTTCTCTAAATTGGAGCCCGTAAGTGGGAATGCAAAATTTCAGCTCCCACCTAATTAAGTCACCCCAGCCCCAACATTTCCCGTTCTTGCTCTGTAAAGCCCTTTTTCAATTGTGTGCAATTTTGTTTTCCATATTTAGGGAAGGATACACTCGCATTGGATGCAGTACAATGCAGTTCATTAGATTGGACCTTGGTTTGATAGGGTTGACTCCAAATGAACAGTTGGGTAAATTGGGCATGATTTAATGGCCTTATCGCTCCTGACTTGGTGATGCGACAAGGCCGTTTAATCTTCTGAGAGGCCTCTTGCAAGATTCTCATCGCTCTAAACGTCTCAGGAGATTTGGTGGTATCTCGTGATACATTGCGATCTGGATCGTGTCCTTGCCGGGTGAAATCCAGACGAACATATTTAAGTGAGCCATTAGGTTCATTTAAATACGCCTGTGCAAACTCTTCCGGTGCCCGGGATCTAACAGCTGCGCCTGGGAGACTTCGCCATGGCGCCGTTTAGCACAGGTTTCCACAAGCGTGGACCAGGTGTAATGGCACTGGGAGGATCTTCCAGACCGTTAGAGACCCCTGGGTGGTTAGGCTCTGAGCACTTTGGCACTGTGAGCCTGGCACTTTGGCACCGCCACTAGGAAATTCTGGCTGTGCCAAATGTACACAGGTGGCACTGCCAGGCTGGATGGGGCCCTGCAAGAGTGCCAGGCTGGCAGTTAGTTGGGATGCAGTTTGGTGGTCCGGGAGCTACTGTGGGGGGGGGGGTACACAGATCAGGGGGGCATTTAAAAATGGGGTCATCAGCTGTACTCGTCAGTGCATGAAATGATGTAAATGCAGCCTCGAAGGGTCATTCTTCACCAAGGCCATATAAATCGGCAAAGTGCTGTTAAATAGCGGTGTCAGTGTCGAGAAACACCCCGCTAAACATGCCCGAAACGGGTCTCTGTTTCTGTCACTTTAAATCACACTCATAGTCTGTGAAGTTTAGAAGAATGAGAGGTGGTCTCATTGAAACATTTTAGATTATGAAGGGTGTTGGCAAGGAGATACGGAGATGTTTCTCCCCCAGGCTGGAGAATCTAGAACTAAGGGGACAGTCTCAGGATAAAGAGTCAATCATTTACGACTGAGATTATTGCAAATCTCTTAATCAAGGGCTATGAACCTTTGGAATTCTCTACCCTAGAGGGTTGTGAATCCTCCATCGTTGAAAATATTTGTGACTGGGGTAGACAGAATTTGGTGTCTCGGGGAATCCTGGGATTGGGAAAATTAGGTTGAAGCCCAAGATCATATTGAATGGTGGAGTAGGCTCAACAATGCCATGTGGTCTTCTACTGCTTGGTTATTTCATGTTCTTTTTTACAATACTAACTTTCCAAAATGCATTTTGAATGTTTATTTTACTCCAATGACAGCACTTAAGCGTGGTAACGCATTTCCCTCATATTTGTGGTGCCATTGCATATTTGTTTTGAAGTCACCTGATAAATTTCTCTGAAGCATTGTTCGCTGCCATCATAGAGCACATAGAACATACAGTGCAGAAGGAGGCCATTCGGCCCATCGAGTCTGCACCGACCCACTTAAGCCCTCACTTCCACACTATCCCCCTAACCCAATTACCCCTCCTAACCTTTTTGGACACTAAGGGCAATTTAGCATGACCAATCCACCTAACCTGCACGTCTTTGGACTGTGGGAGGAAACCTGGAGCACCCGGAGGAAACCCACGCAGACATGGGGAGAACATGCAGACTCCGCATAGACAGTGACCCAGCAGGGAATCGAACCTGGGACCCTGGCTCTCTGAAGCCACAGTGCTATCCACTTGTGCTACCGTGCTGCTGTCCTCCCCATGGCCGTGCTTCATATATCATGAAATATTCTTTTAAACCTACTGAGAAATGCCAGTTACCCTGGAGGGCTGTTCTATTACTGAAACTCACCGGAAAGGAAACACTTCAGATAACCTTGGTAAACTGTAGAATTCAGGTTCTCTCAGGTCCAGTGCATTGCTTGTCCCAAATGGTCGTGCAGTGGAAAACTGACAAAATCCTACATATGATTACAGTTTTAACTGGGTCTTGGGTTTTGAACCTGTGAATGCAGTGTTGTGAAGTGAGACTTCTATTAAAGTGCTACAGTTGACAGAAGGTTAATATTTTGTTTGGTATTTTTCTGAGTGTGCAGATATGTTTTTTAACTCTTCATTGTGAAACAATAAAATTTTGAGAAACCAGGGACGGAATTCTCTCTCCCCCGCCCCCCCCACGACGGGTGGGAGAATTGCCGGGGCGCCGTGCGAGTCCGGCCACGCCGCCCCGGCACCCGCATGCGATTCCCCCCCCCACCCCCACCCCAAGAGAATCATGGCTGGCTGCTGGGAGAATCGCCGCTCGCCGTTTCCGAACAGTCTGCCCAACACGACAGGTTCCCACTGGCGCCGTCCACACCTGGTCGCTGCCGGCGGGAATAGCGTGGGAATGCTGGGGGGGGTGGCCTGTGGGGGAGAGGGGGGTTTCTGCACCGGGGGGGGCCTCAAAGGCGTCTGGCCCGCATTCGGTGCCCACCGATCGGCAGGCCGGCCTCTCTGAAGGAGGACCTCCTTTCCTCTGCCGCCCCGCAAGATCCATCCGACATCTTCTTGCGGGGCGGCCGCGAGGAGGACGGCAACATGCGCGGGTGACGTCATTTACGCGGTGCCGCTTTTACGTGGCGCCCAGGCCCGGCGCGCGTAAATGACGCGGCGCCGCTCCTAGCCCCCCGGGGTCGGGAGAATAAGGGACTGGGAGCGGCTTCCGACGCCGGAGTGAAACACTCTGGTTTTCACTCCGCCGTCGGGACTTAGTCTCCCGATGGGAGGATTGCGCCCCCGGTGTAATGAGGATTGGTCCTTGGAACAAAATTGTGGGAGAGGACTTGAGACTCAGCCAATTGTATCCCGCACATCACGAGTTTATTTTTAAGAATATAATTTTTCACACCAGATTTTAACAGTTGTGTCTCCCATATGTCACATTGGTTTCTTTTTAATAATGATATTCTTAACACCAGATTTTAATATAAGATACTGAACTGTATGCAAGTGAATGTGACCAAGTCTTAAAGTGTGAAGTTTAAGCTTAATGAATGAGAAGCAAAGTCACGTATTTCAGAATATGAAGAGAGAATATCTGGTCACTGTCACAGAGCTATTTGTGGAACTTTACTCTGCATAATCTATGGCTGTACCTTTCCTAGGTTACAACAGTATGGTACTTCAAAAATAGATAATTGGCTCTGAAGTACTTTTTCCTTTCCATTAATGTGAAGTATGCAACCAAAGAATTTGTGCATTACTGAGATTGAAAAAAACAATATCAGAGAGATATGTTGTCCTTACAGTTAAATTAATGATGGATGGTGACAAAGTAGCAATATCAACAAGGAGCTGGAACCCATTATGTAATAGGTTTTAATAGATGAAATAGTGGAATACAGCAGGCAAAATTCTCTGTTTCGGAGACTGTTGACGGCGAGAGTGAATTACGTGCCGTTCGCTTTTCCAGAGGCCGCGCTATTGCCGGAGCAATTCAGGACATGCTAATGAGCCAGCACTTTGCCCATGTGAATCTGGAGCAATTCTCATTCCCGCCGGCTTGGATTCGCTGGGGCTAAAATTGGCGCTGAAGAGCTGGAGCTGCATATCACTCCCCACACGTTCTCATTCCAGCCAGGAAGATGGCTCCAGAAAGTGCAGCACCATGATTCGCGGTCGCGGAGCTAGAGAGAATGTTGGATGAAGTGGAGGAGACCGCGGGGCATCTTCTTTCCCAGAGTGAGCAGGAGGCTCCCGCCCGCGATCTTTAGCCGAGGCGATCAGTACTGTGAGCCGCACCAGATGGTCTGGCACGCAGTGTCGAAGGAGATGAATGACCTCCTTAGGGCAGCTCAGCTGAGTCACCACTTCTGTTGCCCTGGCATCATTCCTGTCCCTCACTCCTCACATCTCACTCCACTCCCATAGTAGTCAATAAAAACCCACCTGCCTGCATCTCCCTCACATCCCACCCTGCACTAAACCCCAACCCCTGTATTGTCCACTTTGGCCATGAATGGGTGGCATCCGCGGTGGAAGCCTTGGGTCAAAAAGTCTCAGCCATGGGTCAAGACGTCCAAGGCTTGGGGCACACTGTGTGGTTAATGGCTGTGGCTCAGGAAGGGGAGCCCAGTCACAGGAAGCCATGTACCGGTCCCACATGGACATTGCTACAGCGCTAGAGTGGTCAGTCACAAAGGGTCATGGCTGAGGGCTTTGAGAGCATTGGCTTGGTGTTGACTGACCTGAGCCAGTCAGAGAGGGATGTGACACAGTCACAGAGGGACATGAACAAGGTGCAGAGGGACATGTCCGAAGTGCAGAGGGACATGACTTACTCGCTGAGGGACATGACCCTGTCCCTGTTCCATGGTTGAGGACATAGAAACCGTGGTTGAAATGAGAGTGGGCTTACTCTGACCTCGCCTCCATTCCAGGGCCATTGAGCACCCCGAGGGAGGATGATGTGAGAGGACCCATGCCGGTGCCTCTCCCAGGAGAGGTGCTAGAACACCTCAGCACTTCAGAATCCCCTCACCTGACACTGGCACATCTGATGGGCAGCGGGCATAACAGAGTGGCACCTCGTCATCTGTGACACGCGGAAATCAGCCAGGCCCATTCAGGTCTAGGCCCTCCGAGGAAGGCATCTCAGATCAGAGGAAGAGATAGGCAGCAGGCCGTCTGCACGCCTGATGTGCTGTCTGGGATCACATCCAGAAGGAGCGTTAGGCCATGTAAAATTACTGTCTTCCCAAAATTGTTTTACGGCAGCAGCCATTTGGTCAAAAAAAGAGTCTTTACTTCAGAATTGAACCCCTGTCAATATTAAAAGTCTATCACATGGGAAGCATGTGCACAGTCAAGTAAATTAAATGCTAATACAGACTCCAGAATGTCAAGCTCAAATTTCATCAGTCTGTTATACCATCTGTCAAAATCCATGATACATTCCTCCATGGGCTAATCATGTGTTCTCTTAAATATATCAAAGGCTAACCAGACTCCATGGGCGAAATTCTCCGTTATCGGCGCAAAGTCCGCCGACCGGCGGCAGAAACGGCGCAAATCCCACATGCATCACGCCGCCCCAAACGTCGCAAAGTCTCCGGCCCGGAATGGGCTAGCAGCGCCGTGACACTATCCGCGCTGGCTCACGTGGTTCACGCCGTGCGGCGTCATACACGCCGCACGGCATGGCGGCTCATTAAGGACGCGCTGCTCCCCCCACCCGACCAGAACACCCGACCGGATGGCCGCCCGCCGCTCAGCCCCGAGGTTCCAGTCTCGTGACATTGAGGCGCTCCTGGACGCAGTGGAGCAGAGGAGGGAGGCCCTGTATCCCGGGCACGGCCGCAGAGTTGCCCCATGCCACAGCCGGCGTCTGTGGAGGGAGGTGGCAGAGGCTGTCACCGCTGTGGCCCTGACACCACGGACAGGCACCCAGTGCCACAAGAAGGTGAACGACCTCGTCAGAGCAGCCAGGGTGAGCCTCCCCCCCCCCCCTGCCCGATATCCATATCCCCCATATCCCCATATCCCCCTCCCCCATATCCCCCCTCCCCCATAACCCCCTCCCCCATATCCGCCTTCCCCCATTTCCCCAAGTGAATCCAGCCCTAACCTTAACCTCTGCAATACACGCGCAACCGATGGCGTGCATTCATATACCTGTCTAACACTGTTGCCTTTTACCCCTGCCACCAACACCCCACCCCCCCCCCCACCCTCCCCCCCCCCCCACCCCACAGGAGAAACGCGCACACAACACCAGGGAGCATGTGAGGACTGGAGGAGGCCCCGCTGATGAGAGGCCACTGACCGAACACGAGGAAAGGGCCCTGGAACTGGCTGGCGGACCTGAGGACCGGGAGGTTGCTGATGCAGAGGTCGGGGGACCACCAGCAAGTGAGCCACCGACAGCCCGTCCCCATATCCCCCCCCCCATATCCTCTTCCCCCATATCCCCCCTCCCCTATATCCCCCTCCCCCATATCACCTGATCACTGCCTGCGTGTCTAACCATGCATGCTTCATTGTGTATCACAGGAGCAAACGTCGAGGCACCCATCACCGCAGATGCAGACCGCCCGAATGATGCCCCTTGGAGACCACTGGAGATGGAGAGACCTGGAGCAACAGGGAGACGACGCCCTCGTCTCGTGCGGGTGCGACGACGCAGGCGTGTGCCACCCAGCGACGAGAGGGGCAGCCACAGGCCCCCGTCACAGCCGAGCCACGAAACCACTACCCAAGACACCACTACCCAGGACACCACTACCCAGGACACCCCTACCCAGGACACCACTACCCAGGAAACTGAAATACAGGACAGTGACACAGATTGGATGGGCGGAGACGAACTGCCCCCCCAAAGTGCCATGGACTCAAAGTGGGACGGTGCGCACGACACAACGCCACTGCTGTCACCAACACCCTCCACCATCACAGAGACGCTCACCTCGGTTGGGCACTTTAGTGATGAGGCGTCTGGTACACTCACTGGTGCGCACAACACAGCCGTCCTGGTACAGCAGGTGGAGGTCGGAGCAGCAGAGGGGCCGGGTGGTCGGAGGGCAGCCCAGCCCAAGCGAACATCTGCCGCCCAGATGGATCCCGGGTTCCTGGAGTTACCACACCCACCCATAGATCCGATGCAACCATCGAACCGGAGACGAGCGAAGAGGGTGACGGGCAGCTTGCGGCGGCTGCAGTCGCAGGTGGAGGAGTCCACCCGCATCTAGGAGCTGGGAGTGGTGCCGGTCATGCGTGCCACCCAGGCCGACACCGCACGGGTGGCGTCCGCGGTGGAGGCAATGGGTGCGACGGTGTCAGACATGGGGAACGGTTTGCGAGGCCTGGGGCTTTCCGTGCAGGCGGCGTCTGTGGCCCAGGACATGGCTGCCCTCTCACAGGAGACCATGAGCCAGCGCCAGCGGCAGATGGCAGAGGCGCTCAACGCCATAGCCCAGTCTCAGCAGGCCATGGCCCAGTCTCAACAGTCCATAGCCCAGTCTCTGCAGGCCATGGCCCAGTCTCAGCAGGCCATCGCTGAGGGCATCGGCGCCATTGCCAATGTGCGAGCCGGCGTCGCAGTCACAGACAGGGTTTGCCAATCCCCTGAGCTCCATGGCTGCAAACCTGCAGACCCCTGTCAATACCAGCACGGGCCTCCAGGACTGGCAGTGCCAGATGGTGGGGGGGTGTCGGATGGCCAGTCCGTTCGCATCCCCCACCCATGTAGAGGCCTGGGGGCCATCGGGCACCCCGAGGGAGGAGGAGGTGCTGTGGTCCGTCCCGTGTCCCCCTGTAGGGGAGGTCCCGGAACACCGCGACACCTCGGACTCCCCCCCCCCCTTCCATCCCAGGTGCATCGGGTGGGCAACGGGCAGGACAGGCTGGCAGCTCGCCATCCCAGTCACCCGGGCCACAGCCTGGCCCATCTAGGCCCCAGGAAACGGCCACCAAAGGGATCCCATGTCAGAGGGCAGGAATCACAGGAGTCCACCTCCAGTTCTGCTGTACCATCTGGGGAACCACGTAGACGTAGTCATAGGGTCCGTAAGGCCAAACAATTAGACACTGAGTAAGTTGTCACGGGTGCAGGGCACAGATGAGTTTTAGGGGCTAGGGCACGTGCATGAACTCCTTTGGTTATTAAAGTCAATGTTACACCTACAGAAGCTGCCTTTGTGCTCTGTCCAAAGCGTGCGGGGGTGTCATGTACATTGAGCGCAAGTGTGTGTGTGAGGGGTGGTCTTACCTCAGCCCCAGGTGAGTCTGCCCCCTTCCCCCTGGGCCGCCATCAACATCCCCCCGGGCAGAGGACGGGACCGTGCGCTGCAGTGTCACAGCCGCATGCAGGGATGGTCCGGGTGGCTGGTGGTACTGTGGCCATGGGTCAGACATAGTCCAATGATGTGGAGCCAGGAGCTCATCGCAGGGCGGGTTGTCGTCATCCTCCATGGCCTGCAATAGACACGCGTCCACCGGCAACTGTGTGAGCCTGGCCGTTGTGCCGCAGGTGGATCGGCAATGGGGGGGTGGTGTGCATGCGGGTGGGGTGGGTGGGGTTGGGGAGGGGGGTGAGGGTGCTGGGTGGGTGGATGGGTGGGGGTTGTGGGTGGTCGGCTGTTGCCATGGTGTGCGGTCTGTGACCATACTACCCGATTCCCATGCCCATCTAGTCAGTGAAGCGGGCGGCTATCAGCCTGTCCCGTGCCCGCTGGCCCAGCCGGTAACGGTGGACAGCCACCCGCCCGTGTCTAGCCCGTCTGCCCTGACCATTTCCCCCATCCCCCTCATCTGGGGAGGACTGCGCCTCTTCCTGCTGCTCCTCCACTCCGCCCTCCTCTGCCTGCGGCACATCGCCCCTCTGCTGGGCTATATTGTGCAGGACGCAGCACACCACAATGATGCGGCCGACCCTATGTGACCGATACTGGAGGGCGCCCCCAGAGGTCCAGGCACCTGAAACACATCTTCAAGACGCCAAAGCACCTATCACTCCCCTTGTCGCTACATGGGCATCATTGTAGCGGTTCTCCGCCTCATTGCGTGGCCTCCGTATACGCGTCATTAGCCACGATCGCAATGGGTAGCCCCTGTCGCCCAGCAACCAGCCCCTCAGCCGGGGATGGCGTCCTTCGTACATGCCGGTGATGTATGATCCCGACAACACGTATGAGTCGTGTACACTGCCCGGGTAATGGGCGCAGACGTGCAGGATCATCATGCGGTGGTCGCAGACCACCTGTATGTTCATCGAATAGGTCCCCTTCCTATTGGTGAACACGGCCCTGTTATCTGCAGGTGGCCGCATGGTGACGTGCATCCCATCAATCGCGCCCTGGACCATGGGGAACCTGGCCACGGCAGAGAAGCCCACGGCCCGGGCATCTTGGCTGGCCCGGTCCACAGGGAAGCGGATGTAGCGGTGCGCCATGGCATATAGGGCGTCTGTCACTGCCCGGATGCACCGGTGCACCGATGTCTGCGATATGCCGGACAGGTCCCCACTCGGTGCCTGGAATGACCCCGTTGTATAAAATTTCAGAGCCACCGTAACCTTGACGGACACGGGGAGAGGGTGTCCCCCGCCAGTGCCACGCGATGACAGGTGCGCCAGCAGGTGGCAGATGTGTGCCACGGTTTCCCGGCTCATCCGGAGTCTCCTCCTGCATTCTCAGTCCGTGAGGTCCTGGTATGACTGCCGGGGCCGGTACACACGGGGCGCCCTCGGGTGCCTCCGTTGCCGTGGGGCCGTGACGTCCTCCTCCCCCTCCTCGTCCTGTCGGTCAGGTGTCCCTCCAGCCTGGTCGGCTGCCGCCTGCCCCTCTGCGGCAGCCTGCGCCGCCTCTCTGGCACACTCCTCCTGCTCCTCCTCCTCATCCAGGGCAACATGGACATTAGCGGCTGCCGCCACGGCGGCCATCATCGCTGGCTGATCGGAAAACATGACGGCCTGGGGGGGCGGGGGACGGGACGGCATGTCATCATTGCCCATACCCCCTCCCCCCCCCAGCCAGGTGGCATGGACCGCATGGGTCCGACTGTTGGAGGCTGGCACCTGGCCAGGTGGACCAACTCACTTGCCCCCCCACCCACCCACGTCCCTCCCCGGCACGGACCCCGTCCCCCCATCCCCCTCCCCGGCACGGACCCCATCCTCCTCCCCGGCACGGACCCCATCCCCCTCCCCGGCACGGACCCCATCCCCCTTCCCGGCACGGACCCCATCCCCCTCCCCGGCACAGACCCCATCCTCCTCCCGGGCACGGACCCCATCCTCCTCCCCGGCACGGACCCCATCCCCCTCCCCGGCACGGACCCCATCCCCCTCCCCGGCACGGACCCCATCCCCCTTCCCGGCACGGACCCCATCCCCCTCCCCGGCACGGACCCCATCCTCCTCCCGGGCACGGACCCCATCCTCCTCCCCGGCACGGACCCCATCCCCCTCCCCGGCACGGACCCCATCCTCCTCCCCGGCACGGACCCCATCCCCCTCCCCGGCACGGACCCCATCCCCCTCCCCGGCACGGACCCCATCCTCCTCCCGGGCACGGACCCCATCCTCCTCTCCGGCACGGACCCCATCCCCCTCCCAGGCACGGACCCCATCCTCCTCCCGGGCACGGACCCCATCCTCCTCTCCGGCACGGATCCCATCCCCCTCCCCGGCACGGACCCCATCCCCCTCCCAGGCACGGACCCCCCCCCATCCGCCTCCCCGGCACGGACCCCATCCCCCTCCCCGGCACGGACCCCATCCCCCTCCCCGGCACGGAACCCATCCCCCTCCCCGGCACGGACCCCATGCCCCTCCCCGGCACGGACCCCATCCCCTCCCCGGCACGGACCCCATCCTCCTCCCTGGCACGGACCCCATCCCCCTCCCCGGCACGGACCCCATCCCCCTCCCCGGCACGGACTCCATCCCCCTCCCCTAGCACGGACCCCATCCTCCTCCCCAGCACGGACCCCATCCCCCTCCCCGGCACGGACCCCATCCCCCTCCCCGGCACGGACCCCATCCCCCTCCCCGGCACGGACCCCATCCCCCTCCCCGGCACGGACCCCATGCCCCTCCCCGGCACGGACCCCATCCTCCTCCCTGGCCCGGACCCCATCCCCCTCCCCGGCACGGACCCCATCCCCCTCCCCGGCACGGACCCCATCCCCCTCCCCTAGCACGGACCCCATCCTCCTCCCCGGCACGGACCCCATCCTCCTCCCCGGCACTCACCCCCCTCACGGCACTCCCCCGGAGCCCAGCCCACTCTAACCCCCCCCCCCCCCCCCCCGCCGCACACACACACACAAAACCCTACACACACCTCTCCCCCACACATTCAGACTGCGGCCACGCCATCGCCTCTCCAGCGGCCAACCCCCCAGGCCGTCACCCACCTCCCCGCTGGTCGGCGTAAACCTTGAGCACTGGTTGACGCTAATTGAAAGGTGGTTTGATTTACGCCGACGTGACCCGTCATCACGTCGGCGGGAATTTGGCCCATCCGGACGGGAGAATATCGGCAGCCCCAAAATCCATTGCCTTGCGCCCACCCGTGCCATTCTCCGAGGTGTGCGGCGCCATTGACACCCCGCCGACCTTTCTCCCTTCGGAGACTTCGGCGGGGGCGGAATTCACGGCGGCCAACGGCCATTTTCCGACCCGCTGGGGGGTCGGAGAATCTCGCCCCATATGCTTCTAATAAGTCATCCTTTGTGTAGAATTTATCCAAAGACTATGAAAGAAAGTCCAGTCTCGCTTCCTTATCCAAATCATTCATTTTACACTCTGTGAACTCTTTCCTCCTAATTTTACTCTTTGCTGGTAATGATAAAGTCAAAGCCTTGCTTCTTTTCTTTAAATGTACCTTGCTTTTTTGGGGGTAATGCAGTAACCTGTGTCCACATCTCAGATTCCGTTTTTCATTGCTTATATGGATGGCACTGCTTCTGAGAAAATTGGTGGGAAATCTAAATCTGACATTTTGCACCTTCTGCCATACTGTAACTTTAATTTGTCAACAGCAGAATATTTGTTTTCTTCAAAGAGTGAAGACAAAAACCTTCTTTTGCGGCAACTAATCACTAGACTTAATGTGCATCCCCTGCTACCATGTTAATAACCATGCTAGTATATGATGGAGAAATAATACTGCAGCTGGTCCTTTACCTTCATAGTAGTAATAATAATTTTTATTAGTGTCACAAGTAGGCTCACATTAACACTGCAATGAAGTTAAAGTGAAAATCCCTCAGTCGTCACACTCCGGCGCCTGTTCGGCTACACTGAGGGCGAATTCAGAATCTTTCGGGACTTGTGGGAGGAAACCGGAGCACCTGGAGGAAACCCACGCAGACACGCTGAGAATGTATAGACTCCGTACAGACAACGACCCAAGCCGGGAATTGAATCTGGGACCCTGGCACTGTGAAGCAACAGTGCTAACGACTGTGCAACCATGCCCCCAACAAGTTGATTCTATATATAGCAGGGAAAGTTTTACTTCAATTGTGCAAGGCCTTGGTGAGACCACATATACTGTGTACAGTTTTGGTTTCCTTAATTGAAAAATAAATGCTCGAGGAACACTTTAGAGAAGGTTTACTTGACTCATTTCTGGGACAAGATTTATCTTGTGAAGAAAGCTTAAACAGGTTGGGCTCTACCCATAGAGTTTAGAAGAATGAGAGGTAATCTTATTGAAACGTATAAATCTTGAGTGAAGTGGATAGGGTGGACATTGGGAATATCTTTCCTTTTGCGGGGGAAATAGAACTTGGAGACCTAATTTGATCAGTCTTCACTGCACTCCTTCTATAACAAGAGCATCTTTCCTCAGATAAGGAGACCAAAACTGCACACAATATTCACCAAGGCACTGTATAATTGCAAAAAGACATCCCTGCTCCTGTACATGAATCCTATCGCTATGAAGGCCAATGTGGTCTGAGTAGAGTGGATCTGAGACCAGAACCAGATCAGCCATAATCATATTGAATGGTGGAGCAGGCTAATAGGGCCAAATTACTTACTCCTATTCCTAAATCCTGTTTTCCTAAATTCCTAATTCCACTTGAACTGACTTGCTTCCTATACTATTTCATCGTGCAGCTAAGAGTCAGGTAAATAACCAGTAGAGTAGAATCGCCTTAGTCCCAAATGATTATAGGCTGCTTTCCCCATTGAGGGGGAGAGCTAACTGGTGGTAATTTAACCTGAGGATCACCACACCTCAGGCAAGGGCAAGTTTGCGAATGTGGGTCTTCATGAATAAGTCAAACAGTATGGGAATTGCCGGTATGTGCTGTTGGCCTCGCGTTGCATCTTGAACCAGCTGTCCAGCCAACTGACCTAAACCAGCCCCATAACTATGGGCGTAGTGTCACATGTAGGCCAGACCAGGTTGTTGGGAGCAAGCAAGAAAGTGGAGTTAAATCCCCAATCAGATAAACACATGATATTATTGAATGGTGGAGCAGACTAGAGGAGTTAAATACCCTGGGCGGGAACCCGCAGGCATGGGTGTGCTGCCGGCGGAACAGCAAATCCCACCAGCAGAGAATCCCACCCCCTAATTCTGTTTCTATTTCTTCAGTTCTTGCTGCTGTTTGGACATGCTGCATTCAATATTGGTTTTACCAGCTAGGCTTCGGTCACCATTATTGTAAATCATGTTCTGAATATTAAAATTGCCTGTCCCTTATTATTAACCGGTCTGTGGGTAAATTCGGCTTTATTTTAATCTGATTAATTTTGAGATGGAGAAGAATTGGGGAATCCCTCTAGATGAAGAAATGAGCAAGTGAGATAAGACCTTGTGCTTTTTATATATAACAGCAGGTGAAATACATTTAGTTCCACAATACCTCCAGTAACTTCCTTAAAGTTCTTATTTACTTTGTTTCTCATTTGTGTGAAGATTCCAGCTTTAGCCGTGGTGGAAATGTATTAGAGTGAAAACAAATCTCAATTTTAAAACGGGCGCGATGTACAGTTATACAGCTCTTCATTTTCTCCACAACTAAAACTTTGGGATAAAATTACTATAATGAAATTTGGCATGATTCAAGATTGCAGTGTTAATTCTCGCCCACATTGAATGATTTAAATGACAGCATCTAGTGATTTATTACACAAATGTCACTGTTGGTAACAAGTCTCTGAAAACTTGTATATATGTATATTAGGCTTAGACTGGATTGGAGACACCTGTGAGATGTTTTCTAATCAGATCACTAGCCAATACCAACAGTTTAGACTCACTCACCAAGAATAGTTACTTAAGGGTATTATGGACCAATGGACAAATAGTTTTGAATGTATAATGCATTCTGCTGTGCTGATCAATCCATTAGAACACTGGGTTTAGTATCCTGAGAATTACCTGTCAAAAGAACTAGACAAATTCTTAATCCTGTCATTTCAACTGCTCCCCAAGAGACTAGATAGGATTTATCACTTGGCTTCAGTTTAGTCGAGTCTTCAGTTGTAACTTTCAACAGGGAACAGGATATGTACTTGAAAAGGAGAAATTTATAGGGTTATTGGAAAACGGTAGGTAAAGAGGAGTAATTGAATAATCTCAAATTGGAATAACCTCAAAGAGCTGACACAATCATAATGAGTTGAATGGCATCCTTCTGTGCTGTAAAATCCTGATGATATCATCCAGTTTTAATGCTTTGGATTCCTGTTACCAACCCTAAATTAGGATGTCCCAAAATAGAGGCATGGGGCCAGATTTTCATGGAGTTGGCTCTGGAGGCCTTTAAAAATGACAGGAGTGATCCGGATGTGGAAGTTCCACCCCATTTCTGTCACATCCTATTTAAATAAGAACATATAAATTGAGAGCCAGTACTCCATTTTCGAGGCTGGTTCCTCGAGGGAGTTACTAGTGTCCCTCCTGTTCATTCCCTGGCTATTCCTTTATTTCTTCTTTCTTTTATTTTTGCGGTTACATTTTTGATTCATGGATGATTAATGGACATGTGTTGTTAAAGCAGCCTGTATCTTTAATTCAAGCAGAAGAAAGCTGTGGTCTGTGCCTTTAATTCAAGCAGAGGGTTTCAACAGCAGGAGAGGTCACTGCTGGTTCCCACTGGAGTTGCAGACTGACCAACACCAATGATAGATTGGCTTGAACTTGGTTTGATTGATTTGGCTGATGGGCAATGAATTGGCCCAAAAGGCTGTGCTCTGCCCAGTACCAGGCATTGATTGGATATTATTCCACTGGAAGACTTTTCAGAGTCCCGAGGTTTCAGTTTTGATTCTGGCAGCCTGTTGATGCAATGTAACCAATTCACTCCAATATATATCCAACTAATTCTCATCATAAGGCCACTGTGAAGGTTGACTCTTTCTCCAGCAAGCCTGGTTGCCATTCCCTAGAGACTGCAGAGGCCTGAAGTCAAACCTTGAGTTGAAAGCCAGATTAGATATATCGACAGAAAGATACAGGCCTGAATGCGAACCTTGAGGTGAAGGCCCAGTTTGATGAGTAATAAAGTGTCTTTCCAGAAAGCCTGCTGCTGTGAGTACTGCATGTTTTCTAATCTACAAGGGCCCTGAATGAATAACTCTGCAAAGCAGACCATCACTGGCTGCAAACCAGAGACACTAAACTGCAAACTGGCTGTGAAGAAACTGTACTCAAGAACTGTCATCCAAAGTAAAGTCACTTATATTTTGACTTTCATCCTTATTTTTTTTCACACTTCCCCCCCCCCCTCTGTGTTTGTCTGTCTTGTGTGCGTGTGGGTAGAGGGTGGGACAGTTAAAGTGGGTTGTAGGTATTAGATTGTTGTCCAGTTGTATTTATTTCATATTTCATGACAGTTCTTGGTATAAATAAACAGTAATTGTGTTTAAACGTACAAACCTGGTGACTAGTTATTGGGAAGCCAAGAGACAAAGACTTTGGCTATTT
This sequence comes from Scyliorhinus torazame, assembly GCF_047496885.1. Lineage (NCBI taxonomy): Eukaryota > Metazoa > Chordata > Chondrichthyes > Carcharhiniformes > Scyliorhinidae > Scyliorhinus > Scyliorhinus torazame. The sequence continues at coordinate 322,610,554 of NC_092709.1, forward strand.
TTATCAGAATTATTGGTTAATTCACTTGGTTGTGATTCCGGGACAAATGGGGCTGGAACTGACCGTATCCTCGCCCAGGGCATCATAACAGAGTACAGCCAGAGCCAAGCTTCTGGCACCACAAGCAACCTGTCAGTACAGGAGGGGAGGAAGAGCAATAATAATAGGGGAGTCTATAGTCAGGGGAACAGCTACTTTGGCTGTTAATGTGACGCCAGGATGTTGTGTTGCCTCCTTGGTGACTGGGTCCGGGATATCACTGACCAGCTGCAGGGCATCCTGAAGGGGGAGGGGAAGGTGATAAGGCAGAAGTCATGGGACATGTTGGTACCAATAAAATAGTGGCACAAATGTGTCAAGAGTTTAGCGAGCTAGGCAGGAGACTAACAAGCAGTATCTCTCAGGTTGTCATCTCTGGAATACTTCCAGTACCACACGCTATGCTAACGAGCACAGCAATAGGAGAATAATGCAAATGAATATGTTTTTAAGGGTTGGTGCAGGAGGGAAGGTTTTAGATTCCTGGATCACTGGGACCGTTTCTGGAGAAGGTGGGACCTGTACAAGCGAGACGGTCTACATCTGAACCAGAGCGGAACTAACATCCTTGTGGGCTGGTTTGCTGGTGCTGTTGGGACAATTTCGAACTAATTCTGCAGGGGATGGGGACAGACTGCTAGCAGAATAAGGACACAGCATAATAGAATAAAGCAATATAGTCAGAGAAGTACAACTGTATTACATTTCAAGGGAGTAAGGCAAACCTGGATGACCTCTATTTTAATTCCTGGAGTATTACAGGAAAATGGATGAGTTAAGGCAAAGATTGACACGTGGAATTGTATATAGTAGCCATCAGAGAGATGTGGTTGAGGGAGGGGCAGGATTGGAACTCAACATTCCATCTGGGATGTAGAATCTTCAGGCGAGACAGGGGAGGGGGTAAAAGAGGAGGAGGCATTGCATTATTAGTGAAGGAGAAAGTAACTGCAGTAAGGAGTGATGATGGACGTGATTCAGCTGATTCAAGTTAAAGTCTGCTGAACGGCACAGTTTTCTTAGCGTTTGCAGCGGGAAGAAAGATCCCGCTATTCAACAGCACTTTGCCTTTTTTTTTACTGTGGTGATGATGATGAGGTGATAAAATTTGAAAGGAGTAATTTGACAAGGAAGTGTCCAATGAATGGCATGACACTAGGAGGTTCTGAGAAACAAAGGGACCTTGGTGTGTTTGTTCATAGGTCTCTGAAGACAGAAGAGCAGGTTAATAGGGTGGTGAAAAAGGCATATGGGACGCTTGCCTTTTTCAATCAAGGCCCAGATCACAAAAGCAGGGAGGTCATGTTGGAGTTGTGTAGAACTTTGGTGAGGCCACAGCTGGAGTACTGTGTGGAATTCTGGTCACCTCATTATAGGAAGGATGTGATTGCACTGGAGAGGCTGCAGAGGAGATTCACCAGGATGTTGCCTGGGATGGAACATTTAAGTTATGAAGAGAGGTTGGAGAGGCCTGGGTTGTTTTCACTGGAGTAGAGAAGATTGAGGGGCAGCTTGATCGAGGCGTACAAGATTATGAGGGGCACGGACAGGATGGAGAGGGAGCAGCTGTTCCCCTTAGTTGAAGGGTCAGTTACAAGGGGTCACAAGTTCAAAGTAAGGGGTAGGAGGTTTCGGGGAGATTTGAGGAAACACTTTTTTATCCAGAAAGTACACTGCCTGGGAGGATGGTAGAGGCAGGTTACTTTATATCCCTTAGAAAGTACTTGGATGAGCACTTGGGACATCATAACATTCAAGGCTATGAGCCAAGTGCTGGTAAATGGGATTAGGTAGGTTTTATGTGTCAGATGTTTTTTATGTGTCAGTGCAGACTTGATGCGCCAAAAGGCCTCTTCTGCACTGTGTGATTCTGAGCTCATTTAAAAATAAACTTTGCTGAATCAAAAGATGGCCACCACAAGTCACTTGGGGCGGGATCCTCCCCTACCCGGTGGGGCGGCTGTACCGACGCGAAGGAGTGGCGTGAACCACTCCGGCGTCGGGCCGCCCGGAAGGTGCAGAATCCTCCGCACCTTCAGGGGCTAGGCCGGTGCCGGCGGGGTTGGCGTCGCGCCAGCCGGCGTGGAAGGGCATGGCGCCGCACCAACTGGCGCCGAAGGGCCTCCGCCGGCTGCCGCGAGTTGGCGCATGCGCGGGAGTGCTAGTGTCTGCTGGCGTCATCCCAGCGCATGTGCATGGGGGTTCTTCTCCACGCCAGCCATGGCGGAGGTTGACAGCAGTCGGCGCGGAGGGAAAGAGTGCCCCCACAGCACAGGCCCACCCGTGGGTCGGTGGGCCCCGATCACGGTCCAGGCCACCGTGGGGGCACCTCCTGGGGCCAGATCCTCCCGCGCCCCCCGAGGACTTTGCAGGCCGCCCGTAGAGCCAGGTCCCACCGGTACGGACCTGGTTTGATTTATGCCGGCGAGACTCGCTGAAAACGGGCGGCCACTCGGCCCATCGCGGGGCGGAGAATTGCCACTGCTAGCGGCCGCCGACCGGCGCGGCACGATTCCTGCCCCCGCCAAATCCCCGGCGCCGGAGAATTTGGCAGCCGGCGTCGGGGCGGCGGGAGGGATTCACGCCACCCCCCCCCCACCCCAGCGATTCTCCGACGCAGCGGAGGATCGGAGAATCCCGCCCTTGATGTCTGGAATTTTAAGGTGACCACGAACGCATTATATGGATTTCAGTGGAAATATGTCCTGTTAAGTTGTTCATGGAATCGCACACTTAGAAATGTCAAGGTACATTTCAAAGAGGAACGTTTGAAATGAAATGCAGGTTATTTGCATCTTCACAAGCTTACTCCTCGGGCAGAGTCCGAGTGTCTACCAAGACAATAGCTGTAGGAACAGGGTAATTAATATGAATATTCTCACTTTCAGTGGACAATGACTGGGATATTATAAGTCATAAAACCAAAGCCAGCTCCAGAGACCAAATAAACATCCCTTTATGAAATCATTTTGGAGGAAAAAAGTCACATGGCTCGAGTGACCATTTCAAAATCTCTTTAGACAGTTGTCAGCTCAGGAACAGCTGATTTATCTCCAACCTGACAGTAGAAATCTAGACTGTCCAAATAGCCTGCAACAAGCCCCCCTCAAAGTTTTTACATCTGGAAGCCACTCGCCACCACTTCCCAAGCATAACAAGTCTCTGAATATCAACCTTAGCTCACTGTGGCATCATCGGAATTCGGCACGTCTGCCTTCAACGGAGAACCTACTTGATTTGGAAAATCCCTGAGAGGGATTCCCCCCCCCCCCCCCCCCCCCTCCTGCCGCCTAGAGAATACAAGAGTTCTGTTTTTCCACTCTCTTCTATCCATAACAGAGGATTAATATTTTTGAATAGGTTTTGAACATGCTCCCCTCCCCCAAAGTGAAAATCATGCATTTGGATAAAATTTGCTTAGTGGCATGTCTGCGGAGTCGAGTGATTTCTTGGCTCCCTGCCTTGATGGTGAAAGTATGGCCCATAGTGTCATTACAGCTCAGAAGGAAGCCATAGACCCATGAAGTCCATTCTGATGCTCTGGGGAGCAATCAGGAGGACATGATAGGGTCAGCTGGACTGAATGTGCTCTGCTGATTCGAGTCGGCAATCCAGTTTCATTCTTCTACTGCTGCCTACCAGTTTGGTTCTACTGAATGCCTTTCTGGTATCACTTCAGAGAGCAGTACAATATTGAGTCATATTTTAATATAGGTATGGATTGCAGCTTTTCTTTCCAAAAGGATATTGATTTGGATTTTACTGCAATCTGACTTCAAGTTCACAACTCCCATAGTGGGGTTTGAACTTATTATCCAGGCTAATTCATGTTCTCGATGCACTCGATTGCTGGTCAACTAACATTAACACTATACTATTGTAATTGTGACTGAAATTACATTGCCCATAAATACCTGTATCTGAACTGAGTTTTCTTAATTAGTATTCTTTAACATAGATATTAGTGATTGTATTAACAATTGACAGTCTCCTACTAATATGAAGAACATTTAATTAATCCACAGTAATCTTTAAGACCCCTCAGTTATCCTTCGAGGCACAGATACTTAGGCATTGAACATTCCACTTTCACTCCCCTATTTCTTAATCTTTACTTTAACAAAGACTCTCCTGTAAACGACCAGAGAAGGCAAGACATCTTTATGTTCCATTAACAAGTACTTCATGAGTACACTTATAAATGCTGATCTTATCAGTGGTGAGATATATCTTGTTTAAATAAACCTACACGGTTTAAATTACTTTAATTTTCCTAGCCATTTCCCAGCGTTTTTTAACTGCTGACTCAATATTGTGGACAGCATTAATCTGAAACTCAATTTTGAGAGTGTTTTCAGGCAATTAACTTAGCGTCTTCTCTCCAGGTCTCTGTGCAGGAGTTGCTGCTCTCACTCATTGAAAGATCACAACTGGAGGCAAGTTGCTTCTCCCCAATAAAAAGTAGTGTAAATTATTTCAAAAGAAGTGTTGACAAGCAATCCCACCATCACTACAGGGTATGACACTTGACTTAAAGGGACTGCTTGAGGAGAATAAATAAATTCAAAATTAGATTTTCTATCACTTCCAGCACTATAATGGTTATTACAAAATGCAGGGTGGCTTAATAAGGACATGGGGAATGCACCGAATAAAATAAAGAAACAGAGTTTTATTTACAACACAGTATATACATTACCCGGGAGATCACTACTGGGTTCCTCTGCTGGCCAGTGCCTTATCTGCTAACCTTTTAGACAAAGGTTAAGAGAGAACTACGGGGAAGATAATCATCCCCACCCCATAGACTCTATGCGGGCGATTACAGGTGGAATTCTCCCATTCCGCCCACGGCAGACTTGGTAGTGCATGGGAGCAGAGAGTCCAGTGTGAGCTAGAACGCCAGAAACCCTCCGGCAGAAAAGCATTTTGAAATTCTTCCAGTGACGCATTAACAGTGGCTCGGTTCTCCCACTGTCTGGTGATGTGAACACTAATTGCATTAATTTGCATCACATGAATGATCATTAAAACATCCGCTCGTCAAAATCCTATTGGGCCTTTTCGATCTTGCATCACACCAGCGGGAATTCACATTGACTTCAAACCCATTTGAAAAGAGTTAAATGCACAAGGCAGACCTCAGTTCACTTGAAACTTTGAGGTGAATGCAACATACATACTCTACCTGCCATAGTGCTGTGCCGCTCCTGTTGTGCTGAACTCCACTCTGCCCTCTGAAACTCCATTTCCTGCCCTCCTGCTCCATGACATGCTGTTGGACTCATGGACCCTCCATTCTAATGGACTGAAGTTCGACCAGGGATGAGGTGGGAGGTGAGGAATGGGGCTGACGAAGACAAGGGGGGGCAATGTGGGAGGAGGGTTGTGTAAGGGTGGGTGGGAGGATCGAGGAGGCAGGCTGGGAATGTTCACCACCCAGCAACAACTGAATCCAGAACGTCCGCAGTGATGGTTGCTGGGGGATAAGAGTTACCCACTTAACAGTTGCTGATGGCTCCAGTCCGTCGTCCTCAGACCCATGTTGAGGAAAGATACAATGCTGCTTACAGCTCCACACAAAGCCGCCTGCCATAGGTCTTCTGAAGATGCCATTCAGATGCCTGGACTGCTCAGGTGGCCCTCTGCCGTATGCCGCGGAGAGGATTTCCCGCATGATTGTGGTTTGCTGTGAAACAATCCATCTATGCAAAGAGGCAAGCCCTCCCCTGACGGACCAGAGGATATCCTGTGTGCAGCATGACGGATGTGATGGTGGTGGTGAAAGGTTCCATAAAAGAATAAGCGGTGATATGTATCCTTCGTTAATGGATGTTTGAGATCAGTGACTAGAATTGCCGTTTGAGTAGATGATGCCATAATAAGAGTTTGATAGTGGAGCGAGCTGAGAGAGGACCTACCCTGGTGGAGCAGATGAGATCATTCGCCTGCTTCCTGCACTTTGTCGTGATTCTGCCACGATTGCCAGCCAGACTGACCTCCTGAACAACGGCCTCCCAGGCTGGAGAGGTGAGGGTGATGTGCTTCCTGGAGCATTACCATGGGTAGAGGACATGCTTCTGTGTCCATACTCCTGGAATCAAAGCCTTGATGGCATGGTGGTTGAATTGGAGTGCTAAATTCTTCTTGAGGCTGTTAACCCTTTTCCTCTGGGTTCCAAACATCCTTGAAGACAGGTGGCCTGTAAAGGGTGATATGATGGTGTTGGACTGCTGTTTACATGTTGCTAGACCTTCGAATCCACTAGCTGATGGTGGCCGAGCCAAATCAGCTCCTGACCCACCAGGTGATCTGGAGAGATGGTCGCTCCTGCATACTTAATGAGATCAGGCTCATCCTTGCACAGGAGGCGGTTCGGTTTACCCTACGCAGTGCCTCACGCCATACTCCCCAATTGATTTCCCCTCCCAACTCCCCTTCCTGTTTCTCCTTGATTTCCACCAGGCACTCGCCTCCCTGCCCCCCAGCCACTTGTATATATCCCCAGTTTTTCCAACAGGGTGTATCTCGGAAACCTAGGGAATCCCCTCCAGACCTTTTGTGCAAAGTCCCGAACTTGCAGATACCTGAACTCACTCACCCTCGGCTGCTCTACCCTCTCCCTTAGCCCCTCCAGACTGGCGAACCCTTCCTCCAAATACAGAACCCTCACTTGCCCAGCTCCACCCCTCTACCTCCTGTATACACTATCCAACCCCCTGGCTCAAACCCATGATTCTCACGCAGCGGCGTAAATACCGACATCCCTTTCACCCTAAAATGCCATCTCAACTGATTCATTATCTTTACCGTGGACTGCACCACCAGGCTCCCTGAATACCTACTAGGAACCATTGGCAATGCTGCCATCACCATAGCCCTCTAACTAGACCCCTTACAAGATTCCTCCTCCACCCTAACCCAATCTACCCCTTCTCCTTCCCTCCATCGCCACACCTTATCCACATTCCCCGCCCGATAATCATGAAGCAGGTTTGGCAATGCCAACCCCCCCCCCCCCCCACTGCTGCCTCTGTAGCACGGTCCTCCCCACCCTTGGCACCTTTCCCACCCGCACAAAGTCCGAAATGATTGTGTCCAATTTCCGAAAATAGGCCTTTGGTATAAAGATTGAGAGAGCCTGAAAAATAAACAAGAACCTCAGCAGAATATTCATCTTGTGTGACTGGACTTCCATACGAGTGGGGCATAGATGATTCAGGTGTAGAGGCCTGATAACTATATGCAAATGTATGCAGCACTATGCTGGCAGGAGTGAGGAGAAACTCGTCACGTGTTTACAGCGGCATGAAACGCAGGATTTTCTTCTCTCGTTGCCAAACCCGCTCAACGAAAATCTGCGTGCTGCGTCTGTGCATCAATGACCAGATCCTACAGAAATTAACTATCTCTGATCATTATTTTTAATGTCAACACTTTAGTCAATATCAAAATGAAATTAATTTTCCAACTGACATTTTCAGATATTAAAGGTTATTAAGGTGATTAGCATTAAAAATTATCTTTCTTATCTAAGCTTTCAATAATACTTGATGTGAAAGCAAAAATGTGCAGTTGAGCAGAGTGCTCAATCAATGTTTTGATTGATGTGATGCAGATAATAAACATCTGGTAATTCGTGATATCATCCACAGCTACCCTTAATATCAGTTTGAATGGTGGTACCACCGTCACTGGTGTAATTGGGAAAATGCTGAGCTTGCTCTGGCTATTCTATTTGTCACCTCACTTTCTATGCAGATATTTCTAGAGTTTATGCTTCTGAGATAAGCAAATTTATCTGCAGCCTTCAGAGTTGTGTTGTTGAAAGTAGGTGGGGTACAATAAGAATTTGGCGGAAGATGGAGTATCTCTGTCTTCCTTAAACTGATGAATTGAATGCTTTTTGAAAGTCCAGATACACTACTGTCATAATATACATCTATGTATACAATGGAGTGCAGACAGGCAGTGATTGACACACAGGATGTCAGCACACAGAACAGAGAAGCCGATCACCAGACAGGACACAACCACTATAAAGCCAGAGGGCACCAGTTTTCCCACTCACTCGGGACCCAGCCTCTGAGACAGTCAGAGCTCGTGAGCTAGCCAGTGCCTACACCATGTGGTAGCTAAGTTAGTCTGGTCAGGCTAGTGTCAGGTCTCCAGTCAAGTCAGCATAGTGTCGACCCACAGTTGAACATGTATAATAGTTTAGAAGTTGAATAAAATCATGTTGCATTTTATCAAGTGTTGGAGGTCTGTCTCTCGCTACACTGCATCAAGTGCAGTTCACCTCGACCCAGCCTATCCAACACATCAACTATTTCCACTGGTTTCCCCTTATCCATCCTATCAGTTAAATCCTCGAAAAACTCAATGGATTTGTCAATTCTTATTTTCATTTCAGTAATCTATGTTGATTCTGTTCAACCATATTATGATTTAGAACCATATGACAATAGAAAAAATAAAGCACAGAAGGGGGCCTTTCAGCCCATCTTGTCCATGCCATCCCAAAGACACCCAGGTGCCCTTTCTAACCACATCTTCCTGCACACAGCACATAGCGCTGCAGCTTACAGCATTTAAGGGGCAGTTCCAGGTTCTTTTAAAAGGGTTTGGGGTCTCTGCCTCCACCACCAACTCGGGCAGCAAATTCCAGATGCACACCACCCTCATGCCCCCTTTAATCCTTCTGTCACTTAGCTTGAATCTATGACCACTCTACCCTCTCAGAACTTTATATACCTCAATCGTGTCTCCCCTCTGCATTTTCTGTGTATTATATGCCCTGTTATCACATCCCCAATAATAGTTTTTAGCATTTTGCTGTTGACTGATACTAGACTAGCAACAACTTATCTTTATAGAGCCTTCAATATATTGAAACAACCTAAAGTAAAACTGAGCGACCTAAGGTGATATTTGATGGAATTATTAACATCGGGCATGCACAAGAGGCCAGAATTAGAGCAATACAGGTATTTGAAATCAGCCCGCTTGATTGACGCCCTACCCAACACCTTAAACATTCACTCCCTCCAACACATAGTGGCAGCATTTTGTACCATCTACAGGTTGCAATACAGCAACTTTCCTTCCAAGTTCCCTTCCAAGCCACTCACCATCTATACTTGGCACTATATCGCTGTTCTATCACTGTTGCTGGGTGAAAATGTTGGAATTCTCTTCCTAACAGCACTGTGGATGTACCTACTTCTCATGGACTGCAGCAGCTCACGAAGATAGCTCATCACCATCTTCTCAAGGGAAATTAGTGATGGGCAATGAATGCTGGCCAGCTGGTGGCATCCACATCATGTGAAATAAAAAATAAGACAAAAAATTAAGAGTGTTGTGGAACTCGAGGATATTATAGATATAGGGAGGGGTGAGGCCATTGAGAGATTTGAAGACATTTCTGAAAATGTTTAAGTCAAGCACTGAGGTGATGGGGAACAGTATTTGGTGTAAGTTAAGATACAGGCAGCAGAATTTTGAACGACCTCAAGTTCACAGAATGTGAATGTAGTATGTGGGAGACCAGCCGGGAGTTCAGACGTAATAAAGGCATGAATAAGGGTTTCACAGCAGATAAGTTAAGACAGAGCAGTCGGGCAGTTTTTAGGAGGTGGAAATAGGCAGTCTTAGTGATAGCACAAATATGTGGTCAGAAGCTCATCTTGGGGTCAAATGTGACACCGAAGTTGTGAACAGAATTCTTTAATTTCAGACTTGGACAGGGTTGGAGTCAGTAACAAGGAATCTGAGTTTGTTCCGGCCGAAAACAATGGCGTCAGACTTCCCAATATTTAATTGGCGGAATTTTCTGCTCACACATATTGGGGATGTTGTTGAGCAGGCTGATGGCATACCTCTGATTTCCCAGTTTCTTTGGGATGTTTAATGGTATGTTAAAGTTATTTTGTTGTGTACTTTTGTTGTGAGGGTTATGCTACCGTCTGTAAAATGAAGCCCGTAATCCGATATTTTACAACAATTACTGAGTATAGTTACTGAGAGTCGTTCACACAATTCATATGCTATCTTTAAACTGATGGGATTAAATTTCAGCTTTAAAAAAATATTAAGTAAATGCATGAAATAAAAACAAGTGATGGAACCGATATATATTGTGATTCAAATTGAAATCAAATTGACAGCAAAAACTTGGAGTCTGTAATTAATGACTCACTGTATTTAATTGGACTCCAGGTCACTGCGAGATAAGATTTATAACATGGCAGCTTTCTGGAGCAACTCAGAAGGTTGCTTCCTACAACCAACTCAGAATACTCTGTTTTTGACACAACATGATCCAAAATACTTTGCCATGATAATCATACACACCCTTAAGCTTTCTGGCAGGGTCATTTAGAAAAAAAAATTGAAGTGTAATTTTGATGTATAAACTCAGAAAAAATACGACGTATAAAATTGACTTGCCATTTTATTTGAATACCCTCATCTATTGTTGCAAAAGCAGAAGCTATTACTTTTTAAAGTGTGCAATTATTTGCCAGAATCCACTAATTTCATTTTGACCGAATCAGGGAATTAGAATGAAGGTTGAGCTCCATGATCAATTTCTGCCACAGAACTGCAATGACTATTCAAACAATCTTTCAAATGTCAAAGCTGGAGCAAACAAGTGCCAAGTCTATGTTAAATGTAAAACCCTGATTTTTAATGTGAATGGCAGTAGAGAGGGTGGTGAAGTAGCATTTAAAATCACTTTCTGGTACTTACCACTCCATTACAAACCATTCTCACCCATTGCTACTTTCATCACAGAGATTTTTGATTCAGAGCAGGTGTCTGCCAGAAACAAGTAGGATCTCTTGAATAAATTTAAATCTGGTTCCTCTGGCATTATTAGAACTCCACAACGTGATTATAATTCAAAATTGCTAAATTCCTGCTCCAGGCCTAACTCATCAGTAAAACAGGGGTTGAGATTATCCTCAAAAGTACAGAGGGTGCATTGCGTGGGGCATTGACCTGAAGCTCTTCGAATCAGAGGATCTCTTTGCTGCCTGGTTTTCCAGGGATGTTTCCAACTTCCAGATTGGTTTCCTCTTTTTATTTTTGTTTACTCTCTGTACCCTACAGTTTCTTCCTTCAGCTGCTCTGCCCGAGGCGACAATGCTAATTTGGAGTATTGATAGATGGCGCAATACAATTGCAGTTCTTCTTTCTGATGGTCACTCTTGAGATTATCCATGAGTGTTCTTGCATTGCAAGTTGCAAAATGTAAAGGTTTCATTCCTTGACTCAAAGATGTGATTCCACAGAATGCAGCTCTCCAGTGGGGAGAAAGTGGGACAACCAACACAGAAAATGGGACAACCAATTTTTAGGGCATCTTTTCTCGCCCCCTTTTGATTTGAATGAGCAGAGGGTATCCTGAAGAGGACTATTAAATCATTGATGCCGATGCCTAAAGACACTTCTGTTACAATCCAGATGTTCAGAAACCTTCATGCATCTGCCGTCTGTGTGCAGATTCTTGACTAAAGAATCCCAGCCCTGTCACCATGGCCAATTTAGCATCACAATAGGACATGGTAAAGAGACCCAGCTAGAAGCCGGCACATGACTGTTTAATATGGGGACTTTGGGTCACCATCATTGAGCACACAATCTTGATTGGTTGGTGGTTAGATTTCGGTGACATATGATGACGAGGACAACCTTGTCGCTGCAGCTTCCTTTTCCCCTTCTTAGCCGGTGAGACGTGATGGGCGAAATTTTCCAATATTTACTCGGTGCTGGCTCTAGCGAGAAAACTGGTGTGCAGTTCCTCGACTGCACAATCAGCTTTTCCTGCCAGATAATGCAGCACCTGGAGTAAAAAAAAATGCTGCAAAACGTCACTGACGCCTTTATGCTTTACGGTAGGGTGGGGCCTGATAGAGCCGCTGGCTGACTCAACAGAGATCAGGGTGCTGTTTTCAAAGGGCGCCCTGATCCATGAAAAAAATAATCTCACCTCCCGCAAAGGATAAGGGAGCCCCCCCCACCCCACCCCCCCCTCCAATGCAGCTATGGACCTCCCCGGAGATAAGCCTGGATCTGCCCCCGTACTACCTCCTGCCACTGTCCCCTCCTGATCCTGACACTACATCTTGGCGCTGCTCAGTGGCACTGCCCTGGGGAAGTGCTTGGGCAGTGACAATGGGCAATGGGAAGTGTCAGAATGCTGGGGACTATGTCAGGGTGAAATGCCAGGGTATTGCCCGGGCACGTCCCTTTCTCCCCAGGGCCGATGCGTAGATGTGCACCCATGGCAGGTTTCCTTCACCTGGTTCCCATTTTTGAATCGCAGTTGTAAAACTCACCGACGTGTCGTCACGGCAGCAAGGGGGTGGGGCAGGGCAAGGGGAGGGGGTCTTAATGTGGGTGATGATATGACAGGCAAGCCCTTAAATCCGATGCTAATTTATGGAAATGAGGATCTCAACCTTTCTTGGCGGCAACTTAGTGGCGTCACGTTCTGGTTGCCACATTACCAGAAGGATGTGGAGGGTTTAGAGAGGGTGCAGAAGAGGTTCACCAGGATGTTGCCTGGTATGGAGGGTGCTAGCTATGGAGAAAGGTTGAGTAGATTAGGATTGTTTTCGTTGGAAAGAAGGAGGTTGAGGGGGGACCTGATTGAGGTCTACAATATTATGAGACGTATGGACAGGGTGGATAGCAACAAGCTTTTTCCAAGAGTGGGGATGTCAAGAACAAGGGGGTCACGATTTCAAGGTGAGAGGGGGAAAGTTTAAGGGAGATGTGCATGGAAAGTTTTTTACGCAGAGGGTGGTGGGTGCCTGGAACGCTTTGCCAGCGGAGGTGGTAGAGGCGGGCATGATAGCATCATTCAAGATGCATCTAGACATATATATGAACAAGCGGGGAACAGAGGGAAGTAGATCCTTTGAAAATAGAAGACAGGTCCCTTACTAGGCTGTGATTGCCAGCTTCCACAATGAGACTGCCGAAATTAGATTCTTGCCAACGAGATCTCATTATCTGATTTTCCCGCCTCTCACCGGTGACAAAGAACAAAGAGAACAAAGAAAATTACAGCACAGGAACAGGACCTTCGGCCCTCCCAGCCTGCGCCGATCCAGATCCTTTATTTAAACCTCAAAATTCTGTGAGGTTTAAATAAAGGATCTGGATCGGCGCAGGCTGGGAGGGCCGAAGGTCCTATTCCTGTGCTGTAATTTTCTTTGTTCTCTTTGTTCTTTGTCACTGGTGAGAGGCGGGAAAATCAGATAATGAGATCTCGTTGGCAAGAATCTAATTTCGGCAGTCTCATTGTGGAAGCTGGCAGTCACAGCCTAGTAAGGGACATGAATGAATGAATCTGCAGGGTTTAAACACAGGAAGCACCACATGCCAATTCCTGGAAAGAGAAACCAGGCAGCTGCATCTGAGCCACCAGATGTATGCCCACATGAGTGTTACAACAGTAATTGGTTTGATTGCTTTTGTCTGGACTGCTGTCTAGCATCCAGAAGGGGTCGCTTTTCTGGGGGGGGGCTGCCTCACGGGGGTCTCTTTTCTGGGGGAGTTCCTGACATGAATCTCTTTTTGGGGCGTCCGTGTGGGTGGTCCTTTAGTTAATGGGTTCCGGAGCGGCGGTAGGGGAGGGGAAGGAAGACGTCTCTTTATTCGGGGAGTCTCTGGGGTGAACCTATTTAATAAGTGGACTCTGAGACAAGCCACTTTATTTAGGGGATCTCGGGGGTCTCTTTACTTGGGTGTCTCTGAGGGTCTCCTTATTTAGAGGATTTCTGTGGGAGTGGGCGAGTCGAGTCGCCCCTATACTTGGGGCGGGGGGGAAGGGATCCAGAAAACTCGAGGATATGGGCTAAATTGTGATGTGGGGGTGTGGGTTCAATTGCGATGCGGGAGAGGGGGGGCGGTCGGCAGCCACAGGATCGCTATCTTGTGCCGCCTACTCAAAGTGATGGCCCGACAGTAGGATTCCCTCGGGATCGCTCGCAATCCTCGCCACACACAAATTTGCATGCTGAAGGATTGGGAATCGCTGTGAGCACAAATCAGTTGTAATTCACCTCTGGCGGGAGAACATAGGGTTGGATTCTCTGTTGGCTAACACCAGAATCGTGAACCGAGATCGAATGGGGAATACGGCGTCAGCCGAAAATCGAGGTCGGCACCCATGATCCCTGAATGTGTGCTAGCCATTCCATCACAAGGGCCCACAATCCTTCTGAGGGGGGCAGGGTGGGGCCGGTGGGCAGGGGGTGTGGGGGAGCGGTGATGGGTGACCCACTGGGTGGGCTCACCACAGGGCACCCCCAACTGGCACACCATCTGCACTCGGCCCAGCCCATCCCCACATCCTACGAACAGAGGGCTGAGAAAGGTCGGACTGTCGGTGAACATGTGTTTATTTGTGACAGTGCTAATGTACAAGAACTGTGCCATAGCCCTTAACGCTGTCCTATGTGCCTCACCCATGCCAACTTAACTGCTTTCTAATTTTCTTGCCTAAAGTGCCCTAGATGGGTGCCCAGGCAGTACATCAGGAATGGAGGCAGCCTGCTGCGATTTCCGCCATGTGACCTGAGACCCCTTTGGCGGCTGTCCTCTTGAGCGACAGTCTTCCGGGTGTCAAGGGTGGCGTGGCGCCACAATGTTCTGCCCGCTGTGCACCGGATGCGCCAGGGACAGGTGGGGAGTTTCAGAGGTGCTGCAGTGTTCCAGAACTTCTCCTGCGGGGGTCACCGGCACAAGCTCTATCATCTCTTCCTCCTTCGGGTGCCTGATGGCCCGCGGGCTACTCCTCGGGATGGGGGTCCTATGAATTCAGCTCCAGGATCTAAATACATGAAATGAAATGAAAATCGCTTATTGTCGCAAGTAGGCTTCAAATGAAGTTACTGTGAAAATCCCCTAGTTGCCATATTCTGGCGCCTGTTCCGGGAGGCTGGTACGGGAATTGAACCCGCGCTGCTGGCCTGCCTTGGTCTGCTTTAAAAGCCAGCTATTTAGCCCTGTGCTAAACCAGCCCCAGTTATCACCGCCATCACCTGCAGCTGCTATTCCTGAAGACCCGTTCTAATCTCGACCAGGGTCTCCATTCTCACAGCCAAGGAATACAGGGACTGTGCCACGTTCCTCTGGGACTGTGCCACATCAATCAGGGGCCATACCACATCACTCAGTGACTGTGCCAGATCCCTCTGTGGCTGGTTCATGCCAGTGCCTCGCCAATGCTCTCGACACCCGCAGCCATGGCCCTTTGTGACTCAGCCACGCTTTGGAGTGCCACAGCAATGTCCATGTTTCTCTGGTATATGGCTGCCTGTGAAATGTCCTGTGCCTCAGCTGCCACCTGCACAGAGTTCCCCAGGTCTTGGATATCATTACCCTTGGCCGATACCTTCGCTCCCAAGGCCTCCACCGCGGAAGCCACCCGTGCAGCATTGGACTGGGTAGCACGAATTGTCGAGACTTCCACCTGCTCCTGCAGGTGGTTAGACACCTCTCATAGAACCTGCAGGTGCTGGATAGTTGCTGACACCCCCTCATGTAGGGCGCGATTCTCCGAGCCCCGCTGGGCCAGAGAATCGCCGCAACCGCGCCACGTGCCCCGACGCCGGCACGTGATTCTCCGAGGTGCGGAGAATCGGCGTCATTTGCGCCGGCGGGTTTGGCACGTCGCAGGCCGCTGTCCGCGGCGGGGCCGCCGATTCTCCGGCCCGAATGGGCCGAGCGGAAACGGCACTGTCCTGTCGGCGCTCTTCACCCCTGGTCGCCGCCGGTGGGAACTCTGCGTGAAGGGCCGGGGGGTAGCCTGTGGAGGGGGTGGGGGGCTCTGTCCCCGGGGGGCGGGGGGGGGGCTCCATCCCCGGGAGTGGGGGTCTCAGATGGGTTCTGGCCCGCGATCGGGGCCTACCAGTCGGCAGGCTGGCCTCTCCCCCCCTGGGCCTAATTTGTTGCGCGGCGGGCCCCATAACCCTCATGCCATGTTGCATAGGGGCCGGCCCGCTGAAGAAGTCCCCTGCGCATGCGCGGGTTGGCGCGGCCCAACTGCGCATGCGCGGGTTGGCGCGGCACCCATTTGGCGCGGGGAAGGCAGGTTGGAGCGGCGTGAACCGCTCCAGCGCCGTGCTGGCCCCATGTGTGGGCCAGAATCGGTTGTCCCCGGGCCTGTTTCGCCCCGTCGTGAAATGCGACTGCGTTCACAATGGCGCAAACACTTAGTCTCCATTTAGGAGAACCGTGCCCGTAGTCCCCGGCTCTGCGCCTGCATCGCCAGAATTGAATGAACCACCCTGTCCAAAAGCGCGAGACCTGTTTTCACATTATTTAGTCCCTGGGGTCGGGCCGGCCTCTGACCATTCAACCCCTCGGGTTTCCTACCTCCATCTGATGTGTGTGGTGCGCACCAGATGGTGCCCCAGGAGCTCCTTCGCTAAAGTGCCCAACCAAGGTGAGTGTCTCCGGGATGATGGAGGATACCAGTGACAGTAGTGACGAGGTGTGGTCTCCGGACTGTGCTCTGGGATGCTGTGGGGGGGGGATGGGAACCCGGACAGTTGCACCCCGTCGCCTAGTGGGTTGCACGGCTGTGGCTGGGGGCGGGGGACACTAATCAGTCCTGCCTTGTCCGTAGGTGACCCTGCAGGACACTAAACAAGATGTATGGTTAGACCGCTGGTGGACGTACTGTGAGGGGTAGGGGTGACTCACGTGCAACGCATTGTGGCCTCACTTGGTCATGCCATGTTTACCTCCGTCTTGGCGACTGCACGCTCTCCCACCCCATTGACTAGGTCTAATGTTCTCTGCCATGCAATTGTAAGGGGCGCAGGTCCGGTGGGCCCATTCCGTTTTTTTCCCGCTCCCTGCAGTTGTTGGCCGCCTTCTTCTAGGGAGGTCAGATAATGCACAGTGTGAGACACTCGGATACTGGCAGCACAGGGCATCTGCGGCTGGTTGCCTGTGTGCGCTGGGCATCTATCCATGGAGGGCTGTATGGGTGTTGGCATGTGGTGCAGGATGGGGTGCGAGGGGGCTGCTGATGGGTGGGGCCAGCACTGCCTACTGGCAGCCGTATGGGAGTGGGGACAGGAGGGGAGTGGGAGTATGTGGGACTGGGTTGGTGCCAGGGGCACGGTGGTATGACTCACCCTAGGTACCCTGAGAAGTTTGTGCAGCTTCTTCTGGTATGGCTGCCCAGTCCTGGACGTGGGTCCCACAGCATTCACAGGCTTTGCCATCTGCACCTAGGCCTGGTACAAGTTGGCGGGTGGTAGCCTCTGTCCCTCCTTGGGAACAGGGTGACCCGCCGCTCCTCCACGGCATCCAGCAATGTCTTCAGCTCTGCATCTGCGAATCTAGGGGCCATTCTCCCGGTGGCATCTTCTTGGCTGGAATGACAGTGTGTGTGGAGTGGAGTGTTTCTCTGCAGCTCCAGCCTGTCAGGCTCTCCAGTGCCAATCCTGACCGCAGTGAATCCGTGCCGCTGCCTGTTAGAATTGCACGAGTTCCACATGGCACACAGGCTGGCCCATTAACATGTCCTGAATTGCTCTGGCTGTTGCATCCTATTCATCATCACAGAAGTCTTGCGATTCAATCCCGAAACGGAAAATTCACCCCATAGTCTCCCAAACAGAGAATCTTACACACTGTTTTTACAGGCAGAGATGTAATGCTTAGGTACTACTCGCAATTACAGGGGCAAAGTGTGAATCGGATTTCGGACTTTTTCGAATTTTGGAATATACTGCGTCTGTGTGGCGCGCTTTGGGAACTGCGCATGTGTGGGGTGTTGGTTAACTGCGCATGTGTGGGGTGTTGGGAACTGCGCATGTGTGGGGTGTTGGTTAACTGCGCATGTGTGGGGTGTTGGGAACTGCGCATGTGTGGCGCGTTGGGAACTGCACATCACCCGGGAACTTTGTGGTATTTCCCATTCGTGACATCATGTCGGGACTCGAAAACAAGTCCGGATTTCGGAATTTTTCAGATTTTGGAATTTCGGATAAGAGATGCTCAATCTTACATAGATTTACATAGAATTTACAGTGCAGAAGGAGGCCATTTGGCCCTTCGAGTCTGCACCGGCTCTTGGAAAGAGCACCCTACACAAGGTCAACACCTCCACCCTATCCCCAGTAACCCAGTAACCCCACCCAACACTAAGGGCAATTTTGGACACTAAGGGCAATTTTTCATGGCCAATCCACCTAACCTGCACATCTTTGGACTGTGGGAGGAAACCGGAGCACCCGGAGGAAACCCACGCACACACGGGGAGGATGTGCAGACTCCGCACAGACAGTGACCCAAGCCGGAATCGAACCTGGGACCCTGGAGCTGTGAAGTAATTGTGCTATCCACAATGCTACCGTGCTGCCCAACCTGTATGCTCCATTTATATTAAGATCTAATTTTGTATCAGTACAGCCAATAGCTGTGAGTCCTGAGGTAATCTTGGCATTTTCTTTGACATTTGAACATTTTGAATACATTTTCTCAATTATTCCCATTTTACACAAAGTAAATGCAAGAGCAGCCTTATTGAATTTTAATAAGCAATGGATTGGATAGACAATTTATTTGACATAAATTTTACCTTTCGTTTGAGGATAATCCAGAGATTGGCCTTGATTATGAGTTGTAAAAGTAGCAGATATTTTTTGTGCATCTCTATCATAAACAAGTGATATGGATCCACATTTTTTTCCTGAATTTGACAACTCCTTTTAACAATTAATGTGTGACTTGTTCTTTTAATTGAGCTGGAGAGGCCTGGCAGGTGGGAAGAATTGCATTCTATTATTAGAAAAGATCATCCTCATCTGGATTAAATAGAGAAATCAGCATCAAGCTGTGCAAACTAATTTTCTCCCACCAGGAACTTGAGGGCCACCTTCAACATGTTGGCAACTTTGAAACTGATTAACTTTTATGCAGGACCGATATGGATTTAAACGTGAAGCAGGGGGGTGAGTTGACTAATGGGCCTAGTTTTAGAAGTACCAATGAGGGCAAAAGGGAGAAGATGGGGAACAGGGAAAGCTTGAGCGTTCACAGTGAACAAAGACATGGTCGCCTCCCAAAGGGCAAGAAAGAGATACGGGCAGGGTTAAATTCTATGTATTTAAATGCACAGAGTACAGTGAAAAAAATCGGGGAACTGGAAGCAAAAATTTCTCTCGGGGCATATGACATAGTAGCAGTGACAGAAATGTGGCTCAAGGCAGAACAGGATGGATACTTAACATCCCGGATTACAAGGTTTTTAGTAGAAACAGGGTAGGTAAAAAGGAAACAGATGTGTCAGTCATGGCCAAAGATAGTATCATAGCTCTTGAATGAGATGCAGTCCCTGAATTAGGATCTATATGGTTGAAGGTGAGAAACAGGAAGGGAGTGGTGACCTTGTTTGGTATTTATTACAGACGCCAGATAATATTCTTTATTAGTGTCACAAGTAAGCTTACATTAACACTGCAATGAAGTTACTGTGAAAAGCCCCTAGCCGCCACATTCCGGCACATGTTCGGGTACACAGAGGGAGAATTCAGAATATCCAATTCACCTAACAAGCATGTCTTTAGGGACTTGTGGGAGGAAACCGGAGCACCCGGAGGAAGCCCACACAGACACGGGGAGAAAGTGCAGACTCCGCACAGACAGTGACGCAAGCCGGGAATCGAATCCGAATCCCTGCCACTGTGAAGCAACAGTGCTAATCACTGTGCTACTGTGCTGCCCAAATAGTGGGGAGGAAGTGGAAGAGAGCATTTGTCAGCAGCTAATGGAAACCTACAGGGCAAGTAAGGTTGTGATAGTTGAGGATTTCAATTACCCTGAGGTATAATGGGAAAAGGGTAGAGTGTGGGGCATGGAAGGGGAGAAATTCCTGGAGGGTGCGCAGGAGAACTTTCTGGAACAGTACATTTCCAGTGCTACCAGGGAGCAAGCTGTGCTGGATCTGATCCTCAGAATTGAGACAGGGCACATGGAGAACGTCAGAGTGAGGGAACAATTGGGAAGTAGCGATCATAATGTAATACAATTCAATATTAAGTTGGAAAAGGAAAAAGGTTGGTCACAGATTAAGATCCAAGACTGGAAAGGGGCAAATTTTAGGGGTCTAAAAGTTGAACTGGAGCAGATTGATTGGAAACGCATTTTGGTGGATAAAACAGTGGATGAAAAATGAAAGACTTTCAAAGGAGTGAAATATACATACCCTTGGGAAGTAAATACGGAGTATCCAAAGCTAGAGTACCCTGGATGACTATGGATATTGATGATAAAATAAGGAAGAAAAAAGAGGCATATGGGGCGGGATTCTCCGATCCTGGGGCTAAGCGTTGACGCCGTCGTAAACACCGGAGTGTTTTACAACGGCGCCATCTGGCCCCTAGGATCAACGATCCTGCGCCGCACAGGGGCCAGCATGGCATTGGAGTGCCTCACAAAGCTCCAGCTGCCGATACGGGCGCCAGCAAGGCCGGCGCAATGTTGCGCATGCGCGCCATGGCCGGCGTAAGTTCGCGCATGCACGTGGGTTGCCTTCTCCGCGCCGGCCCCCGGGCAACATGGCGGAGCCCTATAGGGGCCTGGCGCGGAGGAACATAGGCCCGTCCCGGGATAAGCCCGCCTGCCAATCGGTAGGCCCCGATCGTGGGCCTAGCCAACCTGGAGGCCCCCCCCCGGAGTCGGATCCCCACCCCCACCCCCACACCAGGATGGCCTCCGCAGCATGAACACCGAAGTCCCGCCGAGTAGGACCACACGCGAACGGCGCCGGCGGGACTCAGCCGAACTCGGCGGGCATTCGGCCCGTCGAGCGCGGAGAATCGCTGGGGGGGCCGGAGAATCGTAGAAACGGCGTCGGAGCGGCGTTGCGTGATTCGCACCCCCCCGGCGATTCTCCAACCCAGTGTAGGGTCGGAGAATCCCGCCCATGATGCTTGCCGGAATAATAATAGTAATAGAAACCAAGAAGAGTATCTCAAACACAGAGAGGCTAAGGCTGGAATAAGGAAAGAATTGCAGGCTGTACTAAAACAAATAGCAAACTGTTGGTCAAATATATTAATGGTAAAAGATTAGTGAAGGGACAAACAGGGTAAACTGCTTACTGAAGTGGAGGGTATGGCAGTGGTACTAAATTATACTTTGCTTCTGTCTTTATTAAATTAGAAGATGGTGACAATGGCCCAGTTGAAAATGGTGGGTGTTGAGCAACTGAGCAGTATAGTAACAGATTAAGAAGAGGTGCGAAAAAGGCTGGCAGCACTCCAGATAGAGAAGTCACCAGGTCTGCATGGGATGCACCCTAGATTGCTGAGAGAGGTAAGGGAGCATATTGCGGAGCTATTGACAGAATTTTTCCAGGCCTCTCTGAACACAGGATTAGTCCTGGGGGACTGGAGGATTGCATATGTGATGCTGTTGTTTAAGAAAGGGGCAAAGGATAACTCGGGGAAACTACAGACCTGTCAGCTTGACATCGTATGGAGATGTCGGTGTTGAACTGGGGTGAGCACAGTAAGAAGTCTTACAACACCAGGTTAAAGTCCAACACGTTTGTTTCAAATCACTAGATTTCGAAGCACTGCTCCTTCCTCAGATTCACCTGAGGAAGGAGCAGTGCTCCGAAAGCTAGTGATTTGAAACAAACCTGTTGGTCTTTAACCTGATGTTGTAAGACTTCATACCGAGCTTGACATCAATATTGGGAAAACTGATGGAGGCCATAAAACGGGATGAGATAAATATACATTTAGAGAAAAGTAAGCTAATACTAGACAGTCAACATGACTTTCTCAAGGGGAGGTCATGTCTGCCAATATTTCAAGATGGTCAGCAAGAGAGCTACGAGTGAAATGAGGAGAAACTTCTTTACTCAGAGAGTTGTTGGGGTTTGGAATGCGCTGCCTGGTGCAGGCGGATTCCATAGAAGGTTTCAAAAGAGAGCTGGATACATATTTGAAAGTAATTAATTTAGAGGGCTACGGAGATGGGGCTGGGGAATAGGACTAGCTAGGATGTTCTTTTGGGAGCCGGTGCAGACACAATGGGCCGAATGCACTCCTGTGCTGTAAATAGCAATATAACATAAGGTGTAAAGTCTGACTTGTATTGTGTGCATGAAATTTCTCATTTGGAAAGTAATAAAATGGTGTTTTGTTTTAATTGAAAATTTATGGGCGAGTTTTACTACTACCCGCACACAAACCACCGTATATGAAGGATTGGGGGAGGCACTGTTATAACCTGCACGGGTCTTCTAGGGTAGGGATGATCCACCAGCTCGTGGACCTTGCAGAATACGAGCTGCCCTGATAAGGGGGAAGGGGACCCTGAACAAGTTTGTGTGCCTTTGTAGAGTTGGCCAGTCAGGTACCAATTAGAGAAGAGCCAGTAAGGAACTACTGAAGCTGTACATAATAGTCAACTAAGTTTTGTTTTTCTCTACAACTTGGTGTGGACTCCTGTTGATGTACCTTACAAAAGGAAACAGGTGGCTGGACCATCACCTCTCTGTCCACCCCCAAGCTATGCCCCATATTATGGTGGGCGCTAGGTAAGGTGTTAGCTTAGCCCGCCTGCCATTAGAACTTAAGTTGCTAATTAAAGGACACCGTAGGGCTTCTTTCCTCCTCGGCCACCATAGTTCACACAAGGGAAGGCAGAAGGAAAGTCACCAGCCCGCTACAGTGAGTAGTTGTCGCTGCTGGGATCTTGCCTCTGGGAAAATCACCTGGAACCAGGAACATGTCACAGGGCCAGCCTGACACAAGTTGATCACATTCCCTTGCTACCCATGTCCCCCCACCCCATCACCCACACACGTCCCCACCACCTACCACGTTCCAACACCCCACCACCCACCCACATCCCTCCACCCCACCACACACCCACATCTCCCCACCCCACCACCCACACACATCCTCCCCACCCCACCACGTCCCCCCACCCCACCACCCACCCACGTTCCAACACCCCACCACCCACCCACGTTCCCCGCACCCCACCACCCACCCACGTTCCCCGCACCCCACCACCCACGCACATCCCTCCACCCCACCACCCACCCACGTTCCCCGCACCCCACCACCCACCCATGTTCCCCGCACCCCACCACCCACCCACATCCCTCCACCCCACCACCCACCCACGTTCCCCGCACCCTACCACCCACCCACGTTCCCCGCACCCTACCACCCACCCACGTTCCCCGCACCCCACCACCCACCTACATTCTCCGCACCCCACCACCCACCCACGTTCCAACACCCACCACACATGTCCCCCCACCCCCACATCCACACCCTGCCTCTAGAGCCATCTTCACAATGTTGGGAAATTCAGTATGTCTCTTTCATTGTGTTGAAACTGTTAAAATAAATGTTGCTCTTCATCTCAATTGTAGTTTAATGTTAGCTCTGTATGATTGTTCTGTATCCACTGAGAAGTGCACTGTGTAGATGTATTTATGTTGTTATGCGTTTGTGTAGCAGGCTGCATGCCTTGTGGTAACTCCAAAGGAAGCACACATAATGATCGTTGTGCACACTGCAATCCTATCTGTTCTTTCAATTCATTTTAAAGTTTTTGTACTTTGAGATGAAACCCGAATATGTGATTGAATGTCTCAGATTAAAATAAGAAATTATCAGAGTCAAAACAAATCCAGCTGATTGTATATTTCAGCTCCGGTGAAGTTGTTCACTGCCAAGTAAAGTGGTTTTGTCCTTTAAAGCCATGAAAATACCAAACAGAAGCTGTACTCACATTTGATGAGTGTTATTACTCATTGTTGTTTGAAGTGTTTGGTAGAACAATTAGAAAACCAGACCAGTTGGCCACTTGGAGCAGATCTGGGCACAATGGGTGAATCGGGTCTCCGCTGGGCACCAGGCTGATCGCAAGTCACCTGACTTGCTCAATCCGGTGCTGGGTCACTGGGCAAGATCCATATGTGAATATTTAAATGAGGATAATTGCTCATTTAAATACCCGGACACCGGATTCACCCGGCGCCTGGAACTCAATAGCTGTGCCTGGGGGACCTCGCCAGGGCAGCATTTTTTACAGGTCCACACAAATGTGGACCAGGTGTAATGACACTTGGGGGCGTCTCTCAGGCCATTGGAGACCCCTGGGTGGCTGGGGACAGGGCAGGGTGACACCCTGGCATCTGGACACCTTGACACTATCAGCTTGGCATCCTGGCAGTGCCACTCTGACACCCTGGCAGTACCACCCTGGGAGGCCAGGGTTGCTGGTGTGGTACTGCCAGGGTACCTGCGGCACTACCAGGGTACCTGCGGCACTGCCAGGGTGCCTATTTGGCACTGCCAGAGGTTGGGCCTGGGGACGTCTTGCCAAAAGATGGGGGTGAGGGGGGCATCTGGGAGCCTCCCCAAAGTTGGAGAATGAGGGGTGTCAAAAAAATGGGGGAGCCTGAAAGATGGAAGGGGGTTTGGCGGACGAGAAATATCGAGGCTGCAGAATGAAATGGCGCCTTGATCTGAGAAGCTCGCCAGCAGGAAATCCCTCGAGACACTAAAAAAGGGCAGAGTGCATTGGATGTCAGGATGTTTCTCGGTGCAGCAGCTGTCTTGAAACAACCCGCTAAACGTGCCATTCAGCGGACTTTACCTTCAGTCCATTGAATCGCACCAATTGTGTCCCATTAATATATTGGCAGCCGCTGTCCACTGCTATATTTCCTCTCTCAGATCATGGGTATGTGGCTATTTGAATAATAGATGTGCATTCCCGCACTTGTTGAGTGCAACAATCTGGAAAAGGCAGCAGTAACTCAAAGCAACAGAAAGCCAGAAGTTCGGTTGTTTGGGGGGAAAAGAAAGAAAGCATTTGCAGCAGAACAGGGATGTTTGATTAAATGGCAACGCAGTGACGGAGGATAATCTTAATCAAGCTAATTAAATCTTCTCATACAAAACGTTCCCGTCCTCCCAAAGTCACTGGTTTGTATTGGACAATTGACAATGGTGGGTGCATGCACATGCTTAGCAGACAGAAGGTAATGATACCTCTTCATGAGTAATATATTGAGCTGTAAAACTCAACACAGAATGGGTAGGTGTAATGTCATCATCCATCTGACCACTATGTATGATGTATTGCACCCTATGAAACACGTTTGTGACAGCTGGAGGTGCAAAGCTTCAGCTACGACTATTTTATCTCTCCACAACCTCGCCATAATGCACACCTACTAAGAGGCTGGCGGTAGCATGCTAATATTGTCTCTGGATTAGCAATCCAGAGACCCAGGGCAATGCTCTGGGGGATCCACGTTCAAATATCAACATTGCAGATAGTGAAATTCGAATTCAATAAAAATCTGTAATTCAAAGTCTGATATTATTAATTGTTGTAAAAGCCCATCTGGTTCATTAATATACTTTAGGGAAGGAAATCTGCCACCTTTACCTGGTTTGTTATGGATGCCTGGTCAGCCCTGAACAGTGACTAAGAGACTGAACCAGACCCATAACGTTTTCAGGATTTAAGACGGTGCAGATAGATCGATTCATTCCAGGAGGGAAAATATAAGAAATAGGGCTTGGTTATTTTGTAAAGAAACTGTATTAAAACAAAATAAAAAGCAATATTTAAACTTTTAAAATTAATCTCTAACACTAACAGATTACATGTAGTTCCCTAACCTTAACATACTAGTTCTCATTAAACAACACTTAAACAAAGCATGCAGCTCTCATGACACTTACACAGGTAGACAAAGGAAATACTTGCATTTAACAAAGCACTTTTTCTGTTCTGCTGACGAGGGAGGGACTTGGGCTGAGGACAGAGAGGAGGTTGCGGGAAGGGGCTGCCTGGGGGTGGAGGCACGGAGCACGGGCTGGAGGCGGGCCTAAAAAAGTGGATGGCTGATTGGCGGAGGGGGTGGGCAATGAGCCCCCCAACTAGGCTGATCACCTGGAATGTTCGGGGGTTAAATGGGCCGGTCAAAAGGGCATGTGTGTTCGCGCATCTTAGGGGATTGAAGGCGGATGTGGTAATGTTGCAGGTACGCACCTTAGAGTAACGGACCAGGTTAGACTGAGGAAAGGTTGGGTCAGTCAGGTCTTTCACTTGGGACTTGATTCAAAGACTAGAGGGGTCGCGATCCTAATCAATAAGCAGATGGTGTTTGAGGCGGGTAGAATAGTCTCGGACGAGGGAGGTCGGTACATTATGGTCAGTGGGAAACTGGAGGGGGTGCAGGTGGTATTAGTAAATGTGTATGCGCCAAATTGGGATGATGTGGAGTTTATAAAGAGGATGCTGGGGAAAATACCGGTCCTGGACCTGTACAGGTTGGTCATGGGAGGAGACTTCAACACCTTTTTGGACCCTGGCTTGGACCGGTCAAGCTTGAAAACGGGCAGGGTGCCAGCAATGGCAAAGGAACTAAGAGGGTTCATGGAGCTGATGGGGGGATGGATCCATGGAGGTTTGGGCAGCCGAGGGTGAAGGAGTTCTCCTTCTACTCACACGTGCATAAAGTGTATTCCTGCATTGACTTCTTTATTTTGAGCAGGGCCTTGCTCGCTGGGGTGGTGGACACGGGGTATTCGGTGATTACAATCTCAGACCATGCTCCGCATTTGGTTGACCTGGAGGTTAGTAAAGATAGTAACCAGTGCTCACACTGGAGATTGGATGTGGGACTTTTGGCGGATGAAGGGGTGTGCGAGCGGCTGAGGAAATGTATTCAGAGCTACCTGCAGGTCAATGACACGGGAGAAATTTCAGCAGCGGTGGTGTGGGAAGCACTGAAGGCGGAAATCTGATCTTGATCCGGGCCCAAAGGGAGAAGGTGGACAGGGCAGAGACAGACCGACTGGTAAAGGAGATACTACAGATTGATAGGAGGTATGCGGAGACCCCAGAGGCAGGGCTTTTAAGGGAACGGCGGAGGTTACAGGCGGAGTTTAGCTTGCTGACCACAGGGAGAGCGGTGGAGCAGCTGAGAAAGGTGAGGGTGGGCGATCTATGAACATTGAGAGAAGGCCAGCAGAATGCTTGCTTAGGAAAGAGGGAGGTAGTTAGGGAGATAGGGAAGTAAAGGACGGAGATGGGAACCTGGTTGGTGATTCAGTAGGTGTGAATAAGGCGTGTAGGGATTTCTACAGCAGGCTGTACAGGTTGGAACCCCCTATGGGGTCTTCGGGGATTGAGGCACTTTTTGGAGGGGCTGAATTTCCCAAAGGTGGACAGGGAGCGGGTAGAAGAGCTGGGGGCCCCAATCGGGCTGGAAGAGATAGCGGTGGGCTTGAAGGCCATGCAAGCGGGTAAGGCCCTGGGTCCGGACGGGTAGCCAGTGGAGTTTTATAAAACGTTCTCGGGGATATTGGGGCAGGTGTTGTTGAGGATGTTCAATGAGGCAAGGGAAAGAGGGGTGTTGCCCCCGACGATGTCACAGACAATGATTTCGCTGATTCTTAAGCGGGACAAGAACCCGGAGCTGTGTGGTTCCTACAGGCCGATCTCCCTGTTTAATGTAGATGTCAAGTTACTGGCCGAAATCTTGTCCTCCAGGATCGAGGATTGTGTTCCAGGCATTATTGGGGAGGACCAGACGGGGTTTGTTAAGGGCAGTCAGTTGGTGGCCAATGTAAGAAGGCTGCTAAATGTGATCATGATGCCCCCGGAAGGTAGGGAGGTGGAGGTAGTGATCGCAATGAATGCAGAAAAGGCTTTTAATCGGGTAGAATGGGACTATCTGTGGGAGATACTGGGACGGTTCAGATTCGGGTGGGGCTTTATTGACTGGATCAGGTTACTTTATCAGGCTCTTGTGGCAAGTATACGGATGAATAGGACAACATCGGACTATTTTAGACTGCACCGGGGGGCGAGACGGGGATGCCCTCTTTCCCCACTGTTGTTTGTGCTGGCTATAGAGCCGTTGGCAATTGCTCTGAGAGCCTCGAGGGGCTGGAGAGGACTGGTCCGGGGTGGTGGGGTGGGGTGGGGGAGTGGAGCACAGGGTTTCGTTCTATGCGGATGACCTGCTTCTGTACATTTCGGACCCAATAGAGGGGACGGAAGAAATCATGAGGACTCCAGGGGAATTTGGCTGGTTTTCGGGGTATAAGCTTAATATGGGAAAGAGTGAGATGTTTGTGGTCCAGGCGAGGGGATGGGAGAGGCGACTGGGAGAGCTGCCGTTTAGGTTAGTAGAGGGAAGCTTCAGGTACCTAGGCATCTAAGTGACGCGGGAATGGGACTGGCTGCATAAATTCAATCTGGCCCGGCTGGTGGACCAAATGAAGGACGATTTTCGGAGATGGGACGCGCTTCCGTTGTCTCTGGCTGGGAGGGTGCAAACGGTGAAGATGACGGTTTTCCCGAGTTTCCTATTTGTATTTCAGTGTCTCCCCATCTTTACTCTACGGTCCTTTTGTAAGCGGGTCAACAGAGTGATCACGTGCTTCGTCTGGGCGAGCAAGACCCCGCGAGTAATGCTTGAGCGGAGTCGGGGAGAGGGCGGCTGGCGCTGCCAAACTTTAGCAACTATTACTGGGCGGTTAATATAGCCATGATCAGGAAGTGGGTGGTGGGGGAGGGGGAGGCATGGGTGCATATGGTGGCGGCTTCATGTAAGGGCACCAGTTTGGAGGCGTTGTTAACTGCGCCTCTGCCGTTTCCGCCAGCACGGTACTCCACCAGTCCAGTGGTGGTGGCGGTCCTGAGAGTTTGGTGCCAATGGCGGCGGCATGTGGGAGCATCGGTCTAGGCCCCAATCTGTGATAATCACCGGTTTGCCCCGGAGTATGGACGGGGGGGGGTTCAGGTTATGGCACCCATGCCGACCCCTCCCGCAACACCCACGTCCTGATCATGGCTATATTAGCCGCCCAGTAATAGTTGATAAAATTTGGCAGCGCCAGTCGGCCCTCTCCCCGACTCCGCTCAAGCATTACCTTACTCGCGGAGAGTGGGGATTGAGAGGATGGGGGGATATGTTCACAGAGGGGAGCTTTTCGAGTATGAGGGCATTGGAGGAAAGGTTTGGGTTGGTGAGGGGAAACAAATTCAGATATCTGCAGGTGCGGGACTTCCTTCCCGCTCCTACCGCTAAGGGGGATTCAGGACAGGGTAGTTTGCAGAGGGTGGGTAGGAGAAGGGAGTGTCTCCGACATTTATAAGGAGCTTATGGGGTCGGAGGAGATGCAGACCGAGGAGCTGAAGCGCAAGTGGGAGGAGGAGCTGGGAGGTGAGATAGAGGATGGTCTGTGGGCAGGCGCGTTGAGTAGAGTCAACACGTCCGCAATATGTGCCAGGCTCAGCCTGATAAAATTTAAGGTTGTTCACCGGGCTTTCATGACAGTGGCCCAGATGAGCAGATTCTTTGGGGTGGAGGACAGATGGCGAACCATGTCCACATGTTTTGGACATGCCCCAAGCTTAGGGGGTTTTGACAGGGGTTTGCAGATGTCATGTCCACGGTGTTAAAGACAAGGGTGGCGCTGAGTCCAGAGGTGGCGATTTTCGGGGTGTCGGAAGACCCAGGAATCCAGGAGGAGAAAGAGGCAGATGTTCTAGCCTTTGCTTCCCTGGTAGCCCGGAGACGGATACTATTAGCATGGAGGGACTCAAAGCCCCCGAAGCCGGAGACCTGGCTATCGGACATGGCTAGCTTTCTCTGTTTGGAGAAAATCAAGTTCGCCTTGAGAGGGTCACTGTTAGGGTTCATCCAGAGGTGGCAACCGTTCGTCGACTTCTTTGCGGGAAATTAATCGTCAGCAGACGGTGGGGGGGGGGGGGGGGGGGGGAGAGAGTAGTTAAGATTAGAATAGGGGATGGGGCCTGTACGAGAGGTAAATGGCTTTTGCACTATGTTTATGGTTTCATTTATATTGGTTATTTTGTTGTTGTTCCTATTCCAAAAATACCTCAATAAAATGTTTATTTTTTAAAAAACAAAGCACTTTTTCTTCTGTTAGGGACATTCTTTCAGAACCTTTCTCCAAACATTGCCTCGGTGCGACTTTCATGACTTTTCTCAGTCGATTTCCAAAGCCTTCTGCTTGTACCGATTTAAAACAACGTTTTTTTCTCCCTCTCTCTTTCTCTTTGTCTCTCTCTCTCAACTCTACCCAGCCCCTCAAATAAAGATTATGTGGGGTTTCCAGACTTGAACCTATCATCATTATCTTGGCTGTTTGATGGTCCACCTCTGTTTATACAAGAGATCAGAGCCACTCTATTGATATGCAACTAACCTCCCATTCTTAGAGAAAGAGACCCCAGACTCTGTAATGAGCTCATAGCTGGTCAAACAGAAATGTCCAAAGAACAATGGATCCGCGGCACCCTGTGTATTCCCACTAACAGGTTTAAGTTGGGACAATGTAACTCAGCCAGGTGTGGGCATATCTCTCTCTGGCTCCATGCTCGCAGTTTTTTCCCCCCCTCTCACAAAACCACAAAACCAAAAAATACTGGACAATCTTAGCAGGTCTGACAGCCTCTGTGGCGAGAAAAGGAAGCTAACGTTTCGACTAGAGAGTCAAGCTGAGATTGTCCAGTATTTTTTGTTTTTGTTTCAGATTCCAGTATCTGCAGTAATTTGCTTTTTTTCCCCCTCAATCTGTTTAACCCTTCATTGCCTGTTGCATCTGCGATCTCCTTTCTGGACCCAATTTCCTGTGATCTCCCTCACATAACAGTCTGGCCTACATGTGACTCCAGATCCACAGCAATGTTGTTGACTCTTAAATGCCCTCAGTTCAAGGGAAATTAGGAATGGGCACTAGATGCTGGCATAGCCAACGATGCCCACATCCCATGAACGAATTAAAAGAACTGTGATTATATGAGCATGTCTTCTCACTGATAACCTCCAAATAACAGCTTTCAACCGACTGGTATCTCAAGTCTTATTTCCTATTCATTTATACAATAGATAATCTGCCTTCAGTGTGGTGGCAGGACATAAATAGCACAGCTTCATCATGTCAGCTTACTATGTTTTATTTATCCACATCCTGTGCTATGTATTCAGTTTAGTTAACATCATCTACCCAACAACTGCCGAAACAAAGCCCACAAACGGAGGCAATTGTTAAAGTCACAAACTGTCACGAAGCATACTTACCTCACACGGTATTCAGAGAGGTTAAGACAGGATGGAACCCTTTTTGCCACTAATACACTTCACCAGACCATTGTGATGACTTGCTTGGCCAAACCAATTTACTGACAATGAGTTAAGGGAACAGAAAGCTGGAAATTTGAGGGAAGATAGATTACAGTGGGGATGGGTAATAGAGCAGGTTAGACAGCTGGTATTGTAGCTGCACTTTTCAGAATGACCATGGAATGTTAAGTACAGAAAGAGAAAAGTCTGTACCATGGTTTTCATCAGTTGCGCTCCTGCTTGCTCCCCCTATCTTTTGGAATATTCTGTGCAGTTCTGGTCACTCTACTGTCGGAAAAATTTGACTCCATTCGAAAGGGTACAGAGGAGATTTATGGGTGTATTGCCTGGACTGACAAATTTCATTTATGAGGAAAAACTGGGTAGGCTGGTATTGTTGTCTTTGCAACAGAGAACGTTGAGGGGAGACTTAATTGGAGTATATAATATTATGGGAGGTGGGTGGAGTGTGGTAAATAATATTGTAGTTAGAGATACACCGGGTCGGAGAATCGCCGGGAGCTGGCGTGAATCCCGCCCCTGCCGGTTGCCGAATTCTCCGGCACCGGCGATTCGGCGAGGGTGGGAATCGCGCCGCACCGGTTGGCAGCCCCCCCCCCCCCCCAGCCGCGATTCTCCGGCCCGGATGGGCCGAAGTCCCGATGCTAGGATGCCTGTCCCGCCGGCGTGGATTAAACCACCTCTCTTACTGGCGGGACAAGGCGGTGCGGGCGGGCTCCTGGGTCCTGGGGGGAGCGCGGGGCGATCTGGCCCCGGGGGGTGCCCCCACGGTGGCCTGGCCCGCGATCGGGGCCCACCAATCCGCGGGCGGGCCTGAGCCGTGGGGGCACTCTTTTCCTTCCGCCTTCGCCACAGTCTCCACCATGGCTGAGGCGGAAACGACTCCCTCCACAGCGCATGCCCGGGGATGCCGTGAGCGGCCGCTAACGCTCCCGCGCATGCGCCGCCCGACAATGACATTTCCACGCCAGCTGGCGGGGCACCAAAGGCCTTTTCCGCCAGCTAGCGGGGCGGAAATCAGTCCGGCGCAGGCCTAGCCCCTCAAGGTTAGGGCTGGGCCCCCCAAGATGCGGAGGATTCCGCACCTTTGGGGTGGCACGATGCCTGACTGATTTGCGCCAATTTTGGCGCCGGTCGGCGGACATAGCGCCGATACTGGAGAATTTCGCCCATGATGTTGTGACGATATGGAGACTTGCCTCAAAGAAGTGCAGCAAAGGGGATTTAATATTTCTGGATACAAAGGGGGCGATTCTCCGATATTGAGGCCAAGTGTTCGCGCCGTCGTGAACGCCATCGCGTTTCACGACAGCGCAAACAGAGCCCGGACACTACCTATTCTGGTCCCCACAGGGGGCCAGCACGGCACTGGAGCCAAATGGGCGCCACGCCAACCCACGCATGCGCAGTTGGGGCAGCCCAATCCTGCGCATGCGCAGTTGGGCCACGCCATCCTGCTCATGCGCGGGGAACATCTTACACACAACCGGCCCGTCACCAACATGGAGCAGGTGTTCTGGGGCCGCGCGCGGAAGGAGGTAGGCCCGGGGGGAGAGGCTGGCTCGCCGATTGGTGGGCCCCGATCGCAGGCCAGACCCCATCGGAGGGCCACCCCGGTGAAGGAGTCCCCCCCCACCGTCCCCCCCCCCCCCCCCCCCCCCAACAGGCCGCCCCCCCCAGCGTTCCTGCAGAGTTCCCGCTGGAAGCGACCAGGGGTGGCCGGCGCCGGCGGGAACCTTTCGTGTCGTAGCGGCCGCTCGGCCCATCCAGCCGGAGAATCGTCGCTCGCCGGTTCTTCAAGCGGCCCGGTGAGAATCGGGCGCCGCTGGTTTCCGTGGGGTGGGAGAATCGCACGCGGGGGTCGGGCGGCGTGGCGTGATTCACGCGGCGCCCCTGCGATTCTCCCACCCGGCGTTGGGGGGGGGGGGGTGGGGGGGGAGAATAGCGCCCAATGTGTTAAGAGAAGATAGGAAAGGAAATAAAGGGTACCAGCATTGATTAAGGAGAACACTGCAGTGCTGGAGAGGGCATGTTCCATCAGGGTCAAAGACACAAATCTATTTGTCTGGAGCTAAAAAAACAAAAACTGTGTGTAGCCGATAGGCCACCAACTAGTGGAAAGGTGTAGAGAAAGACATTTGCGAGGAAATTACATAGAGTAGTTACACTGGGGGACTGGGATAGTAAGAATATAAAGGTCTGCTAGGGGCAAGGGTTTCGAGTGTGTTCAGAGGAATTTTCTACACCGTATGTTTCCAGTCTAATGAGAAATAGGCAATGCTTGACCCGGTTCTTGAGGTGGATCAAGTGTCAGTCGGAGAACATTTAGGAGACAGTGATCATTATATCATAAGGTTTTTTGGGTTGGCTTTGGAAAGGAGAAGAAGCAATCCAGAATAAGAATAATTAACTGGGGGAAAGTCAATTTCAATGTGTTAAGAATGGATCTGGCCTAAATCAATTGGAATCAAGGATTATCAGGCCCAACTGTATGGAACAATAGGTATAACGATTGTCATGTGGATAATAAAATTGAGAATCATGCCAAATGTAGAAGATTCGCAGGAGAATTGGAAATGCAAATAAAAACAGACAGTATGAGTCGAGACTTGTCGCTACCATAAGATGAGATCCAAAAGTCTTCCATAGGCATATAAATAGTAAAAAGATAGTAAGAGGAGTGGGATGCTTAGGGACCAAGGGGGGTTTATGTCTGGTGACAGGGGGCATGGCTAAGGTACTAAGTGGCTACTTTGCATCTGTCTTTAAAACACCAGGATCGAATGAGATGCATCCAAGAATACTGAGGGAAGTAAGAGTGGAAATTGCAGTGGCAGTGGCCATAATTTTCACAAACATCCTTAGTTTCACTGAAAAAAGAGACATGGCTCATCAGGACTAATTTCAAGAATACCAATAGTAAAAGGAACAACAATTTATATTGCATGAAAATAGAGTGCTGAGTAGTTGACAAGTGGTAGATCCATTACATCGTCCTTAGACTTGGGGAGGTGCCAGAGGATTTGATAAAGACAGATTTTACACTTTTTGTTGAACAAGGATGCAAGGATAAGCCCAGCAGCTACAGGCAAACAAAGAACAATACAGCACAGGAACAGGCCTATCGGCCCTCCAAGCCTGCGCCGATCACGTGTCCTATCTAGACCAACCGCCTATATCCTTCTATACCCCATCTGTTCATGTGTCTATCCAGATAAGTCTTAAAAGTCGCTAACGTATCTGCCTCAACCACCTCACTTGGCAGTGCATTCCAGGCCACCAACATCCTCTGTGTAAAAAAAACTTCCCCCGCACATCTCCACTGATTCTTGGGTCGGATGTTGGACAGTCTGGATCATGTTAACATCGAAAAGGAGGAGGTATAAAGATACTAAGGTAAATAAGTCTCCTGGGCCAGATGGGATTTACCCCAGAACACCGAGGGAAGCAAGGGAGAAACTTTCTGGGGCCTTGACTGACATCTTTGTATCCTCATTGACTACAGTTGTGATCCCAGAGGACTGGAGAATAGCTAATGTGGTACCGCTGTTTAAGAAAAGTAGCAGGGATAATCCTCGAAACTATGGGCCGGTGAGCCTCACATCGGTAGTAAGTAAATTACTGGAGAGAATCCTCAGGAACAGGATTTATACCTATTTGGAAATAAATTAACTCATAAGCGATAGACAGCATGGTTTTGTGAAGGGGAGGTCGTGCCTCACTAACTTGATCGAGTTTTTTGAGGAGGTGACAAAGATAATTGATGAGGGGAGGGTGGTGGATGTTGTTTACATGGACTTCAGTAAAGCCTTTAACAAGGTGCCTCATGGCAGATTGGTGCAAAAGGTGAAGTCACACGGGATCAGAGGTGAGGTGGTAAGATGGATACAGAACTGGCTCGGTGACAGAAGGCAAAGGGTAGCAGTAGAAGGGTGTTTTTCTGAATGGCAGGTTATGACTAGTGGTGTTCCACAGAGATCTGTGCTGGGGCCTCTGTTGTTTGCAGTGTACATAAACGATTTGGAGAAAAATGTAGCCAGACTGAGTAGTAAGTTTGCGGATGACAGCAAGGGTGTTGGAGTGGCAGATAATATTGAGGATTGTCAGAGGATACAGCAGGACATGTATAGGTTGGAGACTTGGGCAGAGAAATGGAAAATGGAGTTTAATCCAGACAAATGTGAGGTAATGCATTTTGGTAGGTCGAACATAGAGGGGAAATATACCGTAAAAAACTCTTCTGAATATAGAAAGTCAGCGGGATCTGGGCATGTAGGTCCACAAATCTTTGAAGCTGGCAACACAAGTGGACAAGGTAGTCAAGAAAGCATATGGAATTCTTGTCTTTATTGGACGGGGCATTGAGTATAAAAACTGGCAAATCATGCTACAGTTGTATAGAACCTCGGTAAGGTCACACTTGGAATATTGCTCACAATTCTGATTGCCACACTACAAGAAGGATGTGGAGGCTTTGGTGAGGGTGCAGAGGGGGTTTACCCGGATGTTGCCTGGTCTGGAGGATGTTAGCTATGTGGAGAGGCTGAATAGACTCAGACTGTTTTCATCAGAAAGACGGAGGTTGAGGGGTGACCTGATATAGGTCTGCAAGATTATGAGGGGCATGGATAAAGTGGATGGACACTTTCCCAGGGTGGAGGGATCAGCCACCAGGGGGCATAGGTTTAAGGTCTGTGGGGCAAAGTTTAGAGGAGATGTGCAAGGCCGTTTCTTTTACGCAGAGTGTGATGAGTGCCTGGAACGCATTGCCAGGAGAGGTTGTGGAAGCAGATGCATTTATGGCATTCAAAAGGCATCTTGGCAAACACATGGATAGGATGGGTATTGAAGGATACGGCACGAGGAAGTGCTGGGGGTTTTGGCAAAGGTTGGTATCATGACCGGTACAGCCTTGGAGGGCGGAAGGGCCTCTTCCTGTGCTGTATTGTTCTTTGTTTGAATATATCGCCCCTCACCTTGAACTTGTGCCTCCTTGTAATTGTCATTTCCACCCTGGGAAAAAGCCTCCAATTATTCACCCTATCTATATATACCCTTCATAATTTTATAAACTTCTATCAGGTCACCCCTTAACCTCCGTCTCTCTAGAGAGAACAATTCCAGTTTATTCAGTCTCCTCATAGCTAACACCCTCCCTACCAGGCAATATCCTGGTAAACCTTTTCTGAACTCTCTCCAAATTGTCAACATCCTTCTGGTAGTGTGGTGACCAGAATTTTTCCAAATGTGGCCTATTTAACTGTAACATAATTTGTGAGCTTTTGTACTCGATACCCCATCCGATGAAGGAAAGCATGCCATATGCTTTCTTTTCCACCATTTCCACCTGTGCTGCCACTTTTAAGGATCTGTGGACCTGCACGCCCAGATCTCTCTGTGTCTCTATGCTCCTGATGGTTCTGCCATTTATTTTATAGCTTCCACCTGAATTGGATCTACCAAAATGCATCACCTCGCATTTGTCCACATTAAATTCCATCTGCCATTTCTCCGCCCACTTTTGCAGCCTGCTGTATTCTCTGACAATCTTCATCACTATTCGCAACTCCTGCAATCTTGGTGTCATCCGCAAACTTGCTAATCAGACCAGCCACGTTTTCTTCCAGGTCATTTATATATATTACAAACAGCAAAGGTCCCAGTACCGATCCCTGCGGAACACCACTAGTTACATACCTCCATTTGGAAAAATACTCATCCACTGCTACTCTCTGTCTTCTATGGCCAAGCCAATTCTCAATCCATCTAGCTAGTTCACCCCTAGGCCTGGCAGTTTACGCTTGATGGTGGGGAAGCTTTTAGAAACAATGGGTGGAATCTTCCAATCTCAGCAGTTGTCTTTCATGCTGCCTGAAAAAGTGGTGAGACATTCACAGTGACTCCGACACTGACTTCCCCCAACTGAGGCTGTCAACTCTTGCTCTTGGCAGCAGCATAGTGGCTATGCAGATTGCGGCTACAGCCAAATCAACACCTCCAAGAGTTCCAGGATCACAAAGCAATCCAGGAAAAGCTCGGCTGGAGAGAGTCGGGGTCGGGTGGGGGAAACGCAGTCTCATTGGAGTCAAGTGGAAAGGGAGCTCTGGGTTTGGCAGCAAGGGCAAGGTGTGGTGTCAGTGGTCACCTCTTGCCACATGTCCATGCCATTGATCCTGCCCAGATTAGGGCAGATTGAGGGATTTATCCCTTCCACGTGTTGGCAGGCCTGCATGGAGCTGACAATGTTGAAGGAGAAACAAGAAGAGGCCTCTTAAGTGGTCATTAATTGGCTATCTAAGGATCTCGGAGGGAGGCAAGGCATGCAGGTGGACCATGGGCTTTCCCATCCAGAACTTACTTCTGGTGGGCGCAGGAGGGCATTGGCTATCGGTCCTGGTGCCAACCCACCAAATTCTTATGCCCTCTTGCCTCCTTCCTCACCTCTTGCTTGGGCAGAGGATTCTGGCCAATAACGTAGGATAATATTTATAGTCACATAGGCAAATGTGAGTTAATTAAGGAAAGTCAGAACAGATTTGTTAAGGGCAAATTGTGTTTTACTGGAACCATAGAATCCATACAGCAAAGACGGATGCCGTTTGGCCCATCGTATCCGTACCAACCCTCTGAAAGAGCACCATACCTAGGCCAAATCGCCCGCTATATCTCTGTAACCACACCTAAACTAAACATCCTTGGACCCTAAGGGGCACTTTAGTATGACCAATCCACCTAACCTGCACTCTTTGGACTTCGGACTAACTTGCTTGAGTTTCTTGGTGCGGTAAGAGAGTGGATTGATGAGAGTAATTCTGTTAATATGGTATACATGGACTTCCAATAGACATGATGACGTGCCCACAACAGATTTGTGAGCAAAGTTGGCTCATGTAAGAAGAGAGACAGTAGTGACATGGATATGAAACTGGCTGAGTGACAGGAAACAAAGTGTAGTGGTGAATACTTGTTTTTCAGACTGGGAGAAGGTTTATAATGGAGTTCCCCAGCAATCAGTGTTGGGATTCCAGGTTTTCTTATCAATGACCTCGACCTTTCTCTGCATGAGACAATTTCAAAATTTGTGGATGATACAATGGAAGTATTGTGAACCATTCGAATGATTGTGTAGAGCTTCAAAAGGATAGAGACACTTTGCGGAATGGGTGAACAAATGACGGATGTAATTTAGTGCAGATAAGCGTGAAGTGATTTATTTTGTTTGGAAGAATGCAGAGAAACACTTTCGATTAGGGGTACAATTCTGAAAGGGGTGCAGGAGCAGAGACATCTGGGTGCATATGTGCATAAATCATTGAAGTTGACAGGACAGGTTGAGAGAGCAGGAAAGCATTCAGCATCCTGTGCTTATGAGTCACTAGAGGTATTGAGTTCAAAAGCAAGGAAGTTATACGTCTATAAAAAACTGGTTAAGTCTCAACCTGAATATTGCATCCAATTCTGGGCACCACACTTTAGGGAGAATGTAAATGTATTAGAGCAAGTGCAGAAAAGATTAATGAGAATGGTTCCAGAAGTAGGAACTTCAGTTTCGTGCAAAAATTAGAGAAGTTGGGACTGTTTTCCTTGGAGAAGAGAAGTTCAAGAAGAGATCTAATTATCAGAGGCCTGAACAGAGTAGAGAGGGAGGACCTGTTCTGATTGGTGGAAAGGTCGAGAACCAGAGGTCACAGGATGAAGTTAATTGGCAAAGAAGCAATGGTAACATGAGAATAAACATGTTAATGCAGTGCATAGTTAGGACCTGGAATGCAATGTCTGGGAGTCTGCTGGAGTCAGATTGAATCAGCGCATTCAAGAGAGAATTGGATTATTGGGGGCGATTTTCCGAGCCCCGCACCGGGCCGGAGAATCGCCACAACCGCGCCACAACGCCCCAACGCCAGTGTGCACTTCTCCGAGCTGCGGAGAATCGGCGCCATTTGTGCCGGAGCGGTTGGCACGGTGCGGGACGCTGGAATCTGCGGGGCCGCCGATTCTCCGGCCCAAATGGGCCGATCAGCCGCGCGGATACGACAGAGACCCGCCGGCGCCGTTCACCCCTGGTCGCTGCCGGCGGGAACTCTGCGTGAAGGGCCGGGGAGCGGCATGTGGGACGGGGAAAAGCGCTCCTTCATCGGGGGGGCCTCCGATGGGGTCTGGCCCGCGATCGGGGCCTACCGATCAGCGGGCCGGCGTCTCCCCCCCCCCCCCCCCCCGGGCCTACTTTCCTGCACAGCTGGCCCCTGAACACCGACGCCATGTTGAGTCGGGGCCAGTGCGCGAAAGAAGTCCCCCTCGCATGCGCAGGTTGGCGCGGCCCAACTGCGCATGCGCGGGTTGGCGCAGCGCCCATTTAGCATCCGGGAAGGGAGGCTGGAGTGGCGGGAACCACTCCAGCGCCAGGCTGGCCCCCTATGGGAGCCAGAATCGGTCATCCCCGTGTCCGTTTCGCGCCGTCGTGAAACGCGACGGTGTGAACACTTGGGCTCCATTTGGAAGAATCGCCCCCACTATCTTAAAAGGAAGAATGTGCAGGATTATGGGAGAGGCGGGGAAACGGCACTTGTCAATTGCTCCTTCAGATAGCCAGCACAGACATGACCGGTGAATGGCCTTCTGTGCTGCAACCATTCGATGAATCTGTGATATTTGGGGAGGCATATACAAAATAAGTGGTAGAGCTGAAAATATGTTACCGAGTAGGCAGTTTTAATAATAATCATTATTGTCACAAATAGGCTTACATTAACACTGCAATGAAGTTACTGTGAAAAGCCCCTAGTCGCCACATCCCGGGGTCTGTTCGGGTACACAGAGGGAGAATTCAGAATGTCCAAAATACCTAACAGCACATCTTTCGGGACTTGTGGGAGGAAACTGGAGCACCCGAAGGAAACTCAGTAGGCACAGGGAAAACGTGCAGACTCGCACAGACAGTGACCCAAGCCGGAATCGAACCCGGGTCCCTGGCGCTATGAAGCAACAGTGCTAACCACTGTGCTACTGTGCCATCACTACTGCTGGGTAATTGTGGATGTTGCAGCACTGGGTGTATGGAGTGAGCAGGCTTCGTAGCCCATACCATGCCCAGTAAGAAGTCCCCTAACACCAGGTTAAAGACCAACAGGTATATTTGAAATCACAAGCTTTCGGAGCGCTGCTCCTTCATCAGGTGAAGTGCCCGTCTCATGCCCATTCAATAAATGCACCAAAATGGGCAGAGAAAGATCTGGACCTGAGTGCTCTTTAATGTAAGGAGGCAATGGGTGGTTTTGGAGGTTGAAGTAAGAATGTAGGTTCTGGAACAAACTCTGACAGGAGTGGACTTGATGGATCAAATGAGTTTTATCTGCCCCAGACTTTGTTTTTATACTTCTCAGCTGCCCTGTTACTTTATTTGCATTATTTAATATGTTAACATTCTGACCAGTAAAAGATCCAAAGCCCAATGATGACCTTGAAACCATTGTCGATTGTCGTAAAAATCCATCTGGTTGACTATGTCCTTTCGGGAAGGAAATCTGTCATCATTACCTGGTCTGGCCTACATGTGACTCCAGGCCCACGGCAATGTAGTTGATTCTTACTTCCCCCTCAAGGGCAATTAGGGATGGGCAATAAATGCTGGCACAGCCTGCGATGTCCACGTCCCATGAACAAAATAAAAAAATTGTTCCATCTTTCAAAAACTTGAAGGAACAAATGCTAATCTCTAGCGTTTAATAAGTTCTTGAAAATATGAACAGTAACCCAAGTTATTTCCATATAAATTC
The DNA here is from genome assembly GCF_047496885.1 of Scyliorhinus torazame. Taxonomy (NCBI): domain Eukaryota; kingdom Metazoa; phylum Chordata; class Chondrichthyes; order Carcharhiniformes; family Scyliorhinidae; genus Scyliorhinus; species Scyliorhinus torazame. Next base: position 322,651,582 of record NC_092709.1, read on the forward strand.
TGGAGTGTCTGACATCTAGTTTAGGATGTCTTTGGAGAAACTCAGCAGGTCTGGCAGCCTCTGTGCAGAGAGAAATAGGGCTCTGAAGAATTGGCTGCCGGGATTCTCTGTTATCGGCAGCGGGATCCTTCGGTCCCACTGCAGTGAATGGGAGATACGGCTGAGAGCCAAATTCTCCATCCTCGCTAGTAGCTGGGTGGACCCGCAACAGAGAATCCAGAAACATATTGGACTCAATTCATTGGCCGGAATTCTCTGGTTGTTACGATTCAATTTTCCTGTCGGCAGCACATATCAGCCAGCGGGTTTCGTGGCGACGTGGGGTGGTTAGAATGGGAAATCCCATTGACAAGTAGCGGGAAGATAGAATCCTGCCGCCAGTGAACGGTGTGCAGCCGAGGAACACGCGGGCGGCAGACTGAAGAATCCTGCCCATTAACTCTGTTTCTCTCTCCAGATGCTACCAGACCTATTAAGGTTTTCCAGCATTTTTCTGTTTCTGCAGTATCTTGCTTTTATATCTCTCCTGAAGCCTATTCACAACACAAATTTTGTGGAATACTTGCATTTACAAATTCAGTGCACTATTTTGATTAAACAAAAAAGCTTTGTTCTCATTTATAATGCACATGTGGATATATTGCCAAGATTGAGTGTACTGTAACATTTACTGAAGCCACTAGTTTCAATGATTTGCATGCATATGGTACTACTTGGCTATCTTTAACTTTTTGCAAAAGTGGTTGCAATAAATCCAGTAAAAACACTATTCACAGTCAAAATGTGAGATCCTTCTTAAAGACTGATCAGTGCTGACAGCTTCTCAACAGACTGGGACATTTCCTGATATTATAGTCTACCTTTCTATTTTCTTCCATGTTCTCCTCTGTCTTGAATTCAAGGGCAAAATCATATATATTCAAGTGCTGTTATGATCCAGGTAGGGAACAGTAACTTCTGTTGTAAAATAGACAAAATTTGAATTGCCAGGTACTTACTATGAGAATAAGTCCACCAAGGGTCCGTAGTTTAAACAAACAGAAGAAATCTTGCTGTACGAAAGTCAGCAAAGCAAACACTTAACACTGTCCATTTTATATTCTGACATGCATAATTAACATGAGGTAAACCGGAATTAAAAGGCAAGCTGTCGTCTAACACAAGCCAAACTGCACACCACATGGCAAACCCAGCCAAGAGGTCAACTACCTAACCAGGTGTTAGTCATCACTGTAAGTCACCAGTCCATTAAAATTCTGTCTTCCTCGCAAGGGATTTCATTTCTTTTCTTTCAAGGATCTAGCCTCCAAGTTGCCTCAACAGCAGCACCAATTCATACTTCCCAGCAGCTCAATCTCTCATCCAGAGACTTCATCCCACTGGATTCACCAGATGACACACCAACAACTAATTTCAGGCCGGATTCCAGCTCTCTAGCTGCTCTGGGAAAGACACCACTGCTCCTCGGCTTTTCATTGCCTCCAACTGCCAACTTCATGGAGCAGCCACCTTCACTTCAGCTTAACAGGGCTGATAACTGGTTCTGGGCTTCTCTGAGATATAATCTCCCATATTGCACCGAGCAACTGCTTGCTATCCTGGCCATCTATGAACCCCAGCTGCAGAGAGCTAATGACAGCACTGTGGAGCTAGCAACTTCCTCCTGCCTCCTCGGTTCCAGACTGACCTTGTCACGAGGGCTAATTTTGCAATGTACTCTGGTCCCGTGGTTGCATTTTCGCACTTATCACCAGGTTGCGTGAGCAAGCTTTTCGTGCCACTTCCCCAGGTCCTGTGGTCAAGTTTTCAGTGAAAGAAAAAATGCCATAGGAAATCTTTTGCACGTGCATGGTCTGTCCCCTTGAATCTCTCTGCAATTGTGTCAATGTTGGCCCTTACCTCCATGGCAATGTACTGCAGAAACACTGACAACAGGTTACATTTCTGCTGTTGCTTTCATTCTACGAGTGAAATCTCACCTGGATGAACTCTTGTTTCTCCTGAAACACTTGCCTCTGTGACACAACAGTCATTCTACAGGCACAGACCCCAACAATACTGATGCAGAAGGTCAGCATACCAAAGACCCAAGCATGCTGGGAGTTCTTATCCTTGGCCCTGAAACACAGACCCAAAAATAAATGATCTCGCAAAGCACTAAGTGGGTTCACCCGGACAGCAATCAAACACAATTGAAATTGTACGCCATTGGAAATCAGTCAGATTGTACAGCTAAAGACAAAAATGGTACTTTGATTTTATGTTATTTGTAGAGGAATGAAGAAGATTCTGGCATGATCACTTTTCTGCAATTTCCCTTTTATTTTTTATTGCTGACTCAGTCCATTGTATTTATGACTCATCTCGTCCTTATGTTTATTGTCTGCAATTGCCATGGTAGCTAGGACTGAACAGGAGAGAAGCAATCAAGAGTACAGACAATTTCCATTCAGCTGCATATTGCTCCTGAAGTGTTCGCATCTTACGAAAACACTGGGAGGGACAGCAATTGATTATTTCAGCACATAATTTGCTGGCAGCACATTTAGCTGGAAACAAAACACTTTCTCTTTAATTAGTATAATTTACACATGTACAGGCTGAAAAAAATGGACACTAAATATTGAATGATCAAACGGTCATGATCAGAGCTGAGATTATTAAAGAAAGATAACAGAGCTGTACTGAATATATTATACCATATGGGCTTTTCCTAAGTTTTTATTTTTAATTATAGAACATATCATATTCATCTCAACCAGACACGATCCCTTCCTGCTCAGCATCAGTGATTAACATAAGAAATCACAGGCTGCAGGCATATATATATATATAGCTAAGGTAAACATGGTCTCTTAAAGGCAGAAACGGGGGAATGGGGAATGAGGAAATGGCAGCGACATTGACCAAATATTTTGCGTCTGCCTTCACAGTAGAAGACACAAGGTGCATATCACAAATAGAAGATGACCGAGAAGCTAATAAGAGCGATGAAATTAAGGCAATTAATATCAGCAGTGAAAAAGTACTGGAGAAGCTCAAGGGACTAAAATGCAACAAATTCCCATCCCTACACCCTGTGGTTCTTAAAAAGAAAGCTGCAGAGAAAGTGGGCAGAATCTTCTTATAAACTTCCTATATGGTGGCAAGGTGGCACAGTAGTTAGCTCTGCTGCCTCACAGCACCAGGGAACCGTGTCGATTCTGACTATGGGTGACAGTGTGGAGTTTGCACTTTCTCCCCGTGTCTGCGTGGGTTTTCTCTGAGTGCTCCGGATTTATGCCACAGTCCATAGATGTGCAGGTTAGGTGGATGGGCCATGCTAAATTGCCTCATAGTATCTAATGTTTAGGTGAGGTAATGGAGTTACGGGGATAGGAAGGAGGAGTGGCCCTGGGTAGGGCACTCTTTCGGAGGGTCGGTACAGACTTGATGGGCTGAATGGCCTCCACCTGCAATGTAGGGATTCTATGATTCTATGACTGTGTGAAGTTTGCACATTCTCCCGTGTCAGAGTGGGTTTTCTTCGGGTGCTCCGATTTCCTTCCAAAGTCCATCGATGTGTAGGTTCGGTGGATTGGCCATGATAAATTGCCCCTCAGTATCCAAAAGATTAGGTGGGGTTGCGGGGATAGGGCGGGCACATGGGCCGCAGTAGAGTCTCTTTGGGAGAGTCTCTTTGGGAGGATAAGTGCAGACCTGATGGGCCGAATGGCCTTTGCATTGTAGGGATTGCATGAAAATTTGTCTGAGTGTCAGTTTCAGTGAGAAAACCGTGTGTATCTCTCCAGCTGCACAGTCAAATTTTCTCTCCAGATTCTCTGGCATTCTGTACACAGAGAAGAATGCTAGAGAATCTGGGGGAATGGTTTGCGCCGTTGCTCTGGAGGAGCAGGGCCTGATAGAGCCGGCAACACGACTTCACAGAATCTGGGGCACCATATTTAAAGGGCGTTCTGTGTTAAAATAAAACCCTCGCCCTCGCCGGCACAGACACAAAACAAGCATCGGGCAGTCTTTAAAGAGTGAAATTTAAACAAAAAAGGTTCCCCCACCACAAAACGGCACTCTGCACCCACCCACAGACATGCCCCCCACCCTCCGTCATCCCAAACGTCCCCAATGGAAGCACCCCCATCACTGCTCCCTGACAGCACTTAGGCACTATGAGTGTGCAGTGCCAGGGTGCTGCCCGGGGATGACCCTCTCTCCCTGAGGGCTGCACATACCTGTGCAGGGACTGTTTGCCAGGTCCCTGTTGGCAAAGGTCTGTTGTAAACCCTATTTTGATGCCACACCAGCAGAAGGGAATTCCATACATGGGGGGATAATACAGCAGGGATGCCCACAAATGATATTTAAATGTATGGTAACGGACTTTCAGACTTTTCATTGCAGGAACCCTATTACATAATTGCCCCCCCCCCCCTCCTCCTTCCCTCCCAGTGGTTTCCAAAACGCATTGATTCTGGAATAGTCATAGAAACTTATAAAGTAGAAGGAGGAGGAGGCCATTCAGCCCTTCAAGGATTGGCAGATCAGGTGCCTTTCATGCGGCGGTGCAGACTCGATGGGCCGAAGGGCCAATTCTGCACTGTATATTTCTGTGATTCTGTGAATTTTCTAAATGGGAAAAGGCTTTGGAAATCAGAAGCACAAAGGGACTCAGAAATCCTAGTTCAGGATTCTCTTCAGGTTAACATTCAGGTTCAGTCGGCAGTTAGGAAGGCAAATGCAATGTTAGCATTCATGTTGAGAGGGCTGGAATGCAAGAGCAGGGATGTACTTCTGAGGCTGCACAAGGTCTGTTTGGACCCCATTTGGAATATTGTGAGCAGTTTTGGCACCATATCTAAGCATGGATGTACTGGCCTTGGAGAGTGTCCAGAGGAGGTTCACAAGAATGATCTCCGGAAAGAAGGACTTGTTATACGAGGAGCGGTTGAGGACTCTGGGTCTCTATTCGTCGGGAGTTTAGAAGGATGAGGGGTACCTAATTGAAACTTTACAGAATACTGACAGGTCTGGATAGAGTGGATGTGGAGAGGATGTTTCCACTTGTAGGATACACTAGAATCTCAGGGCACAGCCTCAGACTGAAGGGGTGATCCTATAAACTGAGATGAGGAGGAATTTCTTCAGCCAGAGGGTGGTGAATCTGTGGAATTCATTTCCGCAGAAGGCTGTGGAGGTCAAGACACTGAGTGTCTTTAAGACAGAGATTGATATGTTCTTGATTAATAAGGGGATCAGGGGTTATGGGGAGAAGGAAGGAGAATGGGGATGAGAAACATATCAGCCATGATTGAATGTCGGAGCAGACTCAATGGGTCGGATGGTCTAATTCTGCTTCTATGCCTTATGGCCTTATGGAATTCAAATTCCACCAGCTGCCTTGGTGGGATTCAAACCGAGTCCTAAGAGCATAACCCTGAGTCTCAGGATTGCTAATCCAGTGACAATGACATGCACCACAAGGTGACAAAGAGAGAGTGTAATGTACATAAATTTGAAGACAAAATACAATGCTGGGTGGAATGCAAACTGCGAGGACACAGACTGCAGGTATAGGCAGGTTACGTGAGTGGACCACAAGGTAGCAGATGCAGTATAATGACAGGAAGCGTCAGGTTATTCATGTTGGGGATACAAATGAAAAAGTAGAATATTTTTTAAAAGATTGAAACTTATAAATGTGGATATTCAGAGGGGACTTGTTGGCTTCATGCAAGGAATGCAAAAATATTAGCATGTAGGTATGGAAGGCAAATGGCATGTTCACTCTATTTTAAAGGTATTGGAGTACGGCGATGAAGAGATCTTGCTACAATTGTACTGGGCTTTGGTGGGACACCATCTGGAAGACTGTCTGCAATTTTGTTCTCCATAATTAATTAAGGCGGGGACTTCCGGTTGCGGCTATGCGGAGCTAAGTCGCACGTTCGGCAGCTCCCGCCAGAAACTGACTTTTGGGCTCTTTTTAGGGCCCCCAGTGGCATTTGTTCGACGGTTCTCAGTGTGGGAAGGTGATAGTAACATTTCCCCGGCACTGTATGGATTGGACCAGGAGTGGAGCGGTGAAAAAAGTAGTTTTGGAGCGGCGAAACATGCGAGGGAGGAAAATCAAGATGGCGGCGGGTGGAGACCAGCCAGCGTGGGCGCAGTGGTCGCAGGAACAGCAGGAGTTTCACCAGCGCTGCTTCACGGAATTGAAGGCAGAGCTGTTGGAGCCGATGAAGGCTTCGATAGACAAGCAGCTCGAGACCCAGAAGGCCCAAGGGGTGGCAATCCGGGAGGTGCGGCAAAAGGCCTCGGAGAACGACGACGAGATCTTGGGCCTGGCGGTGAAGGTGGAGGCGCACAAGGCGATGCATAAGAAATGACAGGAGAAGTTCGATGACATGTAGAACCGGTCGAGGAGGAAGAACCTGCGGATTCTGGGTCTCCCGGAGGGACTGGAGGGGTCAGATGTTGGAGCATACGTGGTCACGATGCTGAACACGTTGATGGGCGCGGGGGCCTTCTCGGGACCCCTGGAGCTGGAGGGGGCCCACCGAGTCCTGGCGAGGAGGCCCAAGCCCAATGAGCCGCCGCGGGTGGTGCTGGTGCAGTTCCACCGCTTTGTGGACAGGGAGTGTGTCCTAAGGTGAGCAAAAAAGGAGAGGAGCAGCAGGTGGGAGAATGCAGAGGTCCGGATATACCAGGACTGGAGCGCGGAGGTGACCAAGAAGAGGGCCGGGTACAATCGGGCTAAGGCGGCGCTGCATCGGAAGGGGGTGAAATTTGGAATGTTGCAGCCGGCGCGACTGTGGGTCACTTTCAAGGACTGCCACCACTACTTCGAGACGCCGGAGGAGGTGTGGACCTATATCCAAGCCAAAAAGTTGGACTTGGATTGAGGGTCGGTTGCGAGGGGATTTCGAGAGGGGAGTGATGTGATTGTTGTGTTTTGGGGGGATGTTCTGTTCTGTTTGGTACTGTTTTTTATTTTGGGTGCTGGGTGGGGTAGGGTGAAATGGTTCGTAGTGGGGGTTTGGTGAGAGTGTGGATGTCGGTGGTTGGAAGAGGGGGGCCCACTGGGGGAGAGGGGAGAGTGGAGGCCCGAGGTGGGGAGCAGGGATCAGGCCGTGGAAGGGAGCTGCGCCTGAGGGGATGGGGCCGGCTTGGTGGAAAGCGGAGGTTTTTTTTTTCCCGCGCTAGGGAAGAAAGTGGGCGGGGTCAAGGGGGAGGGGAGGTGCTGGAGAGGAGCGCCCGTTGATGGACAGGAGTGGGGGGGGGGAGATTCTCACACTGGGGGGGGCCGATGGAGTGGCGGGAGCGGTCGGGGTCAGCAGGAGTCAGCTGACTTACGGGCGTGTTATGGGGGGAGCATCGCAGCTGGGGGGGACCTAGCTTTGGCGGGGGGGGGACTGGGTTGCTGCTGCATTGGCCAAAGGGGAGCTGGAGCCTGAAGAGAGAGTCGGGGTGTGGGTCTGCCGCTGGGGGGAACGGAGAGTGCGGGAGGCGCGGGCACGCGGCTGGCCTAGAAAGGGAGATGGCTAAGCGGGAGGGGGGCATCCCCCTGATCTGGCTGATAACCTGGAATGTGAGAGGCCTGAACGGGCCGGTCAAGAGGGCCCGTGTGTTCGTGCACCTGAAGGGACTGAAGGCAGATGTGGTCATACTCCAGGAGACGCATTTGAGGGTGGCAGACCAGGTTAGGCTGAGAAAGGGGTGGGTAGGGCAGGTTTTCCACTCGGGGTTGGATGCAAAGAATTGAGGGGTGGCGATTCTGGTGGGGAAGCGGGTGTCGTTTGAGGCGCTGAGCATCGTGGCAGACAATGGAGGTAGGTATGTGATGGTGAGCGATAAGCTGCAGGGGATGCGGGTGGTCTTGGTGAATGTGTATGCCCCGAATTGGGACGATGCCGGATTTATGCAGCGCATGTTGGGCCGGATTCCGGACCTGGAGGCAGGGAGCTTGATAATGGGGGGGGGGGAACTTTAATACGGTATTGGATCCAGCATTATACCGCTCTCAGTCCAGGACGGGTAAGAGGCCGGCGGCGGCCAAGGTGTTGAGGGGGTTTATGGACCAGATGGGAGGAGTGGACCCATGGAGGTTTGTTAGGCCGGGGGCCAGGGAATTCTCTTTCTTTTCCCACGTCCATAAAGCCTAATCCCGGATTGACTTCGTTTTGAGCAGGGCGCTGATCCCGAGGGTGGAGGACATGGAGTATTCGGCCATAGCCATCTCCGACCATGCCCCGCACTGGGTGGAGTTCGAGCTAGGGGAGCAGAGGGACCAGTGCCCGCTGTGGCGCCTGGAGGTGGGTTTGCTGGCGGAAGAGGAGGTGAGCGGGCAGATCCGGGGGTGCATTGAAAGATACCTAGAGGTGAACAATAATGGGGTGAACAATAATGGGGAGGTGCAAGTTGGGGCGCTGAAGGCGGTGATTAGGGGAGAGCTAATCTCCACTAGGGCCCACAAGGAGGGGAAGGAGAGGAGAGCGAGGGAGAGGTTGGTGGGGGAGATTTTAAGGGTAGATAGGAAGTATGCAGAGGTCCCCGAGGAGGGACTACGCAAGGAGCGACGAAGCCTCCAGGCCGAGTTCGACCTGTTGACTACCAGGAAGGCGGAGGTGCAGTGGAGGAAGGCGCAAGGGGCGGTGTATGAATACGGGGAGAAGGCTAGCCGGATGCTGGCACACCAGCTTCGGAAGCGGGAGGCGGTGAGGGAGATTGGGGGAGTTAGGGATAAATGGGGGAACACGGTGCGGAGTGCGGTGGGAATAAATGGGGTATTTAGAGACTTCTATGAGGGGCTGTATAGGTCTGAGCCCCCGACGGAGGATGGGGGATGTGTCGTTTTCTGGACCGGCTGAGGTTCCCGAGGGTAGAGGAGGGGCAGGTGGCGGGGCTTGGGGCACCGGTAGGGCTGGAGGAGCTGACTAAGGGGCTGGGGAGTATGCAGGCGGGGAAGACACCGGGGCCAGATGGGTTCCCGGTGGAATTTTACAGGAAGTATATGGACCTGTTGGGCCCACTACTAGTGAGGACATTCAATGAGGCGAGGAAGGGGGAAATCCTACCCCCGACGATGTCCAGGGCACTGATCTCGCTGAGCTTGAAGCGGGACAAGGATCCTTTACAGTGTGGGTCGTATAGGCCAATCTCGCTCCTCAACGTGGACGCAAAGCTGTTAGCGAAGGTGTTGGCTACCAGAATTGAGGACTGTGTTCGGGGGTGATCCACGAGGGCCAGACGGGTTTTGTGAAGGGAAGGCAGCTAAACACCAATGTACGGAGGCTCCTAAATTTAATCATGATGCCTGTAGTGGAGGGGGAAGCGGAGATAGTGGCAGCTATGGATGCGGAGAAGGCCTTTGATAGGGTGGAGTGGGGGTACCTGTGGGAAGTGTTGAGGAGGTTCGGGTTCGGGGAGGGGTTCGTTAGTTGGGTTAGGTTACTGTACGAAGCCCTGGTGGCGAGTGTGGCCACAAATCGGAGGAGGTCGGAATATTTTCGGCTGTACCGGGGGGACGAGGCAGGGGTGCCCCCTATCTCCCCTGCTCTTTGTAATTGTTGGCAATTGAACCTTTGGCGATGGCTTTGAGGGAGTCCAGGAACTGGAGGGGGCAGGAGGGGATCGCTGTATGCAGACGACCTATTACTGTATGTGGCGGACCCGGTGGGGGGGATGACGGAGGTGATGCAGATCCTCAGGGAGTTTGGAGACTTTTCCACGTATAAGCTCAACATGGGGAAGAGTGAGCTATTCGTGATACACCCAGGGGACCAGGGAAGGGGAATAGATGAGCTTCCACTGAAGAGGGCGGAAAGGAGTTTTCGGTACCTAGGGATCCAGGTGGCCAGGAGCTGGGGGGCCCCACACAAGCTCAACTTGATGAGGCTGGTGGAGCAGATGGAGGAGGAGTTTAAAAGGTGGGATATGCTGCCGCTCTCCCTGGCGGGTAGGATACAGTCGGTGAAGATGACGGTGCTCCCGAGGTTCCTTTTTATATTCCAGTGCCTCCCCATCCTGATCCCTAAGGCCTTTTTTAAGCGGGTCAGCAGGAGCATCATAGGGTTTGTATGGGCGAAAAAGACCCCGAGAGTGAGAAGGGTGCTTCTGGAATGGAGCAGGGACAAAGGAGGGCTAGCGTTGCCTAATCTGTGTGGGTACTACTGGGCTGCCAATGTGGCGATGATACGCAAGTGGGTAATGGAGGGAGAGGGGGCGGCGTGGAAGAGGCTGGAGATGGCATCCTGTGTGGGCACAAGCCTGAGAGCACTGGTGACGGCACCGCTGCCGCTCCCACCGACAAGGTACACCACGAGTCCGGTGGCGGCGACCCTCAAAATTTGGGGGCAGTGGAGACGCCACAGGAGGGAGACAGAGGCTTTGGTGTGGTCCCCGATCCGAGAGAACCATCGGTTTGTCCCGGGGTCACTGGATGGGGGGTTCCTGAGCTGGCACAGGGCAGGTATTAGAAGGATGGGGGACCTGTTTATAGATGGGACGTTTGCGAGCCTTGGGGCGTTGGAGGAAGAATTTGGGCTCCCCCCTGGAAATGCCTTCAGGTACATGCAGGTAAGGGCGTTTGTAAGACGGCAGGTGACGGAATGTCCGCTGCTACCAGCGCGTAGGATCCAGGATAGGGTGCTCTCGGGGGTGTGGGTTGGAGAAGGCAAGGTCTCGGCAATCTACCAGGAGATGCAGGAGGAGGAGGAGGCCTCGGTGGAGGAGCTTAAAGGTAAATGGGAGGAGAGCTGGGGGAGGAGATAGACGAGGGTACGTGGGCGGACGCCCGGGGTGGGGTAAATTCTTGCTCCTCTTGCGCCAGGCTCATCCTGATACAATTTAAGGTTCTGCACATGACTGGGGCAAGGCTGAGTCGGTTTTTTGGAGTGGAGGACAGGTGTGTGAGGTGTTCGGGGAGCCCAGCAACTCATGCCTACCTGTTCTGGGCGTGCCCAGCGCTGGATGGGTTCTGGAGGGGCGTTGCGAGGATGGTGTCCAAGGTAGTAAACACCCGGGTTAAGCCGAGTTGGGGGCTCGCACTATTTGGGGTATTGGACGAGCCGGGAGTGCAGGAGGCGAAAGAGGCCGGTATTCTGGCCTTTGCGTCCCTGGTAGCCCGGCGGAGGATTCTGCTACAGTGGAACGATGCTAGGCCCTCAAGCGTGGAAGCCTGGATCAGCGACATGGCAGGGTTCATTAAATTGGAGAGGGTAAAATTTGCCTTAAGATAGAACATAGAACATTGCAGCGCAGTACAGGCCCTTTGGCCCTCGATGTTGCGCCGATCTGTGAAACCACTCTAAAGCCCATCTACACTATTCCCTTATCGTCCATATGTCTATCCAATGACCATTTGAATGCCTTAGTGTTGGCAAGTCCACTACTGTTGCAGGCAGGGCATTCCACGCCCTTACTCCTCTGAGTAAAGAACCTTCCTCTGACACCTGTCTTATATCTATCTCCCCTCAATTTAAAGCAATGTCCCCTCGTGCTAGACATCACCATCCGAGGAAAAAGGCTCTCACTGTCCACCCTATCCAATCCTCTGATCATCTTGTATGCCTCAATTAAGTCACTTCTTAACCTTCTTCTCTCTAACGAATATTATCCCTTTCCATCACTAAAGTAAACGTAATCGAATTGTGGTGACAGTGGAGAAGAAGCCGTTTTTGAGTCTTTTCGTGCGTGTTCTCAGACTTTTGATCTCCTGTTGGAAGAGTGAGTAAGCCGGGTGGAAGGGGTCTTTGACTATGCTGCCTGCTTTCCCCAGGCAGCGGGAGGTGTAGATGGAGTCAATGGATGGGAGGCCGGTTTGTGTGATGAACTGGGCTGTGTTCACGACTCTCTGAAGTTTCTTGCAGTCTTGGACCGAGCAGTTACCATACCAGGCTGTGATGCAGCAAGATAGGATGCTTTCTGTGGTGCATCTGTAAAAGGTGGTAAGAGTTAATGTGAACATGCCAAATTTTCTTAGTTTCCTGAGGAAGTATAGGCGCTGTTGTGCTTTCTTCGTGGTAGCGCGACGTGGGTGGACCAGGACAGATTTTGGAGATCTGTACCCTAGGAATTTGAAGCTGCTAACCATCTCCGCCTCGGCCCTGTTGATGCTGACAGGGGTGTGTACAGTACTTTGCTTTCTGAAGTCAATACCAGCTCTTTAGTTTTGCTGGCATTGAGGGATAGATTGCTGTCGCTGCACCACTCCACTAGGTTCTCAATCTCCCTCCTGTATTCTGACTCGTCGTTTTTCGAGATCCGGCCCACTACGGTCGTATCGTCAGCAAACCTTTAGATGGAGTTGGAACCACATTTTGCCATGCAGTCGTGTGTGTACAGCGAGTACAGTAATTTTGCAGCCTTGCAGGGCCCTGGTATTGAGTGCTATTGTGGAGGAGGTGTCGTTGTTTATTCTTACTGATTATGGTCTGTGGGCTAGAAAGTCGAGGATCCAGTTGCAGAGTGAGGAGCCAAGTCCGAGGTTTTGGAGCTTTGATATGAGCTTGGCTTGGATTGTGGTGTTGAAGGCGGAGTTGTAGTCAATAAATAGGAGCCTGATATAGGAGTCCTTGTTGTTGAGATGCTCTAGGGATGAGTGTAGGGCCAGGGAGATGTCATCTGCTGTGGACCGGTTGCGGCGGTATGTGAATTGCAGTGGATCAAGGCGTTCTGGGAGTATGGAGGTGATGCGCTTCACGACAAACCTCTCGAAGCACTTCATTACGACTGAAGTCAGTGCCTCCGGACGGTAGTCATTGAGGCACGTTGCCTGGTTTGTCTTTGGCCCCGGTATGATGGCGGGGACCTTGGAGCGGAGTAGGGACAGGTTAAAGATGTCTTCGAACACATCTGCCAGCTGGTCCACGCTGGTTATAGAACATAGAACATAGAACAATACAGCGCAGTACAGGCCCTTCGGCCCACGATGTTGCACCGAAACAAAAGCCATCTAACCTACACTATGCCATTATCATCCATATGTTTATCCAATAAACTTTTAAATGCCCTCAATGTTGGCGAGTTCACTACTGTAGCAGGTAGGGCATTCCACGGCCTCACTACTCTTTGCGTAAAGAACCTACCTCTGACCTCTGTCCTATATCTATTACCCCTCAGTTTAAAGTTATGTCCCCTCGTGCCAGCCATATCCATCCGCGGGAGAAGGCTCTCACTGTCCACCCTATCCAACCCCCTGATCATTTTGTATGCCTCCATTAAGTCTCCTCTTAACCTTCTTCTCTCCAACGAAAACAACCTCAAGTCCATCAGCCTTTCCTCATAAGATTTTCCCTCCATACCAGGCAACATCCTGGTAAATCTCCTCTGCACCCGCTCCAAAGCCTCCACGTCCTTCCTATAATGCGGTGACCAGAACTGTACGCAATACTCCAAATGCGGCCGTACCAGAGTTCTGTACAGCTGCAACATGACCTCCCGACTCCGGAACTCAATCCCTCTACCAATAAAGGCCAACACTCCATAGGCCTTCTTCACAACCCTATCAACCTGGGTGGCAACGTTCTTAGTACACGACCAGGGATCCCGTCCAGACCCATTGCCTTCCGAGGGTTCACTTTCAGGAAAGCCGATCGGACTTTGGAAGCTGTGATGGTGGGTATGGGTGTGTTATGGGCGGCTGGGGTATTCAACAGCGGATCGTTGGTTTCCTGCTCGAACCGAGCATAGAATGCATTGGATTCATCATTGAAGCCAAACAAGAGCGGCATAGGGCATCGTGAATAGTGTTCTTACAGGGAACAGATCAGTCCAAGGTAGAGTCGTTGAGGAGTCTAGTAGCTGTGGGGAAGAAGCTGTTCCTATGTCTGGATGTGCGGGTCTTCAGACTTCTGTCTCTTCTGCCTGATGGAAGGGTCTGGAGGAGGACAAAGCCTTGGTGTGAGGGGTCTCTGACAATGCTGTCTGCCTTTCTGAGGCAGTGGGAGGCGTATACAGAATCAATGGGAGGATGGCAAGCTTGTATGATGCGTTGGGCTGAGTTCACCACACTCTGTAGTTTCTTGCAATCGTGTGCCGAGCAGTTGCCATACCAAGCTATAATGCAGCTGGATAGGATGCTCTCTATTGCACATCTGTAGAAGTTTGTGAGAGTCGATGCAGACATGCCGAATTTCTTTAGCTTACGTGGGAAGTAGAGACGTTGTTGGGCTTTCTTGACTGTTGCATCCACGTGAGTGGACCAGGACAGATTGTTGGTGATGGTGACGCCCAGGAATAGTTCCTTTGTCTTTTCAGTATTTAGAGAGAAGTCCCATGAAAGAATTTAAACAAACTCAGTAGGTCCATTTAAGTTCAGTGTCGAATTCAAACAGAGTTTGAACAATCAAGATAATCGCAATCAGGGACATCGCTGAAAGAGTTCCTCAGGGTCATTTCCTGGGCCCAGCCATCTTCAGCTGCTTCATCAATGACCTTCGATCCATCATAAGGTCAGAAGTGGGGATGTTCGCTGATGACTGCACAATGTTCAGCACCATTCGCGACTCCTCAGATAATGAAGCAGTCCTTATCCATATGCAGAAAACCCTGGACAATATCCAGGCTTGGGCTGACAAGTGGCAAGTAACATTCACGCCACACAAGTGTCAGACAATGACCATCTCTAACAAGAAAGTATCCAACCATTGCCCCTTGATACTCAGTGGTATCACTGAATCCCCCACTATCCACATTCTGGGAGTTATTACTGAATGGAAACTGAGCAGGAAGAACTAGTTAAATATTATGGGTCATTATCTTCTCAGTGGCAATTAGGGATGGTCATTAATTGCTGTCCTAGCCAATGACACCCGCTTCCCTTGCAAGGATTGAGAAAACAACTGTGACCAAGTCTCAGTGAACCGAAGCAGGACTTTTAATTAGCCCACTGATCTTAGAACATAGAACATACAGTGCAGAAGGAGGCTATTCGGCCCATCAAGTCTGCACCGACCCACTTTAAGCCCTCACTTCCACCCTTCCCCCGTCATCCAATAACCCGTGCTACCGTGCTGCCCCAGCTGGGGGCAGCGGGCCTGACTCCATCCAGCACACACACACAGAATGGCACTTTTTCCCGTGTTTGTTGCGGCGAGCTGGGAATTCTTCCCACTCCACTACCTGCCTTGGGAGCAAAATTCCAATACACCATACTCTGTATTCCAAGATCCAAGTTACTTATATATAACACAAAAGGTGTGGCACTAGCATTGACCCATAGGAAGCATCACTGTCCAGTCCAAGAACAACCATCTACTATAATACACTGTTATCTGTCCTTAAGCCAGTTTTTATTTTAGCTAGATGGAGACGGGCCCTCCCATTCCATAAGCCTCAATTTTGTTAACCAGTCTTTTATGTGGTACTTTGTCACATGCTTTCTTAAAATCCATATTGACAATATCTACCACATTCCCTCCATTGCTAATCTTAACCTTATGATACAGTTCTCACTCTTACCCATCATTTTGCATGTTTAGAATCATAGAAATTCATCAAGGCTCCTTCCACAGCACTTTCCAAACCCATGACTCTACCTCCTGTGGTGATATGCATCACTGTAAGTACACAAGGGGTTAATGTAAATACACATAGACTAGATAGACACTAGAGGGAGCACCAAAGACATGACACACAGACATTCAACCAATAGGTCAGTAAGATAGGACACGACCTATGGGCATCCACGATACACAGAGGTGACACTACCACAGGGGGGGCATTACACCAACTCCTATATAAGGATACAGCACACATGATCTTCCTCTTTCCAGTGGAGACTCTCAGTGAGTACAGACACAGGGTTGATTGAGCATCACTCCCACCACGTGGATTGTAGCAGACTGGTTATTCAGTCTGAGTAGCTATAGCAGGATTAACAGTAGCGTCGAATTGTTAATAGTTTAATAAACGTGTTAAAGCTATCTCCAAGTCTGAACCTTCCTTTGTCAGAGTGCCCATCAAGGAAGCAGCTTATGCTACGACAAGAGCATAACAAAACACCACCTAGAAGGACACGGGCAGCAGATGCATGGGAACACCACCAGCTGCATATTCCTCTCCAAGTCGCACACAATCCTGACTTGGATAGCTGATCACTGGTCAAATGTACATCATAAATTAAAGCAAAATTAAAATGGCTTCTAGCCCTTATCATTATCGTATTTATGATGATTTGCCATTTTGTAGACAGACAATGATGGTTACATATAGGCATTTATTCTCATCTTGGTCCATTTTATGTATCAGAGGCAACTGTAAATACAAACGATACCTATCAATGAGCATACATGTCCTTGACATGCGTACAAAAAGATGAATGAATGGGATATTCTTGCGAGAGTCCCCACAGTATCCTCTGTTCAGAGCTTGTTCTTTACCTTCTGTTATTCACCATTTCTGTTAAGGCAGTGGACATGATGATTTTGCAGATAAAGAAGACTAAGTGGGCTGTAATGTTTTAACATATCTAAAAACTACCCTGAAGGCAAGCCAAAGACAAAGGAAAAGGTTAATTTCAACCAAAATTGAATGAGGATGTTCTTCATAGGCAGCGTAATTCTGTGAAAGTGCTGGTTCTGTTAATCAGAACAACTTGCCTTTGTTTTTGGTGTGGTAATGAAACCATACTACACAACTCTAACTGACGTCTGAGACAATTTATTATCTGTGAGCATATTTTAATTTTTTTCCCAATTAAGGGACATAATCCCGAATGGCAACCCTCACCTGCTCACACACACCCTCATCCGTCAACAGCCCCACAACTAACCGACACTGCGGCCATTGGGCCTCCTCCTGAATCACCCGCAAATCCACCCAGTGCAGCACGTGGTCAGAGACCATAATACGAACGCTGAATATCCTGAGTCATCCACCCCCGCCAGCAGCGCCTTAATCACGATGAAAACATTGATCCAGGAATACAACCGGTGCATGTGGGAAAGCATGAAACTCCTTCGCCCTCGGCCTCCCAAACCTCCATTTGTCTACCCCCGCCGCTGACCATCCCAATGCACTCCATGAATCCCCTCAGCTTCCTAACTACTGCCGGCCTCCTCAACGACTTCTGGCTCGACCGATCCAGGCTCGGGTCCAGGACCATATTAAAATCCCCACCCGTAATCGGCCGATGCATATCTAAATCCGCAATCTTCCCCAACACCCACCTCATAAAATCTGCATCTTCCGAATTCGGGGCATGCGCATTAACCAAGACCACCGGAATCCCCTACAGCTTCCCACTAACCGTCACATACTTACCCCCGGATCGGCCACAATGCTTCCCACCTCAAACACCATCCTCTTGTTGATCAACACCGCCACCACCCTCGTCTTCATATCTAGCCCCGAGTGGAACACTTGCCCCATGCATCCCTTCCTCAGCCTCTTCTAAGTCCCCAACTTCAGGTGCGTCTCCTGCAGAAGTACCACGCCCACCTTCAGACCCCTCAGACATATGAACACACCCGAACGTTTAATCGGCACATTCAACCCTCACACATTCCACGTGACCAGCTTAGTCGGGGGCTCCCTGCCGCCCTCCCCTGCCGATCAGCCATACCCCTTCCTGGGCCATCCCCCGGCCCGCATCATGCGGCCCTCCAGGTCCATCCTCAGATGTCCACCACCATCTCTCCCTTCCCAACTGCGCCACATCAGCCACACCCTTGTCAGCAACCCACCCTTCCCCCCACCGCCAAACAAAGAACCAACCCCATTCCCCCCATTTCACTTCTGTTAACTAGCCCGCCCAGCTAGCATGGTGGCTCCCGGCCAAGGTCTGTAACTTCTCCCTCCCCCTCCATTTCACCCCCAAGCCAATGACAAACAAGGAAGAATACACACTCACCATCGCCGCTCCGCTGTCAAATCCCACCCAAAGCACCCACCCTAAACATCTCACCACAAACCCAAAACTCCTCTACAATGTTCAGTGTCCTCACACTCCTCCCAGTCCATGGTCCCTCATAAAGTCCACCGCCTCCTCCGGCGAGTCAAAAGAAAACTCTTTTTTCTGATCAGTCACCGACAAGCGGGCCGGGTACAAAACCCCAAACTTCACTCCCTTCTTGAAGAGGCCCTTAACCTGCTGGAAGCCGGCTCTCCTCTGCGCCAACTCCGCACCCAGGTCTTGGTAGACCCGCAGCTTACTCCCTTCCCAGTTACACCTCCTGGTCTGCCTCGCCCACAGCAAAATCTTCTCCTTGTCCAAGGAGCAGTACAGCTGCACCACCATCACCCTCGACGGCTCCCCCACCTATGGCCTCCTCCTCAGTGCCCTGTGCGCCCAATCTACCTCGAGGGGCCGATAAAAGGCCCCCTCCCCATCAACTGCTCCAATATCATTGCCACATACTTAGCGACATCCACTCACTCGATATCCTCGCGGATCCCAACTGTGTTTAAATTCTGTCGTCTGATTCTCCAGATGCTCCAACTTCTCTCTCTCTCAGCCTCTTCTGGCTGCCCACCACCATCCCCAACTCCGCCGTCAGCGAGGCCATCCGCTCCTAATGCTCCCGCACTGCCTCCTTCACCTTCTGTATCACCAGACCTTCAGCCTCCAGCCTCTGCACCACTTTCTCAGTCGTTGGCCTGAGCTGCTCCACCACCTTAACCTTGTCCTCCGAGGCCTCCTTCTTTTGCTGCTGGAACTTGTTATTTAAATACTCCACCAGGTGCTCCGTCAACCACTGGGCGGGCAGCGCTGTCCCTTGCCCTTTGCCATCTTCACCTGTGTCGTACCACAAGAACTGTCCTGCTCCAACTGCTCTCTTTTCCTCTCTCACTTCTTGTCCTCTGATTCATGCACCACACTCACCAGAGGAATATTACCTTCCCTGGGCACTCACACACCTTTTGCCCTCAGAAATACCCCATATACGGGTGAAGAAGGACCAACAAAATCCACCTTGAGCGGGAGCCACCAGATGGCCGACCTGTCACTCCATGGCCGCCACCGGAAGTCCTCTTTCTCTTTAATATAAGAGGCTGAATGTTGCCAGTTTGAAGTCCTTAACCCTTCGAGATCACATCGAGTTTATTTTTAAATGGTTTTCTAGCACAGAATAATAATTCTGTCCTCGGGCACATGAATTCTTGTTGTAGCGTATACTCCTAACCTCAATCAATTACTGATGATATCTGGTCTTTTCACAGAAGGATCATGAATGCTTTCTCCCTTTATAACTCAGCACTAACTAATAGCCAAATTTTCACAAGTTGGGAGCGCAGATTGCGAAAAATCCCAACTCCACAAATCCTACTTTGGAGAAAATGCCCTGGACAGTAGGATTTTTGTTCGGGTGGTGGAGATGGTCTGTGGTGGGTGTTGACGACAGTTGAGCTGCCATTCCTGGAAATAGTGTGGAGACAGGCTATACCAAAAGCCTACCTTGGTGCGCTGGGATTTTATCGCACCTGTAAAAAATACAATAAGGAGGCAGTGGAGGAAGCATATGAGAGTGGAGGGAGCATCGGTCTGGGCTCCAATTTGTAACAATCATCGGTTTGTTCTGGGGTGTCTCGATGGGGGGTTTCGGAGATGACAGAGAGCAGGGATCGAGAGGATGGGAGATTTATTCATAGATTGGAGTTTTCCCTGTTTGGAGGATTTAGAGGAGAAATTTGAATTGCCGAGAGGGAATGAGTTTAGATATCTGCAGACATGGGATTTTTTGCGAAGGTAGGTTTCGACCTTCCCGCTCCTACCGCCGTGGGGGATACAGGGCAGGGTAGTTTCCTGAATGGGGGTGGGGGAGGGGGAGGTCTCGGATATCTATAAAGAACTCATGGGGTCGGAGGTAACTCAGATAGAGGAGCTAAAGTGCAAATGGGAAGATGAGCTGGGGGGGAGGTAGAGGCGGGTCAGTGGACGGATGCTTTGAGCAGTGTCAACATGTCCTCATCATGTGCCAGGCTCAGCCTGATACAATTCAAGGTGGTACACAGGGCACACATGACGGTGGCCCGGATGAGCAAGTTTTTTGGGCTAGAAGACAGGTGTGCGGGAGGGCCAGCAAACCATGTCCATATGTTTTGTGCATGTCCTAAGCTTAGGGGATTCTGGCAGGGGTTTGCGGATGTCATGTCTACGGTGCTAAAAATAAGGGTGGTGCCGAGTCCAGAGGTGGCGGTTTTGGAGTGTCGGAAGATCCGGGAGTCCAGGGGACGAGAGAGGCTTACATCTTGGCCTTTGCCTCCTTGGTAACCCGGCGACGGATAGTGGAAGCGTGCAGGGACCCGAAGCTCCCAAAATGAGAGATCTGGGTTAGCGACATGGTTCGGTTTCTCAGACTGGAAAAATTTAAGTTTGCCTTAAGAGGGTCAATGCTAGGGTTCATCCGGAGGTGGCAGCCGTTTGTCGACTTCTTTGGGGAAAACTAACTGTCAGCAGAGGCAATAAGAAGGAGGGGGGGGTAGTTAAGCTATTTTCTGTTTAGGGTAGGTGGGATTTGTTAGGGATGGAGATGGTTCATGCACTATGTTTATATTTGTATTTGTTACTGTTTACTGTTATTATTATAAAATTATAAATGCCTTAATAAAATGTTTTACAAAAAAGAGTGTTTTACAATAAAACCCAAATTGGCCCTCCTGTCCTCACCCCTTCACTCCCCACATCAACACATGCCACTTCATGCCTGCCCATGTAACCCCCTCATGCCCTCCCTGACACCCACTCCTCAGATCTCCTCATGCCTTCCATGTCAACCTATGCCCTATCCACCCCCATGACCTGTCAAGCTATCCATGCTATCCTGTGCCCCTCCACTAACCCCGTGTCCTTCATGCCCTCCATGCCAATTTGTGCTTCCCCACAAACCCAGTGGAGCTTCAGAATCACAGAATACTATAGTGCAGAAGAGGACTTTCGGCCCACAGAGTTTGCACTGACACATAAAAGGCCCTGACCTGCCCACCTAATCCCACTAGCCAGCACTTGGTCTATAGCCTTGAATGTTAAGGCGTGCCAACTACTCACCCAGGTACCTTTTAAAGGATGTGAGGCAACCCGCCTCCACCACCCTCCCAGGCACTGCATTCCAGACCGTCACCACGCTCTGGGTAAAAAAGTTTCCCCTCAGATACCCCTTAAACCTCCCACCCCTCACTTTGAGCTTGTGCCCCTTGTAACTGACCCTTCAACTAAGGGGAACAGCTGCTCCCTATCCACTCTGTCCATGCCCCTCATAATCTTGTATACCTCAATCAGGTCACCCCTCAGTCTTCTCTGCTCCAGAGAAAACAAACCAAGCCTATTCAACGTCTCTTCATAACTTAAATGTTCCCCAGGCAATATTCTGGTGAATCTACTCTGCACCCCTCCAGTGCAATTACATCCTTCCTGTAATATGGCGACCAGAATTGCGCACAGTACTCCAGCTGTGGCCTCACCAATGTTCTACACAACTCCATCATGACCTCCCTGCTTTTGCAATCTATGCCCTGATTGATAAAAGCGAGTGTCCCAGATGCCTTTTTCACCACTCTATTTACCTGCTCTTCTGTCTGCAGAGATCTATTTTGTTCTTTGAAATTTCCCAGTGTCAGACCTTTCATAGCATACTTCCTGGTTAAATTACTCCTTCGAAAGTGTATCACCTCACATTTTTCAGGGTTCAATTCCATTTTCCATTTATCCGCCCATTTGACCATCCCGTCTATATCTTACTGTAACCCAAGACACTCAATCTCACTGTTAACCACCCGGCCAATCTTTGTGTCATCCGCAAACTTGCAGATCCTACCCTCCACATAGCCATCTATGTTATTTATATAAATGACAAACAATAGGGAGCACAGCATGGATCCCTGTGGTACGCCACTGGTCACTGGCTTCCAGACACTAAAGTAGCCGTTTATTATCACCCTCTGCCTTCTCCCGCGAAGCTAATTATAAATCCACCTTATCAAATCACACTATCCTATGTGCATTTGCCGCCTTAATAAGCCTCCCATGTGAGAACTTGTCAATAGCTTTGCTGAAATCCATGCAAACTACATCAACTGCAGTACCCTTACTTGGTTACATGCTCAAAAAATTCAATCAAATTTGTTCAGCATTATCCCTCTCTGACAAAGCCATGCTGACTATCCCTGATCAAAACTTGCTTTCCCAAGTGGAGATAGATTCTCTCCTTCAGAACCTTCTCCAGTGGTTTCACCAACCACTGACGTGAGGCTCACTGGTCTGTAGTTCCCTGGCTTGTCACCAACCTTTCTTAAATATTGGGACCACATTAGTTGTTCTCCAGTCCTCTGGCACCTCCACCGTAGCTAGAGAGGAATTAAAATTTGGGTCAGAACCCCGGCAATCTCCTCCCTCGCCTCCCACAGCAGGCCTGGGACATAATTCATCCGGATCTGGAGATGTGTCCACTTTTAAGACCGTTAATACCGCCAATATCTTGTCACTCCCTATGGCAATTTGCTCAAGAACCTCACAGTCTCTTTCTCCAAGTTCCATAACTACCTCCTCATTCTCTTGGGTGAAGACAGATGTGAAATATTCGTTCAACACCCGACCAATGTCCTCTGGCTCCACTCACAGATTTCCCCCTTGATCCTTATTGGGCCCTACCATTTGCCTAGTTATCCTCTTCCCATTGCTATGCTTACAGAATACCTTGGGATTTTCCCAAATTTGACCAGCCAGAGCTTTCTCATTTCCCCTCTTTGCTCTCCTAATTGATTTCTTAAACTCCATCCTACCTCATACCCTCTATGCCAACCTATATACATCTCCCCACCCTCCATGGCCAGTTATAGCCCATAGGTTAACTGAGTGCCAACTCAGACCAATCTATGCCCCTCTCCCCGCCCACCATCCTTGGCCCTTAAACGCTACATGCCAACTCATATTCACCATGGGCAGACCTAAGGAGCCAGCCTGAGATGAAATAAAATGTTCTAGGTGTCTGTTGAGAACTTCACTATTAAAAAATAACACTCCATTGACAAAATCCCATTCAGTACAGTTTACATCCTTCACGTACTTAATTCTCTATGAAAGCACATTTGTATATAGAACCACATCAAAGACTTGGAGCTGTCAATCAAACTGAATTTACAAACACCTCCGCCACTGTGATAATCATAGATTGTTGAATCAGCCATGTTGCACTTATCCTATAATGAAGACCCTCAGTGAAATTGTAAGTAGTCACAGCGAGCTGTTTATTTTTAATGGGGCATAGTGATTTAAATGCCATGACAGCTTGACAGTTCTCATGGTTTATCCACTTTTTATGCAATTTCATGTCTACTTTTAACAATCCCAAAGGGCACTTGACCATTTAGAAAGAGCACCCTACTTCACCCAAAGGAGTCCCTGGACTTATGCAGAAGGAATCCTTATCTCCCCAATAAGGCACCATACTCTCCAAATGGCTCTGGTAACTTTAAACCTTCTGCTCAAATGTCTAAAGCCCACTGGTTGTGTTTTTCACATCCCACC
The DNA here is from genome assembly GCF_047496885.1 of Scyliorhinus torazame. Lineage (NCBI taxonomy): Eukaryota > Metazoa > Chordata > Chondrichthyes > Carcharhiniformes > Scyliorhinidae > Scyliorhinus > Scyliorhinus torazame. Next base: position 322,675,040 of record NC_092709.1, read on the forward strand.
CATGAAAATTGCATCTGTGTGAAGGAGCTGCACTTTTACATCTTCAGCTTCCTCTGTGGACAATGCATGTGAAAACTACAGTCTGCCTCTGTCCTGCCTCCCCTGGATTAGTACTTACATTTACTTCCTCGTGTGCTTGATAAGCCAGGAATGTCTGAGGCTTGGTGCCTAGTCTATGTTGTTAGCTAGCAAAGGAATGGAATGCTACCAATAGTATCTTTATCCGTGGTGAATGAAAGGAAGAGCTAGGGAGTGTTCCCATCACTTATCACTACCCAGTAACTGCAGTTTGTCATGGATATATGTCAATGTTAGACAAAGGCTAGATTGAGCTTTGACATCATGCCCTCTGCAGTTGGATAGCTTTCTGACCTTCTCGATATGCCAACCTTGCTTCATTGTCGAGTTATGCATGGAGAATGGCCAGTCTGGGATTGATGTGCTCAAGTACTCATGGGGCAGTATGAGCTGGAGTCTTCAGGAGAGATGGGGAGAAAAGTAAAGATGTCTAATTCCAATTGTATAGACCTCATTGTGAGACCGCACCTGAAGTTTTGCACATAGTTTTGGTCTCATTATCTAAGGCAGGATATACTTGCCGTAGAGCGAATGCAACGCTGGTTCCAGACTAACTCCTGAGATGGCTGGATTTTCTGATGAAGGAGTTGGAGCAAACTTATTCGCTAGTTTTCCAGAGTGAGTGGTGATCTAATAGAAACTTTCAAAATTCTCGCGGGCAAGACAGGGTAGATATTAGATAAGGGGCGTGATATACTAGCCTTGTCCGCGCGACTTGGTGACACAAGGAGGCTGTTGAACCCCCGTGAGGGGCCTCTCGCAAGATTCACAACATGTGAAACATCTTGTGAGATTTAACGGAATCTCGCGAGACGTCATGTTCTCTCTTGTTGGGCAAGATTTAGATTAGCATATTTAAGTGAGCCATTAGGCTAATTTAAATAATAATCATCTTTATTTCACAAGTAGGCTTACATTAAAACTGCAATGAAATAACTGTGAAAAGCCCCTAGTCGCCACATTCCGGCGCCTGTTTGGGTACACGGAAGGAGAATTCAGAATGTCCAAATTACCTAACAGCACGTCTATCGGGACTTGTGGGAGGAAAAAGGAGCATCCGGAGGAAACCTATGCAGACACGGGGAGAATGTGCAGACTCTGCACAGAGAGTGTCCCAAGCTGGAAATCGAACCTGGGACCCTGGAGCTGTGAAGCAACAGTGCTAGCCACTGTGCCACCAGGATATCTCAGCGCTGGCTTCTCCCGGTGCCCAGGACCTAACGGCCACACCTAGGAAACCTCGCCAGGGTGCCGTTTTGCATGGTTTCCACAAACGTGGACCAAGCATAATGGTAGCTAGGGATCTCCCAGGCAAATAGAGATTCCTGGATGGTCGGGCTCTGAACATCGTGGTACCCTGGCACTCCTGCTGGCATAAAGGCACCTTGGAACTGTCAGTCGGGCACACTGGCAGTTTCACCCTGGCACTGCCAGGATGTCCAGGTAGCACTGCCAGGTTGGCGGTGCCAGGTTGCCCATGTCTGGTGTCAGGCCTAATGTGCTTTGCCCTTAAGAGATGGGGTGCAGGGTTTGTGGACCCCGGAGGAATTAAGTTGGGTGCAGTGGGCTGCAGCACCGAGAAACACCCTGCTAAATGCCCCCAAAGCTGGACATAGATTGGTTTCCGTTAAATCGCACCTACATTTTATTTATTTTTTTAAATATTGAAAACAGGTACCTGTGATCCAATTGATTTTAAAATGTCAGTATTTTAGTGCTCTGTAATTGACATCTGCTAGAGGAAAAAGACGGGAGTAAAATTATAAAGGATGCAATTTGAATCTGTAACAAGAGTAAAGTCAATAATTCTAAGTGAACTGATTTATGAAATGCAGATCATATCTGATAAAGTTCTTCAAGAATGGAATGAAATTGATGGATGTGGGAAAAGTGGTGAATGCTGTCTTTCTCAATTTACAGAAAGTATGGAAGAGGTTCCTGTACCCGAAATGAAAGTACTTGGGATAAACAAAGTTGTAAATTGGCTTCTAAATTGACTAAACAGTAAGAAGTATAGCAGTGCTGGTCAATGTGGTTCATTCTAGTTAGATACTTGAATACCCTGCGAATCAGTACTCTGAACTCTGCTGTTTATAATACAGTACTTAGAAAAGACCTGATGAAAGTAGAAAAACTGAATGGGCACGGTTCGGCGGCCTTGTCACATCAATTTGATGTTGATTCTTGCGAGAGGCCTGCATCGAGATTTGCGATGCTCGAAATGTCTTGCAAGATTCAACAGAATCTTGTGGCACGTTGCGACCTGAATCACTCTCGCTGGGTGAGATCCAGGCATGCATATTTAAATGAGCCATTAACTGCCATATGGTACTCGTCATAAAGTCGTGAACCAGTTGTTATAGTACCTCAGGAGAGTCTCGCTGGGAGCTGGGGCTGTCGGGTGGTCAGAGACAGGGCAGGGTGGCACCCTGGCACTCACTCTGGCACCTTGGCACTACCAGCTGGTACCTTGGCAGTGCCACCCTGGCAGTGCCACTCTAGGTGACCAGATGTCACTGCCAGGCTGGCAGTGCACAGGTGTCAGGTTGCCTGAGCCCTGGGGGGCCTTGCCCATAAGAGTTGTGGTGAGGGGGGCTTGAGGAACCCGGAAAAGGTACGTTGGGTGAAATGGGAGGGTCTTGAGGCAGTGCAGGCAATGACTTAAAGAGTGGCCTCAGTGGGAAGCTTCTCGCTGAGTCCAAAATTAATGGCGAAATACCATTGAATAATGGGGGATGGGATTTTCCATTCCACCAGCCCTGTTTTCCTGCGCGCGCATTCCTGCTGGCAGCGGTATCCTCCATTCCCGCAGCCGGGCAATGGGGTTCCCCATTGGGGGCCACCCCATGCCGCCGGGAAACGCGCAGGCATGGGTGTGCTGCTAGTGTGGCGGAGAATCCCGCCGATGGCGAATCCCGCAAGAGGTCTTTCACGGCGCTGCAAGGTGCGAGAAACAAGCGCCTAAATGAGCAGTTCAGATATTTTAACTCGAGTCCGCTGAATCGCGCCCAATATCTTAAATGTTTGAAGATGATGCCATATTGTGTGGGAAAAGGAGATGGAGGAAAGAGAGAAATTCAAAATGAACTTTTTGTCCTCAGATTCAATAATCAGGGATCAGAATGACAGGATTTTTCTTGAAATGATGGAATGAGTAAGTAATGAAGACCATTAAAAAGGGAGGTAAAGAGAAAACAGGGAATTATAGACCATTCAGCCGAGGGGGATATGCTAGAATCCATTATCAAAGATTTTATAACAGAGCATTTGGAAAGCAATGGTAGACTCGGCATGGATTTATGAAGGGGAAATCATGCCTGACAAATCTACTGGAATTCTTCAAGGATATAACTAGTTGAGGAGGAGCCAGAGGATGTGGTTTATTTGGACTTTCAGAACGCATTCAACAAAGTCTCACACAAGAGATTAGCGTGTAAAATAAAAGGGTGCATGGGATTGGGAGTAGTGTATTGAGATGGATAGAAAAATGATTGGCAGACAGGAAACAAGAGTAGGAATAAACAGATCTTTTTCCGAATGGTAGGCAGTGACGAGTAGGGTACCGCAGGGATCGCTGCTCGGACCCCAGCTATTCACAATATATATGAATGATTTAGATGAGGGAACTAAAGGTAATATCTCCAAGTTTACAGATGACACAAAGTTGGGTGGGAAGGTGAACTGTAAGGAGGATGTAATGGTCCTTCAGTGTGATTTGGACAAGTTGAGTGAGTGGATGAATGCATGGCAGATACAGTATAATGTGGAATAATGTGAAGTTATCCACAAAAATAGGATGGCAGATTATTATCTGAATGGTTATAAATTATGAAAGGGGAATGTGCAACAATATCCTTGTACCTAGTCGCTGAAGGTAAGCATACAGGTAAATCAGGCGGTAAAGAAAGCAAATGGGATGTTTGTCATCATAGTGAGAGGATTTGAGTACAGGAGCAGAGATGTCTTGCTATGATTATACAGGGCCTTGGTGAGGCCACACCTGGAATATTGTGTGCAGTTTTGGTTTCCTTATCTGAGGAAGGTTCTTGCGATAGAAAGAGCGGAGCGAACCAGGCTGTTTCCTGGGATTGAGGAAAGATTGAGTTGGTTAGGATTATATTCTCTGGAGTTTAGAAGAATGAGGTGGAATCTCATAGAAGCCTACAAAATTCTCACAGGACTGGACAGAGTAGATGCAAGAAGGATGTTCCTGATGATGGGGGTGTCCAGAACCAGGCTTCACAGTCTGAGGATATGGGAAAGACCATTTAGTACTGAGATGAGGAGAAATTTCTTCACCGAGAGAGTGGTGAACTTGTGGAATTCGCTACCACGAAAAGCAGTTGAGGCCAAAACATTGTATGGTTTCAAGAAGGAATTAGATATAACTCTTGGGACCATAGCGATCAAAGAACATGAGAAACGGCGGGAACAGGCTATTCGGTTGATGACCAGCCATGATAATAATCAATGGCAGAGCAGGCTCCTGTAGGAGCTTCTTGCTCCTATTTTTTATGTTTCTGTAAAATATTATAGAGCACAAACTGGTCACAGGGCCTATCAAATATGTATAGGCTTTTTTCTCCACGAATTGTCCAATCTACTACCACTCTCTGCTCGCATTTTATAGCCTTTAGAATTCTTTCAAAGCAAATTTTGCTTCTTGAAGAATTTATTGTTTCTCCTATATTAGTGTGTGTAGAAAATTCCATATTCAGGCTACCCGCTTAGATATGCTTTAAGTTAACCTTCATTTTAATTCCTTGTGATAATCTGAAATTTTGGGATCCAGTGGTATCACAGTAATTGTTCTATACTGGGAACTTGAAAGGTATGTAAAATCGAGTAACATGAGCTGGTACTACAAAATGAATGATTATAGAAGCGGAGATTTGAAAAGAGCGGGAGCTGAGAGGGACACCTCTGGACAGCAGGCTGAAATTAAAAAACAATTCAGGAGTGACATCACAGCAAAACAATAAGTTCATTGGCTGGTGTTATCGTGCGGGGTGCAGAGGTTGCTGAGTGAGTGCTTGCTGAGAAGGGGAGTGAATAATAGGTAAGCTTTTTTTCTTTTTTTATCTAGAGGGGATGGCAGGGAAGGCAGTGCAATGTTCCTCCTGCAGAATGTTTGAGGTGAGGGATGCCGTCAGTGTCCCTGCTGTTTTCATCTGTGGGAAGTGCACCCATCTCCAGATCCTCAGAAACCGCGTTAGAGAACTGGAGCTGGAGCTGGATGAATTTCGGATCATTCGGGAGGCAGAGGTGGTCATAGATAGAAGCTTCAGGGATGTAGTTACTCCGAAGAATAAAGATAAATGGGTGACGGTGAGAGGGGCTGGGAGGAGGCAGTTAGTACAGGGATCTCCTGTGGTCGTTCCCCTTAGTAACAAGTATACCGCTTTGGATACTGTTGGGGGGGGGTACTTACCAGGGGTAAGCCATGGGGTACAAGTCTCTGGCACGGAGTCTGTCCCTGTTGCTCAGAAGGGAAGGGGGAGAGGAGTAGAGCATTAGTCATTGGAGACTCCATAGTTAGGGGGATAGATAGGAGATTCTGTGGGAACGAGATAGACTCGCGGTTGGTGTGTTGCCTCCCAGGTGTCAGGGTGCGTGATGTCTCGGATCGTGTTTTCGGGATCCTTAAGGGGGAGGGGGAGCAGCCCCAAGTCGTGGTCCACATAGGTGTCAATGACATAGGTAGGAAAAGGGATAGGGATGTAAGGCAGGAATTCAGCGAGTTTGGGTGGAAACTTAGATCTAGGACAAACAGAGTTATTATCTCTGGGTTGTTACCCGTGCCACGTGATAGCGAGACGAGGAATAGGGAGAGAGAGGAGTTAAACACGTGGCTACAGGGATGGTGCAGGAGGGAGGGTTTCAGATTTCTGGATAATTGGGGCTCATTCTGGGGTCAGTGGGACCTCTACAAACGGGATGGTCTACACCTGGACCAGAGGGGTACCAATATCCTGGGGGGGGGGGCGGGGAATTTGCTAATGCTCTTCGGGAGGGTTTAAACTAGTTCAGCAGGGGTTTGGCAACCTGAATTGTAGCTCCAGTATACAGGAGGTTGAGAGTAGTGAGGTCATGAGTAAGGTTTCAAAGTTGCAGGAGTGTACCGGCAGGCAGGAAGGTGGTTTAAAGTGTGTCTTCTTCAATGCCAGGAGCATCCGGAATAAGGTGGATGAACCTGCGGCATGGGTTGGTACCTGGGACTTCGATGTTGTGTCCATTTCGGAGACATGGATAGAGCAGGGACAGGAATGGTTGTTGCAGGTGCCGGGGTTTAGATATTTCAGTAAGCTCAGGGAAGGTGGTAAAAGAGGGGGAGGGGTGGCATTGTTAGTCAAGGACAGTGTTACGGTTGCAGAAAGGACGTTTGATGAGGACTCGTCTACTGAGGTAGTATGGGCTGAGGTTAGAAACAGGAAAGGAGAGGTCACCCTGTTGGGGGTTTTCTATAGGCTCTGAAAAGTTCCAGAGATGTAGAGGAAAGGATTGCAAAGATGATTCTGGATAGGAGCGAAAGCAACAGGGTAGTTGTTATGGGGGACTTTAACTTCCCAAATATTGACTGGAAACGCTATAGTTCGAGTACTTTAGATGGGTCTGTTTTTGTCCAATGTGTGCAGGAGGGTTTCCTGACACAGTATGTAGATAGGCCAACGAGAGGCGAGGCCATATTGGATTTGGTACTGGGTAATGAACCAGGACAGGTGTTAGATTTGGAGGTAGGTGAGCACTTTGGTGATAGTGACCACAATTCCATTGCGTTTACTCTAGTGATGGAAAGGGATAGGTATATACCGCAGGGCAAGGGTTATATCTGGGGGAAAGGCAATTATGATGCGATGAGGCAAGACTTAGGATGCATCGGATGGAGAGGAAAACTGCAGGGGATGGGCACAATTGAAATGTGGAGCCTGTTCAAGGAACAGCTACTGCGTGTCCTTGATAAGTATGTACCTGTCTGGTTTTATCCTAGGATTCTCTGGGAAGCTAGGGAGGAAATTGCTGAGCCTTTGGCTTTGATCTTTAAGTCATCTTTGTCTACAGGAATAGTGCCAGAAGACTGGAGGATAGCAAATGTTGTCCCCTTGTTCAAGAAGGGGAGAAGAGACAACCCCGGTAACTATAGACCAGTGAGCCTTACGTCTGTTGTGGGAAAAATCTTGGAAAGGTTTATAAGAGATAGGATGTATAATCTTCTGGAAAGGAATAATTTGATTAGAGATAGTCAACACGGTTTTGTGAAGGGTAGGTCGTGCCTCACAAACCTTATTGAGTTCTTTGAAAAGGTGACCAAACAGGTGAATGAGGGTAAAGCAGTTGATGTAGTGTATATGGATTTCAGTAAAGCGTTTGATAAGGTTCCCCACGGTAGGCTACTGCAGAAAATACGGCGGCATGGGATTCAGGGTCATTTAGCAGTTTGGATCAGAAATTGGCTAGCTGGAAGAAGACAAAGGGTGGTGGTTGATGGGAAATGTTCAGACTGGAGTCCAGTTACTAGTGGTGTACCACAAGGATCTGTTTTGGGGCCACTGCTGTTTGTCATTTTTATAAATGACCTGGAGCGGGGCGTAGAAGGATGGGTGAGTAAATTTGCAGGTGACACAAAAGTCGGTGGCGTTGTGGACAGTGCAGAAGGATGTTACAAGTTACAGAGGGACATAGATAAGTTGCAGAGCTGGGCTGAGATGTGGCAAATGGAGTTTAGTGCAGAAAAGTGTGAGGTGATTCATTTTGGAAGGAATAACAGGAAGACAGAGTACTGGGCTAATGGTAAGATTCTTGGCAGTGTGGATGAGCAGAGAGATCTCGGTGTCCATGTACATAGATCCCTGAAAGTTGCCACCCAGGTTGAGAGGGTTGTTAAGAAGGCGAACGGTGTGTTAGCTTTTATGGTAGAGGGAATGAGTTTCGGAGCCATGTTGCAGCTGTACAAAACTCTGGTGTGGCCGCATTTGGAGTATTGCGTGCAATTCTGGTCGCCGCATTATAGGAAGGATGTGGAAGCATTGGAAAGGGTGCAGAGGAGATTTACCAGAATGTTGCCTGGTATGGAGGGAAGATCTTATGAGGAAAGGCTGAGGGACTTGAGGCTGTTTTCGTTAGAGAGAAGAAGGTTAAGAGGTGACTTAATTGAGGCATACAAGATGATCAGAGGATTGGATATGGTGGACAATGAGAGCCTTTTTTCTCGGATGATGATGTCTAGCACAAGGGGACATACCTTTAAATTGAGGGGAGATAGATATTAGACAGATGTCAGAGGTAAGTTCTTTACTCAGAGAGTAGTAAGGGCGTGGAATGCCCTGCCTGCAACAGTAGTGGACTCGCCAACACTAAGGGCATTCAAATGGTCATTGGATAGACATATGGGCGATAAGGGAATAGTGTAGATGGGCTTTAGAGTGGTTTCACAGGTCGGCGCAACATCGAGGGCCGAAGGGCCTGTACTGCGCTGTAATGCTCTATGTTCTAGAAGCTGCATTATTGTATTAGTCCAACTGAAATCTTCCAGAAAAGGGAATTTGACATTTATACCAATCTGGCTGAAATCCACAGTGTCTGCTGACTTCTCCTGACCATAAATAGGGAACAGAAGTAGGCCATTCGTCCCATTGTGTCTGATGCATCATTCAATGAGATCATGACTGATCTGATATGATAATCCTCAACTCCACTTTCCTGCCTTATCCTCATTTATGGGTGGCATGGTAGCACAGTGGTTAGCACTGTTGCTTCACAGCGCCTTGACCCGGGTTCGATTCCTGGCTTGGGTGCGGAGTCTGCAATTCTCCCCGTTTATCTGTGGCTTTCCTCCGGGTGCTTCGTTTTCCACCCACAAGCCCCGAAAGACATGCTTGTCAGGTGAATCGGACATTCTGTATTCTCCCACCTGAACTGGCGCTGGAGTGTGGCGACTAGAGTATTTTCACAGTAACTTCATTGCAGTGTTAACGTAAGTCTACTTGTGACACAAATAACGATTATTATTTTTATAACCCTTGATTCCCTTACTTTTTAAAAATCTGTTTCTCAGCCTTGAACACACTGAGTGATCCAAGCTTTACAACCCTCTGCAGTAAAGAATTCCACAGATTCACTACCCACCAAGAGAAAAATTCCTCATAATTTCTGTTTTAAATGCCTTCTAAAATAACCGAGCAGGCCATTAGAAGGTCGATAAACATCACCAACACAGGCAACTAGAGAAAAGTAATAATTACTACATTATCTATGTTGTCCATGTTCAAAGAAACATAGTCTAATGGATTAGAAAATGAGGACAAAAACAACAACCAACTTCGACTGTTAATATCGCCAAAAATTAAAATGACCACAATTACTTTTTCAGGGTGTCTCACGGTGACACAGTGGTTAGCACTACTGCCTCACAGTACCAATGACCCGGGTTCAATTCTGTCCTTGGGTGACTCTGTGTGGAGCTAGCACTCTCTCCCTGAGTCGGCGTGGGTTTCCTCCGGGTGCTCCGGTTTCCTCCCACAGTCCAAAGATGTGCAGGTTAGGTGATCTGGCGATGCTAAATTGCCCCGTAGTGTCCAGGGATGTGTAGGTAAGGTTAAAGGGTTATTGTGATAGGGCAGGGAAGTGAGCTTGGTGGACTGCTCTTTTATAGGGTCAGTGCAGACTAAATGGGCCGATTGGCCTCCTTCTGCATTTTCGGATTTTGATGATTCTACTTTGACTGCAGCAAAGTGGAGATACTATTAATTTGGAGGATTGAAGGCATTTAAGAGTTAACTAGATTTGAGTGGATCTGGAGTCACATGTAAATTAGACCAGGTAAAGACAACAGATTTCCTTCCCTAAAGGTCATTAGTTTTTACAACAATGATCCCATGGTTCATCATTAGATTTTTAATTCCAGGTTTTTATCAAATTCAAACTTCACTATCTACCATGGTGGGATTTGAACTCAGGTCCACAGAACATGAGGTAAAGTAAAGGATGACGAGTCCAGTCACAATACCACTATGTCATTGCCTCCCCTTTTGACAGGGCATAGAAGGATATGGCTTCACATATAAAATAGCAATCACATTCTGTCTTCAGACAAGAACTCTGACTAAGGGAACTATTAATCTTCTATTGTTCCTTTGTTTTGTTCAGAAGGAGAACTCTGAAAAGCTGTGATTTTTTTTTCCTTATTCAGGAGTGCAATGCACATTAATGCCCATGATTCACCATGTGGTAAGCTTAAGTGTTGTTGAGAAGAAAGATGAGTATTGTTTAAAAAAAACGTCATGCCAGCGCAGCATATTACATCACCAGCAAACTGCGTGACTCCTCAGCTGAACTGCAGGTGTCATTTTCCTGCTCTTGAATTTCCATTTTCTGATGCACAGCTACCAATAATAACTAAGCAAAGGGCTGTGTAAAAAAGGAAAATGGTGAATAAACTGAAGGTCAGAGTCCACCTAAGGCTGGTGCACAACATCCTACACTGCCCACTTGCTGCCTTCCCACAGCTGATGCACAGCTGAGAAAGAGAAAGCAATGGAACAATTTTCAGAGATAGAGATATTTTTAAAAAAGAGCAAGACAGGAGTATCAGCAGTGTTGGTGAGGAAAAAAGATAGTGCAAGGTTCTATAACCTGCATTTAATTTTTATTGCTTCACTATAGTTTGTGATGAATGTTATCAATTTTACTTGTTTTCTTTCCCCCAAGATAAAACAATACTGTTATTGCATGATTAAATATATAATGCATTTTTTATGAATAGAAACAATTACCTGGGACATTGTTATATTAGATTGTAACAAGAGAAGTAAACATAATTTACATACCCAAATGAAAATCAATTATCCTTCTAGCTATTCCGTTATTGCTTTCTTGCCCTCTGGGTTAAAATCTTAATTCATGTGAAAATTAATTTATAAACTATGCCTGTGACAGGAATCCTAAGGTAATTGTAGATAACTAGCTGTAAAGCTTGGAAAACAGAAACAATACAGCTATATATCCTGAGGCTACATCATACACAAAGACGTCTGAGGAGATTTCATCAACAGCAGCATCAACATTAGTATGTTCATCAACATGCAGCAGTAGTGGTTACATTCTTGGTGCAAAAACAAATTACTATTCAGTGCTGAAAGGCACCTGGCCTGACAAACAAACTGGTAGACATTTTCCATCCACAAACTGGAAAGTAACCAGCATGATCTTCTTCTGAAGCAAATGTGCTTTCCTCGTCTTAATCATGGCATTAAAGAGTCAATGAACAGACAAGACCGCAGGGAAGGAGAAAAGGGACTGACTGAAAAGATGACCCACAGAGGAAATTTGAAGCCTGCTGAGAACAGGGGTTCCTGCCATTCTATCAGTGAGGGTAAAAATGTGAGTGGAGGGGAGGGAAGAGGAGGAATCACCAAAAAGAACTCCACACAATTTTTCCTGGTTGACAGTTGACACGTAGAGATATGTCACCTGGATATTTCAAACAATACCCTGCTGAAACAAGGCCCAGTAGACTTGCTTTTCCAGCTTGGGAGGGGTGTGCAGAATGTTCAAGTGGGACAGAAACTGGATGATAGAAATGCTCCAAAAGAGTTTGACAGAGTCAGTGTATTTCATATGTTCATCGGACACTGAGGCAATGAAATTTCCTCCGTTTGTAAGGAAATTGTGAGAACTTTCATTTTCTGAAGCAATTCAAACTATTCTGTCAACAGAAAAAATCTTTCCCCAATATTCTCTTCAAAAATTAAAGCTCTTAGAAATAACCATGTGCACTGCTCCACAATAAACCATTGATATCTTAAAGATGTTTCAACAGGTTTTATACAATTTTCATGTCACCGCTACACAGCACCATTGGAATTTTGTTAAATAATTACATTGTACACCAAAGCAACCTGCAAGATTTATGACTAACAATTTGTATTTATGTACGTACCATTACTGTATGAAACATTCCTAGGCTCTTCACATTAGCATTACGGAACACGGCACGGAGGCACAGTGGTTAGTACTGCTGCGTCACAGCGCCAGGGACCCGGGTTCAATTCTAACCTTGGGTTACTGTTTGGAGTTTGTACATTCTCCCCATGTCTGCATGGGTTTCCTCTGGATGCTCCGGTTTCCTCCCACAATTGGAGGGTAAATCAACATCGGACATGTGGGAGTCTTTCAAGTGACAGTTGATTAGGATTCAGGAAAGTCACTTTCCTGAGAGAACGAATGATAAATATGGGAAGTTTAGGGACCCTTGGGTAACAAGGGATATTGTGAACCTTGTCAGAAAGAAAAAGGAGGCATTTGTACGGTCATGAAGGGTGGGGTCAGTCGAAACCATTGAGGAGTATAGACAAAGTAGGAAGGTACTTAAGTGGGAAATTAGGAGGGATCATGAAAGTTCTTGGCAAGTAGGATTAAGGTGAATCCCAAAAGCTTTGTATTCATCTATAAAAAGCAAGAGGGTGGCCAGGGAAAGGTTTGGACCACTTAAGGACAGTGGGGGGAATCTATGTGTTGAGCCAGAGGAAATGGTACTAAATGAATACTTTGCATCAGTGTTCACCAAAGAAAAGGAATTTGTGGAAGATGATTCTTGGGTAGTTTGGGTCATGTTGACATTGAAAAGGAGGAGGTATTGGGTCTTTTAAAAGATATTAATGTCGATAGGTCTCCTGGGCTGGATGAGATTTACCCCAGAATACTGAGGGAAGCAAGGGAGGAAATTGCTGGGACATTGACTAATATCTTTGTATCCTCATTGGCTACAGGTGTGATCCCAGAGGACTGGAGATAGCTAATGTGGTACCGCTAATTCAGAAAGGTAGCAGGCATAATCCTGGTGAGACTCACTCACATCAGTAGTCGGTAAATTATTGGAGAGAATTCTCAGGGACAGGATTTGGCGTTTGACAAAGTCCCGCATAAGAGATTATTGTGCAAAATTAAAGCGCATGGGATTGGGGGAAATGTATTGAGGTGGATAGAAAACTGGTTGGCAGAGAGGAATCAAAGAGGAGGGATTAATGGGTTATTTTCAAATTGGCAGGCAGTAACCAGTGGGGTACCACAGGGATTGGTGCTGGGACACCAGCTATTCACAATATATTAATGATTTGGATGAGGGATAAAAATATAACATCTCAAAGTTTGCAGATGATACCAAATTAGGTGGGAGGGTGAACTGTGTCAAGGATGCAGGGGTCCAGCAGCAAGATCTGGGCAGGTTGGGCGAGTGGGCAAACCAATGGCAGATGCAGTATAATTTGGATAAGTGTGAGGTTATTCATTTTGGAAACAAAAACAGTAGGCAAATTACTACCTGAATGGTTGTAAATTGGGAGAGGGGAGTGTGCAGCGGGACCTGGGTGTCCTTGTGCACCATTTGCTGAAGGTAAGCATGCAGGTGCAGCAGGCAGTAAAGAAGACTAATGGCATGTTGGCCTTCATTGCAAGAGGTTTCGAGTATAGAAGCAGGGATGTGTTGCTGCAATTGTACAGTGCCTTGGTGAGGCTACACTTGGAGTATTGTGTGCAGTTTAGGTCTCCTTCTCTGAGGAAGGATGTTCTTGCTCTCGAAGGAGTGCAGCGAAGGTTTACCAGACTTATAAAATTCTAACAGGACGAGACAGGGTAGATGCAGGGAAGATGTTACCAATGATAGGTGTGTCCAGAACCAGGGGTCACAGCCTGAGGATTCAGGGTAAACCATTTCGGACAGACATAAGGAGACTCTTCTTCACACAGAGTGGTGAGCCTATGGAATTCATTACCACAGGAAGTAGTTGATGCTAAAACTTTGAATATACTCAAGAGACATAGCACTTGGGGAGAATGGGATCAAAGGCTATGGGGGAAAGCAGGATTAGGCTATTGAGTTGGATGATCAGCCATGATCATGATGAATGGCAGAGCAGGCTCGAAGCGCCAAAAGGCCTCCTCCTGCTCCTAACTTCTACGTATCTATGTATATCCATTTGGAAACAAATGGACTCATTAGTGATAGACACCATGGTTTTCTGAAGGGGAGGTTGTGTCTCACAGGACAGTTTTTTTAGGAGGTGACAAAGATGATTGATAAGGAGAAGGATGGTGGATGTTGTTTACATGGACTTCAGTAAAGCCTTTGCCAAAGTATCTCATGCAAGACTGGTACAAAAAGTGAAGACACACAGGGTCAGAGGTAAGGTGGTAAGATGGATACAGAACTGGCTTGCAGACAGAAGGCAAATGGTAGCAGTAGAAGGGTGTTTTTCTGAATGGAAGGTTGTGACTAGTGGTGTTCTGTGCTGGGGCCTCTGTTGTTTGTAGTATACATAAATGATTTGGAGGAAAATGTAGCTGGTTTGATTAGTAAGTTCGCGGATGACACCAAGGTTGGTGGAGTAGCAGATAGTGTTGAGGATTGTCAGAGGATACAGCAGGACATAGATAGGTTGGAGACTTGAGCAGAGAAATGGCAAATGGAGTTTAATCCGGACAAATGTGAGGTAATGCATTTTGGTAGGTCTAACATAGAAGGAAAATATACCCTAAATGGCAAAACTCTGAGGAATATAGAAAGTCAGAGAGATCTGGGCATGCAGATCCACAGATCTTTCAAAGTGACAACTCAAGTGGACAAGGTAGTCTCCATTGGACGGGGCATCAAATATAAAAACTGGAATGGTCATGCTACAGTTGTATAGAACCTTGGTAAGGCCACACTTGGAATATTGCGCACAATTCTGGGTGCCACACTACCAGAAGGATATGGAGGCTTTGGCGAGGGGCAGAGGAAGTTTACCAGGATGTTGCCTGGTCTGGATGGTGTTAGCTATGTTGAGTGGCTGAATAGATGCGGACTGCAGCAATGTGTGGCATGGTAGCACAATTGCTTCACAGCTTCAGGGTCCTAGGTTCGATTCCAGGCTTGGGTCACTGTCTGTGCAGAGTCTGCACATTCTCCCCATGTCTGCATGGGTTTCCTCTGGGTGCTCCAGTTTCCTCCCACAGTCCAAAGATGTGCAGTTTTGGTGGATTAGCCATGCTAAATTGTCCTTAGCGTCCAAAATGGTTGGCTGGGGTTATGGGGATGGAGTGGGGTGTGTGCTTGGATAGGGTGCTCTTTCCAAGGGCCGGTGCAGACTCAATGGGCCGAATGGCCTTCTTCTGCACTGTAAATTGTATGATTCTATGATTAGAAAGAAGGAGGTTGCGGGGCGACCTGATAGAGGTCTACAAGATTAAGAGGGGCATGGATAGAGTAGTTGGGCAGGCACTATTTCCCAGGGTGGAGGGGTCAGTCACCAGGGGCATAGGTTTAAGGTCCATGGGGTAAAGTTCAGAGGAGCTGTGTGAGGCAGGTTTATTATGCAGAGGGTGGTGAGTGCCTGGAACGCATGGCCAGGGGGGTTGTGGAAGCAGATACATGAATGGCGTTCAAAAGGAATCTGGACAAATACATGGATAGGATGGGTATAGAGGGATACGGCACAAGAAACTGCTGAAGCTTTTGGCCAAGGTTGGTATCATGACCGGAACAGGCTTGGAGGACCGAAGGGCCTGTTCCTGTGCTGCATTGTTCTTTGTTCAGTGCAAAGATGTGCAGGTTAGGTGGATTGGCAATGATAAATTGCCCCTTAGGGTGTTATTGCAGGAATAAGGTGTTATTGCAGGAATTGTGCCACAGTAGGGTTGCCTTTTGAAGGGTCTGTGCAGCCTAGATGAGCCGAATGGCCTCATTTTGCACGGTAGGGATTCTAAAGTATGAGCCATATAAGGATATATTGGTTTGGCTTTTCACCGAGTTGGTATAATCATTGTGTCTTCTTGGCTGAGAGCCCAGAAATTCATTAGTCTGTTAAAGTACCAAAGCCCCAGAGAAAACATTGCTTCAATGGTAGCTTGGCTGTCTGATCTATGTTGTTAATTTCACAATGTTTATTTATTGTATTAAAGAAGATACTGCCAGTGATATTTTAAACCCCATAATTAAAAGGAGTTTTTATGAAAGAAAGTTTTCAATAAATGACTTCTTTAAAAGCTTAATTTTTACGTATCTTTTTGTCATTATTGCCTTTTTGTTATTACACAGTATGTGCAATGTGTATAGAAGTGTCATAGCTTGACATTTGGGGCATGAGGGAGCCATAGGACTTTTGGTGGGCCATAGCTTGGCATGATGGCATGAGGGAACCACAGGGTTTTTATGGGGTGTAAGATCATAGAATTTACAGTGCAGAAGGAGGCCATTCAGCCCGTCAAGTCTGCACCGGCTCTTGGAAAGAGCACCCTACCCAAGGTCAACACCCCTACCCTATAACCCAGTAACCCCACCCAACTCTAGGGGCAATTTTGGACACTAAGAGCAATTTATCATGGCCAATCCACCTAACCTGCACATCTTTGGACTGTGGGAGGAAACCGGAGCACCCGGAGGAAACCCACGCACACACGGGTGGGATGTACAGACTCCACACAGTGACCCAAGCCGGAATCGAACCTGGGACCCTGGAGTTGTGAAGCAATTGTGCTATCCACAATGCTACCGTGCTGCCCGTGAAACCCCCAGAACTTGGCATGGGGGTTACATTAACACTGCAATGAAGTTACTGTGAAAAGCCCCGAGTCGCCACATTCCGGCGCCTGTTCAGGTACACAGAGGGAGAATTCAGAATTCTCAGCTGGTACGGGAATTGAACCCGCGCTGCTTGCCTTGTTCTGCATCACAATCCGGCTGTTTAGCCCACTGAGCTAAACTATTACATAGCTTAAAGCAATTGTACATTCCTTCAAGGCACAAAGCCCAAAATAAGGCCAGTCAACCGTAGCTGACTGGAATTTAAGGGTTGTATAAGATGAAAAGGAAAGGTCTATAAAGCTACCAGAAATAATACGAAACCTGAAGATTGGGACTATTTTAGTTTGCAGGAAAGGAGGACCAAGATATTGGGTGCAATTTAACCGGGAAAAAATTCTACGTCTGGTTTTGGGTGTGTTTAGTGTATTTAGCAGTGCTTTTTGGCGGCAGCAGCACCGAGAAACACCAGCTGTTCAACGGAACTTTGCCATTTTTCTTGGACTCAGGGAGTTTCCGCGAAGGGCACAATTAGGAAAGTCTCCTGACAGGTGGTGCGCCATTTTATCTAGCTGCTCTGATCTCCTCCCCCTTTCAGTCCTCTCCTGCCTCTGTTTTTGACCCCCTCTCCCCACAGCCTTGGGACACCCGCAGGAACATCCACTCACCCCCCCCCCCCCTCCACCTGGTAAGACCCCCCCCCCCCCCAATCCCCCCTCCCCGCCCGGGGCCAATCCATGGCAGTGCCAACTTGGCACCTGGGCGCCCTGGCTCTGTCACCCTGGCAGTGCCCTACGAGCCTGGCAATGCCATTTAGATACCCTGGCAGTGCCAAGGTGCCCGGATGCCAAAGGGAGGGCCAGAGTGCCACCCTGCCCTGTCCCCGACCATCCTGCGGGTCTCTAATGGCCTGGGAAAGTCCATGGAGCCATTATTACTTGACCATATTTGTGAAACGGTGCCCTGGTGAAGCCGTTCGGTCCCGGACACTGGGAGAATCCTGCAAACGCATGTTTAAATGAACGTAATGGTTCATTTAACTATGCTGATCTTGATCTGGCTGGTTGAGCACACTGGGCTAAATCGCTGGCTTTTAAAGCAGACCAAGGCAGGCCAGCAGCACGGTTCAATTCCCGTAACAGCCTCCCCGAACAGGCGCCGGAATGTGGCGACTAGGGGCTTTTCACAGTAACTTCATTGAAGCCTACTCGTGACAATAAGCAATTTTCATTTCATTTCATTTTTCATCACGCCCAGTGAGGTGTCGGAGCAAGACGAGGAGCCATTTCAAGTGATTCCCTGGTTAAAATTAGGGCATGGTGGCATCATGAGCCAAGATGCTCCAACCGCAGTGCAGCGGATTCCGTTAGGGTGGATGCGGGGGGCCATTCAAAACACCATTTACTTCAGGGGGACTGGAAGATCCCACTGGTGGGAGGTGTCCGAGAATTTCAGTCCTGGTTATGTTAACGGACATGTAATCACGCCGTGATTGGGCATGGCTAGAAGTGGAAGTTGAACCAGTTCCTGCTTCCTTCCTGGAAGTGCTCTCCCGCCCTCCACGGTATTTTCATGCTGGGCTGGTGGGGACGGGCTGCAGTTGGCACAGGCCTAAGGTGGAAATGGAAGTGGGCAGATACCAAAGCAATCAGGTTAGAAGGCCTGCTTCTATAAGCTGGGTCATTGGTTCAATTCTGTAGATGTGTCTCAGGTCTCCTAAATCGCCTCACCCCTCAAAGCACTCAACCACCAACTCATACCCTCACCATACCTTTGCGTCCCCCCCCCCCCCCCCCCTCCATGCACCAAAAAACTTTTAGGGGTGTGAAATGCCCACTTGGAGCCAAAAGTGTTGGGAGTTGCCTCTGACGGGGGGTGGGGTAATCTTTGAATTGGGCCCCACCCATCATTTTTAAAAGCTGCCTGACACAGTTGGAAAATGAAAGGTCATCATCAGTAATATTCACAATTAAATTATTTCATTGTGGTAAACACCCGTCTGGTTCACTGATGTCCCCTCAGACAAGGAAATGTTTTGTACTGGCTGTCATGATATGCAAACATGCAACCAATGAACACAGCCAATGGGCAGTCAGGACACTCAGAGGTGGCATCACCACAAGGGGGCATGACATAAACACTATTAAAGGGATGAGGCACTCACACCCTGCCTCTTTCCACAGACAGACATCTAAAGAGTTTGACAGGGTTGATCAGCAGCATCACAGCCCAGCACGTGGCTTAGAGCAAGCTGGTACAGTTAGACTGAGTTACTACAGTTAGATTAGCAGAGAGTCAAACTCATTTGAGAACTGTGTTAATAGTTCAATAAACACGTTGAACTCTCTTCAGAGTCTGGAGCATCCTTTAGTTAAGATTGCATCAAGTAGCAGCCTGTGTTATCCGAAGCAGCCTAACACAACATGACACCAGGAGAGACTGTTCAATCTATTTAGTTCAACTCAGCAAGATCCATGACAACCAGCTACTGAATACAGGCACAATGGACAAGATTCAGGCTCCTCATCAGCTCAGGACTACCGGCAATCTTAGTGCCAACTGCCGATCATTCAAGCAGAAATTTCAACTTTACGTGGAGGTATCCGACCTCAATGGTGCGACCGATGCGCGGAAGATAGCTCTTCTACTCACCACTGCAGGTGACCATGCGATAGAGATCTTCAACTCCTTTCACCTTTCCGAACGGCAGGACAAAACGAAGTACCAAACCATCCTAGACAAATTCGACAGCCACTGCGAGGTGGACGCCAACTAAATCTTCGAACGCTACATATTCCAGCAGAGGATGCAAGGTAAAGATGAATCCTTCAACTCCTATCTGACTAACCTGAGATTGCTAGCGCAATCCTGCAACTTCGGTAATATCACTGACTCCATGACCAGAGACCAAATCGTTTTTGGAGTCCACTCTGATCCTCTGCGAAAGCAATAGTTGAAAATCAAGCACATGACCCTGCCAGTCGTGATTGAAATGTGTACTGTGCATGAGCACTCTAAAACTCGCTATTTACAGTACAAAATGGCAGAAAGTGAAAAACAAGCCTCCCACGAGGTGGAGAGTGTTCTGGCCATCTCCCGGATGCAGCGCCTCCACATTGATGAAAGCGGCCATTTTGCGTGCTCTTCCTGGGCCCGACGCATGCGCAATGCGATCGGAAACACAAAGTGGCTGAAAACCGCACTGCGCAGGTGCAGACGTCCGGGGACCGCACCGTGCATGCACAACGACGCACTGAGCGGCATAATGCCAACGTTATAACGTGTGCGAACTGCGGCACCGCCCGTTTTTTAAAAAACTGCCCTGCAAGAGGCAAACGCTGTTTAAACTGTGGGAAACCAAACCACTATGCAGCCCTGTGCAGATCTGCACCACCAGTCAGGAGCCAGCGCTCCCAATTCCGACAGCGGCGCATCAGAAGTGTGCAACACCGAATGCATGACTTTGATCCAGGCAGTGCGTCAGATCCAGATGATGAATACCTGGACAACACTTACCGAGTGGGCATTATTACCAAGTGCGAATATGCCACACCGGACACATTGCTAGTCCAATCTATCCTGGCCGTGGATTCCGAGGACGAATGGCATGCAGTGATGAAGGTTAACCACTGCGCCATCCAGTTCAAACTGGACACTGGTGCCTCCACCAACCTGTTTCCGAAGGTGGACTTCAGGAGAATCAAGAAGCCCCCCACAATCCTTCCAGCTGCATGCAAACTCCTGGACTACAATGGAAACACAATCAAGGCACTGGGGTCCTGCCATCTTCTGGTTTCCAGCCGACACACACAAGCAAGCTTACGCTTCGAGATTGTTAAACCAGACCGAGTGTCCCTGCTATGTGCGCATGCCTGCAAGCAACTGAACCTCATTCAAAGGGTCTACACCACCACGCCGTCCCATTCGGATCTTCAGGCCAGCATCGACGAAATCCTAACCCAGTACCCAGATGTATTTAGCGGGATGGACACGCTGTTGTATGAGTACAAGATTCTACTGCGGCCTGATGCCAAGCCAGTGGTCCATGCACCACGACGTGTCCCTGCTCCACTGAGAGAGTGCCTGAAGGCAGAGCTCACGAGTCTACAACAAAAAGGCATAATCTCCAAGGTCACTGAACCAACCAACTGGGTCAGCTCGATGGTGTGCGTAAAAAAGCCTTTGAGGGACCTATGCATCTGCATTGATCCCAAGGATCTAAACAAAAACATTATGCGGGAACATTACCCCATCCCAAAGAGGGAAGAAATCACAAGTGAGGTGGCACACGCGCGCTTCTTCACAAAATTGGACGCATCCCAAGGATTTTGGCAAATCCAACTTGAAGAATCCATCAGAAGGATCTGCACCTTCAACACACCTTTTTGGCAGATTCTGCTACAACCGAATGCCATTTGGCATCATCTTGGCATCAGAGATTTTCCATTGCATCATGGAACAGATGATGGAGGGAATAGCAGGAGGTTGTGTCTACGTTGACGATAACATCATCTGGTCCACAACCCCAGAGGAATATGTGTCGCGATTCAAGAAAGTATTCCGACGAATACATAAACATGGCCTCAAGCTAAACAGGTCCAAGTGCTGTTTTGGGACATCCACGCTGAAGTTCCTGGGTGATCAGATTTCGCGACACGGTGTGCGCCCGGACAGAGACAAAATTAAAGCCCTCGAGGCAATGAAAGTCCCTGGGGACAAGAAGGCAGTACTGCACTTCCTGGGAATGGTCAATTTCCTTGGCAAGTTGATCCTGAATTTGGCCACACACACCATGGCCCTATGCAACCTGGTGAAAAGATAAACCGCCTTTGAGTGGAAGGCGGAGCACCGAACAGAGTGGCTGGAGCTGAAAGCCAAGCTCACCACTGCACCCATCGTTGCATTCTTTTACCCAGACCGAGAGACCAAGATATCCACAGATGCGAGTCAGGATGGCATTGGGGCGGTGTTGCTTCAAAGAGACGACATGTCATCCTGGGTACCAGTAGCATACGCGTCACAGGCAATGACACCCACTGAGACCAGGCATGCGCAGATTGAGAAGGAGTGTTTAGGTCTTCTCACTGGCATCCTCAAATTTCATGATTATGTCTACGGCTTGCCAACATTTACTGTTGAGACGGATCATAGGTCTCTGGCCCACATCATCCTGAACGACATGACACCTCGTTTGCAGAGAATTCCGCTCAAACACCGGAGGTATGATTTCAATTTGGTGTACACTCCTGGCAAGGATCTCATCATCGCCGATGCATTGTCCTGCTCCGTCAACTCACCCAGTGAACCACTGGAGATCATCCAGCACATTGAATTGCAGGTACAATTGTGTGCAAGCACTCTCCCGGCAACAGATGAGAAGATCGTTCTCATCCGAGAAGAGACAGCCAAAAACTCCCTGTTGCAGCGAGTCATCCACAACCTCAGCAATGGCTGGCAGAAAGGGCAATGCCCTCAATTCTACAACATCAAGGACGACCTGACGCTGATCGACGTCATCCTTCACAAGCTGGACAGGATAGTCATCCCGCTACGTCTCCAGAGCATGGTGCTGTGGCAGATTCATGAGGGACACTTGGGCGTAGAAAAGTGCCCGGCAAGCTGTTTACTGGCCTGGCATCAACCAGGACATCATGGACATGGTCCTGAACTGCGAAACCTGCCAGAGGTTCCAACCAGCGCAGAGCAAGAAGACTCTCCAACCACATGACCGAGAGACCTCTCCGTGGTCCAAGGTTGGCACTGACCAATTCCATGCGAATGGTCACGACTATATCTTAATCATCGATTACTTTTCGAACTATCCTGAGCTGCTGAAGCTACCAGACCTCACCTCACGGACCGTCATCAAAGAGTGTAAAGCGACATTCTCATCCCGAAAACCGTCATGAGCGACAATGGCCCGTGCTTCCACAGTCGAGAATTGTCCACGTTTGCCAAGAACTGCAATTTCAGGCATGTCACCTCCAGTCCGCACTATCCGCAGTCCAATGGCAAAGTCGAAAAAGGGGTGCACATCGTTAAGCAGCTCATCCGCAAGGCCTCGGACCCCGCTTCCGACATACACCTTGCACTACTTGCGTACCAGGCGACTCCCTTGTCCACTGGCATGTTGCCAGCTCAACTGCTGATGAACAGGGACCTGCGGACGACGAGTCCAGCCATACACCTGCCCAACCTTGATCACCTCCCGGTTCTGCAAAAGATGCAGCAGCTTCGCGACAGCCAGAAGCAGGGCTATTACGCACATGACACCGATCTGGACGTGCTATCCCCAGCAGACACAGTCGGGATCAAGATACCGGATGGTGGGTGGTCTGCTCCGGCTGTCGTTGTTCGACAGGCTGCGCCCAGATCCTATGTAATACATATGGCTGATGGCTCCATTGTGTGAAGGAATCGAAGGGCACTGCGAAAAGTTGCTTGCCCACAACCACTTTCCCCTCCATTTCCACATGTCGAATTGCCACCTCCAGACCCCTCGAACCACGAGGCCACCAGTCATGCCTCCCACTCGCCTGTCAAGACACCATTATCCCCTCCACCACCTCTCCGGCGGTTGATGAGGATCAGACGCAAGCCTCAGAGACTGGACTTATGAGCATTTGTTTTGTTTGTTCTGTTCTGTATTGCTCAGTCAGTCACATTATACAGACACATTCACATGTATGTACATCTAAAAAAAACAACAACAATAAAGGGGGGGAGATGTCATGATATGCAAACATGCAACCAATGAACACTCAGAATAGGACACATCCAATGGTCAGTCAGGACACTCAGAAGGGGGCATGACATAAACGCTATAAAAGGGATGAGGCACTCACACCCTGTCTCTTTCCACAGACAGACATCTCGAGAGTTAGACAGGGTTGATCAGTAGCATCTCTCCCCAGCACGTGGCTTAGAGCAAGCTGGTACAGTTAGACTGAGTTACTATAGTTAGATTAGCAGAGAGTCGAACTCATTTGAGAACTGTGTTAATAGTTCAATAAACCGTTGAACTCATTTCAGAGTCTGGAGCATCCTTTCGTTGAGACTGCATCAAGTAGCAGCCTGTGTTATCCGAAGCAGCATAACACAACTCTGGCCACTCGGTGACTCTAGCCAATGTGGTTGACCCTTAACTGCTTTGCAAAGTGCTCGAGCAGGACAGTTATTTGGCCTCCTCCACGACATTTTCAAGGTAAGGAGGGAAGAGCAATAACAACCAACCAGTCCTGAGAGCGACACTCCTGTCCAAAGAATTAATGGAAAAAGGGTAATATTGTCATGAATACACAACCTTCTCCCCTAATAAGTTGCTTTTCCTCAATAGCCCAACTAAAATGTCAATTTTCCAAATTGACATGTCATACCACTCTGGAGCATGTTGCAGATCATTCTGCTCGGTTGTGTTATCCTTCAGCCAGGTAAAATATACTGCAGAAGAGAAGCATGCTCCGGCTCAGTGTCTATACTCTCCATTCTCATAAATAATAATAATCTTTATTGTCACAAGTAGGCTTACATTAACACTGCAATGAAGTTACTGTGAAAAGCCCCTAGTCGCCACATTCCGGCGCCTGTTCGGGTCACAGAGGGAGAATTCAGAATGTCCAAATGACCTAACAGCACATCTTTTGGGACTTGTGGGAGGAAACCGGAGCACCCGGAGGAAACCCACGCAGACACAGCGAGAACATGCAGACTCCGCACTGATAATGATAGGCGGCACGGTAGCAGATCGGGCAGCATGGTAGCACAGTGGTTAGACCTATTGCTTCACATCACCAGGGACCTGGGTTCGATTGCCGGCTTGTGTCACTGCCTGTGCAGATTCTGCATGTTCTCCCCGTGTCTGTGTGGGTTCCGGGTGCTCCAGTTTCCTCCCACAGTCCAAAGATGTGCGACTGAGGTGGATTGGTCACGCTGAATTGCCCCGTAGTTCCAAACGTTAGGTGGAGTCGCTGGGTTGCAGGGATAGGGAGTAGGTATGGGCTTAGGTAGGTGCTCTTTCAGGGGCTAGTGTAGACTCGATGGGCCGAATGGCCTCTTTCTGCACTGTAAATTCTAGGTCTATGGACCCAAGACGGGAATCAAACCTGTGCTAATCACTGTGTTACCGTTCCGCCCAGTGACCATGTGATACGTTGTAAGGAGTATTCTGTTGAGCATGTTGTCTCATAACAATTTAAGCATTTTTGAATGATTGAAGAACCTTGCCTGTCAATAGCTTTTGATATCAGCAAAGATTTGCAAGCTTTGCACTTGTCTTCGTTTTTAAAAGGTTCAGTGGCAATTGCTGAGCTTTATTTTGAGAAAGGGCAGCCAGTGTGTGCTTCAAGATGTCAAGTGCGAGAGACTGCTTTAAGATATGTTAAGCAGGATGGGACTGAAAACAGAGCAGACTTCATTATCTTCGGTTGGAGTATGGGGCAAATGACAGAGAGCCTCAAAATATGTTATCCACTGTTTTGTGTTGACATGTCAGATGACTTTTGAAATTCAGCGTGATCTGGATACAGAAATGATCCATTGTTTAAACTACTGGTAGCAATAAGTTTCCATGTATGATGTATGTGTTTTAAAGTGGAATATGACAGCTGATTTGTGGAATAAATTTTAATATCACAACAAAATTTCCATGTAGTTGCTTAGCAATTATATCCAGTCATCTAACTTGCAGCCTGAGCAACAACGCTTATTCTGCCAAGGGTTCAGATGGGTAGGTTAAAATTTAAACAAATGAAGCTGTTACTCAGTAATATTCATCTTGGTGAATTTAGAGGAATGGACAAGTCATATTCTAGATTAAAACATATATTCCATATATGGACTTGGAAGACTTCCATCTCTAGAGACAAACTAGGCAGTCAAAGCAGACCTGCTGTTTTTCCGGCAAAAGGTGCTAACCTGAAGTTATAGCTTGAGGGACGCCACTCGGCATCAAGCACAGCTGACCAGTCTCACCCGTTCTAACCTGTTGGAAAGATTTGCAGGTTGATGATGAACTGTTTTTATGTTTTATACTCAAATTCCATGGTGACCAAATCCTGACGTAGGAAATAAATCTGGAGCTGCTGGCTCACAGGCATGGTGGCTACCCATTGTATCACAAGACTTCCTTACAACATATCTCTCACATGGTCACTGAAAGCCACTGCCCTACCCTTACCACTGACCACCCTGCCCCACCCCATTCCACCTTCACTTACATGTGGGCGGCACGGTAGCACAGTGGTTAGCACTGTTGCTTCACAGCTGCAGTGTCCCAGGTTCGATTCCCGGCTTGGGTAAATGTCTGTGCGGAGTCTGCAGGTTCTCCCTGTGTCTACGTGGATTTCCTCCGGGGGCTCCGGTTTCCTCCCACAAGTCCCAAAAGACATGCTGTTAGGTAATTTGGACATTCTGAATTCTCCCTCTTTGTACCCGAACAGGTGCAGGAATGTGGCGACAAGGGGCTTTTCACAGTAACTTCATTGCAGTGTTAATGTCAGCCTACTTGTGACAATAAAGATTATTATTATGTGGCCTTGCGTCACTCTGCAATCCTGGGCCTAGGAAGGGTTCAGTGCCGCCAGCAGTCACTACTGCCGCTGGCATGTTTCATGAGGTGTTGCCAGCCTCTTCTTGACTGGCAGCTCTCATCAGGTAGGGCTTCTACTGACAGAGGCCTGACGGCGGAGAGTTAATTGCCTGAAGAAGTTACTGATGGGCGAGGCCTCATCGGCCTGACAAAACCTTGACCAGTGTGTAAAGTTTTGATAGTGCCAAACATGGGTCGGCAGTTGCATGCTTGCCTCTGAATCAGAAGGTTGTAAGTTCAAGTCTCATTCCAGGTACTTGAGCGTTAAATCTAGACTAACGTATTGGCGTGGTGTTGAAAGAACACTGCATTCCACTGTCTTGAACGATGTCAAGATCATTTGACATATACCAAGGAACAGCAGCAGTAGCATTCTATCTGGCCAATATTTATTCCTCAATCAGCACCTGAAAATGGATGTCTGATCATTATAATTGTGAAATTTGGCTGTTCGCAAATTGGCTGCCATGTTTGATACATTACATCTGACTGCATTTTAAAATAGTACTGGTTGGTTATAAAGTGGTTTGGGACATCCTGAGGTTATGAGAAGCAGAATATAAATGATTTTCATCACACTGAAGAGAAATAAATCAATGACCATCTGACAGTGTCATCGTCAACTTTATTATCTTTTTGTTACAGTTTTTTTTAAATGAATTCTCATTCTCAGAATGCCACAATGGGATTATCTGCTCATGTCCAATTATCAAAGTTATTGATCCAGGCCTTTGGATTATTGGTACAGTAACATACGTGTGAGAGGTAATAAAGGTTATTTTTTACGTTTCATAAAGTTTAGTATTTTTGGCAAATGTTCTTTTTTCATCACATTCGTAATGTTGCTTTGTGCCTGTGCCAATGCCGAAAATAGCTGACTAATTAGTCCTACTCCCCTGCTCCTTTCCTGTAGCTTGAGTACTCCAACTCGACCCAGGTCGGCCTCCCAGATTTGATACTTGGGACACTGGCACCAGTACTGGGGAAAGAGGGAGCTGTACCATTGGGCCAGCCTTCAGATGACTTGTGCCGGGCCCAGTCTACTGGTGAATTGTGTCCTCGGGCTGGAGAGAGTGCTTCAAATTGAATAGTCAAGGGTGAAGTATTATATGAGGGGCGGTTTTGAAAGTTGAAGAAAGGACAAGGCAACAAAGAGATTAGCGAGGCAAGTAATGATCACCCAAGTGTGACAGGAAGGGACAGAGTGTACAGACATAAGAGTGCTGCAGCAAATAAAGGCAGAGTGGGGGAAAAATGGTTTTTCAAAAAGGTAGAATTAAAAACTTATATCTGAATGCACGCAGCAATTGTAACAGGATGTTTGAATTGATAGCATGGAGATAAGTGAGTATGATAGGACAATGATTACAGAGAAATGGTTGCAAAGTGACCACTGCTGGGACCTGAATATTCAAGGCATTTAACATTTGGGAAGGATGGGAAGGCAGGAAAAGCAGATTCGATAGCTCTGTTTTTAAAAAAATATTTTTATTCAAGGCATTTTCAATTTATATATAAAACAACAATACAATCAACTTTACACAAATATAGGGCAGCATGTGGCACAATGGTTAGCATTGCTGCCTATGGCGCTGAGGACCCAGGTTCGAATCCCGGCCCTGGGTCACTGTCCGTGTGGAGTTTGCACATTCTCCCCGTGTCTGCGTGGGTTCCACCCCCACAACCCAAAGATGTGCAGGGTAGGTGGATTGGCCACACTAAATTGCCCCTTAATTAGAAAAAAAATAATTGGGTACGCTAAATTTATTTTAAAACTTTACACACGTATTTTCCAACAACTCCCCCCGTCTTAAACTTTACCTGCCCTGCTTTGTAACTATACTGCAAATAATATAAAATAACCCCCCCCCCCCCCGCCCCTCAAAAGGCCCCTACTCTGCGCCCCCAAGAGCAAACTTTATCTTTTTCAAATGAAGCAACTATGCCAATTCCCTCACCCATCCCGCTGCCTTTGGCAGCTCCGGAGCTCACCATCCTAACAAGATCCTCCTCTGGGCTATCAGGGCTAACATGTCAGCCTCTCTCCCCACCTGCACTCTCGGATCCTCTGAGACTCTGTATATCGCCACCCACAGGCTTGGTGTTACATTCTGCCAGAAAATCTCTAACATAGTCCTCGCAAAGGATTCCCAAAACTCCTCCAATTACGGGCAGAACCAAAACATATGGGTGTGGTCTGCTGTCCCTTTGGAGCATCGCCCACCTCTAGAAAAAATATGGCTCATGCATGACTTTGTCTCTGTGCACAACCTTACATTAGATTAAACTTAATCACACACTAGAAGGTTGAATTTATCCTCCTCAGGGCCTCACTCCAAATTCCCCCTTCAAATGTCCCGCCTAACTCATCCTCCCACTTCTTCATTATCTACTCCAACCAGGTCTTCTCCCTTTCCATTAACTGTCCCCAAATGTCAGAGACCTTGCCCTACCCAATTTCATCCTCTGACACAATTTTTTTGATTAGGGAGGAGAGTGGCAACCGCCGAAACGTAGCCAACTCTTTTTTTCAGAAAGTCCCTGATCTGCAGGTACTGTAACCCATTCCCCCCCGGCGGATTAAATTTCTCCACGAGCTCCCCCTATTCTACGAACCTCCCCTCCACGAAGAGACCTCTAAAGCACTCTATCCCCTCTCACCACCACATCCTGTACATTGAGTCCAACCCTGCTGGGATAAATTTATGATTATCACAGACTGGTGCCCACAATGACATGCCCTCTATCTCAATATGTCACC
The DNA here is from genome assembly GCF_047496885.1 of Scyliorhinus torazame. Classification (NCBI taxonomy): domain Eukaryota; kingdom Metazoa; phylum Chordata; class Chondrichthyes; order Carcharhiniformes; family Scyliorhinidae; genus Scyliorhinus; species Scyliorhinus torazame. Next base: position 322,704,017 of record NC_092709.1, read on the forward strand.
TGAGCTGGTTCCAGATCCTCAATGTGGGAACAACGATCGGACTTATGGAGTATTTCGCCTGTGAGAATGGAAGAGGTGCCATGACCAGTGCTCTCAGACTTGTCCCCCTGCATGATGCCCCCGCCAGTTAATGAATGAGGAGATCAGTATAACAGTGATAAATTATCTTGATTTGGAGGATCAAAATGTAGAATCAGTTTGGATGGAGATAAGAAATAGCTTAGGAAAGAAGTCACTGGTGGGAGAGATTTATTGGCCCTCTGACAGTAGCTACATTGCAGGACAGAATATAAATCAGGAAATGATGGGAGCTGGTAAGAAATTTACTGCAATAACCGTGGAGGATTTTAATCTTCATATTGATTGGATGATTCAAACTGGCAAAGGTAGATTGGAGGATGAGTTCATAGAGTGTATTCAGGTCAGTTTCTCAGAACAATTTTCTGGAACCCATTAGGGAACGGACTGTTTTAGACACGGTAGTGTGAAATGAGACAGGATTAACAAATGACCAAATAGTAAAGGATCCTCTCGGTAAGAATGATCATAAAATGAAATTTCACAGTTAGTTTGAGGGTGAGAAAAATTTGATCTGAAACTAGTGTCTTAATTTTAAATGAAGGCAAATACAGGTGCAGTAAGACAGTTGGTTACAGAGTTGGTTCAGTAAAATGGAAAAATAGGTTAACAGGTAAAATGGTATTCAAGCTGTGGCAGATATTTAAGATTCTTTTTCATAAAAGAATATTGATAAATTTAATTCAATTAAGAAAGAAAGACACTATGAGAATGATACACCAGTGACCCAGTTTCAATTCCGGCCTTTGGTGATTCTGTCCGTTTGCACGTTCCCCCTGTGTCTGTGTGGGATTCCTCTGGGTGTTCTAGTTTCCTCCCAAAGCCCATCCCAAAGATGTGTAGGCTGGTGGATTGGTCGTGCTAAATTACCCCTTAGTATCCGGGGATGTGCAGGTTAGGAGGGGCTATAGGGATATGGTGGGAGAGTGGGCAGAGACAGGGTTTTCTTTCAGAGGATCAATGTAGTCTCGATGGACCAAAGGGCCTCCTAAAAATAGGGCCGGACGGTGGCAGAGTTGTTTGCACTGTAATCTCACAGCACAAGGGACCCGGGTTTGAATATGACCTCAGGTGACTATGTGGAAGTTGCACTTTCTCCCCATATCTGTGTGGGTTTCCTCCGTCTGCTCCGGTTTCCTTCCACAGTCCAAAGATGTGCAAGTTATATGGATTGACCTTACCAATGGTTAGGTGGGGTTCCGGGGATAGGGTGGTGGATTGAGCCTTGGTAAGGTGCTCTTTTGGAGGGCCGGTGCAGACACGATGCGCCGAATGGCCTCTTTTTGCACTGTAGGAATTCAAAGATTATATTAAGGGCTCAATATAAGTAACTGTTAACCCTGAAAAATTTCCTTTACAAATATATTCTAAAAGTTACAACTGATCTGCTTCTGACATGCTTCCAAGCAGTACATTCCAGATCAACATAACTTGCTGCATTAAAAACAGTAATGATATGCTGGTACGGTTCTCAGTTCTTAAACTACACTCAGTCGTCATCTGTGCTTTAAGAAATTGAGAACATTACGCTACTATTTATTATTTAACTATAACAACAAATGTGTAGAACCAATACTGGAGTAAAATGCCCAAGACACTTCTCAAGAGATCCATCAAACAAGATTTGACACCGAGTCATATAAGGCGGTGCGCACAGTAGCATGGTGGTTAGCCCAATTGCTTCACAGCTCCAAGGTCCCAAGTTCGATTCCCGCTTGTGCGGAGTCTGCACGTTCTCCCCGTGTGTGCGTGGGTTTCCTCCGGGTGCTCCGGTTTCTTCCCACAGTCCAAAGATATGCAGGTTAGGTGGGTTGGCCATGCTAAATTGCCCCTTAGTGTCCAAAATTGCCCTTAGTGTTGGGTGGGGTTACTGGGTTATGGGGATAAGGTGGAGGTGTGCGGTTGGGTAGGGTGCTCTTTCAGAGAGCCGGTGCAGACTCGATGGGCCAAATGGCCTCCTGCACTGTAAATTCAATGATAATGATAGATTTTAAGGAGCATTTTCAAGGAGTGGAGAGAGACAGAGAGATAGATGAAAAGATTGAGTAAGCAAATTCTGGATCTTAATCAGCTGTAAACAATATTGGAGCCAATGTTGGAGAAATTAAAATAGGAGACGCACAAGAGGCCAGAGTGGGAGGAATATTGATATTTGGAGGGCAGTAGGGCTGCTGGCGTTTGGAGATGTGAGGAGGGGGGAAGTGGGCAGGGGATTGGGGGTGGGGGGGGGGAGGGGCAAGGCTAAGAAGGGTTCTTAAACAAGAAGAGAATTTTAAAATTTAGGTTTTGCCTGACTGGGAGCTAATATAAGTCAGTGAGCACTGGAGTAATGGGTAAACCAAGTTCAAACATGAGTTTTCGGTGAGCTCATGTTTATATATGGTCGAAGATGGGAGCTGGGGTCAAGTCGGGCAATGTGGTAGACGTGGAAATAGACTGTTGTGGTGTTAACTTGGCCGTGTGGTCAGAAGCTCAGCTTGCGGCCAAATATAACGCCAAGGTTTAGTCCCATAATGTTGCTAGGGAAGAGGAATGGAGTCAGTGACTAGGGAAAACGATAACACTTTTTTTTTGTTTGTTTGTTTTTTAATACATTTAGAGTGCCCAATTAAGGGGCAATTTAGCGTGGCCAATCCACCTAACCTGCACATCTTTGGGTTGTGGGAGCGAAACCCACGCAAACACGAGGAGAATGTACAAACTCCACACGGGCAGTGACCCAGAGCCGGGATCGAACCTGGGACCTCGGTGCCGTGAGACAGCAGTGCTAACCACTGCGCCACCGTGCAGCCTTCTCTCTCCGTCCCCTCCATTTTTTTTTTCGAATTTAAGGTTCCTATTAGTTCAGTATGCAATTCTTTTTATTTGTTTTCAATAGCTTTATGAAACATTTTACTGCGGTTGTTTCGCTAAGCATCCGATTTTAAAATGTTCTGGTAAACATGATTAGAAACACAGCCAGACGGGTTAATATATAATATTCATCACCTGAACATTATTGCGTTCTGTCTTTGATAGTTTACTTAACCTCAACCTATAATGTATATATATCTATTTAATTGGATGCAATTGACTATATTTGTCTGTAGTAACCTTAATTTATATGGTAAATGCTTCTGCGCTAGCATAACATCTATTATGTTTCCAGCATTTCATAGATTATCAATACTATCCAAATCAGGCTAGTGTCCTTAACCTGGAGTGTGCACATGATGCTGAATGCAGACAACAAATGGAAGGGAAATGATTAAACTGCCATTAAGTACAAATTGAGCATTAATATTTAAAGATAATAAATCTGCTCCTCATTCTATTTAACATGACTAGGAATAAACAGCCACTCAAAATGAAAGGTTAAACTCATCCAAATTTAGTCACGTTGAATGAATATTTATGGTAATTTCGACGTCAAGTTTCCTTATGGGAAGAAAACTGGTGATAGGTGATCGTGAGAGTCTGACATCTGTTGCTGCAGGATACCAAGGTTCAGTAACAGGTTGCCTTTGGTTTCAGTCATAGCTGACACTTCAGAGAGGTGTTGATTTGTCATGTCGCTACTTGGGGAAAATACTGTATATGTTTGCATATGATATTGTGGAGGTGAGCACTGGGACTGACTCTGAGCCAAGTCATTGTGCGATCCACATCTTTGAGGTATGATTAAATTGCCAGCGCACTAGTAAACTGACTGCAGGGCATTGAGGCTCAGAGGTCCGGTGCGCTCCACAAATGTTAACCAGTTGGAACCTCAGATGCTGTCAGGACCAAAGATGTGACAGCTGCATTTAACTGGAGTCAGATAGATTCTGGCTGTCAGACTTTCCAAATCCTGTTTGAGTTGCTCCTAAATCTTCAGCTGTCTGCTTTTCAAGAGGATATGCACGACCGATCTGCCCCTTCAATTAATCTAAGCATGCATCTGTGGGTGTTTCTATTTCCCACCTTCCTTTTATTTTGTTGTCCACTGTTCTGCTCCAACATTATTTTGTGTAAGGGTAGAGTCCAGAGCAGTTTCTTATTTCACACATCTATGTGAATAATTTATAAAATAAAGCAGTTAAAAATCATATTGTGGCACATCGGGATTGTGGGCAATGATCAAGAGAATACCGTAAGCCAAATCAAGATCTCATGGAAGTGGGGAATAAAATAATTTCAGGCAGAAATCAATAAGAAATAGGAACAGTTGTGAAAAAAATGAGAATTGCAAATGCCCTGGTGTTATCTTTGGTTGACCAAGAAACTTTCAGCAACTTTGTGAACTCACAATTTAGGATTAAAATCAAAAAATGCAATTTGGAATTTTAACTATTTTACTTGTCGGGTTTGACTTTCAAGCTTCCGCTTGTGCCAGAATGAAGGTGTCGTGTTGGGTGTTCCGATGCACAAATGATCCAACACGGCTGTAGATGGTGCAACTCTGTTTTATTGTCTGAACAACGACAATTACTAACTGCTGGCTTGGGTACGTGCTTCACCAGCTAACCTGTGGACCCAGACCTATCACTATCTTAGTGAGGCACTCAGCACATGGCCTATGTCTGAGTGGCATGCTGTGAGCTCTGTGCTCTGAGCTATCTCCTGGTAGAATGAGCGGGAACTGTGGTGTTCCCTGTTTTATAGTGCGTGTGCTCTCACTGGTGATTGGCTGCGATGTTATGTGTGTGTTGGTTGGTCCAACTACCTGTCCATCAGTGTGAGTGTGATTGCACCATGATATGCTGATGTGGATATCATGACAGAAGGTAGGTGGGCTTTGGAGACACAAACATTTGGACAGGTAAGTTCATAAGATCTTGCCAATTTCACATGTCATACTATAATGGTGTATGATGAATACGTTTTTAATGCATTGTTTGATGATGAATCGTAAAAGGTCAGCGCTCATTAAATTGACCAGCATTGTGAAAAGGAAAGATGTCCAGTGCATTAGAGTCAATAATCCAATGGATAAAGCGCATTGACCAAAAGGGTAATTCAGATTATAATTCAGATTATAATCCCGATAATTTAAATTTTTGATTTTCTTGGCTGTTCAGACATCTGTTTGCGTGCTTTAGTTATTGAATTGATGTCTGAGCTCTATAATTTACAGCTCAGACATCTGTGCTCCTGTTTCAAAGAATGAATACATGGCTGAGCTCTTTCAGTAAACTCACGTTTGAGCTGACAGTCAAAGGTCTTTTGAGGTCCTTGAGTTCTTTCAACAGTTTTAATATATTTAGCTCTGGAGGTTTTGTTTATATAGCTGTGCAATTATAAATGTTTGACTGTGTTCCAAACCTCACTAATGGATTCAACTTACCAGGGGTTTTGATCACAGTAATTTAATAGGAGCTAATTATGTATGCCTGGCTGAACTTTAAATCCCACTGATAGATTTAATTCAGCAAGGGTTGTGGACAGAACTATTAATGGGACTGGATTTATTTATTTTGACAGTTTTATGACCACTTTACATGATTATGGATTTTCAAAATAATCTATTGATTGTTATATGTTTATCTTGATAGTTTTATGATAACTTATCGCAATAATGGTTTTCTTGAACTGGTATTTGAATGATTTTATTTATGTTGACATTTCCATGTGCATCTCAAAAACATTCACATGTTATTGTAGGGGTCAAGTTCTGTCTATTGTGAGCATTGGATCAGCATACATAGGCACAGTGGGTATGAGAGGGCATGGGTGGCATGGGGTATGTAGAGAACAGAGGGTTCATGAAGGGTATTTGGGGTTGGGAGTTGAGGATTAGGTGAACTGAGACTCAACTACAAAACTGGGCAAATGTCCCAAGGAACTGAATTAATTGGGCTTTTTAACTTGGCTGCTTCATCATCTACCCACCTCTATTTCTCCCTCAGGCCTGCTTCCAGAGGCACTGGTTGTGGCTCCAGCACACCCCCCACCACGCCACAATGAAAATAATATGGTAGGATGGGGGGAGAATATGGCGGGAGGCCCAGAAGTCAGTTTCACACCGGTGTGAATTTACAGCAGGATCTTCCCCTGGTGCCTGCCATGGCAGGTCAGAAAATCCACCAGATGCCGGTGTGAAATTCATTCACATTAATTGGATGCAGATGAAGGCCCAAACCCCCACACCTGATTCTCTGTGATACCGGAAGGAAACACCTTCAGAGAAAATATGGCGTGCAGATATCGGATCTCAACTGAACAATGCCTGAAGCTGCTTCCAGAGTTCAGGATGGAGGCTGCCTGCAAACCTGGACCCTGGAACACCACAGTAATGGGCTGGGAGTGCATCTGAAGGTGGACCTTCCAGATTCAGTGTCCTGGAGGGTAGGCTATCTTCCAGCCTCAGAATGTTCCCAGAGATATATCTTCATTCTCAGGATGTCCATCTTCCAGCCTCAAAGTGCTCCCGGAGATATATCTTCACTTCCAGGAGATCCACCATATTTCTTCAATGGTGGGTCAGTAATGTTGGAAATCTTTTCAATATGGCTCCTGGACATGACGGCGGACTCGGTGTCATCCAGGCCTGCCCCACCACTGAATACGATGTTATCACCCGGGTACATAATTAGTGAGTTCTGGGCTGGAAGATTTGGCGTGATTTCTCGCTAAGCTCCACTGCAGGAAACACTCCACCTTCCCGCCTTTGCCACAGCACTTTGTCTCAGAATGGGAGAATGCTGCCCATTATTTTTAACCATGTGATTTATTTGAAGATGTGTTCTTTGGGCCCAAGGACACTAACAGCTTTTTAAAAGCTTTTGATTTGTTTTTAATTTATTAAATAACTGAATACAGTACACTAATGAAACTTGTAAATGGATCTATATTTTGTTTAAAGACAATTTCAGTTATTTCAGGTTGGTGGGTTACGCAAGTGGATGGACTTGTCTTTGCAATAAAATTAATTTTCAGCTGTGATAATCAAATTGGTCTTAAAGCAATTTAATAAAAAGATAGCTTCTAGAATGCGGATGGTGCTGAATCATGGAAAATTTTCCTTTCAGCTATATCCATTTCTGGGAAATCAGCCAGTAATAACCAATTATTGAATCAGGACCCAACAACGTTGATTGCTGGCCATGGTTAGACTGCAGCGGGGAGGTGGTGGCGTAGTGGTATTGTCTTTGGACTAGTAATCCAGGATAATGATATGGGCACCTGGGTTCGAATCCCACCATGGCAAGTCTAATGATGACCATTGTCGATTGTGGTAAAGACCCATCTGGTACACTAATGTCCTTTAGGGTACCTGGTCTGGTCTACCTGTGACTCCAGACCAACAGCAATGTGGTTGACTCTTAAATGGCCCAGCAAGCCACTCAGTTGTATTCAGCAGCGACAAAAAAGGAATGAAACCGGACCGACCCAGGCACCGGAAATAACAACGGCAAACCCAGCCATGTCGAGGCCCTGTCGACCTTGCAAAGTCCTTCTTACTAACAGCTGGGGGCGTATGCCAAAGAGAGCTGTCTCAGAGATTAGTCAAACGACAGCCTGACCTAATCATACTCACAGGTGTTGCCAATCAGCACCGGAGTCGCCAATTAATGTTGCCAATTAATAATGATGCTCTTTAGAGTTGCCAGGTCTCAAATTATACCATAACAAGGCTTTACCGGATATCGATCAAAGAACCACACAACCAGTTAGTCAGTTCAAGTTCAAAGATGGTTTATTTACACACAAGGATTACTTTGACATGTAATACAAACCACTACAAGTTAAACTACACCTAACAACTACAATAACCTATACTTAGCTTCAGGGCAATTGGTTGTATGCAGATGGACAAGGCCTTTGTCCAGATCTTGTGGGCTGGGTGGAAGAAGTGGCTCTGTTTCTGCTGGGCTCATCCGTCTGGTAGCGATCGTTGGTCTTGAACTTGTCTGTCTGGTCATTATGCTGCACTTGGGTTGGCATAGGCCAGATCCAAGAGAGACTGAGCACGTGGCTGTGTCGCTTCTTATCCCTCTGGGATTTCATGCTCTTTGGAGCGGTCCTTAACTTGGACCGAATAATTCGACAGGCTTCGATCACTGCCTTCGATTTTGGCCAATAAAGGGGCGGGTGCCTTGATGGCTGGGCATATCCTTAGCGGTCATTGACCTTGGCTGTTTGGGCTCCCTGAGTAAAGGGAGTGGGGCCGATTAGTCTGTATCTGTATCGGTTACCTGAGTACAGTTCTTTTGTTCTGAGGAAATGGGCTATTTGAATGCAAACGAGCGGGGGTTTTGATCGCGTCTAGCTATCTGGGTTGCAAATATACACACACAAGCTCTGAGTCTGTCTGAGCCCTGGGTTGGCCATAATTCCCATGGTCCTTTGCAAGTGGCCATCTGAGATGGCTACATCCCGTCCTCTTGATCCTGAATGCGAAGTGTGGTGGATCACACTGTTGATCCCTTAACCATCCCTGGTGTGCCGGTTACCCTTGGTCAAGGACAGGTTCTATCTACTCTGTCCTATGTTTTTGGAGCATTTACCTAACATTTTTATTAACACATCATACATTCATAATTTCTTAAGGGTCACTATAAAACATTAAACTGTTCCGCACAATTGAATATCTAACTAACACTATCTAAGCTACTCTCATGCTGTTGGCAAATATTAAAAAGAACTTATGTACAATACAAGATTTCAAAACAGCAGCATCACATTCCTACTTAATCTATCAAAGTTAGAGAGGTGTACGGTCTTTATTTTTATCCGCGATTACAGTGTTTGTTGAGTTGGGTGAATTCCAAAGAAGGGGGCTGGGAGTGTATATATCAGGGAGTGGGGGGCTCTTTTTCGCCATTTGCGGAGTCTAAGTGTCTGGATAACACTGCAGATTATTGCAATTACCAGAAGGGCCTCTACTGTGTATGAAAGGGGGTACCATTTGGCAATATTTTCGCATCAAGTGGGGGGTTTCAGTGTCTAGCTCCATGTGTGGTGTGGTATCCGGGCGAGGGGTGTCATGTTGTGTGGTGGTGTTCGGGGCTGGTGTGGTACAGAGGCTTGTAACGCACGCAGTTGTAGGAGTCCAGCGATAATCACAATGTAGGTTATCAGTCCTCTCTTCATGTCTTCTGCCTTCTGTTTTCCGTATATTCCTGGGGGTGCAAGCATAGTATCTGTTATTATCTTCGGTTAATATCTTGTTCCATTTGTCTTTCTCTCCTTAATCCAATTTCACATTATGACTGTCACCATGTGTGACTCCCTCAATTTTTTTTTTTGAAATAACGTTTTGAGAGACAAGAAATACCAATTTCTAAAGTACAGAGATTTTCGCAGCTTGTGGTCGATGCGGGGAGTGGACGGACAATTTCTCCGACCAGTCTTATCTTTACTTGCAACCAGTGGTGGTTGAGGCTCATCTTCACCAGCCGAATTTTAGGGCGGCCAGTTTTATAAAGTTTCTTCGTCCCAGGGTCCAGAGGTAGTTCGCGTGTAGCAGCATATGTGGCAACCAAGTGTGTCAAACGTCTAAATAGCAGGTGAGGAATGACCAGAGGGTCAAGGAAGGTAAAGGGATGAGTATACAGACTGTGGCAAAGAGCAGTCTTTAAACCTCAATAAAAGAGCAGAGAAGGGAAAACTAACACCTGCCAAAGACAGTGAACAGTGTAAAGAACCATTCCAGAGTACTCGAAGTGACGGGAACATGAGGTGCGTGTGGGCCGCGACAGGGCAAGAATGGGTGGAATCCCCGGGTAGGGCAGTGATCAGTGCCGTTGCTCCAATACCCGAGCTCAAATGACCGGATGCATTTGGGGTCCTCAGGCAGGGCGGGGATTAGTGGCATTATTCCCTACCTGGTTGACCTAAAGGAGCGAAAAGAATTTGTAACATATGTGGGGTGCGAGTCTCCAAAATAGAGACTAAGTGTTCGCGCCATCGTGACCGCCGTCGTGTTTCACGACAGCGTGAAACGGGCGCGGGGACAACTGATTCTGGCCCCCATAGGGCGCCAGCATGGCACAGGAGTGGCTCACGCTGCTCCAGCCTCCCTTCCCGGCGCCAAATGGGCGCCGCGCCAAAACTGCGCATGCGCAGTTGGGCCATCCCAACCCGCGCATACGCGGGGGACTTCTTCAGCGCTCCAGCCCCAACAAAACACGGCGTGGGGGTTCAGGGACTGGCCGCACAGCAAAGTAGGCCCGGAGGGTGGGGGGAGACCAGCCCGCCGATCGGTGGCCCCGGTCGACGGAGCCCCCCCCCCCAGGGACGGAGCCCCCCCCCCCCCCCCCCACAGGCCGCCCCCCCGACCCTTCACGCAGAGTTCCCGCCGGCAGCGACCAGGGATGAACGGCGAAGGCGGGACTCTGCCCATTCGGGCCGGAGAATTGGCGGCCCGGCCACGAACAGCGGCCCGCAACCGGCGCCGGGCCAGATGCGCCGGCGCAAATGGCGCCGATTCTCCGCACCTCAGAGAATCGCATGCCGGCGTCGGGGCGGCATGGCGCGGTTGCGGTAATTCTCCGGCCCGGTGCGTGACTGGGAGCATCGCGCCCATGAGATCCAACAATAGTTCCTTTAACGGCCATTGGTCAGTAAATGGCATCGGAAGAGTAACTATGACTGTATCAAGAAATTGGGTATCAGGCCGACGTTAATTAAAACCATGTAACAAAAGGAAAGAAAGAAGGAAAATAAAAAGGCGGGCAGGCTCCATCAGAAAGTAGGACACCGTAATTCTTATGGGGTGTCTTTTTCTCATCATCTGGACACCTCAGGGTTCTGTATCAAACAGCGTTGTAAAAGGATTACCGAAACGAGAGTCAGAATCTGAATCATCACCATCTCCCGGTTGCCAGCCTCATGTCTGCCGTTTTTGTGCCGTGGCCGCATGGGCTGTGGTGGAATCCGAATCGTCATGTCTAACCAGTCGACAAGAGTTGTTGTGGTGCCAAAAAGGGGTTTGTTTGTCATGAGGCGTAGGGGCGGTGGCAGTGAAGGGCAAGTTACTGTTGTCGGGTGGTGGCGATGGCTCTGGCTGTGGCTGTGGAAGGGGGTATAGGGGGCCAAACATGTCTTGGTCGTATGTCTTGGTCGTGGTACCGGGGGCTGGAGTGACTGGGGCCGGGGAGGTTGTACCAGTGATAATTGATCATGGTCAATTTGGGGAGGCTGGCACTGTCGTCGGAGTCAAGCTCAAGGTGGAAGGTCGTGCCTGTGGGCGTGGACTTGCTGTCAGGGCTGGTGGAGGATTGGATTAGGTTGTCGATAGGCGGGGCTGAGTCGCCTGCTATTGCTCGGGAGATGTGGTGGGAGTGGCTACATTGGGCTCCATAGACTTTGAGCTGGTTGATGTGGAACCAACCAGTTTTACCATTGGGGTACGTTATCTTGTACACAGAGGGGCTCACTTTGTCCGAAATGGAGTAGCGTCCTGCAAATTTGGGGGAGAGGAAAGAACTGGGCTTGTAAAGGGAAACCATTACTTGCTGACTGACTGTGTACTCTACGGGGTGGACTATTTTATCAAAGCAGGCCTTACTCTGCTTTTTCCTAGCGCCTAGTCGGACAGCTGCAGCGAGCTGTGTTGCTTTAAAATTGTCTGTGACTTGTTGGACCGCATTTTTATGGGTGAGGGCGGTGACTGTGGGGCTGGCCAAATCGAGACCTAATAAATATTCAATTCCTTTCAAGGGCTGTCCGATCATGAGAGTGTGGGGGGTGAAACGTGTGGAACTGGAAACGGTGTTCCGAATAAACATTAGGGCAAATGGGAGACCTGTGTCCCATGTGGTATTATTCTGGTGCACCATCTTTCTAATGGTCGCTTTTAAAGTGCAATTCATTCTCTCAACAATGCCCTGGATTGGGGGTGAAACGCGATGTGAAAATTTTGTTTGATTCCAAAAACCATTAGATCATTTCGCATGACTCTGCCGGTGAAATGGGAACCTTGGTCTGACTCAATGCTGGGGGGAGAGCCCAACGTGTAAATATCTGTTGGGTCAAAATCTTAGCTGTGGCCTTTGCAGTGTTTGTCCGTGAGGGAAATGCTTCTACCCATTTTGTAACATTTTGTAGTGGTGTTGATTACCACTAATACGTATTTTAAACCATTTCTGCAAGGGGGGGAAGGGGGCCAATGTAGTCATGTTGCAAATTTGTCCAAGGGCCATTAACAGGTCGGGTGTGTCTCAATTGTCCCTTCTTGGAGTACCTTTCAGGATTGTTCTGTGCACAGATTAAACAATTCTCAACATAATGTGTGACATCTGGGGCGTCATTCTCCGACCCCCCGCCGTTGGCCGCCGTGAATCCCGCCCCCGCCCCCGCCGAAGTCTCCGGTACCGGAGATTGGGCGGGGGCGGGAATCGGGCCGCGCCGGTTGGCGGGACCCCCCGCTGGATTCTCCGGCCCGGATGGGCCGAAGTCCCACCCAGGAATTGCCTGTCCCGCCGACAAAAATCAAACCTGGTATTTACCGGCGGGACCAGGCGGCGAGGGCGGGCTCCGGGATCCTGGGGGGGGGCACGGGGCGATCTGACCCCGGGGGGTGCCCCCACGGTGGCCTGGCCCGCGATTAGGGCCCACCGATCCGCGGGCGGGCCTGTGCCGTGGGGGCACTCTTTCCCTTCCGCCTCCGCTACTGCCTCCACCATGGCGGAGGCGGAAGAGACTCACCCCACTGCGCATGCGCGGGAAACTGACAGCGGCCGCTGACGCTCCCGCGCATGCGCCGGGAAACTGACAGCGGCCGCTGACGCTCCCGCGCATGCGCCGGGAAACTGACAGCGGCCGCTGACGCTCCGGCGCATGCGCCACATTTCCGCGCCAGCTGGCGGGGCAACAAATGCCATTTCCGCCAGCTGGCGGGGCAGAAATCCCTCCGGCGCCGGCCTAGCCCCTCAATGTTGGGGCTAGGCCGCCAAAGATGCGGAGCATTCCGCACCTTTGGGCCGGCGCAATGCCCGTCTGATTGGCGCCGTCTTTGGCGCCAGTCGGCGGACATCCCGCCGTTGGGGGAGAATTCCGCCCCTGCTTTTAAATCGGGCCACCAGCACAAAGGTCTTAAATGGGCAGTTTTATTGTCTATCCCCTGATGTCCGTGTCCATCATGAAACTGGTAAATTATCTGGTTTCTGTCCTGGGTGGGGACCACATAAATTCCATTTTTCAAAACTATACCATCCTGTACCATCAGTGAGTCCTTGCATTTGTCGTAGGGGGCTGGGAAGTTACCGTCTAAAACTTGTTTGAGAGTATCGTCTGCCTTTTGGGCCTGGGATAGATCCTTTAGATTGGTCTGAGAAACCTGAACTGCGTGTATGGGTTCACTTTCGGGGGGTTGCCAAAAGTAACCGTGGCGTGATCCTGACTTAGCTAAGGCGTCTGCCTTTACATTACCGGGTGGGGGGGAACGATGATGGTTTCTCACTTTAATAATACCGTACGTGCAGTCTTTAGCTGTCCTAAGAATGTGTTTCAATAATGGGGCTGAGGGTAGGGGTTTACCATCAGCAGATACAAATCCTCGAGATTTCCACAGGGGCAGGAATTCTGTCAAGCTATTGCACACATATAAACTGTCCGAATGTATGTCTGCGGTGGTTGGAAAGGAATCGGGCTGCTGCACTACATATGCTATGGCTGCTAGTTCTGCTGCTTGCGATCCTAGGTGGCCGGGCAATTTTAAAGATATTTCTTCTAATGCGCGTCCCTGTGCGTCTTCTACATAAATTCCACAACCAGTTATTCTCTTTCCATTTTCTATCGTGGAGGAACCTTCTACATAAATCTTTAAAGCATTGTCTATGGTGTGTGGATTCTGCGTTTTACTTCCTGCTCGTGTGTGCAATGATTTTGGAATAAAGGGTCCTGTGTGGTGTTGGGCTGCTATGATCTGGCACTCATGTGGGGTCCCTGCATACTGAAGGTTATCTGCTAGAAATGTGTGGGTCTTTGTACATTTGACTGTAATGTCCCTTCCTTGTAACAACAGTGTCCAGCGAGCTGCTCTGATCTGGCTGACTGAATCGTCCTTTAACCTACCGTCTAGCTGCGTTGGGGTGTGCTCGGTTTAAATCGTGACTGGATTAAGGCCTGTGATGTATGCAAAATACCCAAAATGCCCAAAAGACTGCAAGCAAGTGCAGTTCGCAGGCTGAGAATCCTTGCTCTACGGGATCCAAAGTTCGTGAGGCATAGGCTATGGGTCCTAAGCGGTCATGTCTTTCCTGTAGGAGTACTGCTGATAGGGTTCAGTCGGTGTTTGCTACTTTTGTGGCATAGGGAGAGTGTGGGGCTGGAACTTGCAAAGAGGGGCTGTGCCTAGGGCGCGTTTTAAATCTTCAATGGCGTCTGTGTGCTGAGGAAGCCATTCCCATGGGGCGTTCTTTTTAAGGAGCTCTGAGAGTGGGGCTGCTTTGGTGGCAAAACCAACTATATGGTTCCTACAATATCCACTAATCCTAAGAATGACCGGAGTGCAGTGATATTGTGGGGCAGGGGCAATTTAACTATTGACTCAATTCTCTTCTGTTCGATCTCTCTCTTCCCGTGGGTGATAATGGTGCCTAAATAAAGGACCTTTTCTTTTAAGATCTGGGCTTTTTTGGGGTTGACCTTGCATCCAGTCGATTATAGGAGGCCAAGTAATTCCGATAGGAGCTGTACATGCTCCTCTTTTGTGTCCGTATGTAGGAGTAAGTCGTCCACTTACTGTATAAAGCATTCGGGGCGGGAAAATTTGGAAAGTCCGTTGGCCAATTGTCGGTGGAAAATGGAGGGAGAGTTGTGGAATCCTTGTGGGAGGCATGTCCACGTATACTGCTGCCCTTGAAATGTGAACGCGAACTTATATTGACAGGTCTTGTCTAGCGGGATGGACCAAAAGCCTTTGCTGATGTCCAGCACTGTGAAGTACTTTGCTTGTACTCCCTGCTTGAGCATGGTCTCGGGACTCGTGGCAACGGTGGGGGCTGCTAAAGTGGTGACCTTGTTAAGTTCTCGGTAGTCGATTATCAGTCGCCAAGAACCATCGGGTTTTTTCACGGGCTAAATTGGGGCATTATTTGTTGAGGCTACTGGCTGAATTACTCCTTGATCTAATAAGCTAATTGCTTCTTGATCTAATAAGCTACTGATGACTTTTGAAATCTCACCCTCGGCTCGCTGTGGGAAACTGTATTGCTTCTGTGGCTTAGGATCGGGACCTGAAATTGTGACCATTCCTGGAATCTTCCCACAATCGTGTTTGTGTTGGGCGAAGGAAGCTTTATGTTTTCTGAGGACCTCTCTAATTATCTGGTCTGTACTAATTGTTTGCGGATCAAACCAGTAGTCTCCTACTGAGCAAATCCTATGTTCTTCGACCCCTACTGTGAGCGTAGCGGGGCTCTCGCTGTTTGGGCCATTTTCCATACACATCTATTCACGGGATCAAAGGAAAGGTTGTGGCAGCTCATAAAATCGATTCCTAGAATGTGCTCGGCTGTTTGGGGCAAGTCGACTAAAACAACGGGGTGTCTGGTGCTTATGGTTCCTATCTGAATATCTACGGTGGCTGTGATGTATCCCTGCTGTACATGCCCAGTAAGTCCACTAAGGGTGATGGTGTCTGTGGTGGGCCATTTGTCACGCTGGAACATTGTGGAGGAGTTTAAAGTGGTGAGGGACCCTCCTGTGTCCCAAAGAAGTTCTACTGGATGTCCCCGGACTGTGCCTGTGACTACTGGTCTGCCTGATTTGTCCCAGAGTGTGTCGCAGACCCAAGTTGGGGAGTCTGAACACCGTTCATCTGTGGTGTTGATTGCTGAATTATCTGAATGGGCGCTAACACTATGTATGGGCCTAACATTGTTCCAAGGTGGGGGGCCTGGTTGTTGGTGGCGTTGCTGGTTCGGGGGGGGGGGCGGTTTGTCAGCATTCGCGGGTGTAATGTCCCATGTGTCCACAATTATAGCAAGCTCGTGGTGCCTGTGCTCTGGGAAGCTGTCCTGCATGTCCACCCTCATTTATCCATGCTGGGTCCTGGTTAGTTCTAACTGGGTGCATATTTGCTTCTACCTGTTCCTCATCTGCCTTCCTTTGTAGGGATTGTTCCCAAGCTCTGGAGAGTCTCTTTAATACCCACACTTAATTGTGTGTTTGGTCTGCGGGGTCCTAATTCACACAAGCCTTTTGACCTTCTGTGGCATGCGAGACTAAGGTGTGGGACCATTTAGTGGTGCCGTCCTCATTTAAGTGTGCGCGGTTCAAATCCCCAAATACTGCCTTAAAATGCATCCAAAGGCGACCTGCAAATGTGGTTGGACGTTCTCCCTTCTTTTGCCTGCAACGGTTCAAACCTTCTACGGGGTCTCCCTTGTTGTACCCGATCGCATCTAAAATGGTCGTTTTCATCTCCTGTAGGGTTCCTCCTCCTACATTCTGGGGTTCTGGCAAAGCTGAGTTGACGGACTGGTCAAGGCTCATTATTATAAGTTTTACTTCCTCCCTTTCGCCTAGACCGTACATAACCTTTTGCTGGCATACTGTCTCAAAGAAATTATGTGGGTCTGCGATGGGTTCGAATGGATCAATTTTATCGCAGGCATCTCTCAATTGGGTGATGGATAATGGGGTGGTGTAAACGCAATCGGGCTCCTTCCGATCCGATGATTTGCGCTGTGTGGTGACCGGATTCATGAGGGTGTGTGCTGCCTGTGCAGTCGATGGTGCGGGTGCTTTCCTTTTCGGGGCATGGGGGGGCTCTATTGCAGTTTTCTGTGTTCTCCACATATCTATGGGCGGTTTCATTTAGTTCTTGCCAATTGGGGGCACCTTCCCATCTAAATTTTGTACAAAGGTGTACCTAAATCCAATCAGCACTGAAAGGAGTGACTGCAACTTCTCTATTTGTTGTCTACATGTTGCATGGTCTACTGTGCTCTGTCTTTGTTCTGTAGTGGAGCTATGGAGCGCTGGTAAAGTTGCCTTTAAATCCATGTATTGACTCGTTAACTTTGCTACCTGCTGTTCTGTCTCTTCTCGTACCAAGACTGCGGGCTGTGTATACAGCGCACTGTCGATACTTAACTTCAGGGCAACCGTCTCCATGCAGATGGACAAGGCCTTTGTCCGGATCTTGCGTGGCTGTGTGGAAGAAGTGGCTCTGTTTCTGCTGGGCTCATCCGTCTGGTAGCGATCGTTGGTCTTGAACTTGTCTGTCTGGTCATTATGCTGCACTTGGGTTGGCATAGGCCAGATCCAAGAGAGACCGAGCACGTGGCTGTGTCTCTTTTTATCCCTCTGGGATTTTGCGCTCTTTGGGGCGGTCCTTAACTTGGACCCAATAATTCGAAAAGTTTCGATCACTGCCTTCGATTTTGGCCAATAAAGGGGCAGGTGCCTTGATGACTGGGCGTGTCCTTTGCGGTTTGGGCTCCCTGAGTAAAGGGAATGCCGCTGATTAGTCTGTATCTGTATTGGTTACCTGGGTACAGTTCTTTTGTTCTGAGGAAAGGGGCCATTAGAATGCAAACGTGCGGGGATTTCGATCGCATCTAGCTATCTAGATTGCAAATACACACACAAGCTCTGAGTCTGTCTGAGTCCTGGGTTGGTCATAATTCCCATGGTCCTTTGCAGGTGGCCATCTGAGATGGCTACATCGGCAATGACTCAGACACCACTATCAACATTCCTGGGTATGTCCAGTCTCATCGGCAAGACAGAACCAGCAGAGGTGGCTACATAGTGGTATACAGTCAGGAGGGAGTTGCCTTGGGAGTCCTCAACATCGGCTTTGGACCCCATGAAGTCTCATGGCTTAAGGTTAACCATTGGTTTGGAAACCACCTGCTGATCACCACATACCGTTGACCATCATCTATGAATCAGAGCTCCTCCATATTGAATACCACTTGGAGGAAGCACTGAGGGTGGCAAGGATGCAGATTATACTCTGGCTGGGGGACTTCCCCAAGAGAGGCCCGGTAGTACCACCACAGACCGAGCTGGCTGGGTCCTAAAGGATATAGCTGCTAGAGTGGCACTGCAGCAGGTGGTGAGGGAACCAATAAGAGGAAAAACATACTTGACCTCATCCTCACCAACCTGCCTACTGCAGATACATCTGTCCATGACAGTATCGGTAGAAGTGACAACCGCACAGTTCTTGTGGAGACAAAGTTCCATCTTCATATTCTCCATCAGGATATTCTCCATTGTGTTGTGCGGCACTACCACCTTGCTAAATGGGATGGACTTCGAACAGATCTAGCAACTGAAGACTGGACATTCATGAGGCGCTGTGGGCCATCAGCAGCAGCAGAATTGTATTCAACCACAATCTGTAACCTCATGGCCCAGCATATCCCCCACTCTCCCGTTACCACCAAGTCAGGGGATCAACCCTGGTTCAATGAACAGTGCAGGAGAGCATGCCAGGAGCAACACCAGGGATACCTAACAATGAGGTGTCAACTTGGTGCAGCTACAAGATAAGACTGTGTATGCCAAACAGCATAAGCAGCAAGTAATAGACAGAACTAAACAATTCCACATCAAACGCATCAGATCTAAGCTCTGCAGTCCTGCCACATCCAGTCGTGAATGGTGGTGGACAATTAAACAATTCACTGGAGGAGGCGGCAAATATCCCCATCCTCAATGATGGAGGAGTTCAGCACACCTGTGCACAAGACAAGGCTGAAGCATTCGCAACAACCTTCAGCCAGAAGTGCCGAGTGGATGGTCTTTCTGACCGAGGTCCCCAGCATCACAGATGTCAGTCTTCAGCCAATAAAATTCACTCCACATGATATCAAGAAATGGCTGGAGGCACTGGATACTGCAAAGGCTGTGGGCCCTGACAATATCTCGGCAATAGTACTGAAGACTTGTGCCTCAGAACTGGCCGCATCCTTAGCCAAAGCAGGTCACTCAGCTCCTGACCTCATTACAACCTTGGTTCAAACATGAACAAAAGAGTTGAATGTCAGAGGTGGGAGTGACTGCAGAATTTGACCGAGTATGGCATTAAGGAGCCCTAGTTAAACTGGAGTCAATGGGAATCGGGATAAACTCTCACTGGTTGAAGTTATAGCTGGCACAAAGGAAGGTGGTTGTGGTGGTTGGAGGTCAATCATTTCACCTCTAGGACATCACTGCAGGAGTTTATCAGGGCAGTCTCCTAGGCCCAACCATCTTCAGCTGCTTCATCAATGACCTCCCTTCCATCATAAGGTCTTAAATGGGGATATTTGAGGATGACTGCACAATGTTTAGAACCGTCCACAATTCCTCAGATAATGACGTAGTCCATGTCCAAATACAGTAAGACCTGGAAAACAGCCAGGCTTGGGCTGACAAGTGGCAAGATACATTGGCACCACACAAGTGCCAGGCAATGACCATCTCCTACAAGAGAGGATATAACCATTGCTCCTTGACATTCAATGACATTATCATCGCTGAATCCCCCCACAATCAACATCCTGGGGGTTACCATGATCAGAAACTAAACTGGACGAGCCACATTAACACTGTGGCTACCAGAGCAGGGCAAAGGCTCGAAATCCTACGGTGAGTAGCTCACCTCCTGACCTTCCAAAGCCTGTCCACCATCTACAAGGAACAAGTCAGGAGTGTGATGGAATACTCTCCACTTGCCTGGATGAGTGCAGCTCCAACAACAGTCAAGAAGCTTGACACCATCCAGGACAAAGCAGACCGCATGATTGCCTACCTTCCACACACACTGAATCCACCGATGAACAGTGGCAGCCGTGTGTACATCTATAAGGTGCACTACAGGAACTCACCAAGGTTCCTTAGACAACACCTTCCAAACCCATGACCACAACCATCTAGAAGGACAAGAGCAGCAGATACCTGGAAACCCCACCATGTTGGGGTTCCCTTCCAAGTCACTCACCACCACAACTTGGAAATATATCACTGCTCCTTCATTGTCGCTGTGGCAACATCCTGGAACTCTCTCCTGAACAGCACGGTGGGTGTACCTACACCTCAGGGACTGCAGCAGTTCAAGCAGGGCAACTGATCTCTACCTTCTGAAGGGCAACTAGGGATGGGCAATAAATGTTGGCCTAACCGGTGATGCCCACATCCCGTAAATCAATGTTTAAAAAAAAAATTATAAAACCCCATTCACTGCAAAAGACCATTTTTATATAAATTCCGGGGACGATTTTCCGGCACATGGTGCCTGGCGCAAATCCCACTATGTTGGGAGGATAGCGGGACAGCCCCTAAACAGGGTTCGCACTGGGTGCCGAACAGTTTGCGATGTTCCCGCACTCACTGGGCGTGAACCAGATTAGCATTTTAAAATTATCATTTAAATATTCTGGGTGAGTTTCAAGCTGGATTCAAAAATCAGTACTGGTGTGCACCACAGGGGACCAGGGGACAAATTCTCCACTGGCGGGATTCTCCGTTCTGCCGGCAGTGCACCCCCGCCTACGGGATTCCAACGTGGGATGGACAGAACGGAAAATCTCACGCTGGAACAGAGAATCACGCTGCCAGTGAGGGCGCGCCGCCGAGGAACACGCATCTGGGGAGGCGGAGAATTCATCCCGAGCGCCAGACTTCTCAATCCGTTTACACCAATAGCCCCCTTGCACCATGGCAGTGGTATGCCATTTAGGCATGACAATGGTGCCAGGCTCATAGAATCCCTGCAGTGCAGAAGGATGCAATTCGGCTCACTGTGTCTGCACCGACCGTCCGAAAGAGCAGCCTAACCTAGATCCACTCTCCCACTCTGTCCCCGTAACCCCACCTATGCTTTGGTCACTAAGGGGTAATTTAGCATGGCCAATCCACCTCACCTGCACATCATTGAACTGTGGGAGGAAACTGGTGCACCAGGAGGAAACTCACGCAGACACGGGGAGAACGTGCAAACTCTACTCAGTCACCCAAGGCAGAAATTGAACTCAGATCCCTGGCGCTGGGAGGCAGCTCGCCACTGTGCCACCCGTGCCAGGGGCAATGACAAAGGGGACTTGAAAGGTGTTGGGCATCGGGGCCGAGCATGAAGAGGTAGGGCATGGGCAGTGCCTGAAAGGGGCAGAGAAATTTGGCAACTCCATAGTTTGGTGCTGCTCACCTGGAAGATGCTGGTACCAGTGATTGGGGGTGGATGCCTGATGCTGGCAAGAACAGGAGTGGGATCTGAAGGGAGACTCATTGGAAGAGCCAGCTATCCTTGGGTGGGGTGGCGGAGGGTTAATGCTGGCGAGGATGGTGGGGGGTGTTCACTTTAGGTCCGATAATGCTGATGTTGGGGAGGGGAGGTGAAGGCCCTAACTGTAACTTTGAGATCATGGTGCCATTTTTAAGCCAGGCTCACTGGCATGTTTCAGCCCTGCCCCTCTCAGTACCGATGTAAATCATGCCCCACTCCATGAAAATAACTAAGTGCGGGAATATCGCGATGCGAATGTCGCAACTGCCTGAATGTAGTGTAATCTGCACGTTCTCCCTCTGTCTGCGTGGGTTTCTTCTGGGTACTCCAGTTTCCACACAGTCCAAAGACATGTAGGTTACGCGATTGGCCATGCTAAATTGCCCATTTGTGTTCAAAGATGTGCAAGTTGGGTGTGGTTGCGGGGGATAGGTTGGGGGTGTGGGCCAAGGTAGGATGCTCTTTCAGAGGGTCGGCGCAGGCTAGATGGGCCGGTTAGCCTCCTTCTGCCCTGTAGGGATTCTATGATCCTAACGATCACGCTGGTAAAGCCGGCGCAACTTGCATCAATTTTTTTGCCCGAGATGACACTTGGGGCCTTCCGTTCATGGCAGCCGGATTTTCCGGTCCAGCGCCAGTGAATGGGAGAGCTGGCCAAGTGCCAAATTCTGCATCCTCGCTAGCAGCGGAAGCGGGACGGACTTAAAACAGTGAATCCCTCCCTGAGTCATTTTTTTGTGAATGTTCCTAAGCCTTATCTCAAGGGCCCCCCTGAGATTAGTTTGATTTTTGTTACTTATTTAATAGAGCAGTTTAAGCAGGCTAAATCACAATTCTAGCCAGTTAATATATAATTGCTGTTCAGTGCTGGTTTCGACACCAAATGTAGGGATAACAAATTGTTCTGTAAATTTTCCACATCTGCTATGAAGCCATAAAATGTATGACTCGTGTCAGAGGGTTCCACTATCCAGGACACACAATCACTGGATTTAATGACCCAGTTAAGGCAATAATCATGCCAGCTTTTATTTTTATTTGACTTGTTTGCAGCAATGCCAGTGGTATTTTGTGTCATGGCCATGAATAATGTTTGATTTTTTTTTAAAAAGCTGTATGATAATCAGTCTGTTCTGCAGGAGTCTAATATTCATATTTCACGAAAGTGTTATCTTAAGTAGCACAATAAATGTGGTCTATGTATTTCCTGAAGGCAAGAGACTTAGGGTTTTGAGCAAATTACAGTTGAGTGAAGTCTCTGTTAAAATTTTTGGAAATTTGGTAATAACTGAACGTGATAAGAACATTTAAAATATATCTTTGTTAAAAAATACATGTAGAATTTGTTTGAAGAACTTTTTCCAGACACGCCTTTTGAGTTATCGGACTACCAAATGTCAATGAAGGGAGATAAAATGCATGGGTTAGATTCTCCTCCTCGTGATGCCAGAAACACAAACGCGATCGGGAGTCCAGCAAAAACAGAGGTTCATGCCCGGCACAAATTCTAGCACCATGCTCCAGTCCCTCCCCAGCGGCCAAAAGATGTTCGTTGGCGGGGGGGGGCAACAGAACCGGCATTTGCTTACATTCAAATGTGATTAACGGCTCAGACACAACATACACGACCCCTCCGCGATGCTCTGCACTTCTTAGGCAGACGTCTTGCGCGTGCAAATTAGTACAAGTATTTACAAAGTGGAACTGGGCGTCATGGCTGCGGAGGGGGAACAGGAGGCTAAAAAACACTGAAAAATGGTTGAAAACTGTCAGGTTTTCTGGGGAATAGCATGGAGCCCATGGACCTGGGATTTCGCCCTCAGGATCGGGTTGGCCTGACTCAGATGCCGTTGCTGCCTGTATCCTTTGAATGCTCAGGAGGCCTATAGTCATCTTGGAGCCCCCCCCTGGTTGCCCCTCTGGACACCCACATACCCCAGCTGTATCATCAAGGGGATTGGCATGGCCAATCTCAATCAGAGGCCCACCATGTGTTGGCAATCCTCAGAAGTGCTGCCCTACTGCAGAGGAAGTAGGGGATACGAGAGCTCACCCCAACAAGAGGACACCTGCATCCTGGCCTTTGGAGCCCTCCCTGGTTCTCTCCCCCTCTCAGGACAGAGGCCTCACTAGTGACCCCCATCCCCCCGGATCACCAGCTGTCACCTCCTGGTGAGGTTGGCAGTGCTGACAGCCTCTGCCACCAACTTACAGGCAGTGTTCAGGAGGGCAGGCTTGAGTCAGCAGCCCACATTGGGGAAGCGGTTGTCCCTTCCCTCCTCACTGGTGTGGGCCACCACGTCATCTATGAGCCATCGATGTGGCTGCAGTGAGTGTGTGGTAAGTGGAGCGCTAAAAAACACCTCCAGCTGCCAGGACCTTTGGCGCTAAGTTCGAGCCCAGAGGTTAGAATGCCCTCTGGACTGTGAATTGCTCTGAACTCGCGCCATCAGAGTGCCAGCCCATTATAGTGCCCCCAATGGGAACATAAATCACATGCAATTCAGTCCCAGCATCAACACTCAGGATGTCATCTACCTGAATGGGGACAGAGTCCCATAGCAAGAGATTA
Organism: Scyliorhinus torazame; assembly: GCF_047496885.1. Taxonomy (NCBI): domain Eukaryota; kingdom Metazoa; phylum Chordata; class Chondrichthyes; order Carcharhiniformes; family Scyliorhinidae; genus Scyliorhinus; species Scyliorhinus torazame. Next base: position 322,727,797 of record NC_092709.1, read on the forward strand.
GACATGTGTTTCCCAGCGCTCGGAGCACCCTGAAACCTGCCATCTACTGCCCAGCCAGGTAGATCGGAGGCCTCAGCAGGGGACGCCCCGACAAGGCCCCACTGAGCCCTGTTTTGTGCACCAAGGAGCTACGCTCTTTTTAAATGATGCCTCATTTTGTGCGCCCACGATGCGACCCGCCCAAGCCCCAACTCACTTTCGGGAGGTTCCTCCTGTAGGAGCGGTTTCAAGACCTGTGTATTGAGTCAGCTTCCACGTGGGGTTATTCCCTGTGGCTCAGCTCAGTACAGAGAGAAACAAAAACACCACAACCTGGACAAGATGGCTATTTAATCAAGCTTGTTACGTGTACACGGAGAACAGACTGGATATCAGCCAAGACCTGTTCTACCTGTTGTGGGAAAAATCAACTACTTCAAGAGTCAGACTCGCTGTGATCAGATAAATGCAGTTTTATTGTTACATGAAGCTTCGGGAGAAAGCGTATGTACCCCGCGGAACAGTAGCCAGCCTTTCTTCCGGTTTGAATGGCAATCATTCATTTTATACTTTGGGTTCACAATGAGCCCAGATACAAAACAATTATCACCCTTGTTATCTTTAAACAGCCACTTCGGGTTCACAATGAACCCAGATACAAAACAATTATCACCTTGTTATCTTTAAACATTTTATAGATTGTACATCGCTATTTGTAAGCATTTTGCCATTTACACATGGCCACAGTCAAAGAGGTTTAACAGGTTACAGGCAGCGGCAGGAAGGTAGTATCGATTGTCCCTTTGTTTTAGGAAATGGCCCAAGACATTCGTATTAGCATATCATTGTGTACACCTTTGCTGAAGTCAGCTTTATTCAAGTGGTGTCCCGCATTTATGTATTTCTTAATCTTCCTGTCTGTCTTTCTTTGTCCTGGATCTGTTCCTATCTGTCCCACTGGCACCCCGCTGGACTCCAGGCATCAGTTATGTCTGCTTTATTCTCTGTGTCTCCATCTTGTGTGTCAGGCAGCCAAGTGCCCTTTTGAACCATTTCCCACCTCATACCGAACAAAGAGCCGAGCACAGTAATTATACAACATTCAAAAATCAATAGCCCACCCCAGTTGAACGCGATCCAATCCCTGAAGCTGCTTCTTTTAAACGTATCCAATAGAATTGCAAGCAGTGTTTAAACTTCACCCAATAGAGTCGCAAGCAGCGCATGATTGATCATTATCCTGACAGCTGCTTACAATCCCAGCAGCTTGCTGACTGTGAGCAGAACAACAGATATCAGAAGTAATGTCCTTTTGGTCAAGTGAGCTATCCTAAATCCCATTTGAGTACTTATTACTGCTGTATCCTAAAAATACATGTTTAATGGTTAAGAATGATTACTCAATCCTATAATTCATATCAATCCTTCATAAAACAACTTATGTAAAACTACTCATGCTAACGATTCAGTTTTAAGAGATATCATCGCTGAACCCACCCCTTCACCTCCTGCCCCCGACACAGACGCAAGACACATCTCGACTCGATCACCACAGCAGAAAAAAGGCGTTGATTCTCCACCCGATCATCGATTGCGATATCCCCGTCGGGCAATGGAGAATCCCGGGCGGGATTCTCCCAACGGGAGTCTAAGTGCCGACAACGGAGTAAAAACCGGAGTGTTTTACTCCGACGTCGGCGCCCGTTCCCAGACCCCTATTCTCCCCCCTCCGTGGGGCTAGCAGGGGCGTTGCGCGATTTACAGGGGCGGGGCCTCGGCGCGGCATCAGAGATCCGGCGGCACTGAAAAGACACGGCGCCTTGGGTGGCGCGCATGCGCAGTTGGGCCGGCACCAACTAGCGCATGCAGCCCCGCAGAAACATGGCGGATGGATCCAGGCTCGCCGGGGAAGAAAGAAGGCCCACCGACAGAGAGGCCGGCCCGCCGATCGGTTGGTCCTGATCACGTACCAGGCCACTCCGGAGGCCCCCCCCCCAGGAACGGAGCACCCCTCATCCCCCACAGGCCACCCCCCAAAGCCTTCGCGACGAGTACCGGCCAGCAGCGACCAGGTGTGGACGGCGCCAGTGGGACTAGGCCGATTTGCCCATCCAGGCTGGATAATCGCCGCTCACCATTTGCGGTGATTTTCCGAGCGGCCCAGCGCAATGCACGTGCCGCTGGTTTAGGGGGGTGGGAGAATCGCGTGCAGGGGTCGGGGCAGCGTGGCGCAAGTCGCACAGCGCTCCGGCGATTCTCCCACCTGGCGGGGGGCGGGGGGGGGGGGGGGAGAGGAGAGTACCGCCCCCAGTCCTTGTCTCTGAAACAGAGAATCTGGCCGAATGAGTCTCCAATTTAAGACGCAAATTAGAATTATTTTCTCTCGGTGGGCCATGAGTCTTTGGAACTCTCTTCCCCAGAGAGCAGTGGAGGCAGGGTCATTAAGTATTTATAAGGCAGACATGAGGGGCAGCATGGTGGTGCAGTAGTTAGCACTGCTGCCTCACGGCACCAAGGTTCCAGGTTCTATCCCGGCTCTGGGTCACTGTCCGTGTGGAGTTTGCACATTCTCCCCGTGTTTGCGTGTGTTTCGCCTCCACAACCCAAACATGTGCAGGGTAGGTCGATTGGCCACGCTAAATTGCCCATTAATTGGGGAAAAAAAATTAATTGGGTACTCTAAATTTATATCAATATTTTTTTTAAAAGACAGAGATAGATAGATTCTTGTCTAACAAGGGAGTAAATGGTTATCAGGGGCAGGCGGAATGTGTAGTTGACGCCACAATCAGATCAGTCACGGTCTTCTTGAATAGCAGAGCAGGGCATGTCTCATACAAACCTATTAAATTCTAGCAGGTTACATGGAGGATGTTCTCAATGGTGGGGGGTGTCCAGCACCAGGGTTCACAGCCTGCGGATACAGGGTAGACCATTTAGGACTGAGATGAAGAGAAAGTTCTTCACTAACTCTTAGTTTAGGGCGAAACATTGTATGTTTGCAAGAAGCAGGCACCTACAGCAGTCACATATAGGAGATCAAAGAGTATGGGGGGAAAGCAGGAACAGGTTTCTGGATGATGAGCATGATCATATTGAATGGTGGTGCAGGCTCAAATGGTAGAATGGCCACCTCCTGCTCTTATTTCCAGTGCTTCTGTGAAAGAATTTCTTTCATCGAACATGTATGATCGAATTATCTTTTTTATTCAAGCCTCAGTTCAAACATGAGAAACCTGTCATTCTGTTGACAAAACAATTTTGCTGTCGCTGACTATCTGTGTTGTAAACAAGAGGGTGAAATGATATGCTTTTGTTGATCAATGAAGAATATAGTTGTGTGTTGCTCCTTTGCCCTTGCAGGGCCGTTAAACTTTTGTTGTGCTCTGCTTCTGCAGTTTTTGACAGTTGATTGAATAAACAGAGATTTTGATGCTAATGCACCTCAACCAACATCAGCCACTTCAAAACATGTCTTTATTGTAGCATGAGTGAGCATATATTTTACTAAATCATTCAAATGTATTTTTCTTTGTGAGGAGTAAACCAGATACATCACAAATATAATTCTATCCCCCAATTAAGCAAATGTGCTATTGAATTGACTAAGTTAATACAAAGAACACTACAGCACAGGCCCTCCAAGCTTGTGCCGATCACGTGTCCTATCTAGGCCAACCACCTGTATCCTTCTCTACCCTGTCTGTTCATGTGCCTATCCAGATAAGTCTTAAAGGTCGCTAACGTATCTGCCTCAACCTCCTCACTCGGCAGTGCATTCCAGGCCACCATCACCCTTGTAATTGTCATTTCCGCCCTGGGAAAAGGCCTCCATTTGTTCATCTTATCTATACCCCTAATAATTTTATAAATTTCTGTCAGGTTGCCCCTCAGCCTCTGTCTCTTGAGGGAGAACCATCCCAGTTTATTCAATCTCTCTTCATAGCTAATACCCCCCATATCAGGCAACATCCTGATAAACCTTTTCTGAACTCTCTGTTAATGTTTATTAGTTGTAGATTAAGCATGCAATGGTTACTTTTAACCTCACCCGCCCTATGGGAATGGGCAGGAGGGGAGAGGTGCTAAGAATGACAGTCACACGTTTACCTCTCCACACTGGTTCATTGCTACTTTAACTGCCTGGCTTCAAGCTTCAGGCAGTTGGGGGCCTCAGTCTTATGATGCAACAGACATCAAGTAAGGATTTTAATTCCTGGACGCAGTTTGTGTGCTAGCACGCAATTTGTCTCTGCCAACCCCGTGTCCAGTCATTATCCTGATGATGAACCATTTTCATTGTGGGCAGACTGAGGTAGAATCAGCTGTTGGCTAGTATGTGTGGTGGATACCGATTAAGGTCAATTATTTTTAATTAGGCCCTTTTCCCGCACTAACTGGAATTTCCAGTTGACAGTGTGTGCAGACCACATTTGATTGGATCAGGTCCTGGCCAATATGGTGGTCTTATGGGGGTGGGAGCGGTTTCAAGACCTGTATATTGAGTCAGCTTCCACGTGGGGTTATTTCCTGTGGCTCAGCTCAGTGCAGAGAGGAACAAACACGACAACCTGGACAAAGATGGCTTATTACTCAAGCTTGTTACGTGTACACAGAGAACAGACTGGATATCGGTCAAGACCTGTTCTGCCGAACAAAGACCCGAACACAGTACTTATACAATGTTCAAAAATCAATAACCCACCCCAGTTGGACGCGATCCAATCCCTGAAGCTGCTACTTTTAAACTTATCCAATAGAATCGCAAGCAGTGTTTAAACTTCACTCAATCGAATCGCAAGCAGCACGTGATTGATCCTCATCCTGACAGCTGTGTACATTCCCAGCAGCCTGTGCTGACTGTTTGTGAGAAACAAAACAACAGAACCAGCACCCTGAATTGTTTCACAAAGTCAAGATATCAGAAGTAATGTCCTTTTAGTCAAGTGAGCTATCCTAAATCCCATTTGATTACTTATTACTGCTGTGACCTAAAAATACATGTTTAATGGTTAATAATGATTACTCAGTCCTATAATTCATCTCAATCCTTAATAAAATAACTAATGTAAAACTACTCTAGCGGCATGCTAACGATTCAGTTGTAAGAGGTATCATCGCTGAACCCTCCCCCTTTCAATCCCCCCTTTTGGCCCTTGGCTAGCCCAAGAATAGACCATTAAAGAGACATACAGAATTTATTGGAGTACGGCTGATGTGTGGAATATTTAACAAGTAAGAGCTGTAACAGTTCCCCTTTAACTAGGGGGCGCCAGGCGGTCTGCCATTTCCTAATGCGGCATCTGAGGCAACAGAACGTAATAAAAAACAATATAAACAGCCACAAAAGTACAACAACATGTGATATATTACATATCCGTGGATGGATATTGGAATTCAGTCCCAAATTCAATATTTTAGAGAAAACGTTCTGTGACTGGAACAGTTCCACGGCCTTCTCGGCATGAGTCTGGATGAACTCCCGCTCCTTGTTCCAGAGGTGATCAACTGGTGTTGCTTCCTCCCGAAGTCCTTCCCAATCGGCCCGTAAGTGCGGGATAGGTGGAAGTCCCTTCTGGACATATCGGCGAATCCGCTGGACATCGTCAGTTCACTCAAGGTCACCCGCGTCCACAATGGACACATCCCTGTATGGAGTCAGTTCATGTTGGCCGATGGTAATAGACTCAGATAAATTGGGTAGAACAACATTATGCTCAGGCAATTCACACACAATGCCTCGCTTGGTAGAGTTGTTGTACGACGTAACTCATTAATTGTTTGATATGGCTACAACTGTTGAAGTGCCTTCCACAGAAGCTGATTGACTTGCTGGCTAAGGTCTTCAGCCGTTTTGACATCCTGGTATATATCCTGAACTGCAGCTCTCATCTGCCCTTTCATAACCTCAATCCCTTCACTTATCTCCGCAATGTCAAGGGCGTTCAATTCCACTCTGTCTCTCTGTTGTTGCTTACATATTTTCAATCAACTCCCGTCCAAAATCCCCCTCTCCAAGGCTACAAACAATCCTAGACCACAGCAGTGGACTGGTAAGTGTAGATTGGCGACATTAATCATAACTCTTACATGTCCATATCCTGATACTATCGTCACTGATTCATCATCGTCACTGATTCACCAGTGCGGGTCAGAACTAACCAGTGTCCCATAGTGTGGCTAGTGATATGCTCATCGCATTCGGGCTTGGGGGTTGTCCTTGGACTCGTGGTTGTAATCGAGCCAGAGCTCGCCGGTGTCACAGTGATGGTGGTAGGCTTCGGCCTGGTCCCCACTGAACCCCGTGGAGTCCTTGCTTCCGACAATATCCCACCCAATTCTTGGACTCCTGCGCTGACTGGCTGCCTACCTCACTTCCCCGATACAAAGCTGTTAATCTATCACATATCATCTCTTGATTTTCAGTACGGTTAGGTCCCTGGCAGGGATCCATACAGTGAACTACCAGACGGTCTCCCATAACTTACTCGTTCATAATCGGGTGATTTTGGCCATCGATGGCATGTAGCGCTCCCTGATCGGTCATTTTAAAAACAATGCCATCCTGCCTGGGGGCAAAGGTCCTGCGTCCCAGCTTTCCATACCACCTGTAACTCCCAAGATCCTGGGTTCCCAACTGATTTTTTGGAATTGCACGTAATTCGAATAAGCCTCCCCGCAGGGACATATAGAGTCCCATCATAATAAAAACCTATACCGCTCCTCCCCTTTGCATCTCTCATAACATTAACAGCATCCCGACGCACCCACATGACATCAGTATACATACGATCACCGGACTTGGTTTCAGCAATGTCCGGCTCCTTCCGCGTCCCTGGCGAGGTGGTCGATGTTGATAGCTGCAACCAGAGATGAGATGGGATCCTGAGGTGTGCTAGCAAGAGAATCCAGTAGGAATAAACAAACACCTTCCGGCGTTCAATTAGTATTATATCATTCGCATCATCGCCACTCCTTCCTCGTATACATACTCTCCGTGCCTTAGTCCCATATCCTGAGCCACTCTGGTGGCCCATCTACAAATCCAAATAAGTCCCATTACAAGTGCCGCAGCTGGCAATGCCATGGCCCCCCCCCCCTCCCGGCCCCCCGCTCCTTGGGTTTGCCGACCCACCGGAGGGTTCTCTCAATCCTTGTGATGTGACTATGGGATGACTCATGAGGGCATGATTTCAACTGCGTCCAGTGCCGCAACCGAGGACTGGGTTTCTCGTCTATTAAGGCACATATTTGTCCAGCGATGATTACTGCATAGGGTTCCTCCCATCAAACCCCTAGCCCCTTGGTCAGAATCCAGTTGAAGTGGCACCCCCACCTTGGTATTATTTCATTAGCCAATATCAAAGCCACGGTACTAGCGGTGGCGTCCTTACACGGGAATGCTTCCACCCACCGGGTGAATTGATCTACAAGCACCAAACAGTATGTTCTACCCTGTACCCGAGGCAAAGGCCCAGTAAAATCTAGTTGCAAATTTCCCCATGGTCCCTTGGGCCGGGGGCTGACTTCCCATTTATCCTCCAGGGACGGCTTGGTTCCACCAGGGCGCACTGTATGCATCACTGGCAGAATTGGCCACATCCCTGTCAATTCCCTTCCACCACCAACATTCCTTTAATGGTTTTTGATCATATTGTCTCTCCCTGTGTGCGCTTGTCCATAGTATATGTCTAACAGGGATTGTTGCATGGCCTCGGAGGCTATTATCATTCCCTCTCTCCTCCATATTCCGTTATGGCCAATCCGTCCCCCGTTATTTCTCCTACCCCCCCTATTCCTCCACCAGTGCTTGTTCTTGCACCTGCCTTACATCAATATCAGCATTGCCTGCGGCCTCCACGGCTGCTATTCCTGGAGTCTCTCGCAGCCTGATCGGCCCAATTGTTACCTTACTGCGCATAATTCTCAATTCTCCGATGGGCCTAGACCTTAATCATGGCTGCTTCTAAGGGCTGTCGGGCGGCCAGGATCAAGTTCCTGATTAAACTCTCATGCTGTATGTGTCCTCCACTGGAGGTCACAAACCCCCGCCTAGTCCAAGCTGTCATATAGGCAAGAACTGCGCCAGAAGTGTCCCGACTGTCAGTGTACACATTGACTCGCTTTCTCTTGCCCCATTCCAGGGCCTCCGTTAGAGCTATTAATCCAGCTATTTGTGCTGAGTGGTTCCCAGGGATCTGTTCTCCTGCAATCAACTCACCTTCAGTATCCATTACAACCCATGCCGTACCGGGGTTCCCCTCCTATTTACTTCCTTGTTCCATCCACATACAAGTTGCTCACTCCCTTTCCCACCAGTGGCTCTTCTCCCAAGCCTCCACTAGTGTCCTCCTTTACTTCCACAGCACATTCGTGCTCCATTCCTTGTATTGTTAACCCTATCGCAGGATTTTCCCTCATATCGTTACAGATTTCCACATGTCTGTCCCCAGGTAAAATATTAGCTTCCCACTTTGAGTGTCTACTACCCGAGGCACCCTTCAGTCTTCCAGCCTCTAAGAGTTGAACAATAGTATGAGGGCTAGGGAGGATTATCTTACCCATCAGGGCGATGGGTTCTGATGCATTTATTGCCCATGAAGCGCACGCCAAAGCCTGCACACATCGGTGCATGCCTGTGGCTACCTCATCCATTTGGGCAGAGTAATATCCCACTGGTCTTAATTCATCCTCATGCCGCTGGGCTACTACATCGGCCTATATTCCACTAGCCTCCTGGAAGAAGATGTGGAACAGAACATAGAACTGTACGGCACAGTACAGGCCTTTCGGCCCAAGATGTTGTGCAGAACGAGTCTGAAACTAAGATCAAATCAACCTACTCCCAATAATTCTAGTGCACTCCATATGCCTATCCAATAACCGCTTGAAAGTTCCTAAAGTGTCCGACTCCACTACCATAGCTGGGAGTGCGTTTCACACCTCAACCACTCCCTGACTAAAGAACTTACCTCTGACATCCCTCCTATATCTGACACCATGAACCTTATAGTTATGCCCTCTTGTAACAGCTACATCCACCTGAGGAAAAAGTCACTGAATGTCCACTCTATCTATCCCTCTCATCATCTTATACACCTCAATTAAGTCACCTCTCATCCTCCTTCGCTCCAGTGAGAAAAGCCCTAGCTCTCTCAACCTTTCCTCATAAGACCTACCCTCCAATCCAGGCAGCATGTTGGTAAATCTCCTTTGCACCCTTTCCAATGCTTCCACAACCTTCCTATAATGAGGTGACCAGAACTGCACACAATACTCCAAATGTGGTCTAACCAAGGTCTTGTACATTTGCAGCATAACCTCACGGCTCTTAAACTCAATCCCCCTGTTAATAAATGCAAACACACTGTAGGCGTTCTTCACGGTTCTATCCACTTGGGTGGCAACTTTCAGAGATCTATGGACATGAACTCCGAGATCTCTCTGCTCCTCCACATTCTTCAGAACTCTGCCGTTAACCCTGTAATCCGCATTCAAATTTGACCTACCAAAATGAATCACCTCACACTTATCAGGGTTAAACTCCATCTGCCATTTTTCAGCCCAGCTCTGCATCCTATCAAAGTCTCTTTGCAGCCTACACCAGCCCTCCACATTATCCACTACTCCAACAACCTTGGTGTCATCAGCAAATTTACTAACCCAACCTTCAACTCCATTATCCAAGTCATTGATAAAAATCACAAATAGCAGAGGACCCAGCACTGATCCCTGTGGTACACTGCTGGTGACTGGGCTCCAGGATGAAAATTTATCATCTACCACCACCCTGGTCTTCTATGTGATGGCCAGTTACTGATCCAGTCGGCCAAATTACCCTCTATGCCATGTCTCCTTACTTTCTGCATGAGCCGACCATGAGGCACCTTATCAAACGCATTAATAAAATCCATGTATACAACATCAACTGCTCTACCTTCATCTATGTACTTAGTCACCTCCTCAAAGAATACAATCAAACTTGTGAGGCAAGACTTACCCCTCACAAATCCGTGCTGACTATCCTGGATTAAGCTGTATCTTTCCATATGATCGTAAATCCTACCCCTCAGGACCCATTGCAACAATTTACCTATGACCGAAGTGAGACTAACCGGTCTATAATTCCCAGGGTTATACCTATTCCCTTTTTTGATCAAGGGGACAACATTCGCCTCTCTCCAGTCTTCTGGCATTATTCCTGTAGACAGTGAGGACATAAAGATCAAAGCCAAAGGCTCTGCAATCTCATCCCTCGCCTCCCAAAGAATCCTAGAATATATCCCATCAGGCCCAGGGGACTTATCTATCCTCAAGCTTCCCAAAATTTCTGACACATCTTCCTTCCGAATATCTATCTCCTCCAGCCTACCAGCCTGTATCGCACCCTATATCTTCAGACTCCATGCACACGTTCCCACTACTGTCCTTGACTGGCCCTAACTTCACCTTGGTCATTCTTTTATTCCCCACATAAGTGTAAAAAGCCTTGGGGTTTTCCTTGATCCTACCCGCCAAGAACTTCTCATGCCCCCTCCTAGCTCTCCTAAGTCCTTTCTTGAGCTCCTTCCTAGCTATCTTGTATCCCTCAAGTGCCCTAACTGAACCTTGTTTTCGCATCCTTACATAAGCCCCCTTCTTCCTCTTGACAAGACATTCAACCTCTTTTGTAAACCATAGTTCCCTCACTCGACCATTTCCTCCCTGCCTGACAGGGACATACATATCAAGGACACGCAGCATTTGCTCCTTGAACAAGCTCCATATCTCAATTGTGCCTATCCTTGACAGTTCCTGTTTCCATCTTATGCTCCCAATTCTTGCCTAATCGCATCATAATTACCCCTCCCCCAATTATAAACCTTGCCCTGCCGTATGGCCCTATCCCTCTCCATTGCTACAGTGAAAGTCACCGAATTGTGGTCACTATCTCCAAAGTGCTCTCCCATAACCAAATCTTGGTCCGGTTCATTACCCAGTACTTGGCCCGGTTCATTACCCAGTACCAAATCCAATGTGGCCCTGCCTCTTGTAGGTCTATCCACATATTGTGTGAGGAATCCCTCCTGCACACACTGGATAAAAACAGCCCCATCCAAACTATTTGAATTATAGTGGTTCCAATCAATATTTGGAAAGTTAAAGTCATCCATGACAACTACCCTGCGACTACCGCACCTATCCAAAATCTGCATTGTAATCTTTTCCTCCACATCTCTGTTACTGTTTGGGGGCCTATAGAAAAGTCCTAACAAAGTGACCGCTCCTTTCCTATTTCTAACTTCAGCCCACACTATCTCAGTAGACAGATCCTCCTCAAACTGCCTTTCTGCAGCCATTATACTATCCTTGATTAACAATGCTACTCCTCCACCTCTTTTACCACCTTCCCTAATCTTACTGAAACATCTGAACCCCGGAACCTCCAACAACCATTCCTGCCCTGTTCTACCCACATCTCCGTAATGGCCACAACATCGTAGTCCCAGGTACCAATCCATGCTTCAAGCTCACCAAGCTTATTCCTGATGCTCCTCGTATTGAAGTAGACACACTTCAAATCACCTTCATGCCTGCAGGTCCACTCTTGTGACCTTGGTACCTTCCTCAGTACTGCACTACCCTCAACTTCCTGAACTCCAGCAACGCTATCTCCTGGACTACAAATCAGTTTCCCATCCACCTGCCAAATTAGTTTAAACCCCCCCCCCACCCGCCGAAGAGCTGTAGCAAATTTCCCTCCCAGGATATTGGTGCCCCTCTGGTTCAGATGTAAACCGTCCTGTTTGTACAGGTCTCACCTTCTCTAGAATGTACTCCAATTATCCAAGTCTCTGAAACCCTCCCTCCTACACCATCCCTTTCGCCACGTGTTTACGTGTTTGCACTCTCTCCCTGTTCCTCACCTTGCTAGCATGTGGCACTGACAGCAAACCAGAGATGACAACACGGTCTGTCCTGGCTCTCAGCTTCCACCCTAGCTGCCTGAATTCCTGTTTTACATCCGCGTCCCTTTTCCTACCTATGTCATTGGTACCGATGCGTACCACGACTTGTGGCTGCACCCCCTCCCCCTTAAGGATCCTGAAAACACGATCAGAGACGTTACGGACCTTGGCACTCAGGAGGCAACACACCATTCGTGAGCCTCTCTCGTTGCCACAGAACCGCCTATCTGTACCTCAAACTATCGAGTCTCCAATAACTAATGCTCTCCTGCTCGCCCCCCTTCCCTTCTGAGCCACAAGGACAGACTCAGTGCCAGAGTAGGTTCCCCCCCCAACAGTATCCAAAACGGTATACCTGTTATTGAGGGAAACAACTGCAGGGCATCCCTGCACTGACTGCTTCTTCCCCCTCCTCTTAAACGTCACCCAGCTACCTTCATTCTTAGAAGTAACTACATCCCTGTAGCTTCTATCTATAACCGACTCTGCCTCCCGAATGATCCTCAGTTCATTCAGCTCCAGCTCCAGTTCCCTAACACGGTCTTTGAGGAGCTGGAGATGGGTGTACTTCCCGCAGGTGAACTCAGCAGGGCCACTGACGGTGTCCCTCACCTCGAACATCCTGCAGGAGGAACATTGCACTGGAATGGCTTTCTAAGGCCCGGCCACCCCAGGGTGGGCCCCTTCACCATTAATTGTGTAGATTGGAAAAGCCTGCATCTCCTCCCCGCGCTCTACTTTGTCTTTGCTAGCCCTTCCCCCTTTTGCTAAATCTTGTAGGGGTTTCACAAGGGTTGCTTACCCCGCCACTAGATTTTAAGTCATGCCGGCTATTGCTGCACTACTGAAAGTCACTTAGAAATTCTCAAATCCTCGAAGCTACTGCAAATCTTGTTCCACTGGCAGTTACCTAGAAAGTAAAACACAAAAGATCCATTCGGACAAGTCAATATTAAAATTTGCAATTCCTGTTACAAGAAAACCTCTTCGGCTGTCAATTCAAAGTAAAAATTCTTAATGCCTGTAAAAGATACCTTCAGCTGTTAACAGGCAAGGGTAAAAGCCTTCAACTGGACGTTTCGTGTTTTGAAACAAAAATAATCATTCCTCAGAAAGATAAATCTTACTAATAACATTGCTCTAGAATCTCCTCCAAACAAACGAAACGCGATACTTCTGCTCGTAAAGTTCACAGCAGCCTTTGTTCTTGCTGACCGCAAGCAGACACTCTTTCGGTTAAAGTAATGAACAAGGCTCACTACCCTTTTTCATTATAAAACTTAAACTGTTTGTTTGATTCATTTATCTTTCAATTTTCCATTTCATAGAATCATAGAATTTATAGTGCCGAAGGAAGCCATTCAGCCGATCGAGTCTGCACCGGCCCTTGGAAAGAGCACCCCACTCAAGCACACACCTCTTCTACCCCATCCCCTTTACCCAGTAACCCCAATTAACCTTTTTGGACACTAAGGGCAATTTATCATGGCCGATCCACCTAACCCGCATATCTTTGGACTGTGGGAGGAAACCGGAGCACCCGGTGAAAACCCACGCACACACACGGGGAGAACGTGCAGACTCCACACAGACAGTTACCCAAGCAGGGAATTGAACCTGGGACCCTGGAGCTGTGAAGCAACTGTGCCAATACTGTGCTACCGTGCTGTCAATCCTCAACACCTGATTTCATAGGCATCACCTATCCTTTAGTAAATTTAAATCTCAAAGGCATTTCACTCAAACACATTATGAGCGACCAAACCTTTGTTCCCTCACAGGGGTGATGCATGCTTAGAATTTCTACGTTTAACTGGCGTTATTGAATTTCCACCCATCCACAATTTGATCTTGTATCAGGTAATTTACACACATGTTTTGGGGCAATTTAAAAACCAATCAATAGCATGCTAAAACAGTTCACTTTTGTGCTCCAATTCATGTTCCTTGGTGGGTTTTTTTACCTCCCTTTTCTCCACAGCTGCCTGAAGCAGTGGGGTTTCAAATCCTGTTACACATACAACCTCAAAATAATGACACCAGCTTTGTCTGACTGGTCACTTACTCTGAGCCCCTCTGGGGTTCCCTGTTCTGGCCTCCATCGAATCGTCGTGGGGCCCTACCCTTTTCAATCTTTTTAACCCGTGGCGGTTTATCCTGCTCTGCTCATCGGCGTGGCACAAAAGTCCGTCTTTGCCCACCTAACATTAGCGCGTTCTCAGTGTTGTGTGTGTCCACTGCTACCTACTCGCAACTTTCGCACAACTTATGGATCCGACTGCCTGATCCGTAACTCCTCTATCTACTGGGTGGTAAATTAAAATGTACTCACCCGGATTTAGGAGGCGGATCATTCTGCCAGAATCCTGTGTACGCTCACAGCGCCAAATGATGTAGGAGCTGTTTCAAGACCTGTATTGAGTCAGCTTCCACGTGGGGTTATTCCCTGTGGCTCAGCTCAGTGCAGAGAGGAACAAACATGACAACCTGGACAAAGATGGCTTATTTAATCAAGCCTGTTCCGTGTACATGGAGAACAGACTGGATATCGGCCAAGACCTGTTCTGCCAAACAAAGACCAGAACACAGTAATTATACATCGTTCAAAAATCAATAACCCACCCCAGTTGGATGTGATCCAATGCCTGAAGCTGCTACTTTTAAACTTATCCAATACAATCGCAAGCAGTGTTTAATCTTCACCCAATCGAATTGCTAGCAGCGCATGATTGATCCTCATCCTGACAGCTGTGTACATTCCCAGCAGCCTGTGCTGACTGTTTGTGAGAAGCAGAACAACAGAACCAGCACCCTGAATTGTTTCACAAAGACAAGCGGCGGGATTTTCCGACACCCCGCCGGGTCGGAGAATCGCCGGGGGGGCAGCGTGAATCCCGCCCCCGCCGGCTGCTGAATTCTCCGCTGGCAGCGGCCCCTCCGGCGAATCTCCGGCCCGCGATGGGCCAAGTGGCCACCCGTTTTCGGCCGGTCCCACCGGCGTAAATTACAGTAGGTACTTACCGGCGGGGCTTGGCTGCACGGGCGGCCTCCGGGGTCCTCAGAGGGGCGTGGGGGGATCTGCCCCTGGGAGGTACCCCCACGGCGGCCTGTCCCGTGATCGGGGCCCACCGATCCGCGGGCGGGCCTGTGCCGTGGGGGCACTCTATTCTTCCGCGTCGGCCGCTGTGCTCCTCCGCCATGGCCGACGTGGAGATGAACCCCCCTGCGCATGCGCTAGGATGACGCCAGCACACGCTGGTGCTCCCGCGCATGCACCAACTCGAGCCGGCCGGCGGAGGCCCTTCGGCGCTGGTTGGCGTGGTGCCAAGCCCCTTCCCCGCCGGCCGGCGCGGCGCAAACCTCCCTGCCGCCGGCCTAGCCCCTGAAGGTGTGGATGATTCCGCACCTTTGGGGCAGCCCGACACCGGAGTGGTTCCCACCATTCATCGGCGCTGGAGTTGCCCGCCCCGCCGAGTCCCGCAGAATCCCGCCCAAGATGTCAGAAATAATGTCCTTTTGGTCAAGTTAGCTATCCTAAATCCCATTTGATTACTTATTACTGCTATGTCCTAACATAACATAAGAACTAGGAACAGGAGTCGGCCACCTGGCCCCTCGAGTCCGCGCCGCCATTTAATGAGATCATGGCTGATCTTTGTGGACTCAGCTCCACTCTCCGGCCCTTACACCATATCCCCGAATCCCTTTATTCTTTAGAAAGGCATCTATCTTTTTCTTAATAACGTTTAAAGAAGGAGCCTCAACTGCTTCACTGGGCAAGGAATTCCAGAGATTCACAACCCTTTGGGTGAAGAAGTTCCTCCTACACTCCGTCCTAAATCTACTTCCCCTTATTTTGAGGCTATGCCCCCTAGTTCTGCTTTCCCGACCAGTGGAAACAGCCTGCCCGCATCTATCCTATCTAGTCCCTTCATAATTTTATATGTCTCAATAAGATCCCCCCGCATCCTTCTAAACTCCAATGAGTACAGTCCCAGTCTACTCAACCTCTCATCATAATCTAATCCCCTCAACTCTGGGATCAACCTAGTGAATCTCCTCTGCACTCCCTCCAGTGCCAATATGTCCTTTCTCAGGAAAGTAGACCAAAACTGAACACAATACTCCAGATGCGGCCTCACCAACACCCTATACAATTGCAGCATAACCTCACTAGCCTTGAACTCCATCCCTCTAGCAATGAAAGACAAAACTCGATTAGCCTTCTTAATCACCTGTTGCACCTGCACACCAACTTTTTGCGACTCCTGCACCAGCAAACCCAGGTCCCTCTGCACAGCAGCATGTTTTAACATCTTACCGTTTAAATAATAATCCATTCTGCTGTTATTCCTCCCAAAATGGATAGCCTCACACTTGGCAACATTGAATTCCATCTGCCAGACCCTAGCCCATTCACCTAACCTATCCAAATCCTTCTGCAGACTTCCGGTATCCTCTGCCCTTTTTGCTTTACCACTCATCTTAGTGTCGTCTGCAAACTTTGACACATTGCACTTGGTCCCCAACTCCAAATCGTCTATGTAAATTGTGAACAACTGCGTGCCCAACACTGATCCTTGAGGGACCCCACTAGGTACAGGTTGCCAACCAGAGAAACACCCATTTATCCCCACTCTCTGCTTTCTGTTAGTTAACCAATCCTCTACCCATGCTACCACTTTACCCTCAATGCCATGCATCTTTAGTTTATGTAGCAACCTTTTGTGTGGCACCTTGTCAAAAGCTTTCTGGAAATCCAGATATACCACATCCATTGGCTCCCCGTTATCTACTGCACTGGTAACGTCCTCAAAAAATTCTACCAAATTAGTCAGACACGACCTACCCTTTGTGAACCCATGCTGCGTCTGCCCAATGGGGCAATTTCCCTCCAGGTGCCCCGCTATTTCCTCCTTAATGATAGATTCCAGCACTTTCCCTACAACCGAAGTTAAGCTTACCGGCCTATAATTACCCGCTTTCTGCCAACCTCCATTTTTAAACAGTGGTGTCACGTTTGCTACTTTCCAATCCTCTGGGACCACCCCAGAGTCTAGTGAATTTTGATCAATTATCACTAGTGCGTTTACAATTTCCCTAGCCATCTCTTTTAACACTCTGGGATGCATCCCATTAGGGCCAGGAGACTTGTCTACCTTTAGCCCCATTAGCTTGCCCAATACTGCCTCCTTAGTGATTACAATCATCTCAAGGTCCTCACCTATCATATCCTTATTTCCATCAGTCACTGGCATGTTATTTGTGTCCTCCACTGTGAAGACTGACCCAAAAAACCTGTTCAGCCCCTCAGCCATTTCCCCGTCTCCTATTATTAAATCTCCCTTCTCATCTTCCAAAGGACCAATATTTACCTTAGCCACTCTTTTTTGTCTTATATATTTGTAGAAGCTTTTACTATCTGCTTTTATGTTCTGAGCCAGTTTACTTTCATAGTCTACCTTACTCTTCTTTATGGCTTTTTTAGTAGCTTTCTGTTGTCCCCTAAAGACGTCCCAGTCCTCTAGTCTCCCACTAATATTTGCCACTTTGTATGTTTTTTCCTTCAATTTGATACTCTCCCTCACCTCCTTAGATATCCACGGTCGATTTTTCCCCTATCTACCGTCTTTCTTTTTTGTCGGTATGAACCTTTTCTGAACACTGTCAAAGATCGCTCGGAAGGTTCTCCACTGTTCCTCACCTGCTTCACCATGAAGTCTTTGCTCCCAGTCTACCTTAGCTAGTTCAATACACGTTTCATGGTTAATATTGATTACTCAGTCCTATAATTCATCTCATTCCTTCATAAAATAACTAATGTAAAACTACTCTAGTGGCATGCTCACGATTCAGTTTTAAGAGGTATCATCGCTGAACCCTCCCCCCTTCAGGGTCTGAAAGGGTTACAGAAGGGACCCTCATCTCCCCATCCTATAAGGAACCCGTAATGACATCTGGACCAAAGCTCCAGCCTCTGGCCATCCCATGGAGAGTGACCCCCCCCCCTTCCAGGATTATGGTCAGGCAGCGAAAGATTTTTTAAAAATAGAAATAAACGTCGCCTCACATTAATGCAATCAGATGATGAAGAGGGCAAAAGAATCATAGAATTTACAGTGCAGAAGGAGGCCATTCGGTCCATCGAGTCTTCACCAGCCCCAGGAAAGAGCACCCCTACCTAAGCCCACACCTCCACCCTATCCCAATAACTCCACCCAACCTTTTTGGATGTTATATTAACTTTTGGCATGTAAATTGGTAACAATTTGAATAAATTATTCAAAATTCTACAGAAGAACCCGCATTTGGAACTGTTCATTTGAGATTCAAATGTTATGTAGAACATTTTTAATACTTTCTAGTCCTCAGAAACTGCAGCTTTCATGGAGGCACATTGTTGATGAGCTTTTGTCAGGTCTTTCGAAATGAAAATTACCTACAAAATTTTGTCTGCATGCTAGATGGTATTTAAAATTATATGAACAAAAGTTTGATTAATGTTTCTCAGCTTTCTTTTGTGACTATCAACCATAAATATAAGACATTATTTATACCATGATGCCTGAAACAGCAAAGTATATTTGAGCACTTCAATACCTCGAGTGTAGAACAATGGAAATACTGAACACAGATGGATTTGGGCCTGGATTTGGGGCGGCGCAGTGAAACAGTGGTTAACACTGTTGTCTCACAGCGCCAGGGACCCGGGTTTAATTCCAAACTTGGGTGACTGTCTGTTTTGAGTTTGCACATTCTCCCTGTGTCTGCATGGGTTTCTTCTGGGAAAATATGAGGTGATTCAGTTTGGTTGTAAGAATAGAAAAGCAAGATTTTTAAAAGGCATGAAACTTGTAAATATTAATGTCCAGAGAGAGTTTGGTGTCCTAGTAAAAGGGACATATAGGTTAACATGTAGGAACAGCAAAGAATTAGGCAAGCAAGTGCATATTTGTCTTTATTACAAAGGGATTGAAGTACAAGAATAAAGATGCCCTGCTACAATTGTATGAAACTTAATTTATATTGTGTGCAATTTTGGTCTTCATAGTTAAGGAAGGATTGGTGCATTGGAGGCTGTACAGGGAAGATTCCCGAGATAAATTCCTAGGATGAGAGGGTTTTCCTACGATGAAAGGCTGAGTGAATTGGGTCTGTAATCCCAGGATTTTAGATTCACAACAGAATTCAGAATAAGAGGACACAATTTCAGTTAAGAGGGCTATGATTTAAGATTGAGATGGAGACAGTGACCTTGTGGTAATTTGACTGGCCTAGTAATCCGAGGTCCAGGCTAATGCTCTGTGAACATGGGATCATATCCCAGCTGGTGGAATTTAAAATCAATTAATAAATCTGGAATTGAAAGCTAGTCTTAATAAAGATGACCATGTAACTCTCATCGATAATTAATAATGCATTGGGAAAATAAATCAAAAATCCTTAGAGTGTAGCCCGCATGTGACTCCAGACCCACAGCAATGTGGTTTACTCTTAATTGCCCTCTGAAATGCAAGCCACTTCGTTCAAGGGCAATTAGGGGTGGATAATGAATACTGACCTTGACAGTGATGGCCGCATCAAATGAAAAAATTATTTCAAATAAATCGTTATGAATTGTGAATCTTTGGAATTCTCTACTCCAGAGGGTTGTGGATGCTCCATCATTTAAGGTATGATAGACATATTTTTGTCTCTCAGGGATCAAGGGAAATGGGGAGAGGGCGGGAAAGAGGAGTCGAAGCCGAAGATGAGCCATGGCCATTTTGAAAGGCAGAACAGGTCGGCGGGTCATAGATTTTCTCCTGCTCCGATCTTATTTATTTATGTTCTTATTTGTTCAGCATTGTTTTCTGAGAAACACTACCCTGCAAACAGTAACTCCTTTATCAAGATTAAGATAAATGTTCAATGATTTTCCAAATTCATCATTGTTTCCTTATTACTGCAACCTTTCTTCAGAAGTAATTTATACTGACAAGTTGTTTTAACATTTTCTGTAATCAGCGTGAATAGTACCACTCTTCAATAGATAATATCATTAAATTTGGGAAGCAACAGGAAGGCCTTAATAAAATAAAACATTTGTTTTTCTAGTAGTTACATGCAATAGATTCTAATGCACAAAATGGTCCAACTTATTTTGAAATGTTTATCAGTGATAGCAAAAGACTTCACTTCCTCACATCCTACATTCTGTAAGGAATCCATTCCATTCTCCTAGTTCCTCCATCTCCAACACATCTGTTCTGATAACACAATCTTCCTTAAGAGTGCGTCTGAGATGTCTTTTTTCTCAACTGAGGATTTGCCCCTACCGTAGTTGGCAGGTCCCTCAACCATGTCCACTACATTTCCTGTACTTGTGCTCTCACTCCTTCCCTCTCTCCCAAAACCATGATCGGCTCACTTGTCTTCGCCGTCCACACACCAGATTCTAGATTCACCGGGCTATTTTCCATCACCACCAAACACATATTTCCTCCCCACCCCCATTTCTGCATTCCGAAGGAACTATGATACCCTGGCCCACTCATTAGTCACCCCCAACACCTTGCCGCTTCCCACAAACGCAGCAGATGTAACACTTGCCCTTAACCTCCTCTCTCTTCACTGTCCAAGTCCCAAAACATTATTTCGAGGTGAGGCAATGATTTATGTGTACTTCTTTCAATCTCACTGCTCACGCCCTCTTCTGCTTTGGGTGACTGCTTTGCGGAACACCTCCATTTAGTCAACGAGCATGACTCTAAACTTCCGGTGGTCTTTCATTTCAAATCTCCACCTTACTCTCATAGAATTTATAATGCAGAAGGAGGCCGTTCGGCCCATCGAGTCTGCACCTGCTCCCGGAAAGAGCACCCTACCCAAGGTCAACACCTCCACCCTATCCCCATAACCCAGTAACCCCACCCAACACTAAGGGCTATTTTGGACACTAAGGGCAATTTAGCATGGCCAATCCACCTAACCTGCACATCTTTGGACTGTGGGAGGAACCCGGAGCACCCGGAGGAATCCCACGCACACACGGGGAGGATGTGCAGACTCCGCACAGACAGTGACCCAAGCCAGAATCGAACGTGGGACCCTGGAGCTGTGAAGCAATTGTACTATCCACAATGCTACCATGCTGCCCCTCATGTTCTCTGTCTGCCCTTGACTTGCTGAAATGTTCCAGCGATGCTCAACATAAACTTCAGGAACAGCACCTAGGGTGGGATTCTGTGATCCTGAGGCTAAGTGTTGTCACCATCGGAAACGCCATCCCGTTTCTCGTCGGCGTCAACTCGGCCTCAGGATCAGCAATTCTGGCCCCTACAGGGGGCCAGCACGGCACTGGAACGGTTCACACCGCTCCACCTGCTGATCCCAGCGTGAACTGGGCACCGCGGGATCCGCGCATGCGCAGTGGCACCGGTGCCAATGCGCGCATGCGCAGTGGCTTCCTTCAACGCGCCGGCCCTGACGCAACATGGCGCAGGACTACAGGGTCCGGATCGGAAGAAAGGAGGCCCCCAGCCAGAGAAGCTGGCTCGCCGTTTGGTGGGCCCCGATTGCGGGCCAGGGCACATCGGAGGCCCCCCCGGCGTCGGACCCCCCCGCCCACCCCCCCCATCTCCCCCCCACAGGCCACCCCCCAACCCTTCCACGCTGAGTTCCCGCCGACTGAGAGCAGGTGTGGACGGCGCCGGCGGGACTCGCCATTTTTACGACGGCGCCAATCTCGAGGCGGCGTGGCGCGATTTGCGCCGGTCGCGGATTCTCCGGCCCAGCCCCGGGCTGAGAGAATCCCGCCTCTCATCTTTCAATTTGGCACTTTACAGCCTTTTGGAGTCAACATTGAGTTCAACACTTTCAGTCTGGAAGCTCTGTTCCCCATTTTCTTTCCTTTGATTGTTTTTTCAGCACATCTGCTCTTGGCACATCCTTTGTTTCTTGTCCCATCTCTATTCCCTTTGGGCTCTGGAGAACCAACTTTTCTGCTGTTCAATCTCTCTTGTCCTCCATCCTATCACAGACCTTGCCCTTGTCCCACCCACCCCTTGCTCAAAACCTATTACACTCTATCATTTCTCAGTTGTGATGAAAGATCACCGACTGAAACGTTAACCATGATTCTCTGTCTGGGATTTTGCACGTCCTTTCTCATCGGGCATGAATGGTGATAGAAGCACAACATGCCGCAAAAGACCCAGATGCATGTGCAAATTAAAATGAATATTTTTGTTCGTAATTAATGTTTTTTAATGAATTTGCTTTTTAATACTTGCATTACATAATGCTTATAAGAAACATAATCAGGGAAAAGCAGTCATGAAATTAAAACAAAGACCTGGGGCGGGATTCTCCGCAAACTGGCGCGATGTCCGCTCCCCGGCACCAAAAACAGCGATGATCACTCCAGCGTCGGGCCGCACCAAAGGTGCGGAAGTCTTCGCACTTTTAGGGGCCAAGCCCTCACCTTGAGGGGCTAGGCCCGCGCCGGAGTGGTTTCCGCTCCGCTAGCTGGCGGGAAAGGCCTTTGGCGCCACGCCAGCCAGTGCCGAAAGGACTTCGCCGGGCGATGCATGCGCGGGAGTGTCAGCGGCTGCTGACGTCATCCCCGCGCATGCGCAGGGGAGGGGGTCTCTTCCGCCTCCGCCATAGTGAAGACCATGGCGAAGGCGGAAGAAAAAGAGTGCCCCCACGGCACAGGCCCGCCCGCCGATTGGTGGGCCCCGATTGCGGGCCATGCCACCGTGGGGGCACCCCCCATGGCCAGATCGCCCCGTGCCCCCCTCAGGACCCCGGTGCCAGCCCTCGCCGCCTTGTCCCGCCGTTCACAAGGTGGTTTAATCCACACCGGCTGGCGAGGGTTGACAGCGGCAGGACTTCGGCCCATCGCGGGCCGGAGAATCGTCGGTGGTGGGCCCGCCGACCGGCGCGATTCCCGCCTCCGCCGAATCTCTGGTGGCGGCGAATTCGGGACACGGCGGGGGCGGAATACACGCCCATCCCTGGCGATTCTCCGACCTGGTGGGGGGTCGGAGAATCCCGCCCAAGCTGTCTGTTAACATGGCTGAATTCTTGAATGGTTTGTTTGTAATTTTGTAAAAGGTCCCAGTCAATTACAAAATCATAAATGCACGTCTGTTCAAGAAAGGATTTAGACAGGAAGCAAAAAACTAGGACAATTAGTTGAACATACATAATCGGGAAAATGCTGGAATCCATTATTAAGGATGCAAGACATCAAGAAAATTAAAAAAAAATAATTCATGACATGGTGGGTAATATATCAGCAAAGCTGAAATCAGGGAGAAAGCTCTCCCCTGGTTGCAATCATGTGGTTGTTGGAGTTCAATCATCTCAGTCCCAGGACACTGTTGCTAAGTTCCTCAGGCTAGTGTCCTAGGCCCACCCATCTTCTGCTGTTTCATCAATGTCCTCTCCATCATAATGTCAGATGTGGGGATGTTCACTGATGATTTCACAATGTTCAGCACCATTCACAACTCCTTCAGATGCTGAAGCTGTCCATGGTTCGTATGCAGCAAGACCTGGACAATATTTAGGATTGATCTGTTAAATGGCAAGCACCAGGCAATCACCATTTTCAACACAAGAGAACTAACAATCTCTCTCGAACAAGAGAGGAACTAACATTCACTAAGTTACCATTGCTGAATCCTCCACGATAAAAATCCTGGGGTTGTCATTGACCAGAAACTGAACTGGAGCAACCATATAAATACTGTGGCTGCAAAAGCAGAGCAGAGGCTGGGAATTCTGCAGCAAGTAACTCACCTCTTCATCTCCTAAACCCTTTCCAACATCTGCAAGGCACATGTCAGGAGTGTGATAGAATGCGTCTCACAACAACTCAACATTAACGCAAACAAAGCAGCCCGCTTGATTGGCACCCTTCCACCACCTTAAACATTTACTCCCTCCATCATTAACACAGAGTGGCAAATGCGTGACCTCTGTCACCGAGAAGGAAAAAGGCAGCAGATGTGTGGGAACACCAACACCTCCAAATTCCCCTCCACATCACTGAACATCCTAATTTGGAGATATATCATCACTCCTTCACTATTGCTGGGTCAAAATCCTGAAACTTCCTTCCAGCAGCACTGTAGATATACCTACACCACGCAGACTGCAGCATCAAGAAGGCAGCTCACCACCATCTTTTCAGGGAAGTTAGTGCAGACCCAACTCCCATGAAAAAAATGTTTTTTTTTTAAATAGCCTGAATGGAAGATTGGCTAACTTACAGAAAGCTGGAGTCAGTATAAATAGGTAATATTCAGCTTGACAAACTAGTGGGGTAACTCAGCGACTAGTGCTGCGACCTCAACTATTTAGAATCTATAGTCTGGAATTTAGGGGTCACAGTATTCTCAACCTGCATGACTGAAAATTCAGCCATTTTCAGCTGGATGCAACATTAATTGTTTCAGTTTGGAACATTGACCCCAATCCGGGGAGGACGTCCTGCCTTAGAGAGTTTCTGGGAAATCTAATTGGCTGACAGCTCTCTAGTCCCAGCAGCAAGTAAGTGTGAGACTACAGGCTTCCCTGCAGAAGAGGAAATTAGGGGGCCAGAGGTCAAGGTAAGTCTAGGGTGGGGCTCGGGTTAATCTAACCCTAGCTGGCAGACCCCAGCGATGAGCTGAAGGGGCAGCATTTGAGAGGCTGGGAGGAGGCGTGATCTGGAGGTGGGGCTGGGTCACAGGGACCCTCAAAATAGTCCCCCTCCCTTTCCCGGCGCCAGCCCATGCAGTAAAATTGGGTTGGCTTCCCACTTGATTTGGCCACATAAAGGCACCAAGCATGAGCAGGCTGCCGAATAGTTTTCCTACCTATGGTAAGGGAGACAGATTACTGGTGGCCAGGAAGGCAGTGGGAAGGCCACGTACTGCATTTTACGAATATCCCCACCTTTGAATTCCCCACATGGGGGCTGGGTATAGCGCGGTTCTACGCATATCCAAAATGACAGATGGGCACCAGTCCCAGAGAACCCGCGCCCATATCCAGCAGAAACTCTTTTCATCAGGGAGGGAAGTGACTATGACATATAAAAAATATGGACTCATTTGGGCCATTTAAATTCGATGCAAAGTTCAAACAGACCCTGGGCTAGATTCTCCGTTTTGGGGAATATGTCCACACATCGTTGTAAACACTGTGGCCTTTCATGCCAAAAAAAAGGCGTGAAAAGACCCCATATTGATAGCCCTGCAGGTGGCTAGCAGGGACCCGTCGTGAATGTAGCAGCTTTAGCTGCAGATACGGGCCCCCGCACTTCCGGGTCAGGGGCCGGGCATACGCATGGCGGCGGAATCCAGCAGCTGCGCTGTGCTCCATGGCGGACTCAGACCACGGAGCTGGACCTCCTAAATAGTGCCTCGATCGGCCGTGTGCCCGACCCGGACCGCCCACCCAAAAATAGCCTGGTCCCATATGAGGCACCTCCTGCCCCCCGATCGGCCTGCCCCCAACCATGGTGGCGGCGGACTGAGTAACCCGAACGACAGGACCACATTAGGTCCACGCCATCGGGACTTCGGCCGGTCGGGGGTGAAGAATAGCGGGACGGGCCTCCAGCAATGGCCGCAGGTAGGGGATACGCGGCTTTTTGGGAGCCGGAGAATCGGGAAACCGGCACTGGCACTGATTCCATGCACGGAAATGGATTCTCTGCCCCGGTGCCGGACACGATTTAGGCGTCGGGGTGTGGAGAATCCAGCCCCCTATTTTTACTGGAACAGGAGGCATTATCCCATAGTATAGGAGTAATGAATTTTTGGAATAGATGTAAATTCCTTAAAAGGGCAGATAATATTTGTAGAACTGTCGAGCTGTCACGTTATTTCAATCCCAAGCGCTTTGAAATTTGAAAATAATCTGCCAGTTTGTGTCTCTGAGAGGTGAAAAAAAAATCTGTTCAAGTAAGTTCAAAAACTACTTGTTGAACTCATGATTACTGCTTGACTGTTTCCACAACCTATCATTATCGCAGTTGGGGGCTGCAAGTGCACAGCTTGATTGGCAGCTCAAAGAGGGTATGAAAATCTTGGATGTGGGGCTTTTTGTTTATTCATTCATGGGATATGCCATCACTGGCTAGGCCAGCATTTATTGCTCATCTAAAATTTCCCTTCAGAAAGTGATGTTTTGCTGCCTTCTTAATCTGCTGCAGTTAATGTGTTGTAGGAACATCAACGGTGCTGTTGGGAAGGGAGTTCCAGAATTCTGACCCAACGACAGTGAAGGAACTGTGATATAGTTCCAAATCAGAAAGCAATTAGGGAGGCATATGGAATGTTGGCCTTTAATGCACAGGGAATGGAGAACAACAGTAAGGGAAAGTCTTGCTACAAATGTGTGGGATGTTGATGAAACCACACCTTGAGTAATGCATGCAGTTCTGGCCTCCTTATTTAAGGAGAGATATACTTAATATCTCTCGCCATACGGTCGACAAAATCACAGAATTGTTATGGCGCAGAAGGGGACCATTCAGCTCATTCATTTTGTCCGTACTAGCTCTCCAAATGAGCATTACGACCTACTGCCATTCTGATGCTTTGTCCCCGTACCCTTGCATATTGTTTCTTTCAAATAATCATCTAATGCCCCCTGAATGTGTTGATTGAACCTGCCTCCACCACAATACCGGGCTGTGTATTCAAGATACAAACCACTCATTGTATGAAAAAGCTTTTCCCATATCACATTTCCTTAAATCACCTTGAGCCGATGCCCTCTTGTCCTCGATTATTTTATGAGCGGGAACAGATTCTCCCTATCTACTCTGTCCAGCCCACTCATGATTTTGGACACCGCTATCAAATCACCTTCTTCTCTCCAAAGAGAACAGTCCCAACTTTTCCAATCTGTCCTCATAACTGAAGTTTCTCACCTCTGGAACCATTCTTGTAAACCTCTTCTGCTCTTTTCTGATTTATTAGGTCGACCTTTTATGCCTCATGAGTTCTTGTTAAATCCAACTCATCGTTAAAAGATATTTTCTTACAGGAGAAGCTTTTGGGCGCAATCTATTGGCCTCGTCAAGCCCGACTCGGGATGCGACAAGGCCGGTAAATCTCGTGAGGGGCCTCTAACGGGATTTACCGGCCTTGTCACGCCTCGCAAGATTTAACGAGATCTCACGAGACATCGCGATCTGGATCCCATCCATTGAGGTCGCGATCCAGGTTTGCATATTCAATGAGTAGTTAATCTCACTTGAATATGTCTACACCGGATCTCCCCAGCGCCTGGGATCGAATAGCCTCGCCTTGATGACCCCGAGCAGGCGCGGTTTAGCAAGATGGTGTACTGGCACTTGGGGTCTCCCAGACGATCGGGGGCACCTGGGTGACCGAACCCTGGGCAGGCTGGTATCCTGGCATCCTGATGCCACCTGGGCACTGCCAGGGTGCCCAGGGCACTGCCAGAGTGCCAGGCTGGTAATCACAATGTACCCAAATTACATCTTGCCTATGCCAGGTATCAGGGGTCTCCTGCCCTTATGAGATGGGATACGCATGGCTCGATGATCCCCTAGTTGGCGTGTTGGAAGGGGTGGGCTGGAGACCCAGTGGGAGAGTATAGAGGAGCTTATTGGTGCAGGAAATGAGCATAACTGCGGCCTCGGCGGAGCGAACCTCACGAGGCCCAGAAATAAAGCAAAATCCCGTTTAATACCGTGGTTCTTGGCACTGCAAGCGCGGAAAACATCCAGCTAACGCGCCTCACGTGGGAATCTGTTTCATTTCCGTTAAATTGCGCCCTTTATTTCTGATTAAGGATCAAACTGAAGGAATGTCTGACATTCCTAAAGTCCTCAGCACACGAATTGTCGAAAGGTGTAGAATATTTGCTCATGGGAATCCTATGTAACATTTGAGTGCTATTGTTGAATACGGTGTTTCTCCATTGATCTCCAAGGGGACAGCTGCTGACCCAAATAACTGTTCTTCATTTTAGATCTTCGATATTTATATAATCTATTTACTACTGTCAGAAATATCTGAAGATGCTTTAGCTAAAAATAAAGAAAGGACAAAATATGTATCTGTGGACTAAAAGAGTTGACATTGTACAAGGGTTTGGAGAGGTGATTGAAAGTTTTGTTAACTAAATGAAAATTTCAAAAGTTTTTAATGTTGAAGCGAAAGAAGTGGGAAGATGGAGAATGAGGCTTATATGGATGAAAGCTTTGCACCAGTAATAAGAACAAAGAAAATTACAGCACAGGACAGGCCCTTCGGCCCTCCCAGCCTGCGTCGATCCAGATCCTTTATCTAAATCTGTCTTCTATTCCAGTAATGTAATGAAGAGTGTGGAGGGATGCACACAGTCCAGAGTTGCAAAACTAAAGGGTGCAGAAAAAGCTACGAGGTTCGACCTGCTTACTGAGGTAGATTTGACCAATGGATGGATGGATGTATAGACAAATGAGGATTTTAAATGCAGAAGCCAAACCAAAACAATTAGGGTCATCAGGCTGAGTGTTGAGACTATTACAACTGACTTCAGTCCAAACTGATATCCACATATGCATATATTTCAATCGTGGTCCGTGGCGAATAGGCAGAGGTATAAACCATTGCACCAATTGTCATATCTCAATTAGAGCCTGGCTGGCATCACCTACATCAATTGAGACTGGGGCCGACATTGTCAAAGGGGCCACGGTCTGGTGCGGTTGGGGTTTGTAGGTTGTGGTCTTGGAGTTCGTCTCAGATTTCAGCACCTCTAAGACAGTTTTTAATTTTGACAGGTCCAATGGGAGGATTGGAGAAGGGAATGTGCTTTCCGCCAATTAGCTTAAGCACCTTACGAAGTTTGTTAAGGGAACTGTCTCTCCTGAATGACATTTTCACATATTTTTCAAGGAGGCCAGTCTTGTGTACATCAGCAGCCAACGTTCGGGTTTGTTTTGGGGGCCAAATAAATTTCTCTGAAGAGATTTTGAAAACAAATCTGTGCGGTGAATTATCACCAACACAAGCGATGGTCCTCACTTTGTCGATTAAGGTTGCTTTCTGTCTCACCCATGGCCTTCTCTGGAGTTGCCTCCTCCATTTGGTAAAGCAGTAGCAGCCCCCAATATGGCTGCCAGATGCATTTGCCACTGGTGGCAGATAGGCAGCTCTCACCTCCCATGGGCGCAGCTAATTGGGTGCTGAGTTCGTCTTCTGGCCAACTGGGTCTTTTACATTAAATATTGTGTCGCCACGGCACAACTTGGCTGTGGGATTGGGACCCGGAATTCATCCAGGTCTCAGCATTGGAAATCCATCCCAGAGAATCTAACCTGTAACTTTCTGGTGTGTACAGCACAGTTATACACTAATTATTCCATCTGAGGGAAATATCCACAAAGTCCTTCAGGCACACAATTTTGCGCCCGCCTCCGCCTTCAGGAAGAACAACAACACGGGCACAGAATCTCGCAAGAATCGGGAAATGAGATTCTCGCTGGTGAGATCTCATTTCCGATTTTCCCCTCCCCTCACCGGTGACGTAATGACATTCCCAACCATAAAGAGAAAGAACCTCATTTTAATGTTTTTAAATACATTTTAAAATCATTAACAAGCTCCCCGCTACATGAACGCTCCTTGCTGAATATTCAAACCTCATCGACGTGACGTCACTTTGCCGATGATTACAACAGCTATTCATAGAACCATAGAATTTACAGTGCAGAAGGAGGCTATTCGGCTCATCAAGTCTGCACTGACCCTTGGAAAGAGCACCCTACTTAAGCCCACACTTACACCTTATCCCCGTAACCCAGTAATCTCACTTAACATTTTGGACACTAGGGAATTTAGCATGGCCAATCCACCTAACCTGCACATCTTTGGACTGTGGGAGGAAACCGGAGACCACGGAGGAAACCCACGCAGACACAGGGAGAACATGCAGACTCCGCATATAGAGTGACACAAGCCGGGAATCAAACCCAGGTCCCTGGCATTGTGAAGCAACAGTGCAAATCACTGTGCTACCACGGTGGTACAAGCTATTGAAAAATGTGAGTCAGTTGAGGGGATCCCCCCCCCCCGAGGATGCAAAGGTGAGCATCGCTCCTGAGGGAGGAGAGACATGCCCGTGCCCCTGGACTGCCCCAGCACAACTTGGAACTGCCAAGATGCAGATGTTGTGCTGGGGGGAGTGGGAGTGGGGGGAAGCCCCAATATTTGTTGTGGTTGGGGAGGGGGGGGGAGTTCCTCGTGTCCGCTGGGGGTGGTGGTTCTCTCTGTGCTAACTGGGACACCCTGTTTAAGTGGCATCCCGATCTCTGGAGCCAGCCTTGCCTGCATTATCAGGACTTGCCTCCCACAGTGATAGAATAAAACATGACCACTGCTTTTTTTTCCAGAGAGGCAGAAGATCTGGAGTAAAATCTCTGCTGTGCCGATGGAGAGCTACAGACCGGATTTCAGTCAGAGCCTTACACTCTGAAAAAATATAGAAAAATTCCGTCCATTGAGACTTTCATTCTTGTTTCTATTCAGACAGATGTTGAGATGCTTTAACAAGTATGCTTGTTATTTGAGCCATTGGGGAACTTCAGCTTGATTTTTTTGAAGCAATAAATTTGTGTACATTTTTACAATCTTTATCGATGTTATATGATAGATATGCATACATTTTAAAGGAAGAGAAAGTCTGCAAACATTATGGGTAAATAGGATCGTCTCGAGTTGGGAAATAATGAGAACGGCTTTGAGCCCTTGGTAGAGACAACAGGAAGTAGGGATTGCTCATGAGTGACATGGTGAACATCAGAAAACACCAAAAGGTCGTGTAACCATCCTCCAAAATATGTGTATACTTTATACCACGCTGAATATTGCTCCCACTATTTGCTGGTTTGGAGTTCCGGAACGATAGGGGGACAAAAAACAGGACAGTTAGCTGACATCAGTCATTGGGTAAAATGTTAGGGTCCAATATAAAAGATGCAATAGGGCAGCACGGTGGCGCAGTGGTTAGCATTGCTGCCTCATGGCGCCGAGGTCCCAGGTTCAATCTCGGCTCTGGGTCACTGTCCATGTGGAGTTTGCACATTCTCCTCGTGTTTGCGTGGATTTCGCCCCCACAACCCAAAGATGTGCAGGGTAGGTGGATTGGCCACACTAAATTGCTCCTTAATTGGAAAAAATGAATTGGGTACTCTAAATTAATTTTTATAAAGATAAAAGATGCAATAGAGAGCATTTAGAAATGCATAATATAATCAAGCAGAGTCAGAATGGTTACATGAGGGGGAAACGTGCCTGACAAATGTATTAGAATTATTTCAGGTAATAAGCAAAATGGATAAAGGAGAACCAGCTGTTTTAGCACATGGATTTCAAAAAAACATTCAACACAAAAGGATAGTTAATAAGGTAAGAGCCCATAGTGTTACAGGTAGAATATAAGCATGGATTGCCGTTTGGGTAACTAATAGAGATAAGAGGAGCATTTTTAGAATGGCAACCTGTAACTGGTGGAGTTCCACAGGGATCAGTGCTGGGGCCACACTTACTTACAATATATATTAATGACTTGGATGAGGGAAACGAATGTGCTATTGTGAAGTTTACAAAAATAGTTGGGAAGGCAAGTGGAGAGGATGACACAGAGTCTACAGAGGGATATAGATAGCTTAGGTGATTGAGCAAAAACATGAAAGATGGAATATGTAGGAAAATGTGAAGTTATGCACTTTGGTAGGAAGAATAAAGGAGCTGAATGTTATTTAAATAGAGAAAGGCTGCAGAAAGCTGCAGTAAGAGAAATGTTGGGGTCTTCATAGGAGTCACAACAAGCTAGCAATCAAATTCAGCAGTTAATAGGAAAGGCAAATGGAATGTTGACCTTTATTCCAAAGGGAAAGGAGAATAATAATAGAGAAGTCTTGCTAAACTATACAAGGCACGAGTTTGACCTCGAATATTGTGAACAGTTTGGTCCCCTATCTATGGAAAGAAATACTGGCGTTGGAGGCAGTCCAGAGAAGGTTTACTAGGTTGATCCCGGGTATGGAGGGATTTTATTATGAGAGGTTCAGTAGATTGGGCCTGTAATCTTTGGAGTTCAGAAGAATGAAAGGTGACCTGATTGAGATATATTGAATTCTCAGGAGGCTCGACAGGATAGATGTTGAAAGATTGTTTCCGTTTGTGGGAGAGTCTCGGACCAGAGGGCATAACCTCAGAGTAAGGGATTGCCCATTAAAGACAGAGGTGAGGCGGCATTTCTTCTCTCAAAGGGTAGTTTATCTGTGGAATTCTTTACCACAGAGAGCTGTAGAGGCTGGGTCTTTAAGTATGTTCATTGAAATAGACAGATTTTTAGTAAGGAAATCAAGGGTTATGTTGATACAACTGGAAAGTGAAGCTGAGGATTATATCAGATCAGTCATGATCTCATTGAATGGAGGATCAGACGCGATGGGCCAAATGACCTACTCTGCCTACTATGTCTTATGTCTTCTCTGCTTCTGCAAAAAAAACCGCAATGACATTTCCAGATTTTCTTTCAGCTAGTTTGAATGTGGGCATGTTTTTTGTTTTCTTCTTCTTTGTTCTGCTTACTTAACACATTTTATCCGATTAATTTTGTCTTTTCTGACCTGCCTCATCAAATACTATTGGCCAAACTAGTTTGGTTTCTTTCACAGATTATTTACCACGTGGTATTCATTTTTGGAAGCTAAATCATTTGTGTCAAGTCAACAGTACTCCCTACACTGAGACCTGGGCAACCCATTCATAATTCTTAGTATGATTATTGAAGTTTTTTACCCTTTAGCATACACTCCACTACCTTAAACATTCACTCCTTCCACCACTGAACACAGTGACAACAGTGTGTACCATCTGCAAGATGCACTGCAGAAACTCAACAACGCTCCTTAGCCAGCACCTTCCAAACCCGTGACCTAGACCATCCAGAAGGATAGGGGCAGTAGATGCATGAGAACACCACCGATTTAATTCTCTCCAAGCCACACATCCTCTTGACTTGGAACTATATCACCGATCCTTGACTGTCACTGGATCAAAATCCTGGAAGTTCATTCTACATGAGGTGCTTCAAGAAGGCAGCTCATCACCACCTTAGGGATGTTGGCCTAAACAGCGACGCCCACATTCTGCAGGAGAATAATTAAAAACTAGTACAATTGGGTTGTCACTTTCAAACACATTGAAGCAATTGACCAGACACAGAATCACTGAATTGTTACAGTGCAGAAAGAGGTTAGTCAGCCCATCGTATCTGCACCGGCTCCCCAAATGAACATGAGAACATATGCCTTTCTCTTGCCTTTTCCCCATTCCCATGCACATTGTTTCTATTCAAATAATCATCTAATGCCCTCTTCAATGTCTTAAGTGTAAGAAGTCTTACAACACCAGGTTAAATTACAACAGGGTTGTTTAGAACCACTAGCTTTTGGAGCACAGCTCCTCCCTCAGGTGAATTCACCTGAGGAAGGAGCTGTGCTCCGAAAGCTAGTGATTTGAAACAAACCTGTTGGACTTTAACCTGTGTTGTAAGACTTCTTACTGTGCTCACCCTAGTCCAACGCTGGCATCTCCACATAATGACTTAATTGAATCTGTCTCCATCACATTTCCAGACAGTGCGTTCCAGACCCGAATTACCCGTTTTTCACACGGCATTTGCTTCTTTTGCAAATCACTTTAAATCTGTGCCCTCTCATTCTTAATTATTTTACGTGCAGGACCTCCCTATCTACTCTATCCAGCCCCTTCATAATTTTGACCACTTCTATCAAATCTCATAACCTTCTCTTCTCCAAGAAGAAGTGTCCCAACCTCTGTAACCTATCCTCATAACTGAATTTCTCATCCTTGGAACCATTCTTGTAAACCTGCTCTGTATTCTCTCCAATATGTTCACATCCTTCTGAATGTTTGGTGCCCAGAAGTGTACACAATTCTCTAGCTGAGGTCTAACTAGTGTTCTATATCAATTCAGCATAACCGACTTGCTCTTGTACTCTATGCCCCTGTTGGAGGGAAGAAAAACCTCAAAGTCTGTTCTCGACCGCGTGGTGTTGGTAAAACTTTGTTTAATTCAGAAAAACTGTTTGCACACAGTAGATACAGAACCCGTGACCACCCTGCACCTCGCAAAAGTCAGCTCTGTCTGTTCTCAGAATTACACACATATATATTTGGAGTCACAAGCAGGTATTGACGTCACTGAATCATTCGGAACAATACAAAGTGATCAGTATGCATATTTTCTGGTCACCGTAATGGGAAAACGATTAAAGAATACAATGTTTCCTTACAATCTCATGGGTTTGTGCTCAACATATTTAACTTCTAGAAGAGGTGCAAATGTGTTCGACAATGGATCCCTTAGACTTACTAGAGCCTCCTGTGTTTCCCTTTTCATATTCAAATGTTCTGTGAGATGATTAAATCATTTCAAATGTGGGTGACTTTAACCCCTTGCTTGCTGGTTTTCTCTTGGTATATGTTCAACCCCTTGCCTGCTGGTTTGCCCTTGACCTGTGCTATTACAATACTTTGAGACATCTTTATTATACCAATCCTGAGACATATAGCAATTTCTTCCACCAACACCCCTATTAATAAAGCTGAGAATACAATACACTTTATTGGATTTGTTTATTGTCACCTGTACCGAGGTACAGTGAAAAGTATTTTTATGTGAGCAGCTCAACAGATCGTGAGGTACATGAAAATAAAAGAAAAGAAAAGAAAATACATAATAGGGCAACACAAGGTACACAATGTAACTACATAGACACTGGCATCAGGTGAAGCATACATGGGTGTAGTGTTAATCAAGTCAGTCCATAAGAGGGTCCTTTAGGAGTCTGGTAACAGCGGGGAAGAAGTTGTTTTTGAGTCTTTGTGCGTGTTCTCAGATTTTCCTGCCTGATGGAAGAAGTTGGAAGAGTGAGTAAGTCATGTGGGAGGGGTCTTTGATTATCAGTCATTAACTAATTATCGCTCGATCTGTCCGGCCATATTCAATGATCTATTTTTTTATTGTCACTTCATTTTCTTCCTACCAAAATGCACCACCTCCCACTTATCTGCACTGAGCTTCATCTGCCACCTATCTGCCTAATCCACCAGCTTGTCTATGTCCTTTTGAATTTCTACACTGTCCCCCTCACAGTTTCTAATGCTTCAAAGTGTTGTATCATCAGCAAACTTTGAAATGGTCCCTTGCACACCAAGATCTCATTAATGTACATCAGGAAAAGCGAGGATCCCAATAAGAACAGCCCCTTGAGCTTGCTTCGTCATTCAATGCGATCATGGCTGATCTCAACTGGACCTCATTTCCACCTTCCTGCTGGCTCCCCATAACCCTTCATCCTGTATTAAAAACCTATCTATTTCCTTAAATTTGTCTAGTGTCCCGCCATCCACTACACTCTGGGGCAGAAAATTCCAGTTTAATGATCTTTGCGTCAAATTTTCTCCTCATTTCCATTTTAAATCTGGCACCCCTTAAAACTATGGGGTGAGATTCTCCGACCTCCCGCCGGGTCAGAGAATCGCCGGGGGCTGGCGTGAATCCCGCCCCCGCCGGTTGCCGAATTCTCCAGCACCGGATATTCGGCGGGATCAGGAATCGCGCCGCGCCGCCCCCACCCACGATTCTCCGGCCCGGATGGGCCGAAGTCCCACTGCTAAAATGCCTGTCCCGCCGGCGTAGATTAAACCACCTACCTTACCGGCGGGACAAGGTGGCGCGGGTGGGCTCTGGGGTCCTGGGGGTGGCGCGGGGCGATCTGGCCCCGGGGGGTGCCCCCTCAGTGGCCTGGCCCGCGATCGGGGCCCACCGATCCACGGGCGGGCCTGTGCCGTGGGGGCACACTTTCCCTTCCGCCTTCGCCACGGTCTCCACCATGGCGGAGGCAGAAGAGACTCCCTCCACTGCGCATGCGCGGGATTGCCGTCAGCGGCCGCTAACGCTCCCACACATGCGCCGCCCGGATATGTCATTTCCGCGCCAGCTGGCGGGGCAGCAAAGGCCTTTTCCGCCAGCTGGCGGAGCGGAAATTAGTCCGGCGCAGGCCTAGCCCCTTAAGGTTGGGGCTCGGCCCCCAAAGATGCGGAGCATTCCGCACCTTTGGGGTGGCGCGATGCCCGACTGATTTGCGCCGTTTTGGGTGCCAGTCGCGCGGATACCGGAGAATTCCGCCCATGGCCCCTCATTCTGGAATGTGTAACAAGGGGAAACATCCACTCCCCGTCTACCCTGTCAATCCGGTTTAGCCTCTTATATCTCAATACCAACCCCTGGAGCGCTCCACTACAAATCTTCCTCCAGCTCGAAAAATATCCAATGACCATTACTCCCTGTTTCCAATTAATGAGCCGATTTCTTTACCCACGTTGTCATTGTAGCTTTTATTCCATGAACTTTAACTTTCTCATAAGTCTGTTGTGTGGCATTGAAACAAATGCCTTTTGAAAGTCAATGTACACCATCTTTTTGAATTCTGTCATGTGATATGGATGTCACGGGCAAGAGCACCATTTGCTGCCCATTCCTAATTGACCTTGAAATGATCTGCTTGCAAAGCCATTTCAGATAGCAGTTAAGAATCAATCGCATTCCTATGGATCTGGAGTCACAGATAAGCCAAGCCAGGCAAATATAGCAGATTTCCTTTTCAAAAGGAAAAGGTGTCAGTGAACCCGATAGTTTTTCACAACAATCAATGATAGTTTCATGCTCACCATTACTGAGGCGAGGGGCAAGATTTAACCAGCACGGTGTCGCCCGGCGCAGATCTGGGCAACTCCGTTAACTAGCGGGAACAGACAAAATCGAGATTTGCGCCTGTCACCTAACTGGCCTGCTCCCGATGGCGAGATCCTGATCTCGCCCAAATGTGGCAAGCATTGCATTAACCCTAATTTTCAATAATTTTGATCTCATTAACAAGATTGAAGTCAAATGTATTGGCTCCTGGGAATTAACCAGCTCCGCAGCAAGAAATCAAGCGGGCATCGTTTAGTACTCCTTTTTAAAAACGTGAAGCTGGTGTAATGCCTGCTGAGGGGAACTTGTAGTGATATCAAGTTTGTAGTTCATCAATTGACCTTGGGCGTCTCATTAGTATAAAAGTGCATGTTAGATTCAGGTGACCTCAGGCTGACCAGGGACTGGGAGAGAGGTTGCTGTACATGTTCATAGTGTTATTCATCTATTGTTTTGTTTACATTTGACCCACAGTTAATGTTGTTTGCAGCTTTAGCTAGTGTTACAAGTGTTCTTGTAATATAAATCAGGCTATCTGACAAGAACATTACAGACTAAGGAGAGGAGTAACCATTTCCATTTTTGGCCATGCAGTTCAAGGGCACTGGAGCTGCTGCTAGGTGGGTCAGGTTTGGTAGGGGGGCTGAACCTTCCAGGTTGGGTGTCGCTCCTGGGCCAGTGGGGAGGGGGGGGGGGGCTTTTAATCTGAGAGGCCTTCAAGCCATCTTTAAATATTGTGGATACCTATAATAGGGGCAACTACAGCTGCTGCCTGTCTGTCCAACCATATACTTACAGGACAGAGCCCTGTTCTTGATATATGCTGACGGTCGCTTTAACTCCCTTTGAGTGTGAGCAGCCTCTAGCTTCACAGCTGAAGGTTATTGCTGCAAAGGAATTGGCCTTGTTGTGAGAGCACTTCACAGCTGCAGGTTGTGTTTACTGTTTGCTTCTGCTTGTGGCTGCAGAAGCGTGGAGGCTGCTATTGTGGTTTTTCTTCTTTCTCTTTAGCCAGAAAGGACAAATTTTTCTAAGATATCTGGAACCTGGAACACCAGGCTCTGGAGGACTTTGATCCAAATGAGCAACCTACTGCAGATGTTGAAGAAATACTTTTGCAGGTTGCTGATACTTTTGTTGCCGGTGTGGTGAGTTCTGCATGTAACTGGCACGTTACCCCGGGTCAAACACACTGGAAGTCAAAGATGTTCAACTACACTCTGAGCGCCAGTAGTATATGTGGATGCTAGAATTTGGTTCCGATGAGATTGGACCACGTGGAAAGGCCTGCACAGCTGCAGCTCATGGACGGAAAATGGCACTGAAAGTTTGCACTGAAAGGAACAACCAACGAGTCACACATTGATGGACAGATCATTTCTGGACATGATAAAACATTCATAATTTTGTCCTCAATTTCTGTTGAGGAACCTGTGAAGGGTGATATTATGTGTAGGGACTTTTGTGAAAATGAGCGATATAGATTTGTATTGGTACCAATATAGAACAATGACGGTTCCTTGTTGTTTAATGGTTAGTGTGATATGTGGAATGTTATGTAGTTGATTTTCAAATCTTTGAAAATGTTGACCGATTTTGCAGTAAAATCTTCTCAAGTGGCTTCTTGTGGATACATGTGTCATGTCTCAGACAATGATTCTTGCATCTTATTTGAATCAAACTTTGAAGACTGAACATTTTGCCTTAATTCTAGAAGGGTCAGCACCACAGAGGGAGCAGCTTGATGCAGGCTGGAGGAGGCACCACATGTGCAGAAGGCCGCTGCATACCCTGAAGGTCCGGCCACCCATCAGGCTGAGGAGCGACCCAGAGGGGGATGCCAGTAATGGCCCAAGGTATACAGGCGCGTTGTTTTTTTGAGGAGCTGACGGAAAAGCATGTGCCACAGGAGACTCTGTTTTAACAAAGAGACAGTGCAACACCTGTGCCATGTTCTGGTGGACTTGGCACCCCAAGGAGGGAGAAGCCACCTGCTCCCAGTGGCTGTGTAGGTCCCCCACAGCTCTGAGCTTTTACACACCGATTTATTCTAGGGTTCGAGCAGGGACTTATGTGGCATTTCACATGCTACAGCCCACAAGTTGATTTGATTTGATTTATTGTCACATGTACCGAAGTACAGTGAAAAGTATTTTTCTGCAGCCGAGGACACGTACGCAGTACATACATAGTAGACAAAAGAATAATCAACAGAGAACATTGACAAATGGTACATCGACAGTCATCGACAAAGAGTCATCGAACTCGAAACGTTAGCTCTTTTCTCTCTCTACAGATGCTGCCAGACCTGCTGAGATTTTCCGGCATTTTCTCTTTCGTCATCGACAAACAGTGATGGGTTACAGTGTGGAACAAGGGGCCAAACAAAGCAAATACATGAGCAAGAGCAGCATAGGGCGTCGTGAATAGTATTCTTGCGGGAAAGAGATCAGTCCGAGGGGGAGTCGTTGAGGAGTCTCGTAGCTGTGGGGAAGAAACTGTTCCTATGTCTGGATATGCGGGTCTTCAGACTTCTGTACCTTCTGGCGGGTCTTCAGACTTCTGTACCTTCTGCCTGATGGAAGGGTCTGGAAGAAGGCAATGCCTGGGCGGGAGGGGTCTCTGATAATGCTGTCTGCCTTTCTGAGGCAGCGGGAGGTGTATACAGAATCAATGTGGAGGTGGCAAGTTTGTGTGATGCGCTGGGCTGAGTTCACCACACTCTGCAGTTTCTTGCGATCTTGGACCGAGCAGTTGCCATACCAGGCTGTGATGCAGCTTGATAGGATGCTCTCTATCGCACATCTGTCGAAGTTTGTGAGAGTTGATGCAGACATGCCAAATTTCTTTAGCTTCCGTAGGAAGTAGAGACGTTGTTGGGCTTTCTGGACTGTTGCATCAACGTGAATGGACCAGGACAGACTGTTGGTGACGGTGACCCCCAGGAACTTAAAACTCACAACCATCTCCACTTCAGAGCCATTGATGCAGACGATAGTGTGTGTCGTGCTATGCTTCCTGAAGTCGATGATCAGTTCCTTGGTTTTTCCAACATTTAGAGAGAGGTTGTTTTCGGTACAGCAGCATCTCCCTCCTATAGTCTGATTCATTGTTGTTTGAGATACGGACCACCACAGTCATATCATCTGCAAAATTACAGATTGTGTTGGAGTTAAATCTTGCCATACAATCATGTGTGTATAGGGAGTATAGTAGAGGACTGAGCACACATCCTTGTGGGGCCCCGGTGTTGAGGACTATTGTGGAGAAGGTGCTGTTGCCTATCCTGACAGATTGCGGTCTATTGGTGAGGAAGTCAAGGATCCAGCTGCACAGGGAAGTCAAGTCCAAGATTGCAGAGTTTGGTTAAAAGTCTTGTCGGGATAATGATGTTGAAGGCGGAGCTGTAGTCTATGTACAGCAGTCTTACATAGGTGTCCTTGTTGTTGAGGTGTTCGAGTGTTAATGATAGGGCCAGGGAGATAGCATCTGCTGTGGCCCGGTTGCGGTTATGGGCAAACTGCAGTGGATCAAGGCCGTCTCATGACAACAGACGCTAACTATCTGTGAAGTTTGGTCTTGGGAAATGAGGGGTACACCTGAGGTCCTGGCTGATGATGCCAGTGCAGAGGCTGGAGACTGTGGCGGAGACCCGATATAACGAGGCCCATGTTGCCACCCATACTGTCATTGAGCGGTGCATCGGACTGCTCAAAATGAGGTTCCGATGCCTGGATCGCTCTGGTGGTGCATTGTAAGGGGCTGTTTAGCACAGGGCTAAGTCGCTGGCTTTGAAAGCAGACCAAGGCAGGCCAGCAGCACGGTTCAATTCCCATACCAGCCTCCCCGAACAGGCGCCGGAATGTGGCGACTCGGGGCTTTTCACAGTCACCATTTGAAGCCTACGTGTGACAATAAGCGATTTTCATTTTCATTTCATTGCAGTACATCCCCCAGATGGTCTCCCACTTTGTGATAGTCTGCTCTGCCCTCCACAACCTGGCACAGCAGCGGTGCGACCTGCTGGAGGAGGAGGAAGAGGGACACGCTGCCTCGCATGGGGAGGAGCCAGACTAGAAGGGGATGGAGGACGAGCCGGGGAGGAGCCGCAAGGTGGAGGACAGAACTGGCTAGGCCATAGAAGGCAGAGAGTAGCAATGGAGGGATGCTTTTCTAATTGGAGGGCTGTGACCAGTGGTGTTCCACAGGGATCAGTGCTGGGACCTTTGCTCTTTGTAGTATATATAAATGATTTGGAGGAAAATGTAACTGGTCTGATTAGTAAGTTTGCAGACGACACAAAGGTTGGTGGAATTGCGGATAGCGATGAGGACTGTCTGAGGATACAGCAGGATTTAGATTGTCTGGAGACTTGGGCGGAGTGATGGCAGATGGAGTTTAATCTGGACAAATGTGAGGTAATGCATTTTGGAAGGTCTAATGCAGGTAGGGAATATACAGTGAATGGTAGAACCCTCAAGAGAATTGAAAGTCAAAGAGATCTAGGAGTACAGGTCCACAGGTCATTGAAAGGGGCAACACAGGTGGAGAAGGTAGTCAAGAAGGCATACGGCATGCTTGCCTTCATTGGCCGGGGCATTGAGTATAAGAATTGGCAAGTCATGTTGCAGCTGTATAGAACCTTAGTTAGGCCACACTTGGAGTATAGTGTTCAATTCTGGTCGCCACACTACCAGAAGGATGTGGAGGCTTTAGAGAGGGTGCAGAAGAGATTTACCAGAATGTTGCCTGGTATGGAGGGCATTAGCTATGAGGAGCGGTTGAATAAACTCGGTTTGTTCTCACTGGAATGAAGGAGGTTGAGGGGAGACCTGATAGAGGTATACAAAATGATGAGGGGCATAGACAGAGTGGATAGTCAGAGGCTTTTCCCCAGGGTAGAGGGGTCAATTACTAGGGGGCATAGGTTTAAGGTGAGAGGGGCAAGGTTTAGAGTAGATGTACGAGGCAAGTTTTTTACGCAGAGGGTAGTGGGTGCCTGGAACTCACTACCGGAGGAGGCAGTGGAAGCAGGGACGATAGGGACATTTAAGGGGCATCTTGACAAATATATGAATAGGATGGGAATAGAAGGATACGGACCCAGGAAGTGTAGAAGATTGTAGTTTAGTCGGGCAGCATGGTCGGCACGGGCTTGGAGGGCCGAAGGGCCTGTTCCTGTGCTGTACATTTCTTTGTTCTTTGTTCTTTGACAGGCGGCGGCAAGGCTTCTGGCATGCCCAGTGAGACCCTTAACCTTGGCTGCTTCTCACAGGGCGAGACTTGATTTGGATTTGGATTTGGATTTGTTTATTTTCTGCGAGCAGCTCAACAGATCATTCAGTACATGGAAAGAAAAGGGAATAAAAGAAAATACGTAATAGGGCAACACAAGGTATACAATGTAACTAGTTAACACCGGCATCGGATGAAGCATACAGGGATGTAGTGTTAATGATGTCAGTCCATAAAAGGGTCATTTAGGAGTCTGGTAACAGCGGAGAATTCGTCAGCTCACCTCATCTCCCCCCAATTCCCCTCTATCCACCTATTCTCCTCCTCCTCTCCCCATTCCCCGATCCTGCCATCCCCCCCCCATCCCAATCGACTACCGGGCAGCACGGTAGCATTGTGGATAGCACAATTGCTTCACAGCTCCTGGGTCCCAGGTTCGATTCCGGCTTGGGTCACTGTCTGTGTGGAGTCTGCACATCCTCCCCGTGTGTGCGTGGGTTTCCTCCGGGTGCTCCTGTTTCCTCCCACAGTCCAAAGATGTGCAGGTTAGGTGGATTGGCCATGATAAATTGCTCTTAGTGTCCAAAATTCCCCTTAGTGTTGGGTGGGGTTACTGGGTTATGGGGATAGGGTGGAGGTGTTGACCTTGGGTAGGGTGCTCTTTCCAAGAGCCGGTGCAGACTCGATGGGCCGAATGGCCTCCTTCTGCACTGTAAATTCTATGTTAATTCCACCCTCCCAGCGTCTGTGTAACATCACCACCCAGGGTGCTGGGGCTTTGATGGCACTGTCAGCGGGTCATTATACAAGGCAGGAGAGTGATGATCTCTCACTGTGAGGTAAGCTCTGATGCTCCTCAGTTTATCCCAAAGTCTGACTCCTAACTTTCTGCTGACACAGCGCTCACATCCATCCTCTGAATGGGGACTGCATCGGGGAGCATTTGATCTTGGACCACTGTGCCCGGGGGATGGTGGTGGGGGGATGGCAACAGGGGACGGGAGTGCAGACAGCATCGCTGTTAAGATTAACATAACAGAGTCTTTACATGTATCAGGTGTAGCATGTTTCAACAGTGAACATTGGACATTCCCAGCCACAGATTGCGTTCTCCCCCCCCCCCCCCCCCCCCCCCCGCAACCCCCCAGTGCCCACTCAGTGATCCTCAATCTACTTTATCTGATGTGGCCTACTGCTATGTCTACACCATGCACATCTGAAGTGGAGGCAGCTTACTGCTTTTCACACCCTGTGAGCTTTGATGCGTGGAATGGAGGTCCTCTAGAAGGCCTGGAGCCAGAAGGCACTGGCCAGCTTACCGGTGTCACTTACTTCGCCATGCTACACTATTCTGTCCGCTACCCTTGAGATGCACCGATGCCAGGAAGGGGGGGGCAAGCCTGTTCCGCCATTCAATCAGATCATGGCTGATCTCTTCCTGGTCTCAAATCCACCTCCCTACCTGTTGCCCATATACGTTTAACCATTTTAAAAATCAAAAATATATCTATCTCTTTCTTGAAAAAATTTAATGACTTAGATTCCACCGCACTACGGGGCAGCGAGTTCCACAGATTAATGAGGGAGCACTTAAAAGCAACTCCACCTTGTTAGTGCGAGACGCTGAACTGAGAGTCGGGGGAACCAGACGACAAGACAGCCAGTAATGGCAAGAAGCTCATGGGGGCTCTTTTCCAACACTAAGTGTCGTTAAATATGGATCACGATCTCACCAAGGCGGCCGTCGAGAAACGCCCCGCCAATCGCACCCAAAATGGCACTTTGAAATGTCTCCGTTAAATCGCGCCCTTGTTTTCATTTCCAGATTGAATTTAAATTCCACCAGGTGCTGTGATGGGATTAGAACTCACATACCCAGAGCATTAACACTGGCCTCTGGAGTATAAGTCCAGTGACCTTACTACTACACCACTATCTCCCCCTACTGCATTGATGCAGTCTCTTTATCAGATTACTATAATACTAATTTGTGTAGAAGATTGTAGTTTAGTCGGGCAGTATGGTCGGCACGGGCTTGGAGGGCCGAAGGGCCTGTTCCTGTGCTGTACATTTCTTTGTTGTTCTTTGTTGTTTGTAATAATCTACACACATGAGACTTCCGGTGACGGCGGGCGGGAGGCAGCCACACAATGGAGGGCTCCCGTTCGGGAACGGCATTTTCGGGGCTTAAGCCCGGTCCCAGGGTCCACGGAGGCGGAAAAAGCAGGGAGAAGGCACAGTGAAGAAAAATGTCGAGAGTGAGCAAAAGAACGTCCGTAAGGAAAACAGCTGAAGGTCCGTCGGAGAGTGGAAAGGTCACTGCGGGGTCACCAAGGAAAATGGAGGCTGGAGCACCAGGGGAGGCCGCATTGCTTACGGCTGAAGAAATAACTAAGGTGATGGCTGCGGAATTCAAAAGGCAGTTTACAAAATATATGGAGACAATGAGGAAGGAGATGAGAGAGGTTGTGAGTGTGCTGGTGGAGGAGGCGATTTCCCCGATGATGAAGGCGGTGGCGAGCGCAGTGGCGGAGGTGCGAGAGCAAGGGGAGGCGTTGAAGGAAGTGGAGGAGACGTTACTGCAGCATGGTGATCAACTTGCCTCGATGGGGAAGGAGATGCGGAAGGTGATGGCAGAACTGAGAAATTGAGAAATGGCTATGTGCCGATCTGCGAGGAAAAATGGAAGACCTGGAAAACAGATCCAGGCGACAGAATTTGAGGATTGTGGGGCTGCCCGAAGGAGTTGGAGGACCGAGGCCGACTGAGTATTTTGCCGCGATGCTGGTGAAATTATTGGGGGAGGGGGAGGGTCCCTCCCGATATGAACTGGATCGGGCTCATCGGTCGTGGAGGCTTGTACCAAAGGCGAGTGAGCTGCCAAGAGTAGTGACTATGTGCTTCCGTGGGTACAGTGTGA
The DNA here is from genome assembly GCF_047496885.1 of Scyliorhinus torazame. Lineage (NCBI taxonomy): Eukaryota > Metazoa > Chordata > Chondrichthyes > Carcharhiniformes > Scyliorhinidae > Scyliorhinus > Scyliorhinus torazame. The sequence goes on from NC_092709.1 coordinate 322,772,674, forward strand.
AGGTGAAGGTCCTGAGCTGGGCCAAGCAGAAGCAGCTGGAGCTGGTATACGTGTATACCAGGACTTTACGGTGGAGCTGGCGAGGAGGCGGGCTGCCTTCAACCGGATGAAGAGGGCACTGTACATTAGCAAGGTGCAGTGTGGCATTGTATATCCAGTGAAGCTGAGGGTGACTTACAAGCTCAGGGACTTTTATTTAGGGAAAGGCGGAAGCAGCGGAGGAGTTTTGAAAGGCAGAAGGACTGTGGCAGAACTGAGAAATTGAGAAATGGCTATGTGCTGCCGTAACCTCATGATTGTATTTTCTTTTTCTTTGTTTCACTGCGTGTGGGTGTATGAGCTAAAGGAGCCAATGTTGTATATATTTGGACAAGGGAAGTGATGGGACTTTCACTCGAAATGAGGGCTCTTTGGGGTGTAGGTGGATATGCGGGGTTTGTGTGCTAAAAGGGGATTTCTGGGCTTTCCTGGGGCCGGGCAAGGGGGAAAGGGACCCGGACGGGGGCCTCCACGCTGGCCGGTTTAAGACGGCCAGTGAACGGGAGTGAGGTGGGGGGAGGGGCTGCGGCCATCGGAGCCTGGCAGAACAGGGTCCGAGTGGTCTAGCCGGGGTGGAAAGTTGGGGGGAAGGAACCGAGGTTGGGAGGAGGAGTTTTACAAGAGGCAGTGAACGGGAGGAGTTGAAGACTGAGGGGGGGAGGGGGGTACAACTCTTGGGTATCATGTACGGTACCCTTTCAGAGGTTGGAGGGCGTTGAGTTAAGGGGGGGGGGGGTGGACTCTATAGGTCAATGGTGACCATGGGCGGTCCCAGACTCCTTTTTCTTTTTCTCCTTTGTTTTTTTGTTGCCACCATGGGAGGATTTGTTTTATTGGATGCATATATTGACAGGTGGGCCGTTGTTTGGGGTGGTGGGAGGATGGGATCGTTGGTATTGTTAAGGGGATTGATTTTGTATTTGTTACCGTTTACTGTTTGTGGGTGGGGTGTAAATTCTGAAGGAAAATGTGAAAATGGAGAATAAAAGCATTTTAAAAAAAATAATAATCTTCACATACTCCGGAGAATGAATTCCATTACTTTACACATCACTAAAGTGAGACTATTCTGTCTGTCATTGCTCAGGCCTATTTTGTCTCTCTTTTAAAGGTAACCTGTTTCCAATCAAGCATTAACTACCCACATTGCCCAGTAATTGCCTTATCGTGGTAGTCAATGCTTTACAAATCTCTTCTCAATCTCTCTCAGCACTCTTGAAATAAATACCATCTATCTCTGGGATTTATTTCTTTGCAAACACTTTTAACCTGTCTCGGCTACCATTTCATTTATATTGAAGTCATTGATTTTACTCAGTTATCTGTGTTTAGGGAAGGCACATTGCTTCTACCTTCCCTTGTGAATACTTAAGAGAAAGTAATCATTCAAAATATTTACGATTTTATATTCATCTTTACTTTCAAGACTATTTACCTCTTTTCAGTTTTTCACCCCTTCTCAATGGTTCAGTGGTAGCTTTTCTGCCAGTGGCAAGAGATTACAAGGATAGGTCCCACTTCAAATAGTCCAGCTCTGAATTCTGAATTGATATACAATGAGATACTACTTCAGGTGAGTTTAAATAGCCCTTTCCATCATATAAGTTGTGAGAGCCAATAAATTCCTCTCACCAAATGCACCTAACCATGTTTTCATTTGGTATAAACATGGTTATGGACATGGATGGAGTATTCGCATCACAGCCTGTCAGACTGTTAATCAACCTGTGAATCCTTCACTTATTATTATTCTCCAAGGAAACAGCAAAGATACAAAATCAATAACTACTCTTCTCAGATTGCCTTCTTCCTGCTGTCGTGAAAAAAAATACAAACTGCTTTACTTTTTATTTATTCACAGAATATGGGTGTTACAGGCATGGCCAGCTTTTCGTCCCATCCCCAATTTCCCTTGAGAAAGTCGCCTCCTTGAACTGCTACTGTCCTTGAGTTAAAGCTCATCCACAGTGCTGTGTGATCGAGATTTACAGGATTTTGACCTCGTAACGATTAAAGAACAGCAATATATTTCCAAATCAGGATACTGTGCGACTTAGACGGGACCTTTGAGGTACTGGGGTCCAGTGCACCTCCTGCCCCTGTCCTTCCTGGTGGCAGAGGTCACAGGTTTGGGAGGTGCTATCAAAGAAACTTCACAAATGCAGCTTGTAGATGGGCCTCCCTGCAAAATAGGATTTTGCCAGTATCAAAGGAAGTTCTGTGGGTGAATGGGGTTGCAAACAAATTTGGTGCTTTTTTTCAATGGTATTGAGCTTTTTTAAAAATAAATTTAGAGTACCCAATTATTATTTTTTTCCAATTAAGGGGCAATTTAGCGTGGCCAATCCACCTAACCTGCACATCTTTGGGTTGTGGGGGTGAAACCCACGCAGACACGGGGAGAATGCGCAAACTCCACACGGACAGTGACCCAGGGCCAGGATTCAAACCCAGGTCCTCAGCACCGTAGGCAGCAATGCTAACCATTGTGCCACGTGCTGCCCCGGTATTGAGCTTCTTAGATGTTGGTGGGGATTCAGTCATCCAGGCATGTGGAGAGTTTTTCATCAGACTCCTGACTTGTGCTTAGATGATGGAATATTTTGGGGGAGTGAAGAGGTTAGGTACTTACCACAGGATGTGCAAGCTCTAAACTCTTGTAGTCACAGTATTTATGTGGTTGGTCTATAGAATCATAAAACCATGCAGTGCAGAAGAGGCCCTTCGGCCCATCAAGCCTACACCAACAAAACAAAACGACTCTAATCTACACTAATCCCCCTTCCCACATTAAACAGATCCATTGTCCTGTGTGCTTTATCTTTAATTGTTTTCTGGACTACCCTGTGAACCTGTTTACAATATCAAAGCATTGTGTTAGTCAAGCCGATTCCGATGGTGTGCTAATCGTCCCCATTTCCCTGATACTTGATTAGTTTCCAGAGGCACATTGGCTCCTCTAGACATTGTGGAGTCCCATTAAGCCGTATCAATTCTCTTACTGTTGCTGTAGCCTCGGAAAGATCTTACCTGGAGTGCGACCATGGTAGCGCTGTCTGGGATGTGGTAATATGTTGTGTCTGTCCACAGTGAGTGTGAATACTACAGTCAGACTGTCTGTTTAACCCTTTCCATTAATTTCTCTCCTGCTGCAGCCCACATTCCCTGGATTTGCCCGACAGCAGGCTTGATGCACAGATTGCTCCCTTGGTCTCAAATCGACTATACTATTTTCCTGGTCATTCTCTTCCCCTTGATATCCTGGGATTTTCCCTCATCCTACCCGCAAGTATTTTTCATGTCCCTGCTTTACTCTCCTATTTGCTTTTTTGAGCTCCCCTTCCCCCCGCCCCCCGTGTGGTGATATACATCACTGTAAGTACACAAAGGGTCAATATACATACACTACACCTAGCTAGACACTAGAGGGAACACCAGAGACATGACGCACAGACAGTCAACCAATAGGTCAGTATGATAGGTCACGACCAATGGGCAGTCACGATACACACAGAGGTGACACTGCCACAGGAGGGCATTACACCAACCCATATAAAAGGACACATCACACATGCTCAGACTCTTTCCAGTGGAGACTCTCAGTGAGTACAGACACAGGGTTGATTGAACATCACTCCCACCACGTGGAGCTGACTGGTTAGTCAGTCTGAGTAGCTACAGCAGGATTAACAGTAGCGTCGAATCCAAGTAGGAGAATTGTTAATAGTTTAATAAACGTGTTAAAGCTATCTCCAAGTCTGAACCTTCCTTTGTCAGAGTGCACATCAAGGAAGCAGCTTATGCTACGACAAGAGCATAACAAAACACCCTGCACATCTACACTCCATGAGGGCCTCTGTAAATTTGCTCCTGTGTACCTGTTTAGCTCACTGGGCTAAATCGCTGGCTTTGAAAGCAAACCAAGGCAGGCCAGCAGCACGGTTCAATTCCTGTACCAGCCTTCCTGAACAGGCGCCGGAATGTGGCGACTAGGGGCTTTTCACAGTAACTTCATTGAAGCCTACTTGTGACAATAAGCGAATTTCATTTCATTTTCATTAACAGCCTCTCTTTTCCTTCCTATCCAGTTCTGAATATTCCTATACATCCAGGGTTCTCTGGATTTGTTGCTCCCACTTTTTACCATAAAGAGAACATGTTAGACCTGTATCTTGCCAATTCCATTTTGAACGCACCTCCCCCCCCCACCCACTTGTAGTTTTACCCAGAAGTAGTTGTCCCAGTCTGCGAGATCCTGCCTTATTTTAATAAAATCAGTGTTCCCCCAATCTAAAAACGTTGTTTTGCAGACCATCATTTTCCTTTTCCATGACAAACTTAAAAACACAGTTTTGTGGCTACTATCACTAAAATGTTCCCCCACTGCTACCTTGAACACCTTTCCGGCTTTGTTCCCCAGAACTAGGTCCAGCACTACATCTCCACGCACGTTCTCCCCGTGTGTGTGGGTTTCCTCCGGGTGCTCCGGTTTCCTCCCAAAGTCCAAAGATGTGCACGTTGGGTGGATTGGCCATGCTAAATTACCCTTAGTGTTCAAAAAGGTTAGGTGGGGTTACTGGGTTACCGGATGGGGGGGAGGTGTGCGCTTAAGTGGGGTGCTCGTTCCGAGGGCCGGTGCAGGCCTGATGGGCCAAATGGCCTCCTCCTGCACTGTAAATTCTATGATCCTTGGTTGGATATTTGATATGTTGATATGCCATTTCATGATTACATTCCAAGAAATCTGCTCCCTCTAAATCCTTTACAATGTGACTATCCCAATTAATATTGGGACGTTTGAAATCCTGTAATACAATTACTCAATTTTTTTTACACACCTCAGTGAATTGATTACATATCTGCTCCTCTATTGCACGCTCGCTATTTGTTGGTCTATATTACACTCCCATAGTATGACTGCCCCCTTTTTATTCCTTAGCTCTACCCACAAAGCCTCATTGGAAGACCCTTCCAATATATCATCCCTCCTTATTTCAGTAACAGACTCTTTAATTACCTTTTATACCCTCCCCTGTCTTGCCTGAAATTCATATTTCCCAGAATGTTGAGCTGCCAGTCCTGCCTCCCTCAACCACGTCTCTGTGATGGCAATAACATCTATGTATTAATACACACTCTTACCTCATTTGGCTTATCTGTGATACTCGTAGCATTAAAGTCGAGGCCATGCAGCCTCGCCTTACTCTCTTGAAACTCAAAATGCTGTGTCCCTATTGCATACACACTTTGTGTCCCCCTCCCCGCCGAACTAGTTTAAATTCCTCCTAACAGCATTGGCAAACCCACTTTGTTTGTCCCACTCTGGTTCAAGTGCAGACTGTCCAGCTTGGGCAGGTCCCACCTTCCCCAGAAATGATCCTAGTGATCCAGGAATCTAAACCCCTCCCTCTTGCACTAACTCTTGAGCCATGCATTCATCTGCCCTATTCTCCTATTTCTGTACTCGCTAGCACATGGCACCAGGAGTAATCCAGAGATTACAGCCATTGAGGACGTGCTCTTTAATGTACTGCCTAGCTCCCTAATTTCTTCACACAGACCTCGTCCCTCGTTCTACCTATATCGTTGATGTCAATGTGTACCATGACCTCTGCCTTATCACCCTCCCCGTTCAGGATGTCATATCACCCTCCCCGTTCAGGATGTCATAGATTATCATAGAATTTACAGCGCAGAAGGAGGCCATTCGGCCCATCGAGTCTGCACCGGCTCTTGGAAAGAGCACCCTACCCAAGGTCAACACCTACACCCTATCCCCATAACCCAGTAACCCCACCCAACACTAAGGGCAATTTTGGACACTATGGGCAATTTATCATGGCCAATCCACCTAACCTGCACATCTTTGAACTGTGGGAGGAAACCGGAGCACCCGGAGGAAACCCACGCATATACGGGGGGGATGTGCAGACTCCGCACAGACAGTGACCCAAGCTGGAATCGAACCTGGGACCCTGGAGCTGTGAAGCAATTGTGCTATCCACAATGCTACCGTGCTGCCATGTCCTGCAGCTATTCAGTGAAATCCCTCACCCTGGCACTAGGGAGATAACACACCATCCTGGAGTCACGTCTGCAGCTGCAGAAATGCTTGTCTGCTCAGCTAACTAATGAATCCCCTAAAACTATTGCTTCTGCTTTCTTCTTCTCCCCTCCTGTGCAACTATTCAATCTACCGCAGCCCCATCACGAGGAGAGACTGTTTTCCTTTCTCCTCACCCCGAATGATATTTTAATGTCTATCGTTTAGAATTTCAACCCTACTAAACAACGGATGTTATTAAAGAATGAGCAGCAATCAATACTAGATGCTAAAGGAAGAATTTAACTCTTAAACTCCCACACTTAACTAGCAACTTCACTCACTGCTCGCTGCACTCTAATTACGCTTCTGGACAATGGACTAATTCCACCCCCCATCCTCCAAGCCTCCCCCAAACCCATGGTAATAACGTTGAGAGTTTCTTGTTGAAGACACTTGGTGGAAATGCCACTTAACGGCCCAAGTCTGAATGTGGTCCAGGTTTTGGTATGCGGGCATGTCCTGTTCATTTTTTGTGACGTTGCCAATGGAAATGAACACCGTTACAATCAGCAGAGAACAATCTCCACTTCTGACCTTATGATGCAGGAATAGCCATTTATGAAATAGCATAAGATGATTAGATTGAAGGAACTCCTGCAGTGATGTCTAGGGGCTGAGATGATTGCCCTCCAAAAACAACAACAATCTTCCTTTGTACTAGGTGTGGTTCAAACCAGTCGTGAATTTGTCCCTGATTTCCATTGACTTAAATGTTTTACTTGGGTTTCTTGATGTCATACACAGTCATGCACATGCCTTGATGAACAAAGCAGTCAGTTTCACCTCATTTGCAATTCAGCTTTTTTGTTCATCTTTGGGCCAAGGCTACACTGAGGTCTGGAGCCAAGTGGTCCTGGTGGAACCCATGAGTGAAGTGAAATGCGCAAATGTAATTTCATATCACTGCCAATTGCACCTACCATTATTTTGCTCATGATTGAGAGTAAACTGATTGGTTTGAGTGGATTTGTCCTGCTTTGTGTGGTCAGGGCATACGTTGGAAATTTCTCACTTTGTCTGGTCGATGCCAGTGTTGTAGCTGAACCAGAACAGTTTGCCTAGGCTGACAGCTGGTCTTAGAACTCAAGCCTTCAATCTACAGCCTGCATGTTGTTAAGCCCATAGCCTTTGCTGTATCCAGTGAGTTTAGCCATTTCTTAATATGGTGTAGATTGAACTGAATTGGCTGAAAATTTACATCTATGGTTGTGGGGTTCTCAGGAGCAGGCCAATATTTGCAAGTATCTCAGCCTTATCTACTTTACTGTTCTGTTGGGCCCTACGGTCATTGAAAATGGGAATGTTCAAGGAGCCTCCTCCTCCTATTATTTCTGACTATCTGTGGTGATCACTCCTGTCAGTAACATGGAATAATGCATCTATGGCAGGTAGATTAGTTAGAACCAGAGAACGTGGATTTTTCCCTTGTACTTGTTCTCTCACAATCTATTGTTGTAGAGGGAGAGCAAGGCTCCCACAGTCAATGTTGTTGCAATCAGCATGCCATCTCACTTCACTTGCCATTGCTGTATATGCGTATCACTTAAGTCATACCGGAGGAAAAACAACTACATGGACGGAAGCCAGCAGAATCTAGCAACCCTGCGCGTAGGCAACAGTCAACAAAATGTCTTGTGGGCCGCATGTAGTCCCCAGGCTGCAGGTTTCCCTCCACTGTTCATTTTCATTCCTGCTTGCATTCCAGTAAGCAATGTTCAGAACAGTCCGAAGAAACACTTGAAAACCATAATCATAATTATAATCCTCAGTCGTTTTTGGGTTCATCACAATGGTGCACAGGGACACAGGGATTCTGGGTGCCTCAGATAGAACCTTATCAGCAAATCTCAGTCGGACAATGACAAAGTAATTTGCTGTTTCCTAGTACTGCTCTCCGAGACCATAACTGTTTCTACTCCCTTCATGCCAGCAGCTCTCTTAATAATTTTATATGGATATCACCTATGCCTGCCACCTTGCCTTTGACGAGATAATGTAGAGTGGAGACTGCAACTTCCTATTGTGTTAATGAAGGTTCTTCTATCTGTGTAACAGTGTTCACTGGAACTGAAAGAGTTACAAAGAGCCTGATACATTTATCTTTCTCAAAGATTTGAATCGGGAAAAATACAAGGACATAAAACACAAATGCTTTGATACTGCTTTAAGGCTCTGGAGAATTGCTGATGCTTTTATTGGTCATAAGTCATAACTTTAGTTAAAGGATGTATGAGTGATACCTATGTTATAATTTGCTGAGGAGGTTGAGGAGTTTTAAAGGCAGATTTCTCAAGGTCATATTGAGTAAAAATAAATTTGCTCGATGAGGGCTGATGAAATAATCGCTGAACAATAAAATAAAAGAAGCTTGCAGTATGTTTTCTGCTGACATACAGGTTCTAGTTATATTTTTCTTGTAAATGTAAGATAGAAGTAATAAGTAAAAGATGATGGATTATAGAATACACTGGGGAAAAAAGGTTATTTTTCTGCTGAGGCTACTTGAAGATATAGCAGAAGGCAGCGTGCCACCAATTCTGAATTAATCTTGACCTGAAAATGCAACCTGACCAAAAGAGATTAGATTTATTTGCATTAAGAGATGTCCTCTTGCCCACACATTCCTGACTGAAATACAATACGATTTCCTAATTTGATGCACAAACTCTAGAAGGAGAAGCGTTGTATTTGAATTAGTTTACATGTAATTGCCTCATCACTTTATATCTTTTTAATGACAGGTAAATAAGGCAATCCCAGGGTTAAACTGGAGAATAATTTATCGTATGAGTGTACCACATCGACAGCGACACTGACTAGATAACTCACTAGTGGCAATTTAGTGAATGTTACAGTTAACCTGATGCTGCAGACAATCTGCTTCATGCATGCCTTTAAACTTTTCTGATGGTTCAGTGATTAAATCTGACGTGCTGCTCGGCCATACACATCATGAAGATTTCTGGTTCATTCTTTCTTTATGTTGAATGAGTCTGATCGGAGATGATGTTTGACTGTGTACAGAGACGCTAAGCATTCCTGGGCTAGAGAGAGGAAAGATCACCACACCATTAATGTCTTATGGTAACTAGTTGCAGTTGACTATGTATGTCGATACCAGGTAGCAACCATGATGTTTATGGCATTTGAATGTGTCCCAATTATTTGACCCTGCAAATAATTGTATGACTCCTTACAAAAGAACACTGTTAACCCCTCTGTACATGCAAACTACAGCCCAACTTTAACCTCCCTCTACTGTCCAAAATTATTGAACATATTGTAATTTTCTTATCCTGTGCCTAACTTTCTCACAATTTCACATTTTGAACTTCTCCAATCAAGTTTCAGTAACACCACAGGATTTAAATTACTCCATTGTTCCTTGAATAGGACTTTTAATCCTTGTACCTCAGTTAACCTGCAGGGTGCCTTTCACTGGGAGCTTTATTCTGCTCCGTAGAGGGGTTTTGTAGGTGGGATCAGCCACAGGGTCACCAGCCATGGTTCTTTTTCCAAAAGGATTGTAACACTGGCTCCCATGTCCAATTGAACATTTGTGAGATTGCCCTTAACAGAAATGTCTGCATTCCAAAATGATCCTTGACATCACCCAAGAAGCATGGCGGTGTGTCTTCTTGGTGCGCAGTCTTCACCTCTTGAATCATCTTTGGGTCTTTCTGTGCATTTAGATATTTTGGCTTTGCACAGTTTGCCGAAGTGTCCAATTGTGTATCGACAATGATTGCTGGCCTCACCAGAGACTCCTATGTCCCATTGCTGGATAAGAAAACTGTCAATTAGGTTAGCTCTCGCTTTTCAATATTCCGGGAATACAGGTTTAATCTGGGCAACTTTTCCTCATAATTGAACACTTTTAGCATCGGTATCATTTCTCATGAATTTGTTCTGCACCTCTGACAAAGCCAATATATCCTTCCCCAAGTGCTATGATCAGAGCTGAATGCAGTTCCCCAGATAATGTCGAACCAGAGCTTTTTTTAAAAATTGTTCAAGGGATGTGAATACCACTGGCAAGGCCAGCATTTGTTGCCCATCCCTAATTTCCCTTGAATGGAGTGGCCTACGTGGCCATTTCAGAGGGCAGTTAAGAATCAACCACATTGCTTTGGACCTAGAGTCACATGTAGGCTCGACCGAGTAAGGATATCCTTTCCTAAAGGAAGGGCATTAGTGAACCAAATGTTTTTTTTTACAACTATTGATGATAGTTGTAACGATCACGATTACTGAGACTAACTTTTAGTTTCAGATTTTTTAAATGAATTTAAGTTAAATTCCACCAGGTGCCATGGAAGGCTTTGAATTCATATCCCCAGAGAATTAACCTGAGCCTCTGTATTACTAGTCCAGTGATGTTACCACTGCACCATAGTTGGCCCTTCATAGAAAAGGTAAGCTAAGGTAAAGTCATCACAATCCCTGATGACCATAGGCAGCTTTCCCCTTTGAGGGGGAGAGCTGACTGGGGCGATTTAACCTGAGGATCACCACACCTCCGGCAAAAGGCAAGGTCGAGAAGGTGGAGTCTTCAGGAATGACCTCAGTTTACCCCTTCATATAACCGTAAATAACTACCATCTCTCTGGATTGCAGCCCCCTTGAGCCAAAGGGCACAATTTAACAGCCTCGTCGCGCATGGTGGTAATCTGTGCTGCTGGTTCGACCATGGCAGCAGCCTACCTCAGGAAACTCGTCAGGCACCATGCGGTTTGTGATCGAACCGGCTCGCTCCCGTTGGTGGATTCCGGATCATGCCGAGGCATGGCAAGGAAACAATAATCACCAATTAAGGCCAATCTCCATATCATTAACAAGATGGTCATCCAATCCAACAGTCTCCATGGACCGAACGGGTTTGCCAGCGAGAGGTCCCGTGAGCAATGATTAGTACTTGTCCACACAAATGAGGACCAGGCAGGATAACATCTTGGTGGGGGGGGGCTTCTAGGTCGTCATTGGTCGTACCCTGGTTCTTCCCTTGCACCCGGACACCTTGGCACTGCCTGGATGGCACCTTGGCACTGCCATGCTGGCTAAGGTGTCCGGGTGGCGCTGCCAGGAGCACTGACAGGGTGCCAGGTTGTTGGTGCTGGGGTGGCACTGCCAAGGGTCTGGGCCTGAGGGGATTGAAGGACAAGCATCGGTGCTTGGGGTGCAGGGGGTGGTTCTGGAAAGGGGGTGGCCGAAAGGGAGTGCAGGACGGCCTGAAAAGGGTGGCTCTCAGTGATGCCATGGCAGGGTGTCCTCACTGTGGGCGGGTGGGGGGGGGGGGGGATGGGGGTGTAACACCCATGTGGGCAGGGAGGGTGACACTGCCCGTGGATGAGGAGTGGGGTTGGCGGCCCTCAAGCTTATTCAGAGATCAGGGCACTGTTCCAAAATGGCAGCCCGATCTCTGAGGAGCCAGTCTGGCCAGCGAGCTCAGCGCCCCAGTGCTGAAAATAAGTATGGGCCTGCCCAGAGGGGAACTTGCTGCAGCCAAAAAAAATGAATAAGTGCCGGTCGATAGCTGTCAGCAGCTTGTTAACGCGGCCATCAAGGAGCTTGGGAGAAACCTCACTCACTACCACACTTGGAACTTGTCCCATTAAATCGCGCCCAAAAACTAACAATCTCCTCTTAGTCTTCTCACTTTCATTGGAAATGGTCCCAGGATCTCAAGTTTGAATGATACTTTTGAACTTGAGCTTCATGCCTCTCTTTAGCAAACTGAAAATGCTGTTTGCCATAATTATATTTCTTTATATCACCCTTTGCGTTATCGGGGAGTTCTGTAATCGAAGCAGGAATTGAGGGAGAACACGTCACATTTTTTAAATTGTATTTACTGATGATGCAGTTGGAATTGTTCTACTGTATTTAAGATAAAATGTCAACCCTCCCTAAAAACATGTTGTTGATATTTTTTATTCCAGGTTATATTTGCTTTATTCTGGAGTGCTGATGTTTACAGTATTCTCCTTTAGATTGTGAACTGTTGCATACCTCTCTCCACCCCTAAGGTGAGGACTGAAATGCAAAACGGTTCCATGTACAACCACCAAAACATTGCAGAGTTTTATTATTACTTTTAGAGCTAGTTTAAATCTGTTGGATCTTGATTGACCATGATGTTAGAATTTGTGTACATGTTCTATAAATAAAGGTAGAAATTATAGTCTCAGCCTGACTGGTAACAGGAACTCATTCCCTGTTTCAATTTGTGAAATAAATACTATTTATATGAGCTTTCATGAAGCTAGTTTAGACTTCTGTACTCAATTCCATTCAGAATGTTGCAGTAGTGGAATGAAGCTAAAGCTCATGGGATTAGGATCTTGCTTTAATGTTCAACATTGTGTATTTGTGCAATAGAGGCAACTAAATGTCTAATGGAGAACCTCACAAGTGAGCTGTGTAGCTGATCTTCAATTGCTATTTCAATATCGCCTAAAAATTATAATACAAATTATTTGGAGCTCAAAAGTAAATTTTGATTAACACTGACCAAAGGGTGTAACTACATCACTAGGGGAACAAAAACCCTTCAAGAAAAATGTATTGTTCTTGCCACTTGAAACACCCCTCTCACGTAATGTAATCATACATTGATTTATTACAGAATAAAACATGATTAATCAGTAATAGATACAGGGTCCAGGGAATTCTGATGTATTACTTTTTTTTGTAATGATATTTCTGTTTTTATGTCTGAGCAAATGAATAATGTGAAGGAACGTTGATCGATGTCCTCTCAGAATTTGTGTGATGAAAGCACTCGCTTAGTAGGACAGTGAATGACAATCCAGTAAGCTCAGACTTTTGAATTCATGGTCTTCGTTCTTTAAACCAGAGTAGGTTTTGACATTGATAATAAACAAAAACAGAAAAAGCTGTAAATACCCAGCAGGACAGGCAGCCTGAAAAATCTAATTTAACATGAAGAGTTAATTGTGTTTCTTTCTCCACAGACACAGCCTGACCTGCAGAGTATTGCAACATCTCTGTTTTTTCTTTTGCAAAAGTTTTCACATTGATAACTCCGGAATGAGTGTGCTGATTGGTGCTATTCCAGTCCAAATACTATATTAAATTTCCTCCCCTCCTTTTATTAAAATTTTAGCTTTCAAATAAACTGATTAAGGTTTGTGCTGAATAAACAGAGGGGATTTGATGTGTGTGCATTAAACAAAGGTCAGAATTTTTGCCAGAATTTCTATTCCCATCTTTTCTTCCTTGCCATCTTGACCCAAGGCAGTTGATGCATTGGTGGGAGATGGTTAACAACAGTCTGTCACCCCCCCCCCCCCCCCCCCGCCCCCCCCCCCGCCATCCCACAAAATCTGGCCACTTGGTAATTCTTCACGTGCATACCAGATAATAAGTGACAGAGGATATCTCAAATGTGAGGGATTGTTGGACAAGTACCACTTCAGATCCTAATCAGGAGTGGGGATCCTGGCTAATTTATCTCGCCTTTAACCTAGAGTTGCTGAGACATGAGCGATTTCTAATGTCTGCCTGAACAAACAGGCAAACAGGATGACCAAATGAAAAATGGATGGTAGAAAATAATTGCAAGTCAGTGTATTGTTACAAATGTTCTGGGTCTTGAATGGCCATGTATAGCTTCAAATTTATAAAGCCACTTTTAGGATTATCGTGAGATGTTGAGCAGTGGAAAACCTCATGCATGGCACTTTCCTAACACTGGGCTAACACTGGGCATTCAAGATGCAGATTTCCAACTGGGAATGATATATGGCTCAGGGAAGACAGGAATTTTCTAAAAGATCACAAAAATAACATGTTTATACATATCATTAAAAAGATTTCCAATTAATTCAAAATAGTTTTACTTAATTCTGTTGATCTATGACAGAGTTACACAGTAGGCCGTGTGAGATATTATAAAGAGCCAGTCTGAAATAATAGTTGAAATCTGTTAATAGGGATGTGGACGAAGGCAATGGATTAGCACACAATGCTTTGATCTCTGAGATCTAGGTTTGAATTGTGATCAGGTTTCTGTGATGAACAATCAGCTACCTTTTCCTGTCTTCCAATCTAGCTGATATTGCAGATGATTCCTTATCCTTTTTTTCCAAATCCGTCATTGCCACCCTCTCTTGGAAACCCCACCCTCAGATCCTCTGGCCTTTGGGGAGTGGAGGGGATGGGGGTGCGGAGGGTGATGTAATCGGCGATGAATGTTGGAAAATGAAGGGACAGAAGAACCCTCGATACCTCTGTGATGAGGACTGGGGGCCTTTCGGCTGCAGTGCTGATCGGAGCGCCCTTTACAGATGGCACCCGGTCACTTTGGAGCCAGGTCCTGGTTCTATGAGATCCCGTTCCACCAGAGTGACGGTGTAAACCACGCACATTCATTTTGTTTTGGCAAAGAGACTCCAGATTCTGTGACAAAACTGGTCTGTGTAACTGGAGAGAAAAAAACAGTTTTCTGTCTCAGCATGACACTTGGCCAAATTCTGGTAAGATTCCGCCCTGAATCTGTCGGTGAAAGACTTTAAGATGTTTCTTGATGTTGAAGAGTCGATAAAAAGGTAAAGGTAGTTGATGTTGCTGCATCAGTAGCAGTTGTAAGGTCTTATGTGAAATGACCGATCAAACTTAACCCAGACCAGGATGTTCAGAATGTCAAATGAACTGATATAGAAATAGTACTGAAATATGGCAGAAAGTTCTTTGGCTGATTAAAGCTCAAGTCACGAGGTTAAAGGTGTTATATAAATGCATGTTGCTGTTGCTTTCCAGTGTTCATATGTACTGACCTGATGACACTGAAAATTGTCCCTTTGCATGTGGAATTTAGAACATAGAACATTACAGCGCAGTGCAGGCCCTTCTGCCCTCGATGTTGCGCCGACCTGTGAAACCACTCTAAAGCCCATTTACATTATTCCCTTATCGTCCATATGTCTATCCAATGACCATTTGAATACCCTTAGTGTTGGCGAGTCCACTACTGTTGCAGGCAGGGCATTCCACACCCTTACTACTCTCTGAGTAAGGAACCTACCTCTGACGTCTGTCTTATATCTATCTCCCCTCAATTTAAAGCTATGTCCCCTCGTGCTAGACATCACCATCCGAGGAAAAAGGCTCTCACTGTCCACCCTATCCAATCCTCTGATCATCTTGTATGCCTCAATTAAGTCACCTCTTAACCTTCTCTCTAACGAAAACAGCCTCAGGTCCCTCAGCCTTTCCTCATAACATCTTCTCTCCATACCAGGGTAAATCTCCTCTGCACCCTTTCCAATGCTTCCACATCCTTCCTATAATGCGGTGACCAGAATATCACGCAATACTCTAAATGCGGCCGCACCAGACTTTTGTACAGCTGCAACATGACCTCATGGCTCCGAAACTCAATCCCTCTACCAATAAAAGCTAACACACCGTACGCCTTCTTAACAACCCTCTCAACCTGAGTAGCAACTTACAGGGATCTATGTACATGGACACCGAGATCTCTCTGCTCATCCACACCGCCAAGAATCTTACCATTAGCCCAGTACTCTGTCTTCCTTCCAAAATGATTCACCTCACACTTTTCTGCATTAAACTCCATTTGCCACCTCTCAGCCCAGCGCTGCAGCTTATCTATGTCCCTCTGTCACTTGTAACATCCTTCCGCACTGTCCACAACTCCACCGACTTTAGTGTCATCTGCAAATTTACTCACCCATCCTTCTACGCCCTCCACCAGGTCATTTATAAAAATGACAAACAGCAGTGGCCCCAAAACAGATCCTTGCGGTACACCACTAGTAACTGGACTCCAGTCTGAACACTTCCCATCAACCACCACCCTTTGTCTTCTTCCAGCTAGCCAATTTCTGATCCAAACTGCTAAATCTCCCTGAATCCCATGCTTCCATATTTTCTGCAGTAGCCTACCGTCAGTTTTCACACAGGAAAAAGACAATGTTGTCGAGGAGAATACTGAGATTCAGGCTACTAGACTAGAAGGGCTTGAGGCTCATAAGGAGGAGGTGTTAGCAATTCTGGAAAGTGTGAAAATAGATAAGTCCTCTGGGCCGGATGGGATTTATCCTAGGATTCTCTGGGAAGCTAGGGAGGAAATTGCTGAGCCTTTGGCTTTGATCTTTAAGTCATCTTTGTCGACAGGAATAGTGCCAGAAGACTGGAGGATAGCAAATGTTGTCCCCTTGTTCAAGAAGGGGAGTAGAGACAACCCCGGTAACTATAGACCAGTGAGCTGTTGTGGGAAAAATCTTGGAAAGGTTTATAAGAGATAGGATGTATAATCTTCTGGAAAGGAATAATTTGATTAGAGATAGTCAACACGGTTTTGTGAAGGGTAGGTCGTGCCTCACAAACCTTATTGAGTTCTTTGAGAAGGTGACCAAACAGGTGAATGAGGGTAAAGCAGTTGATGTGGTGTATATGGATTTCCGTATTGTTTGATCAGGTTCCGCATGGTAGGCTACTGCAGAAAATACGGAGGCATGGGATTCAGGGTCATTTAGCAGTTTGGATCTGAAATTGGCTAGCTGGAAGAAGACAAAGGGTGGTGGTTGATGGTAAATGTTCTGACTGGAGTCCAGTTACTAGTGGTGTACCACAAGGATCTGTTTTGGGGCCACTGCTGTTTGTCATTTTTATAAATGACCTGGAGGAGGATGTAGAAGGATGGGTGAGTAAATTTGCAGATGACACTAAAGTCGGTGGAGTTGTGGACAGTGCAGAATGATGTTACAAGTTACAGAGGGACATAGATAAGCTGCAGAGCTGGGCTGAGAGGTGGCAAATGGAGTTTAATGCAGAAAAGTGTGAGGTGATTCATTTTGGAAGGAATAACAGGAAGACAGAGTACTGGGCTAATGGTAAGGTTCTTGGCAGTGTGGATGAGCAGAGAGATCTCGGTGTCCATGTACATAGATCCCTGAAAGTTGCCACCCAGGCTGAGAGGATTGCTAAGAAGGCGTACGGTGTGTTAGCTTTTAATGGTAGAGGGATTGAGTTTTGGAGCCATGAGGTCATGTTGCAGCTGTACAAAACTCGGCCGCATTTGGAGTATTGCGTGCAATTCTGGTCGCCGTATTATAGGATGGATGTGGAAGCATTGGAAAGGGAGCAGAGGAGATTTACCAGAATGTTGCCTGGTATGGAGGGAAGGTCTTATGAGGAAAAGCTGAGGGGCTTGAGGCTGTTTTCATTAGAGAGAAGAAGGTTAAGAGGTGCTTAATTGAGGCATACAAGATGATCAGAGGATTGGATAGGGTGGATAGAGCCTTTTTCCTTGGATGGTGATGTCTAGCACGAGGGGACATACCTTTAAATTGAGGGGAGATAGATATAAGACAGATGTCAGAGGTAGGTTCTTTACTCAGAGAGTAGTAAGGGCGTGGAATGCCCTGCCTGCAACAGTAGTGGACTCGCCAACACTAAGGGCATTCAAATGGTCATTGGGATAGACATATAGACGATAAGGGAATAGTGTAGATGGGCTTTAGAGTGGTTTCACAGGTCGGCGCAACATCGAGGGCCGAAGGGCCTGTACTGCGCTGTAATGTTCTTTGTCTATGTTCTAGAGGTAACCGTGGGAAGTTAATGTCATGACACCATCAAATGTGCATTTTAAAAACCTGTTTGGGTCCAGATTGTTGGCAAAGATAAAAAAAAACAGGTTTGAGGTTATTGACACACAAATCCAATGTTCCTTTGTAATAATAAATGAGATACTAGAAAATGAACAATGACAAAAGCCTCTTTTACTGTAGACTTGCCTGGGGGGCAATGCTGCAGGTAATGCTGCGTCTTTCAAGATTTTAATTTATAACTCTTTTATATATTGTGTTGTCAATGCTACTCAAGTCATTGTCTACTCTTTTAACTATTCTCATAAGTTGCTTTTAACTCAACATTATTTTGGCAGGCAGGGACCTTCTTAGTCAAACAAAAAAATGTATTCTTAAGCTTCTTGCATCCTGCAGTGAAAAGTACCCCCAGTAATCCAGCATTTCAGAGACTTCCTCATCTTAAACCAGCAGATTTTAAGGTGGCGTTCCAATTTTTTCCGAACCCAATCAATATGTATGGGCTGTGCCCTGCTTCAAGAGTACCGCTGTGCACAGCGCTCTGCTACCTTGCTCGTTATGAACAGGGTGGAAGCTTCCACGGTGAAAACTGCATTTATTTTAATGACCATGCACCAAAATAGCCATATGTAAAATGGCAATTTCTGTTGTAAATGGCAAAGGGCGGCAGGGTGGTGGAGTAGTTAGCACTGCTGCCTCACGGCGCCAAGGACCCGGGTTCAATCCTGGCCCTGGGTCACGTCCATGTGGAATTTGCACATTCTCCCCATGTCTGCTTGGGTCTTACCCCCACAACCCAAAGTTGTGCAGGGCAGATGGAATGGCCGTGCTAAACTGCCCCTTAATTGGAAAAAGAGAATTGGGTACTCTAATTTTTTTTTAAAGGCCTCTATTATAAAAGTAAAATTAAATTGCTCCGAACGTCCACTATCTTTTAAAATGGAAAAAACACTTTACTTGTGGGACTCAGAATTCATTAATAAACACTGCCGTCCACAGGCCAAGCTTTATATGGCGACATGCCGCACCTTTTGTGAGTCTGTAAATAAACCCTGCGATGGATCTCCTGTAATTACTGTGACACTGAGCATTGAGGCTGGAGCTGGTCTGGAACGAAGACTGTACGGGCAGAAGTGTAGTTCTATTTTACCTGGGAAAGCTTCATACAACCTTTGCCATTGCGGTCTGATAGGCAGACAGAGACTGCCAGATATGTTCTGACGGTTCAAAGTAAAACAAAATAATAATCTTTTTATTAAAAGACGGCGGAAACAGTAATTAAGGAGGGAAATAGCAGTGTTGGTGAATAGATGATTTCCTGTCTGACATATATCTGGAGTGCAGGTTAACATCACTCCTGGGTTTCCCCTGTACGCATGCCATGCAGCCAGTTCTGTACAGGTGACAGTTCTCCTCTCACTTCCATTGCACGCAGGAATGTTTGCCGAGACCCCTGTTTCATTTTCAACACGGGTTGCCTCAAGGTAACAAACCCCGTTCTGGGTTACCGTTAATGGCTTGACAGCACTGCTGTGCTGAAGCACTGAGACCCTGCAGAGGAGCAGTACCTGCTGGACTGACTCGGCGACACCTGGAGGTGCACATGGGCTTTTGGCTTTAACCAACATGGAAGTTGAATATCAACTACCTGGACAGGACGACCCTGGGTTTCTGTCACCTCCCGGTGCATACATGACGGTATACTAACTGTAGATGCCCCAGGGATGCTCATCTGGGGAGTCATTTAAAGTCACATTGGTGACTTCGCAATAACACTTACAATGTTTCGCACACCAGGGTCCACGCTGCACAGTAAATGGGCACAATAAAACAAATGTATTTTTACACAACACTCATATAAAGGGGATTTTCCAATTCCCCTCACTTGGTTGTTAAGATTCTGATTTCTTGTCTTTACGCACATTATTTCTGAAAATGACAGGGTTTCACAAATTGGCCATTTAAAAAAAAAACAAAGGGAGAGAAAGAAGCTTTTGTTCGGGACGTTGGCTCTCCTGCCATGGCAACAGCAAGGTTGCCCGGATACCAAAGTAGATTCAAACCACATGACTATTTCTAATCGGGTGGTCCTGGGACGATGTCCAAACCCACCTTTTGTAATGATTGGTTGACTAACTTTTTAAGATGGTACAGTACTGAAACAGCAGCAAGGACACGCAGTATTTGATCAAACTTGAGATCTAAAACTCACTTATTTACCAGTACATCAAGTATATATTTATTTTTTAAATTAAGTCAAGACTGCATTATTTGTTTTTAATTATTTACACCCTATATTTAACTTCCAAACGGAAGCTTTTCTCATTGTAAAGAGTGAGTAGAGGAAGGCACTAGGTGGCACCATTGTTCTTATGTTGTGAAGGAGTCACGGGTCAAAGCTGGTCTCAGTCTGATTTAGAGGAGCGACTTCCCTCCAGTTTTTATCTCCGTTTGAAATAACCCTTGAAGAAGAGGGGAATAATAGATAAGGTGGAGCGATTATATTTAAAAAAATGAAGGGAACAGAACAAGAGGTGCTCATTTAAAAGTGGAAACCTGTGTATCAGAATTAGACTGAAGGAGAGAGAGAGCAAGGTGCTCCATCAACAATTTCCTCCAGAGACAGGGATGATGCACTGAACTGTTTCCATCTGGTTCAAAAGCAGAGACACAATTAGAGAAGCACAGATGGGATGACATGGATACGACTCTGATGAAGGATCAAGCTGAATCATTAGCTCTTTCTCTCTCTCTCCATAAATGCTGCCTGATCTGCTGAGTATTTCCAACATGGTTTTGTTTTTACTTGGTTAGCGTCTGACTTGTGAGACAGACCAGTGAACCAGAAGTTCACAAGCAGCTTGTCATCCAGATGAGGAACAGTCGAGCCAGCGGCTCTTTCTTTGGAGCAGGGGCCAATTGTAAGAGCAGGGCAGAGAAGAACCGGTAATAAGTGGCATGATTTGGTTTCGGGCCTGGAGGAATTTTCATATTCTTCCTGACCACACCATTTTCTTTGAACTGTTTTTTGTGAGGGGCCTGTAAAGCCCCCTGGTTAGGCCACGTTACACCTCGTGCAAATCAGCAGTCCACAGATCAGTCAAACTAAGTCAAAATTGCATCCCTCTCTCTCCTGTACCGGACACCAATGAGGAGCTGTCTGGAAAACACAGGAATCCTGCCACCCAGTTCCGAAGCTTGTTGGAAATGGTAAGAAATTTGAGTTGGGAGCAGGATTATATGGTCAGAAACCCAATCCCAATTTTCGCAAGGCCTTTTTTCTTACTTTTAAAAAATAATTCCAATTAAGGAGCAGTTTGGTGTGGCCAATCCACTTACCCTGCACATCTTTTGTGAGACCCACGTAGACACGGGGCAAATGTGCAAACTCCACACGGACAGTGACCCGGGGCCGTGAGGCAGCAGTGCTAACCACCGTGTTACCCCTCAGTTTTCACAATGTTACCACCTAGTCTCCATCCAGCAGAGGTAATGAAACTGAACACTGCTTTTTATTGATGGTGCTGCCTCTCTAGCATAGTCCAAGCTTACTTAACTGAAGTACATAATGAACATTAAATGATGCAATCACAACATCTGAACAGCATTTAGGACAAATGCAAGATGACAGTCTATTTTTTAAAATGACCCCAAGTTAACCTAAGCACTGAGTTGAAGTTTGCCTTGTATAATTGCACTGATTTGCCTATATTATCGATGTTTACTATCGACGTTTGATTTAATTCTTGATTGTTTCCTGATTGAATCTCTGTGCTAATGTTTTCTTGTAAAAATCAATCCCAGAAAGAAAGGCATGCAGTCTAATCAGTGTGTTACAAAAATAGGGCTGGTATCAACTCCATTGTGCTTTCTAATGAAGCCAGCAGGAACGTGGAAGCATTCTGTTGTCATTTTATCCCTCACTCTGTTGATATGATGTGGAGATGCCAGCGTTGGATTGGGGTGACTCACCTGATGAAGGAGCTACGCTCCGAAAGCTAGTGATTCCAAATAAACCTGTTGGACTTTAATCTGGTGTTGTAAGACTTCTTACTCTGTTGATAGTTTAATTACATACAGTGCTACAGGTGTTCATTGCCCAATGAGCCTCTCTTAAGTATCCATTCCTGTTGTAAGGGTTGGACAATTGAACTACGGAGGGCATCACATCCCATCCTATCGGACACACTGTCAGTCTTTCAGGAAGGTTTACTGGGAAGGTGAGGGGCAGGGAGCCTACCCAAATCATGTCTCCCTTTCCTTCCCCAGTCTGACTAAAGGGCACTAACGCCACTTCTGGCACCTCCACCAACATGCTGGTTGTGATTAACTCCCTTTGGATATGGGCTGCATCTTGAAACCTCCCTGATCTGTAAGGAGTAAACGGGAAAGTTTGATTATTCAGATGTGGCATGCTTCAGCACTGGCATTCTGATGAACAGCTTGGCCTGAATCGTTTTAGATGATGCTGTTGAATTCCCAGCATTTTGATTTGTCTTAAATAAATACTTGCTGTATATCTCAAGATTTTATTTCCTGACCTGAAAGATTAAGCTTGCGAAATTGAGAAAATATTTATGGGTAGTGGATTCCATCACCAGTGGAATTTTCGTTTGATAGCCTTAGGTTAGAGTTCAGCAGTAAGCACCCTGGAGTAATGGTTGGACGTTGCACCTTTTCTATTTCATTGGTTTTTTTTGTAAAGAATCTTCGCCCCGCCTTGCAGGGAGGGCAAAGCCAGGTCCAAATGTTTATGACTTTGAATTGCTGGGGCTTGAAAAGTGAAATAGTTGAAAGGAAACAAAATTAGCTATTGATATTAAAAATCAATGGACGCAAAGTCTTCCGTGGTAATCTGATATCTGTATTTTCTTTGAAACTGATCCATGCATTTTTAACACTGATCTGCCGCCACTCTTGCCGGTTGCAGTGGCAAGTGGCAGCCATGCACTGTGGTTGCCCTTGGAGAGTTCAGCAATGTTCTCAAGGCGAGCACCAGAAAGGGGGAAAAGGAAGTGCCCTCGTTCAAACTAATCCCTTCTCCCTGGTCAAGCAAATTGCTTCCCCAAATCCTAACTCCTGTTGGTAGAAGGAATTAATATTTACAGTGTATTAATAAATTAGCGGTGCAACAGGCTGCAGATCGGCTGTTTATACCTTTAACGCTGCTGAGCAAAGTGAAGTTTCTGTGCTGAAATGCACGTCCAACACCCTCGCTCGCCATTGCAGTTTCTCTGCTGATGCCTGTGTTTCAGTGATTACTCTCTCTCTCTTCTGTAGCACCAAAACAAATACATTTTGTGTGGGGGGTGGGGAGATGGCAGGGTGGATGAGTCAGACTTTTCTGAAATTAAATGTGCTATAATTTTCACGGAGCTGAGCCTTGACTCTTTGGCTAAAATTTTCAAGGTTCAGATTTGATCTTCGGGTTAGCTCATTTCTGTGATTTAGATCGTTACGTTGCCTTCTTGGTCAGCACTTATATTGTGGTGCTATTCATCGCATGTGAATAGCGGATCGTGAAATGCGGATGCTGTAAACGATGGCCAACAGGACAGAAAAGAGAAAGTAAATTACCAATGAATGTTTGAATTGCCCGCAAGGAAAGCAATCGCCAGTAGATGCCGGTATTGAGATTTTTTTCAAAGATAGCTTTCACAGCACCTTCAGTGAGACTGGTGTGTGAGGCATAGAATTTCAGCAGAATTTTGTAATATTGTTTTTTAAAATCAACTGTGCTGTTATCTCAACACATTTAGACGATCGCCAATGCTTTGTCCTGCGTGCCTCCATGAACTGTGTCAGTTACGAAGGCTATCTAGAAGTAATTCTTAAAGCTGGGAGCTCCGAGACTCACACAGTGTAGCGGAATTGGCGTGCCGATGTGCTAAAGAGGACAGTGGACGGTGTCCAAAAAAACAGAGGCAACAATTAAAGTCTCAGGAAATATTGGAGAAGAAAGACTATGCAAGCAAAAGGCACTTAATGGAAACTTCAATGAAATATTATTTCAGACAAACATCTCTGGCGACAAAGGGGAAAGAGCTGGGGTGTTGGTGAAGCTTAGAAAAGTCACGGCAGAGACGCTGATGTGCCATTGCAGACTATTCTAAACACTGGACCAACTTTGGCTCCAGAATGAAGTTGCAGCCATTTTGAGTAAATCTCTTCGGCTGTTTGGCTCCCTGGCATGTTGTGTTGCTGGTGTTGCTGCTGGTTACTTGCAATCACGCTGTAGCAACCGGAACTGAGAATATAATTGACATCTAGCGAGATGTCATAGAGAGGTGTTGGAGAAATTACTACCAGCTTTCTGAGTGCCTTTAGCTCTGAAAGGAAGAGGAATGAGAACTTTTGGCATTTTGAAACTTGTGAAAATTGGAGTGGGAGCCAAGAAGGTTGTATGTAGATTGCCAACGATGACCAGGAAAAGGTGACCAAGATAGAGAAAGGAAATGGAAGGACTCAAAGAAGTGAAGGAAACGACATAGAGAATGCACATGGCGTGCACAGATTGATTTAATCCTTTGCATCCCATAGGGGTTGAAGTTATCTCATATTCACGGAGTTATGTGCAATTCCTGTATTTGAAAAGGGATAAATTAAAGAGAAAATATGTCAGCATTGTGTTACTAGGCCTTCTTTGGAGTGGTGAGGTTTAAAGCATGAAAACATTTTTCAATTGGGTCAAAATAAAATTAGAAAAGGATTAAGTTTTAAAATATATACCTTAAATTGTCACACCAACAACATCAGCTGTCTTGAACCCAAGCATTACCATCGCTAGAATATGCATAATTGATATTTTCTGCTAGTTATTAACAAATACCCCATGACCTGTGAATTCAAAATTAGTCTCTTTCTCAAGAAAAATAAATACTCTTACACTTCCCTGCCAGGTCCTGTACATCTGTTAAGCAGCTTATTTATTGTTGCCATTCTGTATTTTTTTTTCTGGAGGGATGTGGACATTGGTGGTACAGAATTATTAATATAAATGACCCCCACACTGCAGCAAGATACCACTATCCGTCCTGCGTTGGCTGGAAGCCGCAGTCTTTCATGTGGCAACACACCTAGAGAAGGGTGATGAGAGTGTGCTCAATCGAACGGACGTGCATCTGTGTTTTGTTTTCATTATTAACCCATCGCAGACACAGAAAGCATGAATGACCTCGGCTTTGTCGTGCTGTGACCACCCTGCAGGTAATGCAGGGCTTTCTCTTACACACCCAAAGAGGGTTGATTACTGCAACAAATTGACCGGGGGGGGGGGGGGGGGGGATAAATCACACAGTGCAAGATTGTAGAGCATATTTCTCACCCACTACCGCAATACATAATTTACATTATATATGTATATATAAATGTTTGTATGCTATCACTCTTGATTCTTATGCTGTAAATGACGTAAATAACATTTTAAAAAATATTTATTTAAATCAGGGTAGTTTACAAAATTGATTAACTTACATCATTGACGAGCCTTTGACTCCCTTATTCCCAGATCTTACAGGTGGATTTAATATCATAAGAAACTCGTGAGGAGAGTTACATATACATTTTTTTTCCTTTTACAAATTTCAAATGACAGTCCAACAAGAGGATGATTTGAAAGGTTTCAGAGACGCATTGAAGCTTAAATATTGTTTGGGCTTTTGAAAGACCCCCCCCAATGCAGGACTTGTTGGAATCAGTACGGGGTCGTTCATTCATAATCAGCATTGTAAAGTGTGCCAGTCTCTCGCTGCAGCGCGCCCACCCAGCAACTGTTGCATTTCCAGTCGGGTGGAATGAAAATTACACCTCACACTCCCTGGCCGGTTGCTGGTGACACGAACATGATCCGTAATCATTAATGATCACCAGCGCCCCTTCAATGTGATTGGGTTTGTAGTCTACATAGTATTCCTGTGTGGACATGGCAGCCATCTGGTGCATAGTTTGTTGCTGTTTCTGTTTGCGGCGCTGTGTCACAAAGCACTGCCTCAAGTGCCTGAGGCCGGCAGGGAAACACTTCCACGACACATACAGCACCAGCACCACTATCAGAAAGGAGAATAACAACGCCATGGTGCCAGTGATCACTTTGTGAACCTGGATGGTATTGTCCCGTTGGCCGTGAGAAAGCACGCTGGTGGCGGTGATTAAATCAGTGGTTTTTACTCCCGTTGTATCCTGTGTGACATAGATGCTGGAGGCATCTCTGAGCGCTGTCATACTTTGGTCCGTGTCTGCCACACTGCTCGAGTCTGAGATGGCCAGCGTGCTGGTGGCCAGCTCGTCACATATGTGGAAGCCATGCACGGCGTCCAGCACCTCCTCGCCCTGGGTGTGCACAGGGCTAGCACACAAAAGGCTGCCTTCATGGTGACCCTGAAAACTGCTCAACCAGCTGGCCAAAGCACAGATATTCCGACTGCATTCCCAGCTGTTGCCAGACAGGCTGATGCTGGTCAGGGATTTCCAGGAGTCCAGGATGGTTTGCTCGATGGTGGTCAGGCGGTTCGAATCTAATTGAAGTATCTTGAGGTTAGGCACTACTTCAAAGGCATAAGATTCAATAAACTCAATCTCGTTCCCCGAGAGGTCCAAAGTTTCCAGATGGTTCCAAGTCCACTCCAAAGAGTTCACCACGATGCTGACTTTATTCCACTGCATGTAGAGGGTGCGGAGGGACAGCAGCCGGGGGAAGTGAGCGAAGTTCACCTTCACCAAATCGTTGTGCTCCAGGTGGAGCTCGGTGAGTTTCAGCAGACCGGCGAAGGCGTTGCGGGCCAGGCTCTGCAGCTGGTTATACCCCACGTCCAGGAACTCCAGGCTCCGGCAGTCCTGGAATATCCGCACCGGGATGGACTGGAGGGCGTTGGAGCGCAGGTGCAGCGTCTGCAGCTTGCGCAGGCCGTGGAAGAGGTCTGGCTCCAGCGCCTGCAGGTTGTTGTAGGAGAGCTGCACATGGCGCAGGTTGGGCATGGGCCGGAACGTGGCGTTGGCGAGCCGGGCGATCTTGTTGGAGCTCAGCACCAGCTCCTTGAGGCGGCGCAGGCCGCGGAAGGCGGCGCCGTCCACCGAGTAGATGTGGTTGTGGTCGAGGTAGAGCCAGGTGAGCTGCAGCACGCCGCCGAACTGGTGGGCGCGCAGCTCGGACAGGCTGTTGTAGCGCAGCGAGAGGCCCTGCAGCCCGGACAGGTTCCGCGGCATCTCGCTCAGGCTCTGCGCCTCGCAGTACAGCAGCTTGCCGTCACAGCGGCACTGGGCGGCGCACAGCGCCTGGGCGGCGGGCAGCATCTCCAGCAGCAAGCCCAGCACACACAGCAGCCACGCCGAAGGCTTAGTCAGCAGCCACTGCACACTGAAACCCAGCAGGAGGAAATCCATCAGCAAGAGTGAGACCCGCTCCCCAAAATCCCTGCTTGGAGTTCTCTTCCACTCTCCCCCTCTCTCTCTGTCTTCCTCCCTTCCACTCTTTTATTTAATTTTTTTGTTGCTGTTGAATTCCTGACACCGATAAATCTTCGCGGATGGTCCAACTTTTTCTCCTCTACATCACCATCCTGTGTGCGTCCCGCTGCCGCCGCCGCCGCTGCTCTTTGGAGCTGACAGGCTGGGGGCTTTTCTTTTTCCTGACTCGGGCAGGTGGGTCCCCTCCTGCCTCAGTGACATCCAGGGTTGGAGGACGGAGGGGAGTTTCGAAAGGAAGGAGGGGAAGAAAAAAAAAAAGAGAGGAAAATCTAAGCATCAATTGATCTTTTTCATGGCAGAAGAAGGCAGCAAAGGAGACTGCCTTAATCATCAAAGGATTCAAACGAAAATAATCTTACCCATCCTTCTCGGCACGGTGACACTCCATTCAGTCACCCTGGCTCTTATTTTTTTTTGTGTGTCACTTTTTTTTTGTATATATATATAAAAAAAAACAATAAAGAGTCCAAGTGTGGGTGAAGCCAGTCCTCACATCAGTGCCTCGGTCTGTCTGTGCCTCCTCAGCACAGGACTACAGGGCTCCCGCCAAGCCCGCGGCTCACTCCACTTGTGCACGCTGGCAAGTTTCGTGGCTTTATTTCGCTGTTGGAAAAAATCCTCCTCCCGCCTTTTCTTTCAGCTGCTGCTCAGGGCAACCTTCCCCCCCCCCCAAAAAAAAAAAACCTCTCTTCTCTTCATACAATCCCTTCTTTCGTTTCCTCCCCCCTCCTCAGTAAAATGAATCGTTCCGATCCGTCACCGTCCCATGCTTGGAAACGACCACCCCGGACCTCGAAAGGCGTCCGACCTCTTTCACTGGGCGGGAGACTGGTGCGAGCTGAGAGCGGTGAGGCGGGCGCTGCTGCTGCTGCTACTGCTCGGAGGGAGCGGGGCGCCCAGCATAGCTCTCCTCTCTCCCTCTACCAGAGCAGACTGCACCGCGAGAGCGGGCAGGCGTGCTGAGTGTTGACACAATGTCGTAAGCCACTCATGATCGTTCAGTGGTATGTCAAACATGGGCAGATTGATTTAAAAAAAGGGGTGGGCAGAACAACAACAAAAAACACAGAGAGGGCTTTCGTGAAGCGGGGCGCGGCGTCCACTTACTTCACCACCAGCACCCAGGACGCGCCGTCTCTTCCGCGTGGATAGGAGGAATTTAAAATACACTTGGCGTGGCCGAGAGCGGATCACAGCGGAGCGGGAGACAGCTGTTGCTGCAGAGCGGGGGTGGGGAGAGGGGGAATAAAACCTTCCAGTTGAAGTGGAATATGCATGGCTCAGGATCCATCAGTGCAACATCCTGCCTCAATTGGAAGCTTGCGCAAAGTCCATTGCACATCACATGCATCCTGCATTTTCAACGATGCACATCTTTCAGTAATTGCTGTTTGACTTCGTTCCCCGGAAGCAGGTTTTTGATACTGTTAATCCGGATTAACCCCTTAGCGCCAGGCTGTGGCAAGCACTGAGGGTCGATAAATAATACATTGTCCCGGAGTTTGCTGCTGTAATGACGGCGGAACTGGCACCTCTCGCTGCCATTACTGTGCATATATATATGTATAAAACAACTTCTGGCGTCTTCACAGACCCACTTGTACGCAGTAATCCACAAGTTTGTATCAGTGATACCCACTCCCTGGCCTCCACAAGGTGCACTGTTGCAATCTTCCCAAAGACCAACAACATAGAATCAGTGATTTGACGTGAACTTTTTTTGTGCACCATTCTTGCTGTAAAAGCACGTTCATCCTTATTGAATGAGGGGCAGCAGAGTTCTTAACAGCGTGTTAAATCGTAATTACTGATGAATAATCTCGCTGCCAACGGAAAACATAATTGTAGACATGTGAAATGTCATTCCCTGGAATACCATTTCAAATGCCATTCCTTTTAAAATAATAGAAAATGCATTTTCATTTTAAAGTTTGTCTATCGGACCCAGCTTCTAACTTTAATCTCACAATCTTTATTTTGCTTTCTGTAAAATGATGAAAAACTAGTTACGGTGTTAATTCCTGGTGTGCTGCCTATGAGAATACGACACTCTGATTGGTTGCTCAGCCTGCTTGATGACTTTACTGTCCTTGGATGCCACAGATCCCCTATAGATAGCACCACCTTGAAAGTAATGTCAGATTCGGAGAAATTGATGCTCCAGAGCCCGCCCGCTAAATATTTGGGGAGAGGGAGGGGGGGTGGGGGGGGGGGGTTTTGTTCGAGATCAGGAGCAATCACCATTCCTTCATTGCTGACTACAAAATCTGGGCCAATAACCACCTTACTGTTCCTTCCTGGCACATTACATTGGCTCACTCTGTGAGAATGTGATCTGAGAAGCACTGGCAATCCCTGTGGAAGTTGTCAAACCTTGCTGTAGATAGGAAGCAACAGCCCACATGGAAAAAAAATTGAACAAATCCCCATCCCTGACCATAAAATGATATTTTTCCGGAGCCGTTCAAAAAATCTATTCTAATGAGTGTGTTAAGAGAAGCTGCTTGATGCGAATCCTGTGCTAATGGGGAAGCCAAATACAAACCTGTCAGTAAACATCAAAACGCTCTTTAATGGGGTTGGATGAATAGAAACAGGAGCTGACTTGACTCACTTAGTTTATAATTTCACCTCAATTATGGAAGGCTATTGCAATGTAAATCCTCAACATGAAATAACAACTAACATTTAGCTAATGCTGGGAAGTGTAGAATGTTAAGCTTCAAAATAACCAAAGCTCTCATCGCAAAAGAAAAATAATGAAATGTTCATGTTTGTTCAGATTTATTTGAATTGTCAGTTTTCTCTCTGTCCCTCCTGAAGTGGTTAATTCATTCACTTTTGCGGATGCTCATCAGCTATGAAGGAAATGGCCATGCAGGAGTATGCAGACACATTTAAGGTATATACTCCACTTCTTCCGAAGCTGCTAACACTCAAGTCTGAAGGTTGTGGGTTCAAGACCCACTCCAGAGAAATGAGCACAAAATCTGGGCTGACACATCAGTGGAGCATTGAGGGAGTGGTGCAGTATTCCATATATAAATGTTAACTTGAGCCTGCTCTCCATGTGGACTTAAAAGATCCCATGGCAATACTCAAGCAAGTTCAGGGGAGCTCTGCCGTTCTTCATCCCTCAACCAACATCAACAAAACAGATTATCTGGTCTTTATTCCATTGTTTTGCATTGGACAAACTGGATAGAGTGCCTCCTCATATTACAACCATGGCTGCACTTCAAAAGTACTTTACTGTCTGTGAAGTGTTTTGAAATATTTTGAGGTTGGGAAAGGTGCTATATAAATGTAACTCGGTGGCACTGTGGTTAGCATTGTTGCCTCACAGCCCCAGAGATCTGGGGCGAGATTCTCCGACCCCCCGCTGGGTCAGAGAATCGCCGAGGGGGGGGGCGGCGTGAATCCCGCCCCCGCCGGCCGCTGAATTCTCCGGCACCGATCATTTCGCGGGGGCGGGAATCACGCCGGCCGGCAGGAACCCCCCCGGCGATTCTCCGGCCTGCGATGGGCCGAAGTCCCGCTGCTGTCATGCCATCCCGCCGACTTGAATCAAACCACCTACCTTATCGGCGGGACTGGCGGCGTGGGCTGGCTCCGGGGTCCTGGGGGGGAGGGGGGGGCACGGGGTGATCTGGCCCTGGGGGGGGGGGGTGCCCCCACGGTGGCCTGGCCCGCGATCGGGGCCCACCGATCCGCGGGCGGACCTGTGCCGTGGGGGCACACTTTTCCTTCCGCCTTGGCCACAGCCTCCGCGATGGCCGATGCGGAAGTGACCCCGCGCATGCGCGGGGATGACGTCAGCAGCCGCTGACGCTCCCGCGCATGTGCGGACTTCCGCTGACTGGCAAAGTCCTTTCGGCCCCGGCTGGTGTGGCGCCAAAGGCCTTTCCCGCCGGCTAGCCCCTCAAGGTGAGGGCTTGGCCCCTAAAGGTGCAGAGAAATCCGCACCTTTGGGGCGACCAGATGCCGGAGTGGTTCACGCCACTCCATCCCGTCGGGACCCCCCCACCCGCCGGGTAGGGGAGAATCCCACCCCTGGGTTCAATTCCAACCTCGAGTGACTGTCTGCGTGGAGTTTGCACATTCTCTCTGTGTCTGCGAAAGTTTCCTCCGGGTGCTCTGGATTCCTCCCACAGTCCAAAGATGTGCAGGTTAGATGGATTGGCCATGCTAAATTACCCCTAAGTGTCCAAGGATTGGGTGGGTTATGGGTATACAGTGGGAGATTGTGCCTAGGTACGATGCTCTTTTGAAGTGTCGGTTAAGACTTGATAGACCGAATGGCCTCCTTCTGCACTGGAGGGATTTAAAGAATATGGGGGAAGAGTTGGATGATCAGCCATGATCATAATGAATGGTGGATTATCATAGATTATCATAGAATTTACAGTGCAGAAGGAGGCCATTCGGCCCATCGAGTCTGCACCGGCTCTTGGAAAGAGCACCCTACCCAAGGTCAACACCTCCACCCTATCCCCATGACCCAGTAACCTCACCCAACACGAAGGGCAATTTTGGACACTAAGGACAATTTATCATGGCCAATGCATCTAACCTGCACATCTTTGGACTGTGGGAGGAAACCGGAGCACCCGGAGGAAACCCACGCATACACGGGGAGGATGTGCAGACTCCGCACAGACAGTGACCCAAGCCTGAATCGAACCTGGGACCCTGGAGCTGTGAAGCAATTATGCTATCCACAATGCTACCGTGGCGGAGCAGGCTCGAAGGACCGAATGGCCTCATCCTGTTCCTATTTTCTATGTTTCATCCATCTATTTACCTTTCAGATTAGAGACCAGCAAATATAAAACTCCAAAGCATAATTTTCCCCACAACAGGTGTCTCAACGCAATTAACCAGGTGCCTGAGAAATATTTTTGTCCGTTTTCCAATCTATTAAACTTTTTCCTTCTGACAGATGATGGTCAGTTAAAATTAAGATCCAACCTTACTTTTTTAATTCAAGCTGAAATTTGGGATTACAATTTTGTGATATGTTCATTTGGGAATTTTGAGCTGCCCAATGCAATCCAGGCAAGGTCTGAGCAATTTTCAAAATTAAGCCTGTCCGAATAATTTTGGGAAGTTGCTAGTGCAGTGTGAGTAAACAGATGGGCAGCTCCCAAATTAGGGAAGTGGGTAGAGAAATCTGTGGATTCCGTGTATTATTGAGTCGGAAACAGAATTTAAGATGGGCAGGAGGGAAAGAAGGAATCGGCAGTGAATGGAGATTTATTTTCCTCCTGCCCTGACAAACCTACAGATGGCATAGGCCCCCAAGCTTTTGATTTATGTTGACCTCTGTCTTTTTCAAGTGGGAACATTCTTCTCCACCTGCTCCAAAATGGCTTGAGACCCGGTGTTAGTGAGAACTGCTAAGTGCAGTGCTATCATTTTTTTGTTACTACTGCCCCAATTGTTTACATAAAATGTGGATAATAATTAGGACCGAGACTATTTCCCCGCATTCTGCCTACTTCATCAACCAGACCTAAGAAGGAAATCTATTATGCAAACAGTGTGGCTATTGTAAGGGTCCTTCCTATTTGTTCCTGTTTATTTTCCCTTCCTTTTATTTTTGCTGTTGCATTTTCTGGTCCATGGATGTTTAATGGACCTGCGACTTTAATAATAATAATAATAATCGTTATTAATCTCACAAGTAGGCTTGCATTAACACTGCAATGAAGTTACTGTGAAAAGCCGCTAGTCGCCACATTCCTGCACCTGTTCGGGTACACTGAGGGAGAATTCAGAATGTCCAATTCACCTAACAAGCACTTTCGGGACTCGTGGGAGAAAACTAGATCAACCGGAGGAAACCCATGCAGGCATGGGGAGAACGTGCAGACTCCGCACAGACAATGATCCAAGCGGGACTCAACCCTGGGACCCTGGCGCCATGAAGCAACAGTGCTAACCACTGTGCTACCATGCCACCCACATAGAAGCCATGGCCTGTGCCTTTAATCCAAGCAGGAAGATCCTTAAAGTTGTGCTGTTTTAGACTGACATCAGTGATGACTCGGATTGATTGATGTAGCTGGTGGCCAATGAATGCATCCAGGGGGGCGGTGCTCTGCCCGATGGTGGGTGGCGATTGGATCTGATCCCACTTACGTTTTCATTTCACTTTTGGTTCTGCAGTACGGGTGGAGGATTACAACTAATTTACTCCCAGAAAGATTCAGCTTAACCTTCTTCTAAAGGCCACTGTGGGGGCTGATTCTCTCTCCAGAAAGTCTGGGTGCTATTCCCTTGAGATTGCAAAGGCTTGAAATCAAACCCCAAGCTGAAGGCAAGGTTTGATGTCAGACAGAGTGCCTCAGGAAAGAAATGGGTCTGAATGTGAACCTTTGAGTCGAAGGCCTAGTTTGATCAGAACTAAAGTGACTCACCGGAAGGCCTGCTGCCTGTAAGTACCACACTGAATGAATGACTTCCAAGAAGACCATCATCCGCTGTAAACCAGAGGTGTTGATCAACAGGCGCACTGTGAAGAAAGCATGCTGCAAATCACCATTTGAAGCAAAGACTCTTATCTTTTGACCTTCATCCTTATTATTTTCACCCTTCCTCCCTCTGTATTTGTCTGTCTTGTGTGTGTGGGTAGAGGGTGGGGCAGTTACAGAGGGAAGTCAGGTTTTAGCTTGTCGTTAAGCAGCTGTACTTACTGTGTGTTTCACATCTGTTCTGGTCAGAAACAAACAGTCAATATGTTTAAACGTACACACCTGGTGACTGTAATTAGTGGACTGCCAAGGACCAAAAACTGTGTGTATTTTTGTGAGGATTATTGGTTAATTCACTTGTGGTGTGACTCTGGGATTCGTGTCCTGGAGTTTTCCGCGCACTTGCCCAGAATGTCGTAACATTATGAACCAGTTACTAGACAGTGAAAGAATAAGTGCTCCCACCAGGAATCAACCCCATGACGTCCCACGCAAGACAACTAGAGATCAGGAGACGAGCAATATGAAAATGACACCAAGGGGAGATGCTGTTGTAATGTTAATATCCTTTGACTAGTAATCCAGAGGCCCAGGTTCAAGCTCCAAGTACACAGGTTCAAATTCCACCGTGACCTTTGGTGGAATTTAAGTTCAATTAATCAACCAATCCGATTAAGCCTCAGTAACGGTGACCACATAGCTATCATCGATTGCCTAAAATGTTTAAAAGTTGCGGGAAGGAAATCTGCCGTCCTTACCTGGTCTGGCCTACTTGTGAGGCCAGACCCACAACAATGTGTTTGATTCTTAACTGTCCTCAAAAATGGCTCAGCAAGTTGTGCCAAACCGTATAAAAAAGTCATATTAAATGGGCTGCTGCGGCTCAAGAAGGTAGCTCACCATTACCCTCTCAATGGCAATCAGGTCTGGGCAAGAAATGATGGCTTTGCCAGCAATTCTCACACCCCATGAAATAATATTTTACAAAATCCATTGATAGCCTTACCCAACAATAATCTATCCTTCCCAATCTTGAGAGTTTTACTTGTCACAGTATCCTCAGCTTTTTACGGGAGTGATTTTCATTACCCTGTGTGTGCAACATGCTTCCTGACTTAGTCCCTGCATAGTCTGGCTTGAATGCTCATTTGTTGCACATTCCCACACAGAGGAAATAGATTCTCCGTATCTCCCCCATCGAATACCATAATCATTTGAAATATCTATTCATCAGACCCATACCATCAAAACAGGGGTGTGCAAGACAAGTCCCTGCAACCTGTCCTTGTAATTTAACTCTCAAAGCCCTGGAGTCATTCTCGTAAATTTGCCCTGCGGCCCTTTACCAGTCTCTAGCCATGTGTGCCAAAACTATACGCACCCACAGGGGAATTCAATTGTAAACCTTGATTTTAATACACACACAAGCACACACATTTAAAGCCCCATTCCCAGCCCCAGAGGGAAGAAGACACTGGGGTTTAAAATATTGACAGTGTGACATTTAATGCATTCATGCTGCATACTTGTGAGGCACCATAATAATGGGCGTGTTTTGACGAGCACCAGGCAAATGAGGATCTTACTGAGATTCAAAATTAATGCCAAATTATGTCAATCAGACCTCAGTGCTAATTTATTTTCGAGCCACCGGGTCAGTCCCTGGTGCTGGTGTTGAAAAGGGATCGTGGTGTGGTCAATAGATCAGTTGTCATGAGAATGTCGCTTTAAGAAATGGTTAGCTGCTCATGTTATTGCAGTGATGTCAGAGTGTGGATGGAGCTGAGCTCTGGTTCTGCTTTTTAGTTTCACTTTGAGAAAAGCTTGGGTGTGTCTGTCTTTTTGGTTTTGTTTTTCAGTGTTTTGCAGCTGAAGTCAGCCAAAGCAGCTGTATTGTTGAGCTCTCTGCCATGAAGGATTATCTCTTAAGCATTTGGCGAATTCAGAATTATAAATGTTTTCAGTATTGAATGTAAACTCTGATGTGCTTCTGTTTAGAGGTTTGTTAAGTCTTCTGGGTGTTAAAAGTACAGCATAGAGATGACTTAGTGTTGTATTCCTTGGGGGTGTATTTGAATTAATGGTTGCTAAGATATTCACTGTTTGTTTTAAAAAGGTTAACTTGAGTTCATAGAATAAACATTGTTTTGTTTAAAAAAATCAATTTCCATTTCTGCTGTACCACACTTGTAGAGTGGGCCGTGTGCTCCCCATACCACAATCTATTAAAAGTTGTGGGTCAGGTGAACTCCATGATACACTTTGGGGTTCTCTAAACCCTGACCCATAACAATTTGGGGCTCGAGGGGGATAAAAGTCTATCTATTGGCTTGGCTTAGTGAACTTAAAGATAGTGAGGGTGAGCATATTGTGGGTGCTTTTCAGGTGTGGTTTTTTAATTTAAGTGGAGAGTGTGTTGTGGACAATGGCTCTTTCAGAGGCTCTGACGTTTTTAGGGGTGGAGACGGTCACACGCAGTACCTTATGGACAGAGACTAAAAGCAGACTGTTAGATTTGGCAAAAACATTGCAGTTAACATTACCTGACAAAATGCGCAAAGATTAGGTAATTATGGTGGTGCTTAAGCATTTAAAGTTGCCTGAGATACAGTTTGACGCATTGGAAATGGCCAAGATCCAGTTGCAAATTAAACAAATGGAACATGAGAAAGAATTATAGCAGCTTGAATACAAAAGAGAGGAAAAAGAAAGAGAAAGAGAGAGGGAGGAAAAAGGAAAAGGAGCAAAGAAAGGAGAAAAGAAAGAATAGCCCTAGCAGAACAAAAAGAAAGAAAAAGGGAGATACAGATCAGGGAAAAAGATAAAGAGAGAGAGTTTGAACTTCAGAAAATGGCCATGAAACATGACAGTCAGTTAAAATTGGCAGACGTAAAGGGAAATGTACAATTGGATGATAGTGATGAGGATAGTGAGAAAGAGCATCACAGTCGAAGGCGTGGTGGGGATCTATTTAAATATGTCCAAGCATTGCCAAGGTTTGATGAGAAGGAGATAGAAACCTTTTTCATTTCATTTGAGAAGGTATCTAAACAAATGAAATGGCCACAGGACATGTGGGTATTATTGATACAAACAAAACTGGGAGGTAGAGATAGTGAAGTGTTTGCATCACTACCGGAGGAAGTAATTGGGACGTATGAGGAGGTGAAAAAATCCATCTGAGGTGCATATGAATTAGTGCCTGAAGCTTACAGACAAAGGTTTCGAAATTTAAGGAAAGAATTTGGTCAAACATACATGGAGTTTGAAAGGCTCAAACAGAGTAATTTTGATAGGTGGATAAGGGCTTTGAAAATAGACCAAACGTATGAAGCTCGCAGAGAAATTATATTTTTGGAGGAGTTTAAAAGTTCATTTCCTGATGTAGTGAGAACTCATGTGGAAGAGCAGAGAGTTAAAACTGCGAGATTAGCAGCAGAAATGGCATATGATTATGAATTAGTTCATAAATCAAAGCTTGGTTTCCGACATCAGTTTCAGCCTGTGAGGGATAGAAACTTGGGACATGAGAAATACCCAAGTGGTAAAGGTAAAAGTGGTCTGGTCTGATGGGAGATAATAAGGAGTGTACCTCAGATTAAAAAAGAAGTCCAGGAGGGTGGAAAAGAAATGAAACGTTTCAAATGTTTTCACTGTAATAAATGAGGCCATGTAAAGTGCATGTGTTGGTGGTTGAAGAAAAGCACTGGGAAGGCTGATGTGGTAAAACAGGGTAAGACAGTGGGGTTTGTTGAAGTGGAAATGGAAAGCCCAAGTGGAGCGAAGGAAGTGCAAAAGATTGTACAGCCTGATCAAGAGGTGACTGATAAGAAGGTGCCAGATCTCTTTAAAGAATTTACTTGTGTGGGTAAAGTTTTCTCATGTGTATAGGAGGAGCAGGTAAAGAAGTCACAATTTTAAAAGATACGGGAGCTAGTCAATCTTGAGATGAGGAGTTATGTAGGTTGGGAAGAATGTTGCCAGAAAAGTTGGTAATATGTGGAATTCAGGGTGAGAGGAGTAGTGTTTCATTATATAAGGTATGGTTGGAAAGTCCAGTGAAGAGTGGTGAAGTGGTAGTAGGTGTAATAGAGAAACTATCTTGTCCAGAAATACAGTTTATCTTGGGTAATGATATAGCTGGATCGCAGGTGGGAGTGATGCCTGCTGTGGTTGATAAGCCAATGGAAAATCAGTCAACGGAAGTGTTGAAGGTCGCAAAGTCACAGGTTAAGACAAGAGGAGAAATCAAAGAGTGAAGATGAAGTTGAAGAGCAATTATCAGAAACGATTTTTGATCAGCTGGTTGAAAAAGAACAAGAATAGGTGGAGGATTAGGCGGATACTTTTAGTTCAGGAAAATTGGCGGATGTACAACAAAAAGATCTAGAAATAAAACGGATGTATCAGAAAGCATATACGGAAGAAGAATCTGAGTGTATACCAGAATGTTATTACCGTAAAAGTGATGTCTTGATGAGAAAATGGAGACCTTTACATATGCAGGCGGGTGAAAAGTGGGCAGACATTCATCATGTAGTATTGCCGGTAGGGTATAGAAAGGAGGTGTTGCGAGTTGCACATGAGGTACCAGTGGGAGGTCATCTGGGAAGAAGGAAAACTCAAGCTAAAATCCAGAAACATTTTTATTGGCCTGGACTACATAAAGATGTAGTTAAATTTTGTCAATCATTTCACACATGTTAAGTGATAGGGAAACCTCAAACAGTGATAAAACCAGCACCCTTAATACCCATTCCAGCATTTAAAGAACCTTTTGCAAGGGTCCTAATTGATTGAGTAGGACCGCTTCCTAAAACAAAAAGTGGGAATCAGTATCTTTTGATGATAATGGATGTGGACTAGGTTTCCAGAGGCCATTCCAGTACGTAATATTACAGCTAAAAAGATTGTGGAGGAGTTACTTCAATTCTTTACTAGATATGGACTACCCATATAAATACAATCGAATCAAGGATCAAATTTTACCTCAAGGTTATTCAAAGAAGTTATGGGTAGCTGAGGAATAAAACAATTTAAATCAACTGCGTACCATCCAGAATCGCAGGGAGCGTTAGAAAGGTGGCATCAGACATTAAAAACAATGTTGAGGGCTTCTTGTCAAGATTATCCAGAGGATTGGGATAAAGGAATTCCATTCGTACTGTTTGCAATTAGGGATGCACCTAATGACTCAACCAAATTTAGTCCTATTGAACTAATTTTTGGTCATGAGGTAAGAGGACCACTTAAATTGATTAAGGAAAAATTGGTGAGTGAGAAATCAGAACTTACATTATTGGATTACGTGTCAAATTTTAGGGAACGATTAAATAGAGCAGGTGAATTGGCTAGACAACATTTGAAAGTTGCACAAAATGTGATGAAACGGGTTGCGGACAAGAAATCCAAAGTTCGTAGTTTTGCCAGTGGAGATAACGTTTTAGTGTTGTTACGAGTGGTAGGTGAACCTTATCAGGTTGAGAGGAAATTAAGTGAGGTGAATTATGTGGTTAAAAACACCAGATAGAAGGAAGACTCACCGAGTGTGTCATGTGACTATGCTTAAAAGGGAAGGAGAGAAAAAGGAGGAGGTTTTAATGATTCTAACTCAAAGTGACGAACCAAAATCCAGATGACTGTGAATTTGACATACCTCAAATTAAAAAGGAAATGAGGATGTTCTTAACAATTGGGATAAATTGTTGAGTTATCTTCCAGAGGAAAAATGAACTGACCTGAAAAAGTTAGTGATATCACATGGGCAAGTTTGTGGAGATAAATTGGGAAGTACTAAAATGGCTATACATGATGTAGATGGGGGGAAATGCTGTTCCAATCAAACAACATCCATACAGACTTAACCCTTTAAAATTGGCACAGGTTAACAAACAGATAAGTTATGCCATTTGGCTTGAAAAAACCCCATGCCACATTTCAACGGTTAACTAACAAAGTTGTTTCAGGATTACCCAATTGTGCGGTATACATCGACGACCTGGTAATTTTCAGCCAGACATGGACAGAACATTTGAAACATCTGATGGAGTTATTTGATCGACTTCAGGAGGCGGGTTTGGTGATAAACCTAGCCAAAAGTGAATTTGGAAAAGCCCAAGTCACTTTCCTTGAGGAGTTTTCGATACCCTCGAGACAAAGGGAAATAATGCGATTTCTTGGCATGAGTGGATTTGATCGAATATTTGTGCAAAGTATTTTATCACGTGATTGCTCCACTGATGGACTTGCTTAAGATTTGTCGAAAATTTCAATGGACAGCGGACTTTCAACAGGCATTTGACAGCCTGAAAGCGGTGATAACCAATGCTCCTGTGTTGGAGAATTGCAAGGGACGGATCGTGCAGAGACCTTCTTGTTCAAAGAGACTGTCAATCGAGAAAGATTTCAGTTGGAGGAAGAAGAACAAAAAAAAAGGACTATTATTATACCTGTTTGCGTGTGTTGTTTTTTGCAACGAAAAAGTATATTTACAGTGTGCATTTCTTAAAGGATGGTGAAAAGGTGAAAAATGAAACCATCTTGAAGTTGATGGTTTATTTTTTTGGGGGAGGGGACGTGTCATGAGAATGTCGCTTTAAGAAATGGTTAGCTGCTCATGTTACTGCAGTGATGTCAGAGTGTGGGTGGAGCTGAGCTTTGATTCTGCTTGCTTTTTAGTTTCACTTTGTGAAAAGCTTGGATGTGTCTGTCTTTTTTGTTTCGTTTTGGAGTGTCTTGCAGCTGAAGTCAGCCAAAGCAGCTGTATTGTTGAGCTCTCTGCCATGAAGGATTATCTCTTAAGCATTTGGTGAATTCAAAATTATAAATGTTTTCAGTATTGAATGTAAACTCTGATGTGCTTCTGTTTAGAGGTTTGTTAAGTCTTCTGGGTGTTAAAAGGACAGCATATAGATTACTTAGTGTTGTATTCTTTGGGGGGTGTATTTGAATTAATGGTTGCTAAGATATTCACTGTTTGTTTTTAAAAGGCTACCTTGAGTTCATAGAATAAACATTGTTTTGTTTTAAAAAATACTGGTCCATTTCTGCTGTACCATACCTGTAGAGTGAGCCGTGTGCCCCGCATACCACAATCTATTGAAAGTTGTGGGTCAGGTGAACTTTGGGATTCTCTAAACCCTGACCCATAACAAAGTACTCATCCCCTGCCTCAGGCTCCTCCTCCAACTGACAACTGTGATCCTTGTCATTGACACACTAACCTTGCCCTGCCCCTCACCCCTCATGAATGAAATGAAAATCGCTTATTGTCACAAGTAGGCTTCAAATGAAGTTACTGTGAAAAGCCCCTAGTCACCACATTCCGGCGCCTGTTCGGGGAGGCTGTTACGGGAATTTAACCGTGCTGCTGGCCTGCCTTGGTCTGCTTTCAAAGCCAGCGATTTAGCCTTGTGCTAAACAGCCCCAGTGTGCTAAACAGTCCCTGTGATCCCCTAACCTGATTGTTGGTGACCAATCATGGTCGGTATCCTTAGGTACCTTATCATTAGGTAC
Organism: Scyliorhinus torazame; assembly: GCF_047496885.1. Taxonomy (NCBI): domain Eukaryota; kingdom Metazoa; phylum Chordata; class Chondrichthyes; order Carcharhiniformes; family Scyliorhinidae; genus Scyliorhinus; species Scyliorhinus torazame. Next base: position 322,813,866 of record NC_092709.1, read on the forward strand.
CTGACGGCTGGTTCAAGTTAGCGTTGGGATTAGTGTATTTAAAATCACTTCGCCTGCATTCACCCTGAGTTACAATTAGGCTTGCAGTGCTCAGCTTGATGGTGTCTTTACAACACCTTCAAAGAATCTAATTATAGTTTTCGTCCAATAGTCAGATTCTAACAAGCCTCTCAACTCCAAACGCTTCACCCGATGTCTATGTCTATGTATTTATATTGTGTATTTATATTTTGTCATATATTTTTTAATGTATGGAATGATCTGTCTAGACTGTACACAGAACAATACTTTTCACTCTACCTTGGTACACATGACAATAAATCTAAATGAAAGCTTTCCTACTTTTTAAATTGGACACCACATTTGCATGTACGATATATAAGTTACTTCAGTACAAAATACTTGACTGTACAAGGTGACATAGCACACAATGTTGGTGAAATAATTCCTGGAACCACTTGATTGAATCATAGCATCTATTAGTTTGAGGTTAAGCAGGGATACATTTGTACTCTTCACCACATTCTCTATTTGCATTTTAAGATTAATTCATCAGTTGTGCCACCAATTGACACTTCAATTTTGTATACAAGTGAATTCATCAAGATAAGGATTGTATCAGGATGCTCAGCAAGTAATGCATCATTTCTGATTGCCAGAGCTGGTATCAGATCTCTTCATAGCTTCTATTTGCCTGAAGGACTGCATATAGAAATATACATTCTTAGAAAATAAAGACATATCTACAGTCCTGTAAGGGCTTTAGCTCTGAGATCCAGACAAACAGGTCCAACATAGACTAGATGGGCCAAATGACCCCCTGTGCCATAATGACATTCTGAAACGAGTATGGAGAGTCACAATTCACTTCTTACAAGTCATCTAAGTTTGCTTTAGCTGGCACTAAATTGTCAGTCTGGCACATAGATACAATATCACAGAACTGTTACAATACAGATGGAAGCCAGTCATAGAGTCATAGAATTTACAGTGCAGAAGGAGGCCATTTGGCCCATCAGGCCTGCACCGGCCCTCGGAACGAGCACCCCACTTAAGCGCACACCTCCACCCCATCCGGTAACCCAGTAACCCCACCTAACCTTTTTTAACACTAAGGATAATTTAGCATGGTCAATCCAGCTAACCTGCACATCTTTGAACTGTGAAAGGAAACCGGAGCACCCGGAGGAAACCCACGCATGCACGGGGAGAATGTGCAGTTTCTGCACAGACAGTGACCCAAGCTCAGAATGAAACCTGGGACCCTGGAGCTGAAGCAACAGTGCTAACCACTGTGCTATCATGCTGCCCCATTCGGACCATCATATCTGCACTGGCTCTCTGAATGAGCAATTCACCCCATGCCATTCTCCTACCTTCTCCCCATGAACCTGCACATTCCTCCTTTTCCTCTAATAGTAGAGTTCCTTTTTGATTGCCTCAGTTGAATCTGCCTGCACCACATTCTCAAGCAGTTTATTCCAGACCTCAACCACTTGTTGCACTTCAAACCTTTTCCTCATATTGCTTTTGCTTCTTTGGTTAATTGCTCTAAATCTGTGCCCTCATTTTCTTGATCTTTCCTTGAGTGGGAACAATTTTGCCCGATCTTTTCAGACCAAGCTCCTCATGATTTTCAATACCTCGATCAAATCTGCATGCAACTTTCTCTTCTCCAAGGAAAACAGTCTCCACTTCTCCATTCTCTCTTCATAACTAAAGTTCCTTACTCCAGGAACCATTCTCATGAATATTTAATACACTCTCTCTGATGCCTTCAAATCTTTCTAAAGTGCAGTACCCAAAACTAGATGCAGTACGCCATCTGATGCTGAACTGGTGTCTGATACAATTTTGACATAACCCACTTGCTCTTGTACTCTATGCTCCTATTAACAAAGTCTAGGATATGCTATTCAGCATCCACTTAAAGTGTTCCATTCTTCAACACAAATTCAGCAAAATGTTCCTTGTATCAGGCAGTATTTTAGTGAATCCAAATTGTGCCCTGTCTTAGCCTCGAGTGCTAAGCCTAAAGTGTTGAACCCAATACTGCATAGAGTATTAATACTACAGTCTAATTAAGGTTTTATATAAGCTTATTTATACTTAGTTCTAATTTTAAGGAATGATTTGCACTGTACAAAGTTCTGGCAGTTTGTGACCTTAATTCTTAAGCACAGTAAGAAGTCTTACAACACCAGGTTAAAGTCCAACAGGTTTGTTTTGAATCACTAGCTTTCGGAGCACAGCTCCTTCCTCAAGTGAATGAAGAGGTGGGTTCTAGAAACATATATATAGACAAAGTCAATGATGCAAGACGATACTTTGAATGCGAGTCTTTGCAGGTAATTAAGTCTTTACAGGTCCAGGCGGAGCAACTGGAGAGAGGGATAATCACAGGTTAAGGAGGTGTGAATTGTCTCAAGCCAGGACAGTTGGTAGGATTTCGCAAGCCCAGGCCAGATGGTGGGGGGTGAATGTAATGTAACATGAATCCCGGTTGAGGCCATACTCATATATGTGAAACTTGGCTATAAGTTTCTGCTCGGTGATTCTGCATTCTCACGCGTCCTGGCCGTCCTATCGTATCAGGCAACGGGACCTGTGTGAGAACCTCTCTGGCTACATCGAGGGCAACTTGAAACCCATCGTACAATGAACGCCCAGCTTCTGACGCGATAGGATGGATTTCTTACAGAAACTCAGCACCTATGGACCAGTTGAACCAGGAACATTCCTCGTCACAATGGATGTCTCGGCACTCTACACCAGCATCCCCCATGACGACATTGCTGCAACAGCCTCAGTACTCAACAGCGACATCTGCCAATCTCCAGGCGCAATTCTGAAACTCATCCGCTTCATTCTAGATCACACGTTCTTCATCCAGACACACACAACTAACAAGGGGACCAAATTTGCACCTCAACATGCCAACATCTTCATGCACAAGCTTGAACAAAACTTACCTCACCGCACAGGACCTACAACCGACGTTATACACCAGATACATCGGTGACATATTTTTCCTTTGGACCCACGGTGAAGAATCACTGAAACGACTACACGATGACATCAATAAGTTCCATCCCACCATCAGACTCACCATGGACTACACTCCAGAATCGGTTGCATTCTTGGACACAGTCATCTCCATCAAGGAGAGTCACCTCTGCACTTTGCTTTACCGCAAGTCCACGGATAACCTCACGATGCTCCACTGCTCCACCTTCCACCCTAGACACATTAAAGAAGCCATCCCCTATGGACAAGCCCTCTATATACACAGGATCTGGTCAGACGAGGAGCAGGGTAACAGACATCTACAGATGCTGAAAGATGCCCTCGTACGAATGGGATATGGCGCGTGACTCATCGATTGACAGTTCCAACGCGCCACAGCAAAAAACCGCACCGACCTCCTCAGGAGACAAACACGGGACACAACCGACAGAGTACCCTTCGTCGTCCAGTACTTCACTGGAACAGAGAAACTACAACATCTTCTTCGCAGCCTTCAACACGTCATCGATGAGGACGAATATCTTGCCAAGGTCATCCCCACACCCCCACTACTTAGAACATAAGAACATAAGAACTAGAAGCAGGAGTAGGCCATCTGGCCCCTCGAGCCTGCTCCACCATTCAATGAGATCATGGCTGATCTTTTGTGGACTCAGCTCCACTTTCCGGCCCGAACACCATAACCCTTAATCCCTTTATTCTTCAAAAAACTATCTATCTTTATCTTAAAAACATTTAATGAAGGAGCCTCTACTGCTTCACTGGGCAAGGAATTCCATAGATTCACAACCCTTTGGGTGAAGAAGTTCCTCCTAAACTCAGTCCTAAATCTACTTCCCCTTATTTTGAGGCTATGCCCCCTAGTTCTGCTTTCACCCACCAGTGGAAACAACCTGCCCGCATCTATCCTATCTATTCCCTTCATAATTTTATATGTTTCTATAAGATCCCCCCTCATTCTTCTAAATTCCAACGAGTACAGTCCCAGTCTACTCAACCTCTCCTCGTAACCCAACCCCTTCAGCTCTGGGATTAACCTAGTGAATCTCCTCTGCACACCCTCCAGTGCCAGTATGTCCTTTCTCAAGTAAGGAGACCAAAACTGAACACAATACTCCAGGTGTGGCCTCACTAACACCTTATACAATTGCAGCATAACCGCCCTAGTTTTAAACTCCCTCCCTCTACCAATGAAGGACAAAATTCCATTTGCCTGCTTAATCACCTGTTGCACCTGTAAACCAACTTTTTGCGACTCATGCACTAGCACACCCAGGTCTCTCTGCACAGCAGCATGTTTTAATATTTTATCATTTAAATAATAATCCCTTTTGCTGTTATTCCTACCAAAATGGATAACCTCACATTTGTCAACATTGTATTCCATCTGCCAGACCCTAGCCCATTCACTTAGCCTATCCAAATCCCTCTGCAGACTTCCAGTATCCTCTGCACTTTTTGCTTTACCACGTATCTTAGTGTCGTCTGCAAACAACCGCGCAACCTCAAAGAGACCATTGTTTGCAGCACACTACCCAGCCTTCAGAAGAGCTAACACGACACCACACAATCCTGCCATGGCAATCTCTGCAAGACGTGCCAGATCATCGACATGGGTACCACCATTACACGTGAAAACACTACCCACCAGGAACGTGGTACATACTCGTGCAACTCGGCCAACGTTATCTACCTCATATGCTGCAGGAATGGATGTCCCGAAGCGTGGTACATTGGCAAGACCACGCAGACGCTGCGACAATGGATGAACAGACATCACGCGACAATCGCCGGGCAGGAATGTTCCCTTCCAGTCGGGGAACACGTCAGCAGTCAAGGGCATTCAGCCTCTGATCTTCGGGTAAGCGTTCTCCAAGGCGGCCTTCAGGACGCGCGACAACGCCGAGCAGAAACTTATAGCTATGTTCCGCACACATGAGTACGGCCTCACCCGGGACCTTGGATTCATGTTGCATTACATTCACCCCCCACCATCTGGCCTGGGCTTGTGAAATCCTTCCAATTGTCCTGGTTTGAGACAATTCATACCTCCTTAACCTGTGATTATCCCTCTCTCCAGTTGCTCCGCCTGGACCTGTAAAGACTTAATTACCTGCAAAGACTCGCATTCAAAGTATCGTCTTGCATCATTGACTTTGTCTATATATATGTTTCTGGAACCCACCTCTTCATTCACCTGAGGAAGGAGCTGTGCTCCGAATGCTCCGAAACAAACCTGTTGGACTTTAACATGGTGTTGTAAGACTTCTTACGGTGCTCACCCCAGTCCAATGCCGGCATTTCCACATCTTAATTCTTAAGATTTAAATGGTTCAGTATCATCAACAGATTTTATTGCTGTTCCTTCTAGACCCGATCTCAAATTATTGACACGTGCAGAGGACAAAAATAACCCTAAAAATTAATGCTGTAGGGCACCTTGACCTCTTTAAACCACACTTAAAACTGCTCTTAACATGACTCTTTTCACCCATCCCCACACTAATTTTGAATCCAATTTGATATCTGCCTGCTAATTCCAAATACCTTTAATATTCCAGTAATCATTCATTCAGTGTCTTGCCAAAGGTTTTAATCCCTTCTAAAATCTTTGCTGGCTTCTTCCTTTTTATCTAGATGTATGGTTATTTCATCCTTAATTAGACACTCTAACATTTTCTCCACCACAGATGTTAAATTCGCTGGCAGGAAGATTAGTTCCATCTCCCTTTTCTAAAATATGTAATTTAACTGGCCAGTCTCCAATGCTCGATCACACATCTAAACTCAGTATAACGCTAAAAGTAAATAAGCTCCAATTTTAACCTAACCTGACTGATGGGAGCAGACTGGGTTCAGCTCAGCTGCCCATTTCACACCCTGTCTAATTTTACTCTGCATTGGAGAACAGGCTGCACGGTGGTACAATGGTTAGCACTGATGCTTCACAGCGCCAGGCATCTGTGTTTGATTCCGACCTTGGGTTACTGTGTGGAGTTTGCTCATTCTCCCCATGTCTGCATGGCTTTCCTCCGGGTGCTCCAGTTTCTTCTCACAGTCCAAAGATATATAGGTTACATGTATTGGCTATGCTAGATTGCCCCTTAATGTCCAAAGATGTGTATGTTGGGTTGCAGGAGTGGGGTGGGGGAGTGGGCCTAGGTAGAGTGCTCTTTCGGAGGGTCGGCGCTGACTTGATGGACCGCATGGCCTCCTTCTGCATTGTAAAGAGAAGGTGCCTGTTTTGATTCATATCCTTTGTATTTTAGATGAACTTGTTTGGAAGAATGAAAGTACACGCATTTCTATGGCACCTTATCACATTCTCAGAGAGTTTGAAAGTGCGTTTAATTCAGTGGATGATTTTGAGGTCTAGTCAAAATTTGTTGTGTAGACAACTGCGTCCATCAATTTGTTCACAAATAAACTTGCACACAGTAAACACACAGCAAAAAAATTAATGACCAAATCATCTCTTTTTTTTCAGGGGTGTCAGATGCTGAAGGAATGTTGGTCAGGACATAGGGTGGTTGCTGGGGGTGCGCTGGTGGCTTGGTTGCCTGTTGCCGTTAAATAGCCTTGGGATCTTATGAATCCAGCTGAATAGGAAACCCTCAGTTCAATGTCCCAGCCAAAAAACAGCACCTGTGGTAATCTGCTAGATTCTGTTATTTTATTTAAAGGAGATATCCCTCTATCTTATCACATCTGTAATATAGAAAAAGTCTCTCAGGGCAGCATGGTAGCATAGTGGTTAGCACAGTTGCTTCGCAGCTCCAGGGTCCCAGGTTCGATTCCCGGCTGGGTCACTGTCTGTGCGGAGTTTGCACGTTCTCCCCGTGTCTGCGTGGGTTTCCTCCGGGTGCTCCGGTTTCCTCCCACAGTCCAAAGATGTGCGGGTTAGGTGGATTGGCCATGCTAAATTGCCCTCAGTGTCCAAAAAATGTTAAGTGGGGGTTACGGGGATAGGATAGATACGTGGGCTTCAGTCGGGTGCTCTTTGTAAGGGCCAGGGCAGACTTGATGGGCCGAATGACCTCCTGCATTGTAAATTCTATGATTCTATAATAATTTTATTTTCTGTTACATTTTTCTTATACTTTGATGATAACACAGCTTTGTTATAAAACAGCATACCCTCCATCTCCACACAAGCGCTCTCATGCGGGAACCTGCTAGTTAATGTATCAATAAAATGGTGGACTTGTGTTAATTTTATCCATTGCACCCAAACATCATAGATTTAGGTGTTTTACAATTTTAAAGTACTCCGTGACTTTCACTTGCATTCTTAAACTGACTGACACATTTCAATCAGCAAAGCTCCCTGAATAACCTACAATTAAACTTTGGCTGAACTGTGCCTTTATTCCCCTAATAACGACCAGTTTCCTTAAGGAATCTCCATTTTAGCAGAATAATACATTGCGTTTTATATGCTTTATCACCTGCTGCCCTAATTGTGCCATCTGACTTACTGTGAGCCTCACTAGCAATTAGATTTTTAAAAAAAAGCTGGCCCATGTTATTATTGCACTCCCTGTATTATGTGAAACACTGACAAATCAGAATAGAAACAAGGACCTGTGTTTCTATGTTGCTTTTCATAACCACCAGACATTTCAAAGTGCTTTACGGAGAGCAAAGTACTTTTTGAAATGGAATCACTGTTGTGATGTAGAATGGAGAAAATTAGGCAGCATATGAAACATAAACAAGGAAAATATCTGTAGTACTAATTGAAAAACTGCTAAAAATATCTTCAAGCAATCAATGCTGAACGGCCAGCCTATCGATGAAGTTTGCCTGAGCTTTGCTGTAAATTACTGGCAAACATTTCCTCAGAGACCAATATCGTTGCTTAATTTCCACTTTTCATCATTAGCTGGCCTTCACCATCCAGTTCGTGTAGCCTAAAGTATCTGAATTATGTTTGTCCGGTGACACCATGATCCTCACAAGTGTGATGTTTTATGCTCTGTTTCAATTAGTTTCTGGTATTTTAAATGAACGATTTTTGGAAAAAACCTGATTATGCACACGCATGCATCGTCGGGTTGGCCTTGGAATTTGAATAGTGCGCAAAGAGCCACAAAGCACCATCAGTGTGCAATCAGGTGCTGCTTTCTAATATTTTTGTCAGCATTATTTATTAGCAAGTTTCAGAATTGGTAATATCCTTCCTTTCTATGGAAATAAATGTTGAGTTTCAATTTCAACCATGCATTTGTAATCGTCCATTATCTATGGATTATTGTGTTTTTTTATTTCAAGGGATACCTCTGTAATTCCAGAGTGCAGAAGGTAGCCATTTGGGCCATCCTGCCTGTGCGAGCTCCAGGAAGGAGTTATCTAATTAATCACAGTCGAACTGCTCTTTGTCCAAAACCTGCAAATTTCTCCTTTTCACGCATTTATTTGCTTTCCTTTTGTTTGCAATAGATTGAAAATAATTGTTTTTTTAATGCTTGCCTTTTCTACCACACACTGCATGGGTCAAAACAAAATAGAACAGGTTCATTAAAGCAGAAGGAACACAAACAGAAGAGTAAGTAAACATGAAAGGGATAGAAACTGACAGGGAAATAAGATTAATGGTAGGAAAGAATAGAAGAGAAAGATGAAAGTTAGGAAAGGAGGGAGAAGAAAAGAAGAGGAAACAACGTGGGTCAATTTTTATTAAAGTGAAGGAGCTGTGTTTGAGATGGGGGCAGGAGAGCATGAGGTGAGGTCCTGTTTACATCCTAGACAGAACATCAGTGGGTGTTTTGATCATGACACATGCATACAAAGTGCGTCGAAGGTGCATTAAAAAATCATGTTGCCAGGATCTGCAGATGACCAAGACCTGTGTAGGCATCATAGCTTCACCGCTACTGCAACACAATTAGATGTAAGGTACCAACAGACTTCCCACATTTCACATTGTGAGACGTTTGCTGATACTCATAAAGATGTGTTTTTAAAACGAACAAATAGGCAAAAAAAAAGATTATATTTTGTTTATGGATTAATATCAATGAATATTTTGAAATATCAAAATCTTGAATAGGACGAATCAAGTCAATGAAGATGGAGGGCGGGATTCTCCTAGCCCGGGGCCGGGCCGGAGAATCCCCGCAATAGGGCCACGCCGCCCCGACGCCGGCATGTGATTCTCCGTGGAGCGGAGAATCGGAGCCATTGGCGCCGGCGCGTTTCCGACAGCGTGGACACTCTGCCGCCGAATGGGAGAATCCCGCCCGGGATGCCTGACATTTTTAAAATGGATTGAATGATGGGGAGTGTGGCTTGCACTGAAGTATTTTATCTTGAAGCTCTTTAGGAAATTGACTTCTGCATAGTTAAATGAATATTAAGGAAAGGCTAGCAATAGAGCATTCCTTTGTGTATTAATTGTTTAAATGTATATTTGTTACAATGGATACCTATTCTAATTAATGCACTACAATCCTGTTTGCTCACACATTTTAAAGGGAACTATTTTTACCCCAACCCTGAGCTTCATTGATTGTGATGCTGCTAGGTTTCTGGCCCCTCATGTGAAGTTGCTTCATTTAAATATATGACAAACATGAAGTTAAATATTTTTAGCTTTGCCTTTTTATTTTCTATCAAAGGCTGCACTACTAAGACTGGGATATTTATTAATTAATACATTACCTTAAGCGCAATTGCATTCCATTAAATAACTGATGTCTTGACCAAAACCCTTTGATTGCTATGTCTAATTTTCAAATCTCTCAAGCAGAACCGTGGAGGCTTAGATTTGATTGGTGGGTTTATGCTGTTAATGTTTCACTTGATCCAAATCTTGACCTCTGAAATGGGCACAAAATACACATAAAGACTTGAAAGGCTTTATTTTTGTTCTGTCGCCTGTTTGCTCATTTCTGCCTGTTCTAACCTCAGTGCAATTCTACATCAGAGTCAAAAAGTAAGTTTTACATAATAAAAATCTACGGGAGCATAAATCCTTATTGACACAGCGTTATATTGAAATGATTCAGAGATGTAAAACTGCTCAATGAAGCTTATTGTATTCAAACAACACATCGAGAAGAGGAGAGGGCTTCCAGCTCTTTCCTGGCTTATTGTTTTGTTCACATTGGCGTGTCCTGAACAGTCACTACATTCAAGGCATACATAATTAGCTCCTCAGGTTCTAACAGCCAATAAAATAAAGCAATTGTACTAAATATACAAATATAAATTTGTATATATTTGTATATATGCAAAAACAATAATTTTTCTGACATGGGTATGAATGGTCATTTTAAATAATGAAATGAAAATGAAATAAAATGAAATGAAAATCACTTATTGTCACAAGTAGGCTTCAAATGAAGTTACTGTGAAAAGCCCCTCGTCGCCACATTCCGACGCCTGTTCGGGGAGACTGGTACGGGAATTGAACCCGCGTTGCTGACCTTGTTCTTCTTTACAAGTCAGATGTTTGAATGGCTGGCCACATTTTATGCCGCCCAAAATCTTGGACATTGCACACATGACTCAAACCACAGCTTTTGATGAATAAAGCACATATTGATGTTAATCCTTTTAATTCAAATATGTTTTTCTTTCTGTATCAGTCAGTGTACTATAATTTGTACAATTCTCACTGAGCTGCTGTTTCAATAGAGACCCCAGCCATGACTGACAACGCCTTAATGTATTATTACCTGAATGCAAACACGCACAATTTTCCTATTGACTGAACTGGTGAGCTTGCCCCAGGTTGGATATGGAACATTTATTTTGTGACCTATGAGACTTCACCCTTTATTGACAAATTGAGAATTTAGTTATTTTATTGCCTTTTTTCATTAGCATTAGTATTGAGCACTCACACAGTTTTCCAATTGTACTTCTGTCACTGCCAACCTTGATTTCTCAGGTCACGTCCACAGTGGTTCACTGAAGTATTCATCTTGGCTGGGTGAAAAGAGGCATCCAGTGATGTCCATTTCAATTGTAACCAGTTAATGAGTTCTTGGAGCATAAAAACGTTGATCCAGAGAAAGCATTAGTTTCTCGTTCTTTTAAAAAAAATATGTTTTTGACTGCTTTGAATACTGCAAATACTGACATTGTAATGCATGTCAATTATCTCTGCTTAATCCATCGCCACCGCCCCTCAGTCTTCACTCCTCTTTCCACTATTCCATCTGCTCTTCCATTGATCTCTTCAATGAATCTCCAACCACGGATCCACTGTCACCTGCCCAATAAGATACAATCATGGTTCGGTTTGCACCTCCTAGTTGCAAAGTTCCAGGTTCAAATCCCACTCCATGGTTGGGATTCTCTGGTCCCCCAGCCGCGTGATTCTAGGCAGCCCACCAATCACTAGCGGCGGGCTCTATCTTCCCTCCGCTTGTCAATGGGATTTCCCATTGTAACCACTGCACGCTGCCGGGAAACCCGCGGACAGGGATTTGCTGCTGGCGGGAAAAGTGAATTGCAATGACCGGAAAATTCCAGTCTAGGTTTGGGCAAAAAAAAATCAAGGCACACTCTTGTGTTCTACTACACTGTCACATGAGCCATCTCTGGATGAGACATGAAACGCCACCACCTGTAAGTTGCTCTCCAAGTCACACACCATCCGGATTTGGAAATATATTGCTGTGCCTTCACTATCGCTGGATCGAAATCCTGGAACTCGCACCCTAACGGCACTATAGGTATTCCTGTACACATATTTGTTTCAACCATTTTTCCCTGCACACACTTTTGGCAACCGGCCAACCTTTGGAGCCCATGCTGACTGACTTTCGCAACACACGCTAGCCAACCTTCGCGACACATGGCAACCGACCTTCGCAAAACACGCCATGTTCGTTCACCATTTCATGCAAAAGGGGAGCCTGCTTTCTCCTCACAATCTCACTTGAATCCGCCTCAAAGGAGGAGAGGGTAATGCGCATATCAGGTGCAGCCGGTTCCTTTGTGCCATTTTCATCTTTATGAAAATGGAAACTCCAACCTTGCACATGTAGGTCTTCGTGAAGGGCAATAGCAACAAAATGCGCATTTTACTCTGCATTGGATACTCCAGGGGGATGCTACACCAGAATGCTGACAGCCTCGTGGGCTTTTGCCGTGCTTTTAATGTGGTATCCCAAGCTGCAGCAACGTACACCCTTCACTTCTCTTTCAAATTTTGAAACACCTCTTTTGCCAGTACTTCCCTGCATATAACACACATGGGCTTTGCCTCTTTACTTCCATTGTCACAATTGATAAACAAAGAACAAGGAACAGTACGGCACAGGAACAGGCCCTTTGGCCCTCCAAGCCGGCGCCTATCTCGACCAATCGCCTGTATCCTTCTATATCTTGTCTGTTCATCCAGATAAGTCGTAAAGGTCTCAAACGTATCTGCCTCAACTATCTAACCTTGGCAGTGCATTCCAGACTGCCACCCCACTCTGTGTAAAAAACTTTCCCCGCACATCTCCACTGAACCTATCTCCCCTCACCTTGAATTTGTGCCCCCTTGTAATTGTCATTACTGCCCTGGGCAAAAGCCGCCAACTATTCACCCTATCACTACCCCTCATAATTTTATAAACTTCTATCAGGTCGTTCCTCAGTCTCCGTCTCTCAGGGAGGACAATCCCAGTTTATTCAATCTCTCCTCAAAGTTGATACCCTCCATACCAGGCAACATCCTGGTAAACCCTTTCTGTACTCTCTCCAAAGCCTCCACGTCCTTCTGGTAGTGTGGTGACCAGAATTAAACACAGTTTTCCAAATGAGGCCTAACCAACGTTCTATATAACTGTAACATAATATGCGAGCTTTTATACTCGATACCCTGTCCGATGAAGGCAAGCATGCCATATGCTCTCTTTACCACCATTTCCACCTGTGCTGCCACTTTTAAGGATTTGTGGCCCTGCACGCCCAGATCTCTCTGTGTCTCTATGCTCCTGATGGTTCTGCCATTTATTTTATAGCTCCCATTTGAATTGAATCTACCAAAACTCATCACTTCGCATTTGTCCGGGTTAAATTCCATCTGCCATTTCTTCACCCAATTTTGCAGCCGATCTATATCCTGCTGTATTCTCTGACAATCTTCATCACTATCCGCAACTCCTGCAATCTTAGTATCATCCGCAAACGTGCTAATCAGACAAGCTGTGTTTTCTTCCAAGTCATTTATATATATTACAAACAGTAGAGGTCCCAGTACTGATCACTGTGGAACACCACTAGCTACAGACCTCCATTCGGAAATACACCCTTCCACTGCTACTCTCTGTCTTCTTTGGCAAAGCCAGTTCTGAATTCATCTAGCTAGTGCACCCCTGAGTCCGTGTGATTTAATCTTTTGCACCAACCTGCCATGACGGACCTTGATAAATGCTTTGCGACAGCCCATGTAGACAACATCCACAGTCCTTCCCTCGTCAATCATTTTTGTCACCTCAGAAAACTTAATCAAATTAGTGAGTCATGACCTCCCTCGCACAAAACCATACTGTCTGTTGCGAAGAAGACCATTCACTTCCAAATGTGCATAGATCCTGGGCGCAATTCTCCGATCGGGAGACTAGAACATAGAACATAGAATGATACAGCGCAGTACAGGCCCTTCGGCCCATGATGTTGCACCGACATGGGAAGTCAAAAAACAAAAGCCATCTAACCTACACTATGCCATTATCATCCATATGCTTATCCAATAAACTTTTAAATGCCCTCAATGTTGGCGAGTTCACGACTGTTGCAGGTAGGGCATTCCACGGCCTCACCACTCTTTGCGGCCTCACCACTCTTTGCGTAAAGAACCTACCTCTGACCTCTGTCCTATATCTATTACCCCTCAGTTTAAGGCTATGTCCCCTCGTGCTAGCCATTTCCATCTGCGGGAGCAGGCTCTCACTGTCCACCCTATCTAACCCCCTGATCATTTTGTATGCCTCTATTAAGTCTCCTCTTAACCTTCTTCTCTCTAACGAAAACAACCTCAAGTCCATCAGCCTTTCCTCATAAGATTTTCCCTCCATACCAGGCAACATCCTGGTAAATCTCCTCTGCACCCGTTCCAAAGCTTCCACGTCCTTCCTATAATGAGGTGACCAGAACAGATCCTTGTGGTACGTCACTTGTAACTGAACTCCATTCTGAACATTTCCCATCAACCACCACCCTCTGTCTTCTTTCAGCTAGCCAATTTCTGATCCACATCTCTAAATCACCCTCAATCCCCAGCCTCCGTATTTTCTGCAATAGCCTACCGTGGGGAACCTTATTAAACGCTTTACTGAAATCCATATACACCACATCAACTGCTCTACCCTCGTCTACCTGTTCAGTCACCTTCTCAAAGAACTCGATAAGGTTTGTGAGGCATGACCTACCCTTCACAAAGCCATGCTGACTATCCCTGATCATATTATTCCCATCTAGATGATTATAAATCTTGTCTCTTATAATCCCCTCCAAGACTTTACCCACTACAGACGTGAGGCTCACCGGTCTATAGTTGCCGGGGTTGTCTCTGCTCCCCTTCTTGAACAAAGGGACCACATTTGCTATCCTCCAGTCCTCTGGCACTATTCCTGTAGCCAATGATGACATAAAAATCAAAGCCAAAGGCTCAGCAACCTCTTCCCTGGCTTCCCAGAGAATCCTAGGATAAATCCCATCAGGCCCCGGGACTTATCTATTTCCAGCCTGTCCAGAATTGTCAACACCTCTTCCTTACGTACCTCAATGCCATCTATTCTAATAGCCTGGGTCTCAGCATTCGCCTCCACAACATTCTCTTTTTCCTGAGTGAATACTGACGAAAAATATTCATTTAGTATCTCGCCTATCTCTTTAGACTCCACACACAACTTCCCATCCCTGTCCTTGACTGGCCCTACTCTTGCCCTAGTCATTCTTTTATTCCTGACATACCTATAGAAAGCTTTTGGGTTTTCCTTGATCCTACCTGCCAAATACTTCTCATGTCCCCTCCTTGCTCTTCTTAGCTCTCTCTTTAGATCCTTCCTCGCTACCTTGTAACTATCAAGCGCCCCAACTGAAACTTCACACCTCATCTTCACATAGGCCTCCCTCTTCCTCTTAACAAGAGATTCCACTTCTTTGGTAAACCACGGTTCCCTCGCTCGACGCCTTCCTCCCTGCCTGACCGGTACATACTTATCAAGAACACGCAGTAGCTGTTCCTTGAACAAACTCTACGTATCCAGTGTGCCGAACACTTGCAGCCTACTTCTCCAACCTACCCAAGTCATGTCTAATGGCATCATAATTGTCCTTCCCCCAGCTATAACTCTTGCCCTGCGGGGTATACTTATCCCTTTCCATCATTAACGTAAACGTCACCGAATTGTGGTCACTGTCCCCAAAGTGCTCACCTACCTCCAAATCTAACACCTGGCCTGGTTCATTACACAAAACCAAATCCAAAGTGGCCTCGCGTCTTGTTGGCCTGTCAACATATTGTGTCAGGAAACCCTCCTGCACACATTGTACAAAAAAACGACCCATCTAATGTACTCGAACTATATCTTTTCCAGTCAATATTTGGAAAGTTAAAGTCTCCCATAATAACTACCCTGTTACTTTCGCTCTTATCCAGAATCATCTTCGCCATCCTTTCCTCTACATCCCTAGAACTATTTGGAGGCCTATAGAAAACTCCCAACAGGGTGACCTCTCCTTTCCTGTTTCTAACCTCAGCCCATTCTACCTCGGAAGAAGAGTCCCCATCTAGCATCCTCTCTGCCACCGTCATACTGTTCTTGACTAGCAGCGCCACACTTCCCCCTCTTTTGCCTCCTTCTCTGAGCTTACTAAAACACCTAAACCCCGGAACCTGCAACATCCATTCCTGTCCCTGCTCTATCCATGTCTCCGAAATGGCCACAACATCGAAGTCCCAGGTACCAACCCATGCTGCCAGTTCCCCTACCTTATTTCGTATACTCCTGGCATTGAAGTAGACACACTTCAAACCACCTACCTGAACACTGGCCCCCTCCTGCGACGTCAAATCTGTGCTCCTGACCTCTATACTCTCATTCTCCCTTACCCTAAAACTACAATCCAGGTTCCCATGCCCCTGCTGTATTAGTCCCGACTCCGGCGTCGGAGGCCGCTCCCAGCCCCCTATTCTCCTGCCCCCGGGGGGCTAGGAGCGGCGCTGCGTAATTTACACGCGCTGGGCCTTGGTGCCGTGTAAAAGCGACGCGACCGGCGCCACGTACATGACCTCACCCGCGCATGTGCGGGTTGGCCGGCGCAAACCCGCGCATGCGTGATTGCCATCCTCCCCGCGGCCGCCCCGCAAGAAGATGTCGGATGGATCTTGCGGGGCGGCGGAGGAAAGGAGGTCCTCCTTCAGAGAGGCCGACCCGCCGATCGGTGGGCACCGATCGTGGGCCAGACCCTTTTTGAGTCTCCCGATCCCCCCTCCCACAGGCCGCCCCCCCAGCGTTCCCGCGCTGTTCCCGCCAGCAGTGACCAGGTGTGGACGGCGCCGGCGGGAACCTGTCGTGTTGGGCAGGCCGCTCGGTCCATCCGGGCCAGAGAATCGCCGCTTGCCCGTTACAAACGGCAAGCGGCGATTCTCCCAGCGGCCAGCCGTGATTCTCACCGCGCCATTTTGGGGAGGGTGCGTGCGGGCGTCGGGGCGGCCTGGTGTGACTCGCGCGGCGCCCGGGCGATTCTCCCACCCGGCGTTGGGGGGGGGTAGAATTCCGCCCCCTATCTCTGAGAACCTTTTCCAGCAATTTCACTATCACTGACATCAGGCTCACTGGTCTATAATTACCCGGGTTATCCTCGCAACCCTTCTTAAATAACGGGACAACATTGGCTATCCTCCAATCCTCTGGGATCTCACCTGTGGCCAACGAGGACACAAAGATTTCTGTTTGAGGCCCAGCGATTTCATCTCTTGTCTCCCTCAGTAATCTGGGATAGATGAAATCTGATCCTGGGGATTTGTCTACCTTCATGCTTTTTAACACACCTAAGAACTTTAAGAAGTTGAACCGTGACGTCACAGCCTGCAGGTAAGTGATTGGCTGTGACTGGTAAGTAGTTTTTCTTTTCCCTGAGGTGTTATTGTGCGGGTCACAGTGGTTGCTGAGTGAGTGCTTGCTGAGAAGGGGAGTAATTTTTTTAAAAAAAACTTACTGTTGGGAGTGTAAAAATGGCAGGCGATCCCAGACCCGTGTTATGCTCCTCTTGCTCAATGTGGGTGTTCAAGGACGCGGCCGATGCCCCTGACTCCTTCATGTGCGGGAAGTGTGTCCAGCTGCAGCTCCTGTTAGACCGCATGACGGCTCTGGAGCTGCGGATGGACTCACTTTGGAGTATCCGCGATGCTGAGGAGGTCATGGATAGCACGTTCACACCACAGTTTAGGATTGGTAAGGGAGACAGGGAATGGGTGACCAAAAGGCAGAGAAAGAGCAGGAAGCAGTGCAGGTGTCCCCTGGGGTCATCTCCCTCCAAAACAGGTATACCGTTTTGGATACTGTTGGGGGAGATGACTCACCAGGGGAAGGCAGTAGTAGCCAGGCTCATGGCACCGTAGCTGGCTCTGCTGCACAGGAGGGCGGGAAAAAGACTGGCAGGGCTATAGTCATCGGGGATTCAATCGTAAGAGGAGTAGGCAGGCGTTTCTGTGGTCGAAAACGAGACTCCCAAATGGTATGTTGCCTCCTGGGTGCTCGGGTCAGGGATGTCTCAGATCGGCTGCAGGACATACTGAAGGGGGAGGGTGAACAGCCAGTTGGCGTGGTGCTTATAGGCACCAACGATATTGGTAAACGGGATGAGGTCCTACAATCAGCATTTAGGGAGTTAGGAGATAAGTTAAAAAGTAGGACCTCAAAGGTAGTAATCTCAGGATTGCTACTAGTGCCACAAGACAGTCAGAGTAGAAATTCAAGAATAGTCAGAATGAATACGTGGCTTGAGAGATGGTGCAGGAGGGAGGGGTTCAGATTTTTGGGACATTGGAACCGGTTCTGGGGGCGATGGGACCATTACAAATCAGATGGTCTATACCTGGGCAGGACTAGAACCAATGTCCTCGGGGGTGCTTTTGCTAACACTGTTGGGGAGGTTTTAAACTAATGTGGCGGGGGTGGGAACCAGATTAGGAAGTTAGAGGTCAGTAAAGAGGCAGCAACTAAATCCAGTAAGGTGCTAGATAATAAACTCAATGTGACTAAGGGGAAGCGTAGACCGGGAAGAGATGATGAAGGCAAAGGGACAGGTGGTCTGAGGTGCATTTGTTTCAATGCGAGAAGTGTAGCAGGTAAGGCAGATGAACTTAGGGCTTGGATTAGTACCTGAGAATATGATGTTATTGGTATTACTGAGACTTGGTTGAGGGAAGGGCAAGACTGGCAACTAAATATTCCAGGGTATAGATGCTTCAGGAGGGATAGAGAGGGAGGTAAAAGGGGTGAAGGAGTTGGTCAGAGATGATATCACAGCTGAGATTAAGGAGGGCACGATGGAGGATTCGAGCACTGAGGCAATATGGGTAGAGCTAAGAAATAGGAAGGGTGCAGTAACATTGTTGGGACTTTACTACAGACCTCCCAAAAGCGAGCATGAAGTAGAGGTACAAATATGTAGACAGAATATAGAAAATTATAGCAGCAACAGGGTGGTCGTAATGGGAGATTTTAACTTCCCCAACATTGAATGGGACTCATGTAGTGTTGGAGGCGTAGTCGGAGCAGAATTTGTAAGGAGCATCCAGGAGAGTTTTTTAGAGCAGTATGTAAATAGTCCAACTCGGGAAGGGTCCATACTGGACCTGGTATTGGGGAATGATCCCGGCCAGGTGGTTGAAGTTTCAGTCGGTGATTACTTTGGGAATAGCGATCACAATTCCTTACGTTTTAGAATACTCATGGACAAAGACGAGAGTGGTCCTAAAGGAAGAGTGCTAAATTGGGGAAAGGCCAAGTATAACAAAATTCAGCAGTAGCTAGGGAATGTGGATTGGGAGCAGCTCTTTCAGGGTAAATCCACATTTAAAATGTGGGAGTCTTTTAAGGAAAGGTTGATTAGAGTGCAGGACAGACATGTCCCTGTGAAAATGAGGGATAGAAATGGCAAGATTAGGGAACCATGGATGACGGGTGTAATTGTGAGACTAGCTAAAATGAAAAAGGACGCATACATAAGATCTAGGCGACTTAAAACTGATGAAGCTTTGGAGGAATATCGGGAAAGTAGGACAAATCTCAGACGCGCAATAAAGAGGGCTAAAAGGGGTCATGAAATATCTTTGGCTAACAGGGTTAAAGAAAATCCCAAGGCCTTTTATTTGTATATAACGAGCAAGAGGGTAACTAGAGAAAGGATTGGCCCACTCAAAGACAAAAGAGGGAATTTATGCGTGGAGTCAGAGGAAATGGGTGAGATTCTTAATGAGTACTTTGCATCGGTATTCACCAAGGAGAGGGACATGACGGATGTTGAGGCTCGGGATGGATGTTCAATTACTCCAGGTCAAGTCGGCATAAGGAAGGGGGAAGTTTTGGGTATTCTAAAAGGCATTGAGTCCCCAGGTCCGGATGGGATCTATCCCAGGTTACTGAGGGAAGCGAGGGACGAAATAGCTGGGGCCTTAACAGATATCTTTGCAGCATCCTTGAGCACGGGTGAGGTCCCGGAGGACTGGAGAATTGCTAATGTTGTCCTTTTGTTTAAGAAGGGTAGCAAGGATAATCCAGGGAATTATAGACCTGTGAGCTTGACGTCATTGGTAGGCAAACTGTTGGAGAAGATACTGAGGGATAGGATCTATTCACATTTGGAAGAAAATAGTCTTATCAGTGATAGGCAACATGGTTTTGTGTCTTACAAACCTAATAGAATTCTTTGAGGAAGTGACAAAGTTAATTGATGAGGGAAGGGCTGTAGATGTCATATACATGGACTTCAGTAAGGCGTTTGATAAAGTTTCCCATAGCAGGTTGATGGAAAAAGTGAAGTTGTATGGGGTTCAGGGTGTACTAGCTAGATGGATAAAGAACTGGCTGGGCAACAAGAGACAGAGAGTAGTGGTGGAAGGAAGTGTCTCAAAATGGAGAAAGGTGACTAGTGGTGTTCCACAGGGATCCGTGCTCGGGCCACTGTAGTTTGTGACATACATAAATGATCTGGACGATGGTATAGGTGGTCTGATTAGCAATTTTGCAGATGATACTAAGATTGGTGGAGTTGCAGACAGCGAGGAGGACTGTCAGAGAATACAGCAAAATATAGATAGATTGGAGAGTTGGGCAGAGAAATGGCAGATGGAGTTCAATCCAGACAAATGGGAGGTGATGCATTTTGGAAGATCTAAATCAAGAGCGGACTATAAGGTCAATGGAAGAGTCCTGGGGAAAATTGATGTACAGAGAGATCTGGGAGTTCAGGTCCATTGTACCCTGAAGGTAGCAACGCAGGTCAATAGAGTGGTCAAGAAGGCATACAGCATGCTTGCCTTCATCGAAAGGGGTATTGAGTACAAGAGTCGGCAGGTCATGTTACAGTTGTATAGGACTTTGGTTAAGCCACATTTGGAATACTGCGTGCAGTTCTGGTCGCCACATTACCAGAAGGATGTGGATACTTTAGAGAGGGTGCAGAGGAGGTTCACCAGAATGTTGCCTGGTATGGAGGGTGCTAGCTATGAAGAAAGGTTGAGTAGATTAGGATTGTTTTCGTTGGAAAGACGGAGGTTGAGGGGGGACCTGATTGAGGTCTATAAAATTATGAGAGGTATGGACAGGGTGGATCGCAACAAGCTTGTTCCAAGAGTGGGGGTGTCAATTACAAGGGGTCACGATTTCAAGGTGAGAGGGGGAAAGTTTAAGGGAGATGTGCGTGGAAAGTTTTTTACGCAGAGGGTGGTGGGTGCCTGGAACGCTTTGCCAACGGAGGTGGTAGAGGCAGGCACGATAGCATCATTTAAGATGCCTCTAGACAGATATATGAACGGGTGGGGAACAGAGGGAAGTAGATCCTTGAAAATTGAAGACAGGTTTAGATAAAGGATCTGGATCGGCGCAGGCTGGGAGGGCCGAAGGGCCTGTTCCTGTGCTGTAATTTTCTTTGTTCTTGTTCTTCCTTCCTTGTATAACAACATGTCCATCAATCAACATGTCCCTCTCCTTTATGAATACCGATGCAAAATACTCTTTAAGGATCTCACCTACTTCCTTTGATTCTATGCATAATTTCCCTCCTTTGCCCTTGAGTGGACCAACTCTTTCCCGCTTGTTCCTAATAGATATAAAATTCCTTGGGATTCTCCTTAATATTGGCTTGACCTGTTTTCTACTTTACCTGCATTTTTCAAGTGCTTCATCTGTTTTTAGTTGCCTAGACCTCACGTATGCATCCTTTTTCTTTTTGACTAGATTCACAATTTCCTGGTCATCCACGGTTCCTGAATCCTGTCTTTCTTTTTCATCGGCTCATGCATGCCCTGCACTCCCATCAAATGCTCCTTTAAAAGACTCCCACATGTCAAATGTGGATTTACCCTCAAACAGCCACTCCCAAACAACAGCCTCCACATCCTGCCTAATCAGGTTGTAGGTAGCTTTCCCCCAATTTAGCACCTTAACCCTAGGACTGCACTCGTCCTTTTCCATTAGTATCCAAAAGCATACAGAATTGTGGTCACTGTTCGCCACATGTTCCCCCACTGCAACTTTGATGACCTGGCCAGGCATGTTCCCTAGTACCAGGTCCAATGTAGCCTCCTCTCTCATCGGACTATCCACATATTGTTCCGAAAAACTTTCCTGGACTCACTTAACATCCGGACCCCATGGGATAGCCCTATGGGATTTCCAGTCAATATGAGGAAAATTAAAGTCCCCCACTACAACAAAACTATTATTTCTACCTCTATCTTGAGAAGTAATCTTTATACTTCTTTGTTCTGAGTTAAGTTTTTTTTGCAGAGTTGTTAACCAGAGCCATGGAGCTCTAATGCTACCACTGCTCTGTCCTGCCCTGGACTCTCCTGTGCAGCTCTCTCCAAAAGATTCTGTTGTCAGATCCTCTCCAATAGTTAAACTGCCTATTTGAGTCTCTGGTTGTCTTTTACTTTAAAAAAAACATTGATCTTCACAGTGATCTTCACACTTGCCTGCTGGCCAGCAGCTGCAAACTGAAGAAACTCTTCACCCTTCTTTGGTGCCAAAAGCATGTCCCTAGACAGCGCTTCTCATCAGTTCACATGACCTGCTCTGCTGCTGCTCTGGCCAGAAGACCCCACAAGCAGCCAAAACTGTATCTGCATTTCAGAGGCAATTCTCCATGTAAAAGCCAACGGCGACTGTTTGGTACTTATCCCGTGATTGGGATCACTGCGGGAATGGTGGGACCGATCGCTCTACGACCCTCCTGACACGTGCCCCCAACCCGTGGTTGGGACCCTGCATTTGAAAATGACTGCTGTACACCACGGCTGGGATTCGCCGTTGCGGGCCCACCCCACTACCGCTGCTATTGAGGATGGAGAATTTCCCTGCTCCATTGAATGTAAAAGATTCATTGGCATTATTTTGAAGAAGACCAAGGGGAAGTACCCTGGGCAATATTTATCTCTCAATCAAATGTCACAAAAAAATAGATTATCTGGTGATTGCTGTTTGGGATGAGCACAAATTAGCTGCTGCATTTTGTACATCACAACAGTGACAAAACTTTGAAAAGTACCTTGTTGGCTGTAAAGTTCTTCGAGATGTCCGGTGATCATGAAAAGTGCCTTAAAAATGCAAGTATTTCATTTCACTGGAGATTGCACATTCTAATTGCAACTCCTCAGAAAATGAAAAGTTCATGCAACAAGGCCAGGACAATATTTAAGTAGAAACTGATATGTGACAGGTAACATTAATCTCAGACACGTGCCAGGAAATAACCATGGGCAGGATTGTTCGATTGGGAGTCTAAGGAGCGAGATTCTCCACTCCCGCGCCGGTTGGGGGAATCGCCTGGGCTGCCAAAATTTCCCAGGACGCCGGTCCGACGCCCTCCCGTGATTCTCCCAAGCGGCGGGAACAGCCCCGTCGAGTTCCGTGGGCTGCAGGCCGGAGAATCGCCGGAGACACCCAAAATGGCGATTCTCCGGCCTGCAGCCGCTATTCTGAGGCCCGGATGGGCCGAGCGGCCAGGCCAAAACGGCGGTTTCCCCCCAGCGCCGTCCACACCTAGTCGCTACAGTCGTGGGCGGTGCGTGAACGCTGGGGGTCGGCCTGTGGGGGTGCGAGGGGGGATCCTGCACCGGGGGGTACCTCAAATGTGGGATGGCCCGCGATCGGTGCCCACCGATCGTCGGGCCGTCCTCTCTGAAGGAGGGCCTCCTTCCTTCCGCGGCCCCGCAAGATCCGTCTGCCATCTTCTTGCGGGGCGGACTCAGAGAGGACGGCAACCACGCATGTGCGGGTTGGTGCCAGCCAACCCGCGCATACGCGGGTGACGGCAGTTATGCGGCGCCGGCCGCGTCATCTATGCGGCACCGCCTTTACGCGGCGACAAGGCCTGGCACGTGTCGATGACGCGGTCCCAATCCTAGCCAATTGTCGGGGCCTGAATCGGTTGGGATAGGGGCCGTTTCGCGCCGTCGTGATCCTCGACGGCGTTCACGATGGCGTGGGAACTTCGGCGCGGGAGTGGAGAATCCCGCCCAAGGTGTTGCCGCCAGGACTGAATTGGGTGTGATTTGTGTTCCCGTTGGGGGCGCTATTCAGTAAGCAAGTCAGGACGCGCAAATGGACCGGCACACTGCTGGCACAAATTCCGAGCAATTCTTGGACCAGCGGGCGTTCTAACTGCTGGAGCCTGAGTTAGTGCTAAAGAGCCTGGCAGCTGGAGCTTTTTTTTAGCGCTACCAAGATAGCTCACAGAAGATCTGCCCCCGGGAGACGGGAGCCTGAGGTGTACCAACAGCTCCACGCCAGTGATGAGCGGAGGGACACCCTCTTCCCCAGGGTGGACCGCAGACCCAAGCTTGCCTTCCTGAACATCACCTAGGAGGTGGTGGCAGAGGAAGTCAGTGCTGCCAGCCTCATCAAGAGGAGACAGCTCGAGATGCGGTGGGTTGGGATTACTGATGAGGCATCTGCCCAAGAGAGGCGGAGAACTAGGTAGGGCTCCAAAGGCCACCGTGCAGGTGCCCTCTGGTTGGGTGAGCTCTGCTGATTCCCTGCTTCCTCAGCAGTGGTGCAGTGTTTTTGATGAGTGCCAACACCTGTTGTGCCCCTGATTGAGCTTGGCCCTTGATGATACAGCTGGGGTATGAGGATGTCCAGAGGGCCAGCCTGGGTGGGCTCCCAGATGATCAGAGGCTCTCTGAAGGTTCAAAGGAAACAAGCTGCACTCATCAGTGTGAACAGCCAAGAACTTGTAAGTAGCGTCAAAGGGTTGCGTTTAAAAGACAGACTGCAGCAATGGCAGTCTGAGCCAGGCCACCCCGATCATTAGGGTGAAATTCCGAGTCTACGGACTTGGTACTGCCCCCAGCTCAGGTCGCCACCCCCCAGCAAGCCTGTTCATTTTCACGAGTTTTGCAGTTTTTTTTAGTGTGGCGCCCAGGCCCCACTTGTCAATACTTGCACTGATTTGCACCCATGAGACCTCTGCCTGAGAGGGTTGGAGTGTCATGGAAGGGCGGAGTATACTGTGCCCAACCCGCTAAGTAGATTTAAATGCACGCAAATGATGGTTTTGCATGGTCCCAAAGGTGCAAACCATGGGCGTCATTCTCCGACCCCCCGATGGGTCGGATAATGGCCGTTGGCCGCCGTGAATCCCGCCCCCGCCGAAGTCACCGGTACCGGAGATTGGGCGGGGGCGGGAATCGGGCCGCGCCGGTTGGCGGGACCCCCCGTTCAATTCTCCGGCCCGGATGGGCCGAAGTCCCGCCCAGGAATTGCCTGTCCCGCCGACGTGAATCAAAGCTGGTATTTACCGGCGGGACCAGGCGGCGTGGGCGGGCTCCGGGGTCCTGGGGGGTTACGCGGGGCGATCTGACCCCGGGGGGGTGCCCCCACGGTGGCCTGGCCCGCGATCGGGGCCCACCGATCCGCGGGCGGGCCTGTGCCGTGGGGGCACTCTTTCCCTTCCGCCTCCGCTACGGCCTCCACCATGGCGGAGGCGGAAGAGACTCTCCCCACTGCGCATGCGCGGGAAACTTTCAGCGGCCGCTGACGCTCCCGCGCATGCGCCGCATTTCCGCGCCAGCTGGCGGGGCAACAAACGCCATTTCCGCCAGCTGGCAGGGCGGAAATCCCTCCGCCGTCGGCCTAGCCCCTCAATGTTGGGGCTAGGCCGCCAAAGATGCGGAGCATTCCGCACCTTTGGGCCGGCGCGATGCCCGTCTGATTGGTGCCGTCTTTGGCGCCAGTCGGCGGACATCGCGCCGTTGGGGGAGAATTTCGCCCCTTGATTTGTGCATGGCACCCGATTCTCCGCCCAAATTGGATTCACGTTTCCTGCGTTCCTAAGCGGGAATCCATCCCTACATCTAAGAATAGCAAATCTAAACATCCCTCTGGATATTCAACAGTATTACCATTGCTGAATCCTTCACCATTAACATCCTGGGTTACCACTGACCAGAAACTGCACTGGAATAGCCATGTAAGAATAGGTCAGAAGCAAGGAATCCTGTGGCAATTGACTTACTCCTGTCTCCCCAAAGCCTTTCCACTATCCGCAAGACACAAGTCGGAAGTGTATTGGAATACTTGCCACTTGCCTGAATTAGCGTTGCTTCAGAAACATTCATGTAGCTTTTAACCTATCCAGGTCAAAGCAGCCCGCTTGATCTGCACCCAATCCACTAACTTAAGCATTCACTCCCTCCAACCACAGGATTTCATGGCTATAGTATGTACCATCTACAAAATTCAGTGCAGCAACTTATCAGGGTTTATTTGGCAGCAGCTTCAAAATGCACCATCTCTGCCACCTCGTAGGCAAGTGCAGCTGACCAAGGGGAACACCGCCACCAACAAGTTACACTCCAAAGACACACCATTCTGACTTGGAAATGTATTGCATTTCCTCACTATTGCCAGAACAAAATGTTGGCACCCACTCCGTTAACAGCATTGTGGGACAACCTTCAGCTCATGGATGGTTGCAGTTTATCAAGGTTGCTTATCCGTCCCTACGCAGTCGGAATTTGGAATGGAAAATAAATACGGGCGTTTCCATTAATTTTTTTAAAAAAGTATGTTGTTGGATTAGTTCTTGCTTGATATTAAGTGGATGAGACAGATTGTTTTAAAGTTTGATACTGCACATTCAAACACATCCTTTGTGGCCCTCACTCATAACTGTTCTCACTTGAATTGCAGCCTCCTCCTCTTGCACCCACTCAAGCAGTATCTGGGGCGAAATTCTCCGACCCCCCGCCGGGCCGGAGAATTGCCGGGGGCTGGTGTGAATCCCACCCCCGCTGGTTGCCGAAGTCTCCGGCACCGGAGATTCGGCGGGGGCAGGAATCACGCCGCGCCGGTTGGCGGGCCCCCCCGCGCGATTCTCCGGCCCGGATGGGCCGAAGTCCCGCCGCTAAAATGCCTGTTCCGCCGGCGTAAATTAAACCACCTACCTTACCGGCGGGACAAGGCGGCGCGAGCGGGCTCCGGGGTCCTGGGAGGGGCGCGGGGCGATCTGGCCCCGGGGGGTGCCCCCATGGTGGTCTGGCCCGCGATCGGGGCCCACCGATCCGCGGGCGGGCCTGTGCCGTGGGGGCACTCTTTCCCTTCCACCTCCGCCACGGTCTCCACCATGGCGGAGGCAGAAGAGACTCCCTCCATTGCGCATGCGTGGGAAGCTGTCAGCGGCCGCTGATGCTCCTGCGCATGCGCCGCCCGCAGATGTCATTTACGCGCCAGCTGGCGGGGCACCAAAGGCCTTTTCCGCCAGCTGGCGGGGCGGAAATTCGTCCGGCGCCGACCTAGCCCCTCAAGGTTGGGGCTCGGCCCCCAAAGATGAGGAGCATTCTGCACCTTTGGGGCGGCGCAATGCCCGTCTGATTTGCGCCGTTTTGGGCGCCAGTCGGCAGACATCGCGCCGTTTCCGGAGAATTTCGCCCCTGATATCACATGCTCTCAGCGCCCTATTCGACTCTCAGCTTGCATTATAAGGGTCTAGCATGAGGGTAGGACAGTAGCGCTGTGGTTAGTGCTGCTGCTTCACGCCGCCGAGGTCCCAGGTTCGATCCTGGCTCTGGGTCACTGTCCGTGTGGAGTTTGCACATTCTCCCCGTGTTTGCGTGGGTTTCGCCTCCACAGCCCAAAAGATGTGCAGGGTAGGTGGATTGGTCACGCTAAATTGCCCCTTAATTGGAAAAAATGAATTGGTACTCTAATTTTTAAAAAATAAATTTAAAAATAGGGGCCTGGCACATATAGGATTAATGTCGGACTGAGTATAGTACCGGCCACACAGTGATATAAGAGGACTCATGACCTACACCTCAGCGTCAGTGTGATGTTGAGCAGAGCGGCAGACCCAAGCACGGAGACAGCTCCAGGCTTTTATTCTTTATATTTGTAAATTATTCTGGTAGTTAATGAAGTCTTACAGTTAACCTATTTTAGACTGCAAATACTCACCAGAATGTAGACAACACTCCACAACATTGTAGCAGCAGTCAGGTAAAAAAATAGAATCTCGCTAAAATGCAGAGCCAAACCAAAATGCTGAAAGGCTGAGATAAATCCAACAAAACTGTCTAACCAGCTAAGAAGCTCCAGAGCAGAGCTACAGAGGAAAAATCACCATGAAAAAGCACCAGTCCAGCTAACCACCCAGGAGGTAACCTGACACCTCCAGTAGAGGATGTAAAAGAGAATGACCAGCAGTCTAATGAGCCTCACCCTCTGACTCCAATGATGGTACAGCAGGTCAACACTGTAATGCAACTCCCAGCCAGCATGTCAAAGCCACAAAAGATGCTAGAACTTGGTCAGCCATACATTGTCCATAGTGAAATGCAGAAGTGAGTGTACCACTAAACCTCATTAACCTCGTTCTGGTCATGGGAATGCGCTTTCTCTGCCACAGAGGACATAAGGACACCCCACATGGTGATGGAAAAAGTGGAAGAAGTGACAGGGAGGTGAGCGTAATGTTCATCCATGCCACAAGAAACAAGTTGGAGTAGCAGCCACTGATCAACGCAACAATGGAACTGACCAAGTACAGTTCAACATGAAAGAATGGAAGAAAATGATGAAAAGGCACCCAGATACCAAACCAATAGAAAGAACCAGTAATGACATTACCTCTCACTCCACTGACATTAGTGCAAATGAGACATGAAAGGGTTATGAGCCGTCAAAGCCACCCGACCCTCTCAATCCAAGGACATGAAGTAGGGGATGGGGGCATAGTGATAATGCAGTAATAGAAATAATGTAATAATACTGAGAATGCAGCAACAACAATGAAGACATGACAAAAACTAATATGATGCAATACATTGGGTAAAGCCTTCAGGGAGGTGTAGGGCGGGATCGAACGGCCTCGTCGCACTCGACTCGGTAATGCGACGAAGCGGTTCAATCTCACGAGAGGCCTCTCACGAGATTTGCAATGTTCGGGACGCCTTGCGATATCCAACGAGGTCATATTTAAGTGGCCCAATAGGCTCATTTAAATACATCCACACCCGATTCTCCCGAAGTCCGGAATGAACACACATGCCTGGGAGACCTCGCCATGGCACAGTTTAGCACTGGTTCACACAAATGTGGATCACACATAGACACCTGGTGGGGGGCATCTCCCAAGGTCTCCCAAGCTATCAGAGGCCCCCGCCTGGTTGGGCTCTGGACATGGTGGTACACTGGCACTCCTACTGTCACTAGGGCACCTTGGCACTGCCAGCTTGGCATTTTGGCAGTTCCACCTGGGCACTGTTAGGGTGCCTGGGTGGTGCTGGCAGTGGCACTGCTGGGTTGCGAGGCTGTCTGTGTCAAGACGCCCATGTGCCAGGTTGCCCGTGCCAGGGATCGGGCACGGGTGAGCCCTGCACTTATGAGGTGGGGTGAAGGGGAGCTCGAGGACCCCCTAAAACGTAGTGGGAACGGTCCAGAGGCCACAGTGGAGTGTCCAAGGGGAATCGAGAGATTGGGGTGCCATTTAAAAATGGCGCCTCGATCTCTTACTGTACTGACGAACTGAGTTTGTCAGTGCAGGAAATGAGGTAAGCCTGGCGTCGGCAGGGTGTTCCCGCCTGATGCCAGAAAAAAATCCTCGAATCCCATTTAATAATAATAATAATCTTTATTGTCACAAGTAGGCTTACATTAACACTGCAATGAAGTTATTGTGAAAAGCCCCGGTGCCTGTTTGGGTACACAGAGGAAGAATTCAGAATGTCCAATTCACCTAACAGCATGTCTTTCGGGACTTGTGGGAGGAAACCAGAGCAGCCGGAGGAAACCCATGCAGACACCCGGAGAACATGCAGACTCTAGACAGTGACTCAAGCCGGGCATTGAATCTGGGACCCTGGAGCTGTGAAGCAGCGGGATCATTTTTGGCACTGCAGCCACTGAGGAAGACCCCACTGTATGCACCCAAAACGGGACTCCGCTTATTGCGCGATAAATTTTGCCCGTTGCCTAAGAGTCTGTCAGATATACGGTCAATGTGGGACTGGGAGCACTGCTCACATAGTGATGTAAGAGAAATCATGACCCGCATCTCGGGGTCAGTGTGGTGTGTTAGACAGAGCTGCAGGCAGGTAATAATAATCTTTATTGTCACAAATAGGCTTACATTAACACTGCAATGAAGTTACTGTGAAAAGCCCCGAGTCGCCACATTTTGGCGCCTGTTCGGGTACACAGAGGGAGAATTCAGAATGTCCAATTCACCTAACAGCACGTCTTTCGGGACTTGTGAGAGAAAACCGGAGCACCCAGAGGAAGCCCACGCAGACACGGGGGAATGTGCAGACTCCACACAGAAAGTGACCCAAGTGGGAATCGAACCTGGTACCCTGGAGCTGTGAAGTAACTGTGCTAACCACTGTGCCACCGTGCTGCCCCTATCTACGCATGGAGACAGCTCCTAGCCTGTACTCTTTATTGTATATTTTTAAATAGTTCTAACAGTTAATAAAATCCTACTGTTAACCTACTTCAGACTTCAATGACTTCATTAAAATGTACCGGGATGCAAGCAACACCCCACACCAGAGATGTGGTTCAATCCTACTTCAGCAAGATTGCGCACCTCTGTATGTGAAACATCACTTATCATTTGCCTATCTCGTCTTCACTACTACTGAAGCTATCATCCATACATTTGTCACCTCCAGATGAAACATTTTCCATGGTCTTGTCATCCGTATTTCTAAAACCACTTTGAGCGCTTTGAAGCTGCCCGTGCCATCCTTTTTCCACATGGTCCCCACATTTGGCAATCCCTCTCTAAACGTTGTACTCTAACCCCCAAATCCTCTTTTACACCTTGCTGTAGAACAGCATTTTTGGTCTCCTCCCCCACTTCCTGGGACTGATATCCAACCATAAAACCCATGCCGATATCCTGTGATGCTGAAGGAGCTTTTTAAGTCCACGTTGCTGCTTGGTGCCTAGCAGCTCCTTCCAGCACCAACACAGCTTGTTTTCCTGGACGTTGGTGATTTTTAGCCCGTTCACAGCTGGCATTACAGCTGTAACAAGCATCGCAGCACTAGCGGGAGATGAATTGCTTATGGTACTTGCCTTCTGTAGTCTAATAGTATTGAGCGATAATTGTATTACTAAGCCCTGAAATCTCAAGAGATAACTAGCATGCACTAAGCAAATTGAATGGAAGCAGAAACTGAAATTGTCTGAGATTAGATGTAAAACCAATTCTTTAAAATATAAGCCAGAAAATGAGAAACGGCATACTCTAAACCCAGCAAATAATATTTTCCTCTTAAATCTGAAGAGAAGAGTGATCCAATGAGTGATTACTGCAAAAAGAATCTTTCTTTTATTACTTTTCAATTGCCCAGACAACATTCTTGTTTTCCTGACAGCTGCAGTTCTCAGTGATCCATTTGTCAATTTAAGGTTAGATCATGTGATAGCATTGACCAATCAAGTGTCCCATTGTGCTTGGGCTGATGTGGAAGCGTGACCATTAGCAATATGGATTACTGCAGAAATATTTCATGACTTAGAGCAGAAAAAATGATCACAGTGGTAAATTCAGAAAGAGAGCTATGACTCAGATGAAGTATTTGGACAGTCGAACAGTTGGATAATCTGTAGTGGAAAAAAAAATCAATGTCAAATTCAGGCTCGTTTGTTCCTTACAGAAATGTAATATGCAAAGCCTTCAGCAACATGTATCCTGTATTAGGCTTTTCATCTTTCCCGGAACAGATTTTTTAAAAATAAAATTATGCAGACCAATTTATTGTGCCTTCAGCAACATGTACTCTGCATTAGGCTTTTCATCTTTCCTGGAACAGATATTTTTAACATAAAATTACGCTGGCCAATTTATTGTTTACATGGTTGTGACAACATCACGTAGCTGTTTATTGTTTTTATTTCATAATCATTGGCGCTGTGGAACAGTGGTTAGCACTGCTGACTCACAGTGCCAGGGACCCGGATTTCATTTCCGCCTTGGGTGACCATGTGTGGAGTTTGCATGTTCTCCCCCCCCATGTCTATGTGAGTTTCCTCCGGTTACTCCGGTTTTCAAAGATGTGCAGTTTAGGTGGATTGGCCATGCTAAATTGCCCCTTAATGTCCAAACGTTAGATGGGGTTACAGGAATAGGGTGGTTGACTGGGCCGAGGTAGGATGTTCTTTCGGAGGGTCGATGCAGACTTGATGGACCGAATTACCTCCTTCTACACTGTCGAAATTCTGTGATCTTTGTGGATTTATTTTATACCAGGAATCATTCAAGGCTAAGGCAAGCTGGCATTGTACCGAAGCTGGACGATAAACAGCTATTGTTACTGAAGTCAGCGGTGTGCATATTTCACAACTGTTTTAATTTTTTTTTTAATTCGAAGTGCCCAATTAATTTCTTTTCCAATTGAGGAGCAATTTAACATGGCCAATTCACCTACCCTGCACATCTTTGGGTTGTGGGGGTGAGACCCACGCAGGCACAGGGAGAATGTGCAAACTCCAAACAGACAGTGACCCAGGGCGGGGATCGGACCTGGGTCCTCAGCTCCGTGAGGCAGCGGTGGTAACCACTGCACTACCACACCGTCCCTAACTGTTTTAGTTTCATCAAAAAATGTAATTGTCCTCAAAACTTAACGTTATTGAGGCAAAAGCTACGTTTGGAGTTAGAGGAATTTGGAGGCTAATATTTGAAAGCTGATTTATTTAATTTTTCCTCTACCCTTCTCAATCAATAGGATTAGGATTGTACGTGAAGGTCATTGTGTAAGGTTTTAATTATTGAATAGTACAGTGTTCATTTTCCTGACTCAAAAGTGTGAAGAAACTGATTAAGAACAAAGCAAATTTGAATTTTTGAAAACTATAACAGTATTTTAAAACGACCAAGTACAAAAGGACTTTAATTTTAATATTCATGGTGCTGTGTACAGTCAGTTCAGGGGGCCGACAATGTAACCGATAGACATGGAGCCAAATGGATTGACAACTGGGCAATGTGAACAGGAATTCATGGGGTGCTGAGACCTGGCGGCCATACTGTGCACAGGGCTGATAGACATTACAAAGGCAAATTATGTTAGAACTTACGATGGAACTTAAAACTCAAAAAGTAGCAATCACATTGCTGGGAGGGTTCTACGGAGGCAAATTTCAGAGGTGTATAATAATAATAGGGTAGTGATAGTGGGGGATTTCAACTTCCCCAATATTAACTTGGGCAGCCATAGCGTGGAAGGTTTAGAGGGAGCGGAGGTCTTAAAATGCATCCCAGAGAACTTACTAATTTTAAAAAATAATCTTTATTGTCACATGTAGGCGTACATTAACACTGCAATGATGTTACTGTGAAAATCCCCTAGTCGGCACCTTCCGGCGCCTGTTCGGGTACACTGAGGGAGAATTCAGAATGTCCAAATTACCTAACAGCACGTCTTTCGGGGACTTGTGGGAGGAAACCGGAGCACCCGGAGGAAATCCACACAGACACAGGGAGAACGTGCAGACTCTGCAAAGACAATGACCCAAGCCGGGAATCGAACCTGGAACCCCTGGAGCTGTGAAGCAACAGTGCTAACCACTGTGCTGCCGCACTGGCTTTTTGGGAGAAGCGTGCCCTATGACTATGCTACTCTCCATTGTTAGGTGTTTGGAACCTAACAATGTTCAAACAAGCCACTCAGTACCATTATATATAGATGTCACAGGGAAAGACATTTGTTCCCCTAGGGTGTGTTCTGGATATGATTGTTATACAAAATAATCTACGGAGTCTCAGGTAAAGAACAATCGATTATTCCAGCTTGTTGGGAGAAGTCTACCTCAGATTGTGTCTCTGAAGCAAAAACCAGGGATCATAAATTCAAGCTAAGTGGCAGAAGGATTAGAGGGGACGTGAGGAAAAGCTGTTTACGCAGAGGTTGGTGTGTGTCTGGAATTCACTGCCTGAGTTGGTGGTAGAGGCAGAGACCCTAAACTCTTTTAGAACGCACCTTAAGTGCTGTAAGATACAGGGCTATGGACCATGTGCAGGAAGGAATTAGAAAGGGCACCTGGATGTCTTTGGGTCGGTATGAACAGGATTCATGGGTCGAATGACCCACTTCTGTGCTGTATATTTTCTTTGGTTCAATGGGTCTCTCTTATGGGGGCCTCCAGGCATGGGTCTCTCTTATGGGAGGTCTCTGGTGGGAGTCTCTCTAATTTGGGGGTCTCAGGTGGAAGTCTCTCTAATTGGTGGGGTCTCTCTAATTGGTGGCTCACTAGTGGGGATCTCTCTAATTGGGGCGGTTCTGGTGGAGGGGGACTGGACAGGTCTTGCATTGTTGGGGGGAGGGAAACCCTCCGATGGGCTGTGGGGGCAACTCCCTGAAAGAGTTAGCCCTTTGGCCCACTGTGGGATCCTCCGCGTCAGGATCACCTTTATCAAGACCTGCAACAATTCTCGCCCATGTGATTCCCGGCCCTAGGGAATCTCTCCATTGGGCCTGGTGAATATAGTGCCTGGTCTAAATGACCCATTTGCATCCTCCCACCGATGCCGGACACGAACTTCGATCCCGATGCCAGCGGGCAACCGGAGCATCAGCGCTGATCCCGTTTTTTGCCCGATGCTGGATTCTCTGCCCGATCATTAATTGCCCTTCCGACATTGCAAAATGGAGAATCCAGCTCCATTCAGCATTTATACATTGGGAAGCATGTAGGGCAGTACGTGGCTTGAATTCCAACATTGCTTGTTTTAGATTTACAATCAACAAATATCTTTCATGGGCAGCACAGTGGCCCAGCGGTTAGCACTGCTGCCTACAGCGCTGAGGACCTGGGTTCGATTCCGGCCCTGGGTCACTGTCTGTGGAGAGTTTGCACATTCTCCCCGTGTCTGCGTGTCACCCCTACAACCCAAAGATGTTCAGGGTAGGTGGATTGGCCACACTAAATTGCCGCTTAATTGGAAAAAAATAATTGGGTACTTTAAATTGATTTTTAAAAATCCTTCATGACAGAATTTCACAAGACAGACGGTCTACAATCCTAGACATTGGGCGGGATACCCTGGTCCGCCAGCAGTGTGTTTCTCGGCATTGTGCCGTTCGTTGGCAGTGGGGTTCTATCTTCCTGCCGCTTAGAGTCATTCATGAGTCATAGATGTTTACAGCTTGGAAACAGGCCATTCAGCCTAGCTTCTCCATGCCGCCCAATTTCTATAAGCTTGTTCCACTTGCCTGCATTTGGCCCAGATCCCTCTATACTACTTTTTAAAGGAAACAATTGTACCCGCCTCTACCACTGCCTCTGGCAGCTCGTTCCAGGGGCTCACCACCCTCTGTGTGAAAAACTTTTCCCTCTGGTCTCTTTGATATCTCTCCCCTCTCATCTTAAACCTATGCCCTCTAGTTCTAGACTCCGCTACCTTTGGGAAAAGATGTTGACTATCTACCTTATCTATGCTGCTCATTATTTTATAGACCTCTGTAAGATCACCCCTAAGCCTCCTACGCTCCAGGGAAAAAATTCCCAGCCTATCCAGCCTCTCTTTATAGCTCAGACCATCAAGTCTATATAATCAGATTCCTCTAAATATTCCCTTTAGTAAATTACACAGATTCCCTAGTCCCTTTTGATGTCATCAATTAACACCTTAAAGATCTCTTAATAAGCCATATCCATTATTTCCCGAATAAATTATTGTAATAAACCTGTGGGGTCTGAGATATATACTAGAGGCTTCCAGTAGTTAACAAGGGGTCCACTGATGAAAGACAAAGGCAGTTAAGTAACAGAACTATGCAACAGGCCTTAACATTTTGGCTCTGTGGTCCACACTGTCCAGGGTACTGCTCCCAGGGCCCCATGCAAACTTCCCATTGGCTGAGGTTTCTGCAGTCCCATGCGGTTGGCACTGAGCCAGTCACATGGTCTGTGGAGCCCGCCCGCTTAAAGGGGCTGTGCCACCACATCCCTCCCCACTTAAGTCCCTTAATACAACTGCCCCAAAAACTATATACAGAGGTTAACAGAGATAACAGGGGAAACAGTCCATCAAAAAGTCAATCGGCCCAGAGACCTCCGGGCCCTTCCGGACCTACATAGTCCAGCCACAGGCTCGGCACTCGTTTGGGTGATCGAGTGGTCAACAGTCAGTGCTACCTCAGGAGGCACCACGTCAGTGACAGGCATACTGGCCTCACTGGCCTCGACAAGTGAGGCTGGTTGAACAGAAATGGCTCCCCTTGGCTGGATAGAGTTACAGGAAAATTTCTAATGCCACCTGGACTTGTTGACTGCATATTGGGGGTCTCCACCCCTCGACTCCTGAAGTGGTTGATGTGATTCCTGACGGTCTTCCTGTTCACAT